>NC_057843.1:61020000-61650000 GCF_910594005.1 Cervus elaphus
CGAGCAACAAGACACGGAACAAGGAAGGTCTGTGGGCCTGTGATGACTTCGAAGAGCAGCCTCCTCACACCTGGGACAACGTTCATGTGAGTGAGAAAGAGCTCCTGCGTCCTTGAAGCCTCTGTCATTTGTGACGCTCTGTGTGTGTGCTCCGCTCACTTACTTCGCTTATGTCCGTCTCTTTGCGATGCCATGGACTGTAGCCCACCAGAGCTCCTCTATCCTGGGGATTTTCCAGGCAAGAATACTGGAGTGGGTTGCCATTTCCTTCTCCAGGGGCTCTTCCTGACCCAGGGATCGAGTCTGCATCTTCGTCTCCTGCGTTGGCAGGCAGATTCTTCACCACTAGTACCACCCAACCTCCTTTAAGCCACTGTGCTGCTCAGCTCTGTTTGACCCCAGCCTAATGACTGAATTTTTTTGAGGCATGTTAGTTTTAAGAGGAAAGTGTTGGTTTAAATCAATAGGGAAGAGTTAGGGACCTGCAAATACCCTGAAAAAACCTATATTTCCCTCTTTCTTTCTACTTCTTTCCTTTCTTTCTTCCATTTGTCTCTCCTCCATCCAGTTCGCCAGAATTTATTGGGCTCTTCTTCTGTATCAGGCCCTCTTCTTGGCACTGTGGATGTGAGATGATTAAGGCACAGTGCCTGCTGAAGGCTAGCAGGGGAGACAGATATAATGACTAATTGTCCTCAAGTCACAAGATCACTGTGGAGGTGTGTACAGGGTGACGGGTGAACCCAGCCACGACTTTGGCTTGGGCAGGCGGGAAGCAGGGACCTGAGTTGGTCCATGAGAGTTGAGTCAAGGTTCTCTAGAAGGACTTGCTTTGCTGTGACTGCTTTGTGAGAGATCAACTTCCTTCTGACAAGCCCTGAGCAAGGAAGAAACAACTGCTTTGCAAACAAACACCTCATGTATTATTTCCTCCATTCTCCTCCCATATCTCATCTCCTCCCCTGAATAATATGCCTCCCTGTGTCACTTAATTTCCACAGGAAGCTGGAAAGAGCAACATCTGTCTAAATTTCCCGTAACTCGCTCCAGATTTCCAGGGTCAGAACGTGGACCCTGGGAGATGGAGACCCAGTCTCCGTGGGATCAGAGATGACAGCGCCAGGACTGGTGGCCTCCCACACAGCTCCTGTGGCGGCCAGGCTGCCCCGGCGCCAGTGCTCTGCACAATACAGATGTTCTGCTCAACGAGACTTTCACCAGGAGCATGATCAGCGGCTGAGGCGGCCCCTGGAGAGGCGGTGCAGGCCTCGTTCCCACGGGTTCCTGCCCAACGTGGCTCCTGGGTTTGCTGTTCCTAGGAGAGGGGGTGGCCAGCAAACACTCCAGCTCCCACACCAGCTGCTCCGGGAAAGCAACTTCCTCAGATGGCCTGGGGCCGCTCCCAGCCATGGGGACATAGTTTCATTCACAGCCTAGTGCTAAGGGCATTTTTTAGGGGACACTTTCCCTTCTGCTACCTAAAAGGAATCAGCTTGGAGCAGGGCAAGGAGCAGAGATCCGCCTTTAGGGGTCGGGTTCTAGCCCTTGGAAAGCTGCCTGCTCTCCCCGAGTCTCAGTCTCCTCACCTATAAAAGAAAATGGCAAAAAACAACAAAAAAAAAAAAAAAGAAAGAAAATGGGTCGGTCCAGGTGGCATCCAAGGGCAATGCATGCTCAAGGTGTGATTTTTGGAGACCAGCAGACGAGGTCTGAATCCCCCCCGTGCTGACCTCATGGTCCTATCTCGGAGGCCCTGAACCTCACCAGCCTTGGTTTCCTCATCTGTGAATTGAGGGAGGTGGGACCCAGTCACCCCCAAGAGCCCTGAGGGCTCTGTAATGATGGGAGCGTCTGCCTTCCATAAGGCGACTGAGGAAAAGCGTTTTACTCTCTCCTCGTGGTCAATCTTTCTAATCTGCCTGGTAAGGATAAGCAGGGTCAGCATGAAAGAACTGGCCTCCACCAGTTACCCTTTTGCCTTCTGCCCCCACACGGCTGAGTCTCTGCAGATAAAAACACCATTTTTCTAAAGCAAGAATCTTCTAACTCCTGAGGGCATCCTCCCAGATCCTGTAGGATCCAGCCGCTCCTGATACCCCCAACACTTCTCTGCCCTTTCACTTGCCCTGGCCCATTTCAGGCCCCAAAATGGTCTATGATAGACCCTCAGTGGTGGTGCCAAGGGGTGGCTGTGGGTGGGGGCGGTGGATTAGCTCTTCCACATAGAAGTGGACCTGTGAAGCTCAAACCCATGTTACGAAGGGGTCAACTGTATTCCCATGGCCTGGTATGTGTGTGTGTGTTAGTCGTGGCCAACTCTTTGCAACTCCATGGACTGCAGCCCACCAGGCTTCTCTGTCCATGAGATTTTCCAGACAAGGATGCTGGAGTGGGTTGCCATTTCTTTCTCCAGGGGGTCTTCCCTACCCAGGAATCGAACCCGGGTCTCCTGCACTGCAAGCAGCTTCTTTACCAACTGAGCTACAAGAGAAACCTAGTATAGTATAGATGACTCTCAATAAATAATTGATGAATGAGTGAGTGAATGAATGACTCATTCAGAAAATCTAGAATTTGGTGGTAAAATGATGACAATGGAAAGAGTCTTCATCTGCTCCTCCAAAGCCACTCCCAAATCCTTGGTCTAAGTAAAAGCAGGGTGCTGTTGGTACAGGACAAGGCCATGTTCCCGGATCGCCCTTTCAAAATGCAGCACCACCTCCCCCCCCCACAGCCACGCCAGGCCCCACAATGGCATTTCCTCTGCCTGGACCTCTCCTCCCCCACTCTCAGATCTTCCTGCCACCATCCTTCTTCCAAACGGCATTTTCGCACATCCTGCCGGTCCCCCTGCGCTCTCTTCTCTCAGAGCGTCTGGTCCTTTTCTTCAGAGAACTCGTCACATTGGTAATCACACTGTTGCAGCCACGCGTTCCGGGAAACAAACTCACTCAGAAGGACACTGCAGATAGTGGAGTGCAGTTTATTGCACCGGCGGGCCCAAGGCAGAGTCTCCTCTTAGCCAAGGACCCCGACCAGCATTTGTGAAAATCTTCTATACCCCATGTGTACGTGTCTGAACCTACCACCCCAAATTCCTTGAGACTTACATAAACTAAGGAAGGGTAAATACAATCCCAGTAACCCCATCGCCCATGTGCCATGGGCTCAGACAGTTAAACAATTAGCCGATAATCAATAAGCATGAGGTTACACTCCGATAGGTACAGAAAAATTGATGGCCTGTCTGGAGTTAGGGGTGATTAGTGTGTGTGTTCTCTTAGGCGATGAGTAACCTGGGTACGATCTTCAAGATTCCCCTGTCTGGAGGGAGACTTATCCTTCTGTTGTCGTTTCCATAGACACTAAACACAGAGTGCAGAGTTCATTGGCGAGGCGGCCGAGCACGATCAGCATGGACAGGCCTGAGACGGAGTCCAGGCCCAATGAATTCCTTCCCAACACCTGTATCTTGTACTTACTTCCTTAGTGCCTGACTCTTGTCTTGCTATACAGCTGACCCTTGAACATGAGGTCGGGGGCAGTTATGGGAGCCCGTTCCCTCTGGGGTCGAACATCAGTGTGTAACTTTACTGTCAGCTCTCGCGTTCCATATCCTCGGATTCAGCTGACCATTGGTTGTGTAGTTGTGTAGTGTTTATAGAAAAAGATTCACATAGACGTGGACCTGTGAAGCTCAAACCCGTGTTATGCAGGGGTAAACTGTATTCCCATGGCCTAGTATAGTGCCAGTAAATAGCAGACTCTTGATAAATAACTGGTGAATGAGTGAATGAATGAGTGACTTGCCCAGAGAATCTAGAATTTAGCAGTGAAATGATGACAATGGGAAGGCAGATGGCTGCAGGCGATGCTGCGGCACAAGGCTTTGGCGCCAGCACTGGGTACAAATCCTGCCCTGGAAACATGGGTCTCTGGGAGGGCAAAGTCATTTTTCCTCTGAGCCCCAGGAGAATAGTATCTCAAGAAAGATAGGAAAGTCCCCTGTGTTGAAATGTTTCTGGGAGGTGCAGGGAGGAAGTAAAGGTCTGAGACATGTCTGTTGGTTCTGCCAGGGGAGGTTATGGTGACCTTGAGAAGAACAGTTTCAAAGGGTTGAGGAGTCGGAAACTAGACTGCAGGGGAGTTAGCGGGAGGTGAGGAAGTGGAGGCTGTGACTTCATGACTATTTCTAGACCCTAGAACAGGACTGGCAAAAGAGCTGGTATTAGCTATTTCTTGCCATACAGGATCACATCAAAAAAAATTTCTGAATAATAAAAATGTTTCATCTACTGGATGGCTAGCAAAATATGATGCCTCAGCTCCTTTCTCTCAGAAAAGTACTATGTCAGAGTCGAAGGGATCTCAAAGGACAGAGGTTCCAACACAACCCTCTCATTTGGTAGACGAAGTTTCTGAGACCTAGAGAGGGGCAGCCACTTGCTCAGGGTCACAGAGCAGATGAGGAACACAGCCAGATTTTAAACCCAGGCTTCTGTAGGCTCAGCTTGAGGTTCGTTTTCATATTTCATGTCTTTCTTTCCTCTGTCCTTTCCAAACAAGCTTTATTGGCTCCAGGAAATGGGGAAGATAGTTATTTTTAGTTTATTCAAAGTGAATAAAATGGGTAATTTTTTTCCCCATATATCAGATCCAAAGTATGTCTTATGTAAGAGCTAAATGGGATGAGAAATGGTTCCACAGCAAGAACAAAGATTCCTTTGAATATTTAAAGTTCCAGAGTGAACTCCAAATGGGCCCAAGTGACTGGGACCAGCTTCCCTAGCCTAGCTGACTGCAGAAAGCTGTGTGTGTGTATGTGTGTGTGTGCAGGTGAGGGAGCAGGTAACAGACTCCATCTGTGGGGTGTGATTGCCGGAGCACCAGGACAAGCACCACAAACCTCCTCAATACTTCTTTATTATGATAATTATTTTAAAATATTTTTAGAGCAATTTTAGATTCACAGCATAGTTGAGGGGCAGGTACAGAGATATTTCCCACATACCCCTGCCGCTACACACGCACAGCCTCCCTCACCGTGAGCACCTAGCCCCAGAGTTAAGCAGTTGGCCCTTGAACAACATAGGTTTGAACCACACGGGTCCACTTACGTGTGGATATTTTTCAATAGTAAATACTATAGTACTATAGGATTGCCAGATGTAGAACCACCACAACAGAGGAATCTCGGTCAGATATGGAGAGCTGACCATAAGTTATACTCTGATTTTCAACTGTGCAGAGATCAGCGCCCTTAAACCTGGTGTTGTTTAAGGGTCGTTTGTATATTTGTTGCAGTGGAAGAACCTTCCCTGATGCATCACTATCACCGAGTCCATAGGTTACATCAGGGTTCATGGTATTGTCCATTCTAAGGGTTTTGACGAATGTATAATGATGTGACCCTGAACCTCCTCAATGTTTCTTTATTATTATTATTATGGTAAAATACACATAACATTTGCCATCCTGACTAACCATTTTTAAGCATTATTCACACTGTTGTGCAAACATCAATATCATTCATCCCCAAAACTCTTCTCGTCTTGCAAAACTGAAACTCTGTACCCATCAAATGCTTGCCCTCCATCACCCCCAGCCCCTGGCAACCCCTTCTGCTTTCTGTCTCTGTGACTTCCGCACTCAACCTCGATCACAGAAGTGGAATCCTGCAGTATCTGACCCTCTGTGACTGGCTTCTTTCACTTTTAGTCCCTCTCTGCGTGTGCCCCGATTCCACCACTAGGAAGCCCCACCTCTGGCAGACGATTTGATTCTCTGCTGAAGGGGCACATGCCCTGAGAATAAAATACTTCAGGTGTTACTGGCAGTTTTTCTTTAATGAGCATCAGTGGATGATTTCTTGAGAGCAGATTTTGAAGGGGGTGGGGTGACCCTGGTTGAAAGCACTGGGTGAGTAAGAGAGAGAGGGAGAGACATTAACGACAGGAAAAAAATTCCTGTCTGAAAAAAAATGTTGTTGTGATGATAAGTGAAGTTGTGTGATTGGTTTTATATCGTAGCCACCCCCCAAATTTATGTCTCTGGGTCTGTTGACGTTCTGTCCTTTTCTGACTTAACTCCTTGGGGCATCATGGCTGAGTCACCCCCGAACGACTGCTATAGTGATAATCACGAATAGCTTTGTGTTTGCCTTGCAGTCTACGATTTAATTTAGCGCATGTTTTAAAATTACAGTTGATTTACAATGTTGTATTAGTTTCAGGTGTACGGCAAAGTGATTCAGTTACATACATACATACATATATATATATATATATATATATATATATATATATATTCTTTTTCAGATTCTTTTCCACTGTTAGTTATTAGAAGATATTGACTATATTTCCCTGTGCGCTATAGTGCGTGCGCGCATGCTCAGTCGCTTCAGTCATATCCGACTCTTTGCAACCCTCTGGACTGAAGCCTGCCAGGCTCCTCTGTTCATAGGATTCCCCAGGGAAGAATACTGGCGTGTGTTGCCAGGCCCTCCTCCAGGGAATCTTTCCAATCCAGGGATCAAACCTGCGTTTCCTGCGTCTCCTGTGTTGCAGGTAGATTTCGTTACTGCTGAGGCCCCTGGGAAGCCTGTGCTACACAGCAGGTCCTTGCTGTTTATCTGGTTTTTTATTTCTATCCATTTAGTTGATCAGAATGACAACGGTGTGAAGTATTTAGAATAGGACTTATTATCTTTATTTTTCAGGGCTGTTTTGACCTTCTCTACTTGTTAGTAGAACTGGATCAAGAACCCAAGTCTTTAGTCCAGGGCTCTTTTCAGGGCTCCAAATTTCACTGGCATTTATTAACTTAAAATATCTAAGGATAACATTTATTTGCAGATGTATGGTGCTCTCCTCACCCCTCATACTCAGCCTTCCACTTGATCTCAGACCCAGTCCTTCTCCAAGAATGACGCACCACCATCCAGATGCTCAGATTAGAAATCCAGGAGCTGTCCTTGACATTTCCCTCTCTCTTGCTCTGTAATCAATCATCAATTAAGTCCTGTGGTTTTCAGTTCCTAAATATATTTTCAGTATACCTATTTCTCTGCCTGTATCTAGGCCTCTGTTTCTCACTTGGGAGTTGACCCTTTGTGTGGTTAGGCTGTTCTTTCTACTCATCTGTTCCTCTGTGATTTCTTGAGAAATGTGGATTTGAACAATGTTAATCGGGTTTCTGTGTTACAGGATTTCTCTTCGGTATGCTAATCATGGTCACAGCGACTCTTCAAGATGAGGGATCAAGTATTTTGCAAGCCCCAAACCTAGTCATCCTGGACTCTTGCAGTCCATTCTCCAAACCAAAGCCAAAGTGACCTCTAACTGCCAACTTGACCATGTCTCCTGCCCTCCCCACACTTCTCCTGCCCCCCTGGCCTTTCTGCTTCTCTGCCACGGGTAGGACACAAAACCGTGCCAACGATGACACCTCCTCCAGGCTCCTGCCTCCATCTCCAGCTGCAGCAGCCCTCACTGCTGACACCCACAGCTGCCTCTTCCGGGAAGCCACCTACCGAGGAGGCCACATACCCCCACCCTCCCCAAGCATCTCCTAGCCATGATCTGACGGGGTGATGGGTCCACAAAGGGCCTCACACACGTCCTTCACTCTCCTTCCTCACTCTCTCATAAAGCAGGTCTGTCTCCCCCACAAGGCTGCCAATTTCAGCAGAGACCATGTGTTTCTGTCCACAACTCCATCCCTGATGCCTGGGGTGTTCTCAGGATTTGCTAGATGAAGTTAGAAACCACCGTAGATACCCAGAATGCAAATGAAAAATATTCATAAAATATGGCAGGCAGCAAGGTAACAATCTAGAGCATATTAAAAGCTTTTGCCAACAAGAAGAGGCAAATGTCTTAATACAAAAAGGAACATGACCAAACTATGCACACAAATGGAGATGATTGTTACATCTATGGGAAAGTACCTTAATCAGAGAATAGCAAATTAAAACAATGGTTGACAGAACAATTTTTTGACTATTGGGTTACCCAAGGTTGATTCTTAGAAAAGTATCATGCTGTTGAGGGGAGGAGAAGCCAGGCATTCTCATATATGCTGGTGGGAAGATAAGCCATGTTACAGCATAGCTTCCCAGGGCAGAAAGTTTGTCTTATTCTCTGTTGTATTTCCAGGGGCCCAGAACCATGCTTGGCATTGGGCACCAAATTAATATTTGTTGAACAAACAGAGGCAATTTGGCAGTATCTATCAAGAATCTTAAGTTTTTCATACCCCTTGCTTTATTAATTTTACTTCAAAAAGAGACCTTTGAAGAGTAGGACAAAGATATAAGTCCCCTACATACAAACAAGTTCCATTCTGAGAGTGTGTTTGTAAGTCCAATTTGTTCAAAAGTTAACCTAGGTACTCAGCTAACACAGTCAGTTATATGGTACTATACTGTACTGTACTGTAGTAGGTTTACAATAGTTTCCACCCAATACAAAACAAAAAACCAAACATAAAAAAATAAAGAAAACATTTAAATCTTATCATACAGTATCTTGAGATATGGTACAGTATCCCAGTACAGCAACTGGGCATGGTTGCAACTTTGAAAATTTGCAATTTGAAGGTTCTTATGTAAGGGACTGGTTTCCCAGGTGGCACTATTGATAAAGAATCCGTCTGCCATTGCAGGAGATGCCAGAGCTGCGAGTTTGATCCCGGGATCAGGAAGATCCCCTGGAATAGCAAATGGCAACCCACTCGAGTATTCTTGCCTGGAAAATCCCATGGACAGAGGAGCCTGGTGGGCTATAGTCCATGTGGTTGCAAAGAGTCGGACATGATTGAGCTCGCACCCACAAGTAAGGGACTTACTGTATTTGTATCAGGACATTTTGCACATTCATTTATAGAATCAGAAGACTGGAAACAGCCTGATTGTTCACAGGCAGATGACTAGTTAAATTACTTATGGCACATTCACACTGATCAATCTGATATAAATGATAAAAATGACATATTTGAAGGATATTATGTATATAGGATTAAGCTACTGATAAATGCTAAGTGAAAAAGAAAATAAAATTCATAGAGTGTCGCTTCAATTTTTGTAAGGAAAAAAAACGAGTTATTAATCGTGGGTTACAGTGATTTTTATTTCTTTGTTTTTCTCCTTATTTTCCAAAATTTTAACAATGAATATGTACTGCTTTTATAGTCAGAAAAAAAAAAACAACTTTAAAAAAAAATCGTGGTTAATAACAAAACTGTGGGCAGCCAGGAAAAGTAGGAGTGAGTGGTAATCTTATTTTTCCCATTAATACTTCATAACAGATCATTTTATGGTGGGTTAGGGAACATAGTCCCTGATTGAATTAGTTTGGTTTTATTTAGACAACAATGAGAAGTAAATTTTGTGCTGTTGGAGTCACTTGTATTGTTTTCATGTTCTTAGTGTATATTTTTCCATGACCTAGAGAATCTTAAAATATTGGCTCTACTTTTTAAAAGGATTTCACAACTCATTTGACTGGAATTGATTTCTCCTGTGGCTCCTGGGTCTGTAAAAGGCATCAGGATGCGACAGGTCGTTGACCTTTATTCTTTGCCTTGGCCAGAGAATTTCCCTATGGCTGGCTCAAGGTTTTCAAGAGGAAGGCAATTAAATGACCTAGCACAATTGCCTGGATTCTCAATGCAAACCTTATCTTGATTAGGAGGAAGTGGATAGCTAGTTGTTCCAAATTTAGAGCACAGAAAAGAGCCAGATGTTTGAGACTCTCAGTGGAGGAAGAATTAACCCCTTAGGGCATCTGATTTACTCACCACTTCTCAGATTATCTGCTCCCGCCCATCTTGACACAAAGCAAAGGAGTTTTAACTTCCATTTTCCCTTTCCCAGGAAGTCTTTCCTGGATTCTAAATTCATAGCACGGCTTGTGGGCTCTTAGTTTCTTGATCAGGGATTGAGCCTGCGCTTCCACAATGAAAGGGCTTTCCTGGCGGCTCAGAAAAAGCTGCCTGCCAATGCAGGCGATGTGGGTTTGGTACCTGGGTCAAGAAGATCCCTTGGAGAAGGAATTGGCAACACACTCCAGTATTCTTGCCTGGGAAACCCCATGGACAGAGGAGCCTGGTGGGCTACTGTCCATGGAGTCGCAGTCGAATGCAACTTAGCAACTGAACAACAACATCAAAGCGCAGAGTCTAGACACTGGGCTGCCAGGGAATGCCCCTGTCGGCTGATGTTAAACCTTCATCGAGTCCTGAATTCAGAGCCTGGTAGTCAAGGTTCTTTACTACCCGGCTCCTGCCTCCATCTCCTACCATTCATCCTCGCTACAGTGAGAGCGCGGCGTTTAAGAGAACAAATTTCAGGCACTGGACACAGATTTGGCCCGTAGGGTAGAGGGGAGACAGATGTGAAGCAGAGAGTACATTCTTCTGACAGAGGACCTAGGTTTGAAGACCAAGTACGCCTCTTACTAGCTGTGTGATCTTGGGCAAGTTATTTCACCCCTCTTTGCCTTAGTCATTTCCTCTGTTAAAGGGGAATAACAATAATAATAGTAATTATCATGCTTCGTGCCTTTGCTCACTTGTTCCTTTTGTCAGTAAATCTTCCCCCATTCTCTGCCATTTGAAGCCTTTCAAGATGCATCTTAAACGGCACCAACATCGTGAAGCCGTCCTGACCCCCAGATTATGACCTCACCGTTGTCTCTAGTGTTCTGACTCAAGCCTTCCCACTTCCATCAGCGCTGAGCAGATAGAAACGTCTCCCAGTGGACTGCAAGCCCCTTGAAGGCAAGTGACTGCCTGACTCATTTCCATGTCTCTGTGACAGCACGGGGCCAGGTGCTGCAGATGTTTAAGAAGTGTTTGTGCTTGAACGAATGAATGAATGAACGGGCACCTGACGTCATAGGAGAAACTGCTGCATTGACGGGGAGACGAAGAAGAAGGATGCTTCCCTCCTGTAACAGTATTTTATCTGCTCTGCAGATAGTGGGATCCCTCCTACTAATTCCATTTATGGACAAGGATAAGTTTACATAATCATTGGAAACTTGGAGAAAGTGCATGTTCGCAGCAGTATCTGCCTGAGAAAGCTCTCCTGAGTGTGGCTTTCAAGTTGCTAACATTATCAGGAGCATCTTCAAAGGGTTAAGACCCTTGTCCCGGTGCTGGTCTTGTGCTGTTTTCCATTCTCTTTTCACTTTGTGAGAGACTATTTAAATGGAAGTGGAGTTGCTCAGGCTGATATTGCAACAGAAATAATTGGGTATACAACCACATGTGCTTTGGGGACTGGGATACGGAAATTTAATTATTTAATTCTAGTTTCCTCACTTATTTGTTGGGTGACCTAGGGATGACTTTTTCTCCTTTCTGGACCTCCTCCATTAAACAGTGATTGTAGGAGGCAAGAGTTAGGGTTGTGAGACTGATTGCTCTCTAAGGTTTCTTCCCCAGCTCTGATAAGCCATGTCTGTAACTTGCATGATGTCAAGTTGACCAAAAGCCCATGACCCGGGTTACTGGAAAGTGATGTGGGGTTCTGGAGAGAATCCCAGTCCCTGTGAGTTCATGGCCATGGTTTAGGAACCAGAAGCTCAGAAATGCTCTCTAACCACAGATGGCCAAATCTACCCACTGGAAGTTAAGCACAGACTCATCAAATGTGTAAACTACATGCAGAGTTTCTTGAGTTGCTGGGAGGATGCCGGTAGTGGGTGTTTGGGTTGACTCATCGTAATGAGGGAGAGCTTCTCTGGAGCCAGCATCATGAAGTGAGGAAGCATATCCCTGGTGAGTCCACCCTGGCCGTCAGAATGTAAAAATGCCTTTAGGGAGTCTTATTCAGGCACCAGGTATTAATGATACCCTAAAGGAGTTCTTTTTAAAAAAGTTCTTTTTTTTTTTCAAGACATTTACTTTACAATATTGTGTTGGTGTCTGCGGTACAGCTTTAAAAAAGGATGCATTTGAGTCAGTCCTCGTGAGGTGGGTGAACCTCGAGCCTGGCGTACAGAGTGAAGTAAGTCAGAAGGAGAAAGACAAATATTGTGTATTAACACATGTGTATGGAATCTAGAGGGCTTCCCGGGTGGCGCCAGGGGTAAAGAATCCACCTGGCCATGCAGGAAACATAAGGAGATGTGGGTTCAATCCCTGGGTTGGGAATATTCTCTGGAGAAGGGAATGGCAACCCATTCCAGTGTTCTTGCCTGGAGAATCCTACAGACAGAGAACCTGGCAGGTTACAGTCCAAGGGGTTGCAAAGAGTCGGACATGCCTGAAGTGACTTAGCGTGAGCATGAGCACATGGAATCTAGAAAGATGGTGCTGATGACCCTATTTGCTGGGCGGCAAGGGAGATGCAGACGCGGAGAACGGACCGTGAACACGGTGTTCGAGGGAAGGTGAGACAAACCGAGACAGTAGCTTGGAAACATACATTACCATATGCAAAACGTCCAGTGGGAATTTGCTACGTGACAAGGTTCTTTTAACTCACCGTTATAGAGGCAACAACAGGGTCAGTTGAGAACTGAGCCCACTCTCAGTAGTGAATTGCAATATTTACTTTTTAAGCACATGAGATACAGTTCACACACCATAAAATTTGCCCTTCAAAGTGTACAGTTCAATGGTTTTTAGTATATTCACAAAGTTATGCAACCATCAGCAGTGATTCCAGAACATTTCATCACCCCAAAGAATACATTAGCAGTCACACCCCATTCCTCTCTCACCTTAGTCCCCAGCAACCACGGACCTGCTTTCAGTCTTTATGGATTTACTTATTCTGGACTTTTCATTAAAATAGAATCTTACAACATGTGGCCTCTCAGGTCTGACTGCTTTCATTTTAGCATAATGTTTTTAAGGTTCATCCACGTTGACTGTATACTTTTTGAACAAGTAAAATTTACATATGCACATCAACTTCTAGCTAGCACAGAGGCAAAACTGTAGTGTGAGTTTGGTGAGATCACCAGCTCATCTTTGTAGACCTAATGAAGAACAAGGCTAGCTAGGTCCTCCTTACTTCATTATTCCAGTTCCATTTTTTGCCTTTTTAAAAGATTTATATATATATAAAATCAAGTCAAGTTAATGAATTTTTTGTTTCATCTTTGCTGGCAGGTTTAATTTTATTTTTCCCAACCCAAGATTATTTAAATGTACATATATTGTCTTGTCATAGTTTTATGGCTTTATTTTTCCATTTATAACTTTAATTTATCTGGAATTTGTGAATGATGTGAGGTAGGCACCTAATTTTAAGTGTTTCTGTGTGGTTAGCAAGTTGCACCACCAGACATCTTTTTCTCGTTGATTTGGAAACAATAGCATTAGCATCTACTGCTTTTTATATACAGTTGAGATTATTTCAGAACTTTATTTTCTGTACTAATCTGTCTTTTCTTAAGCTGCTAGCATACTGTTAAATCTTTTGCCCTTTTATGATACAATTTAATATTTGTTTGGATGAGTTTATATTATCACTCATTTTAAAACATGCCTTGTTATTATCCTATGTTTATTATTCTAATTTAGCCTTATTTGTTAAAATGACACACTTATTTTGTATAATGTGTATTCCTATGCTATTAAAAATTTTAAACTCTTGACTCTGAGAACAATAGAAACAAGCAGCTGTGTGACGTATTATAGGCAAAGTTAGTAGAGCATGGACAGGTCTTACGTTGATGGGAAGGACAGAAGGACCAAGGAAGTACTAAATATTCATGAGGTCCGAGACATCAAATGCATGTGAAAGCTATAACAGAGCTACAATATGAGAGTCACCTTGGTGACGACTGAGCAGAGAACTGGAAGGTTTGGGTCTCTGGAGTCCTAGAATTGCTGCTACGCCAACCTGACCTGCTCCCTCCAACTTAGGCGAGTGTGAAGGACATTTCTATTTTGTTTAAGCCAATGATTACATAAAATTGAACAAAACCCTCACTAATATCACCTCTAATTTCATTTTTGTATTTGGTTGGCTGGATTAGGATTTGCAGAACAGTGTTAATAACACTTCTGGTTACTTATGTGAATGGAATGGATCATTAAGAATCCCAATGACTTTGATTTTATAGAATACATTTGTCACCTTAAGAAAATATTCTGTTTCTTGAGATAATGATGATTGATGATGATGGAATATTGAATTATCTCAAGTGATTTTTGTTACCTATCAAAAATTTTTGTGATATTTCTGCTTTGCCTTACTGGTATGATGAATTAGACTAATATGTTTTCCTAAAGTTGAAACATTCATGCAATTTCAATTTTTTTCTTTATCTCCTCTGTTCTCTTCTCTATACAGAAACTCCATTACAGCTATTGGTTCTCCAATTTTTCTTTCACCATTTTTTATCTCTTCAAGTATTTCTTTTGCATTCTGGGAGAATTGTTCATGTTTGTCTTCTGATTTCTTACCCCTTAAAGTGTGGTCTAGGGACCAGCAGTATCAGCATCACTTGAGATTTCTTAGAAATGCACATTCTTGGGTCCCATCCCAGACCTACTGAATCAGAATCTGTATTTTAATAAGACTCCTAGGTGATTTGTGTGGTGCCATAAAATCGCTCTTGCCAAGTTTCAGACTTTCCCCATTATTACTGTAGTGTAAATTTGGAAGGAGCAGTTCAATGCAAGGCTTTAGGTCACCTTTTGGGACTAGAACCCACAGGCTCTTTGTGGCAGGATATGGGGGAGGGTGGGCTTCCCAGGTGACTCAGTAGTAAAGAATCCACCTGCAATGCAGGAGACACAGGTTTGATCCCTGGGTTGGGAAGAGCCCCTGGAAAAGGGAATGGCAACCCACTCTGGTATTCTTGCTTGGAGAGTTCCATGGATAGAGGAGCTACAGTCCATGGGGTTGCGTAGCGTCAGATACTACTGAGAGACTAATACACACACACACACACACACACACACATGAGGAAGGGCAGTCAGCTACTGTGTGTGATGACATGAGATAAAGGCATCTCAAAGGTCATCCAAATCAGGCATCTAACCCAACAAGAAAAGATCCTTGTGCTGCAGTTCTGAAGAGCAGTGTGTATCCTCCAGAGGGCTTTGCCCACACAGTTCTTCACTGGTATCCACATGAAAACCTCTTGTCCTGAGCTGACAGAAGGGGGAAGGGTTTCTGAGAGACTGGTTTTGTGTCAGGCATGAATTTCCCTCTTTCCTTGGTGAGTAGAAGAGACTTCTATGATCACTGATATTCTTTGGGGCTCCAGTATTATGCCTGAGGGCTGCCTCGGAGGAGGCAGGGTACTCACAGACCTAAATTTTATAAGTAGTAGCATGGGGGAAAGATTTTCCTTAAATTTTTTGAGGAAAAATTTAATTGAATAATACCCAGTTCTCCTCAGTCATGGCAGAATTGACAGGGAAAGTCTTGGTAAGGCACGAACGCTATTGAAATGATTCTAAAGAGAACAAGAATCTTTAGGACAAGTTGGCTCATTCTTTACTGCTATCAAACTCTTTATTCCCTGGAGATTCTTGAAACAATACAAGTGCATAACTCTCATTGTGGAATTAACAAACATCCTACTTTTCTTAATGGTTTAGTGAAGTTGTTGTCTCAACAGGAAATTCTGGGCATTGTCACACATTCTTCTTGTTTATTATTAGTAATAATAACTTTGCATCATAAGTGGGCTCTAACCTTATAAGGCTTTTCCACACAAAGTAGGTGATTTGGTCTTTCCTGAGAGCCTGTGGAGATAGGAGGATCAGCAGGCATTAATATACCATTTCTTTAGTAGAAAAAGGAACGAAGTTGTCCAAGAAATTAAAGGATTTTCTTAAGGGCAAGATGTACAGTAAATGGCAACCTTAGGCCTCAGACTTCTGTTTTCTGGCTTCGGGAAGATCTCTAAATCATATATGGCCAAGGGTCTTTGATCCATAGCTTCCCTGTCTCCTCAGTGATTTCTGCTTTTTTGCAGTGCCCTACATATACAAAACATTGAGAATAATCTCCATCTGTGTGTAAAGCGCACTCTCTGCAATTTTATGCTGAAATGCCACATGTAACTTTAGTGAATTTATAATCTTCAGATTAGATTTGCATGGTTAGACATCTCCAGTTCTCTGTACACTGTTTAGATTTCCCCTACTTATGACAGACTTTTATTAAACTTCTGCTAAAGATCCACTCCAGCCCCAAAGGTGAGATTCATTACAAACCAACAGGAACTATTTATAAGTTATTTTTTTAATTTCCTAAATTTGATTCATCTCAACTGATGGAAAGAGTGAAGTCATCTTATTTCTGCTCTTTTATCAACTAAACTTCTATTTCTCATCGTTCCATTAAAGAACTCACTGAATTTCCCTAATGTTCTTTTTATTCTCCCTTCATATGTTCTCTTCCCTTTCTTTCTTCACTTCACCACTTTCACAGTTTTTATCCTTAATGAGACCCAGCTCAAAAATTATCAGTCTAGGTGATAAGAAAATCTTAGAGAAGGACTACTTAAATAGAGCAAGAATGAGCTATAATAGCTGATACTTTTAAAGGACAGGAGGTACTCAAAACTTGCCTCATTGGTTTATCTGTTCCTTTACGTCTCCCAGGCTAGCCATTTTAGTATAGAGCTCTTTATCAACATCTTTTATAATTTTGTCCAGGGCCAGGCCACCTTGGGGGTTCAATAATTTCTTTGGTATTAGGGCATTTTTTTCCAGCTCCTTTACAATCAGGAAATTAATACTCAATAGTTCTCAACCGTGGCTGTAAATAAGAATCACTTAGGGAGCTTTAAAAATTACTGATGTGAAATTTCACGGCCTTAAGTGTCTCGCTGAGCACCAAGCTGTGCATGCACGGATGAGGCTCCAAGAGACGCGGGAGGAAGCAGCTCCTGGGGGGCTGTGAGAGGTTTGGGTGGTCTCGCCGTGCTGATAGATACTGGATTTCTGTCTCGCCATGTTAGAGAGATATCACTGAATGCTCTGGATATTTAGTTGAGACCCCAGAAAAGCTGTGCCTTTCTGTCTTTAAAATAATGTCAAGTGCCTGCCAGAAAAAAATGAGACTCTTTAAAAGGAGATAGCAATCTAGACTTTCAATATCGTATCTACAATGTCCAGCAAACACAAAAATGACTTTAAACATGAAGAAGCCAGGAAATGTATACCAAACTAAAAGAGAACAGTTAGTAAATACAGGTCCAGGGATGTGAGATGATGGAATTAATAGATGAGAATGTAAAAATAGCTATTATCAATATGCTCAGAAAAGGAAGAGATGGACAATATGAATAAACAGCTGGAGAAATCTCAGCAGAGAAATGGAAACAAATGAAAAACTCAATAGAAATTCTAGAACTAAAAAATACAAGATCAGAAATTTAAAAACTCACTAGATTGGATAATAGCAAATTGTACACTGCAGGAGGAATAAAGACTAGTGGAAAAGGTATATAAATATATGGATACACTGAAAGATTTTTTCTCAGTACTTCAGCCAGATGATTGAGGTCATCATCAGCTGTCAGAAGTCACATTAGTAGTATGTATCCTTGACATGATGTGATGAGAGTGATACTTCATCTCTGTGGTCTTCTTTCTCAGAGTTTATAATCCAAGTCTAGTTTCAAGAAAAAACATAAGGCAAATCCCAACTGAGGACACCCTATACAATACCGAACACTCCTCAATGCTGACAAAGTCATCAAGAACGAGGGAAATCTGAGAGTCACAGCCAAGAGGGGACTAGTGGGAGACAGGATGGCTAGATGTGACGTGGCATTGTGAGTGAAACGCTGGAACTGAAAAAGGACACTAGATAAAAACCAAGGAAACCTGAGTAACGAATAGACTTTACTGAAGAATAACATGCTTACAATGGTTTACTAAATGTAGCAAATGTACCATACTAATGCTGAGTGTGAATAATAAGGGAGACTGGAGCAGGATATATAAGAACTCTCTTAGCTACCTTTACAATTTTTTTCTGTAAATCTAAAACTGTTCTAAAATAAAAATTTTATTCAAAAAACTACACTGACAATAACAAGTGCTAACAAAGATGTGGAACAACTGGAATTCTCATCCATTGCTGGAACACATGTAAAATTTGCACAGTTTGGAAAACAGTTTGGAAGTTTCTTATAAAGTTAAATCTCACGGTATAACCCAGCAACATCTCTCCTGGGTATTTAACCAAGAGAAACAAAAATGTATGTCCTTACAAAGAGTTGCTTGTGAATGTTTATAGAGGCTTTAATCAGAATTACCACAAACTAGATAAGACCAAAATGTCTATTGACTGCTGAATGGAGAAATAAATTGTACACATTCATACAATGAAATGCTCAGTCACATCCAGCCCTTTGGGATACCATGGACTGTAGCCGCCAGGCTCCTCTGTCCATGAGATTTTCCAGGAAGGAAAACTGGGGTGGGTTTCCAGGACCTCCTCCAGTGGATTGTCCCAACCCAGGGGGATGATTCTGCATCTCCTGCATTGGCAGGTGGATTCTTCACCTTCTGAGCCACCTGGCGGGGCTGGCAGGGAGTGGATTGTTATGCTGGCAGGAGTGTTTAGCTGGAAGTGGGCCAGTGGAGGTATTACTGTGGGCAGGGGGAATTATTTTTCCGTAACAATTTTGGAAATGTTTCTGTCTTCAGTTAGCTGGTACCACACACCCACACACACAGGAAGGTTCCACTGGATTCTGCAATCCTGAACTTCATCCTGATTTTGTCCTTTTGGTAACATCAGGAAGACTGAAAAGAGAGACAGCGGGACATGCCCATGTGTTGAGCACGTGCCCTGCACTCTGCTGGAACTTCACTTCTTCTTTCTACTTCGGGGTTAACACTGTAACTGCATAATTTTTCTATTAGCGATTTTTCTTCTTTTGAAGTTGACAGGCAACCCATTAACATTTTCAGGGAGAAAAAAACACTTCTCTTAAAACTTTATCCAGCATTAATAAAACTGTATAAAACAATCTGAAATGATAAATCACAGCAGTTGTTCCATGGATGCTCTTTGTCTGATATGTATATCAGAACACATGGCCATGTTTCTGAGAGATCTCATTAATAACTAGGACTTTGACTAGCCATTTCATCTAGGGTGCATCAATAAATTATAGACCTAGACACTCCCAGTTAAAAGGAACTTTAGAGGTGACTAGCCCACTCCTCTCATAGAGTGCCTGAGCAACTGCTAAGTGGTACCCAGTCTCTGCTTGCACATGTCCCAAAACAGGGCGCCTTAGAAGACAACCAACACACCTATGAGCAATTCCAACAGCAAGGTTTTCCTGGTGAAGCCACACCTGCTTCTCTGTAACTTTTAGAGAGCAGGAGATCCCTTTTTCTGTTTGCTGTCCTTGAACCTTTTTCTGCAACAAGTTAAACATCTCCAATTATTTAAAACCTTCCTCCTCTGATTTGGATTTTTCTGCACTCACCAGCTCATTTTCTCTTTCCCTCATCACTCCTAGTCTATTTCCATCCACATCGTCACAGTTCATCTGAACCAACATCACCCGAGCACCTTCTCAGTACCAGGAGGCACTAGGCTTAGTGCTGTGGGGAAGACAGGAGCAAGTCAGCCTTGGTCTTGTAAGAGAGAGGGGGCTTGTCTGTAAATGACGAAGAAAAAGGGCTGTGACCCAGGACCAGGGAGAGGGACAGTGTCCTGTTTTCTCCCAGATCTCCCAGGTTCTCATCGTTCAGAGCAGCATGCTGGCTAAAATATATGACTATACCATCTCAGGGCATGACTAGAGGAGAAGAAGTGAAAGTGTTAGTCAGTCAGTCATGTCCGGCTCTTTGTGACCCCGTGGGCTGTAGCCTGCCAGGCTCCTCTGTCTGTGAGATTCTCCAGGCAAGAATACTGGTGAGGGTAGCCATTCCCTTCTCCAGGGGATCTTCCCAACCCAGGATTGAACCAGGGTCTCCTGCATTGCAGGCAGATTTTTTGCCATCTGAGCCACTAAGGAAATCCTGATTAGAGCAGGCTAGTCATCAAAAGTTTGATGAATGCATGTCAGTTGACCAAGTCTCTGTGTTCCAAATTCCTTGGGGAGAGTGTGATTGGCTCAGCTTGGGTGAAAGGTCCACCTGGCTCCATCCCTTGTCTCAGAAGAGGCTGCATCTGCTGGTATGAAAAGCCACAGTTTTTGAACTAGGAACAAGGAAAGCTCCATGAGGAGTATGAGTGACATTGTGGAGGAAATGGTAGGCATCTTAGAGATATATCATGGATGTAATCTTCATAATATGTAATACTCATAGGTATACATAAGCAATATAAAAATATCCATAAGCATCAATCCTGGAAGATGGGCATTTTCTCCATCTGGGAGAAACAGATTTAGAGAGGTGAAGTGACTTTGCCAAAGTTAGTGGTGGTTAATGGCAAACTTGTTTGGATTCAAGACTGCCACATTGACTCCCTGCATTTCCTCAGCAATTCTTTCTGGAATTCATTTAGTCATTCACTTATCTATTCTTATATTCATTCAACTAAAATTTCTCCAACAACGACCATATGTATGGCATTACGTGAGGGTGTGGGCTGCAGCAATTAACCACATAGACATGCCTAGAAGGACACTTGTCAAGAGCATAAGAGAGGATTCCTGCTCTGCTCAAACACATGGTTTTACTGGAGATGAGGCATACCATATGAACACCACAGGTTCAGGCAATGTTGCACGAAATGACTCCAGGAGTGACCGACATTGGGAGGGCTAGATGTCAGAGTAGAGAGAGATACCTGAGGACTGGCATGATTGAAGATGCCTTCTGGAGGCAGAACTTTGATTAGGTGCTTGAGGATAGAGAAAGAAGGAAGAATTCCAGCAGGCAGAAAGTTGCACTGAATTCTGTCTTCTGAGTATTGCTCATTTACATCCACTTCTCTTTGTTCCCCACTGTGCCCTCCCCTGGTCCATGTCACCAGCTCCCCTCACCTAGACACAACAAAAGCCTCCCCAGCAGAACTGCCGCCGCCTTGCCTCATTGTCCACAAATCCATTAAAAAGTTTAATCACCAGAAACTTCAAGCATATCAAAAAGTAGAGGGAACAATGCAAGAGCCACAAGACAGTAACCATTTTTACTCGGGAGAGAATAACATGTCACTATATTTGCTTCAATTCTGTCTTTTACAGAATTTTAAGAATATCATTTCCGCTAAATTCCTACCCTATCCCTTAACCCTCTCTCCATCCATACGTGTATGTTAAGTCACTTTAGTTGTGTCCAACTTTTTGTGACCCTGTGAACTGTAGCCTGCCAGGTTCCTCTGTCCATGGGATTTGCCAGGCAAGAGTACTGGAGTGAGTTGCTATGCCCTCCTCCAGGGGATCTTCCCCACCTAGGGGTCAAACCTTCATCTTTTACCTCTTTTGCATTGGCAGGTGGGTTCTTTATAACTGGGAAGCCCAACCTTCCCTCCACAGAGTAAATATTATCCTAATTTGTTGTGATAGATTCTTACATGTAGATTCTTTCATATCTTTTTCTACTTATGATCCACAAACCACAAGGTATTACATTCATATCCTTTTGCAAGTTGCCTTTTTTCCCTACTGCTCTTTATATTTTCAGCTTTGTCCTTGATACATGGAGATCCAGTTCATTCATTTAGTTGTTGGGTAGTATTCCAGCAATAAGCAAATTGCAGTTGACAGAGTTGTTTGTCCACAAATGCCTGGATAGGTTATTTCTACTTCTTTTGCTAAGACGAATTGTACTTCAGTGAATATCCTCACATATGTCTCTTTGGGTAGGAACCAAAAATTGAGTTGCTTGGTTAAGAATACCCAGCTCTTCAACTTTACTAGGTATTGCTTAATGGTTCTTTAAAGTGATGGTGCAGGTTATATGTATATATCCCATTGCATCAGAGTGTGGGACTTCCAATGGCCCCACAACCTCATAGACGCTTGGGATTGGCAATCTCTTCTCTTTTTAATCTGAACCCCTCTTCCCTTGGCAGACAGAGGGGTCTTTCCAAAGTCATGCCTGACCGTGTGTCTTCCCTGCTTGTCACCCCGCCAACCCTCCCCCACTTCTCTCTCTGTACCACCCAGAGTCTTGCTCTGCCAAAGCTCACCCATGCCCGCTTCTCCAGGGTCACCTCTCTATCCTCTGCTACTCCAACATTCACGAGTGCGCACACAAACCCAGGCATGCACACACATATATACACCCACACACACTCACGGGCTATTGTCTAATCAAACCAAACCATGTTTGTTCATGCCCCCTAAACTTCTCTTGTCTTTGGGCCTTGGTTCAAGCTACTGCCTCTGCCTCGAATATTCTCATTCTCTTCTTCGGAGGGCTGATTTCTACCAGATCTCAGCTTAATGTCTCATCCTTTGGGAGGTCTTTGCAAGCCTCCCAGGCCTGACTTGGATGCCGTTCCTCACGTTGCCCCAACACCCTTGACTTCTGGCATCGCAGTTCTCAGAGCACTGTCTGATAGTTCCTGTCACTTCTGCCCCGCTAGTCTGCAGACTCTTTGACAGCAGAGCCTGTGCAGAGCTTCTCACAGGAGTGTGCTCTGCGCCCAGCCTACCTATTGAATGGATTTGTTAAGTAATCCATGGGTGGAGCAAAGGGGGCAAGAAGGGGAGGAGTTGGAAATCAGACTGCAAAGGCATGCCCCACCACCTTCACTACCCCATTTTCCAGGGAAGGAAACCAAGACTCAGCAGGCGACTGACCTCTAGAGTCATGCATTTAGTAAGTGACAGAGCGTCTTTGATTCCCTGTCTCCTGACTCTGTGTCTGTGCCCGGGCTCTCTCTGCTGCCCCTCAGCTGCAACCAGTGGGAAAGAGCCAGCAGAGCCTGAAGGAAGGCTGGGCAGGAGAGGGAGGCCTCGGGGTCTAGGACACAGGTGGAGGGCTTGGCCCGACAGCTACGGCCCTGGGTCCTCTGAGCCAGAGAGGAAGGAAGAACATTGGGCCAAATTTCTAGATCAGATAGCTGTTCAGACCATCCTGGGAGACTTGGGTGGGCCAGTCCTTCTCTGGGGAGGAGCAGACTTGTGGAAAGTAACTCAGCATCTCCCACAGCACCCAGCCCACCCGAGTGGCCTCTTCCTGCTGCATCAGGAGAATGATTTCTCAAGGCCCCCTCTGGTAAGAGGGAGACCAGAGCCAAGGCCAGCTGGGAAGAAATAGGAGCCTAACACAAACAGGCGGAAGCTGGCCCAGGGCCGAGGGCCCAAGTGGAGAATCCATGGGTCAGGTTCAGAGACTCCATTTAGTTATCAGACATCTAAAGAAGCTCACATGTGCCAGGGCAAGTGGACATCAGCAAAACAGGGACAATAAGGCCCATGTCTCATGTGATTACGGTGGGGATTAAGTACAATGAAATATGTAAAAGGATTAGGATAATTCTCAGCATGTAATATTACCCAACCAACTGTAGTTATTTTTTAACAGGGTTATTGGGAGGAGTCTATAGGATCATATGGTGTTGGTGAGCAGTCTTTTTCTCATCAGGAACTCGATAAATGAATGTGGACAATGTGGAACATCCAGTGGACAGAGAAAAGGGGTGTGGACTCAAGTGACCCTGGGACCTTCCTCCGTCCCTTTGGTTTCTTCACCTGACAAGTGCACCAGAGACTACGTGAGTCGGCTCTGGGAACGACTTAGAGATGGCACAGCCTAGTCCTCCAGCTTCTCATGAGTCCTGGTAGGAGCAACTTGACCCGGGCTGCGCATAGCACATCACCAGCTCAGACCCAACACTGTTCCCCTGCATGCTCAGGTCAGCCCCAGCTCAGGACGTGCCTCTCTCTGCCGGGTCAGTGGTGGGCTTTTCTTCCACAGTGGTCCGTGCCCACCGCCAAAGTCGGTGGGTCTCTTGCCAGCTCTGAGCACCTCTGTCTCCAAGAGCTCCCTGCGTTGACACTCTCGTCCTATCTTCCCACAGAGGGCAGCGGAAAGTAACTGAAAGCCGCTTCCAGCTCCGTCTTCCCCTACGGAGTTCTCCTGCCCTGGGCCTCTCTTGGGGAGGTCGGGGGCAGGTCAGTGGCATGTATGCACCCGTTGCCTTCCCCAAGTTTCCTTCAGCGCTGGGCAAGTGTGAGCATTGCCCTTCCCCTCCCTCCTTCCCTCCCTCCCCACTCTCCTCCCTCCTTTCTTCTTAAAATGACACCCCCATCCATACACACCTTGCCGTTGAGTTTGCCTGGCAAGAACATTTCTGAAGGACCCTGAGACTGTGTTCCTGTTACACAGGTGGGGTTTCTCTACTGAAAAACAATTGCCAGAGAAAGCAGATAATGAAATGTCAGACTTGCTAAGAGCTCATTTGACCCCAAGGACAGGCTGACATCCAGAAGGCAGATTGAGTAACTGAGCTTACATCTTACTACATCACTTGGATTTTACTTTCTGGGTAAAAAGTTATCAGTCTGTGGCCACTACAGTTACTTGGAAGACGATCATTCTTATGGCCTCTGGAAGGAAACCCCCCCCCCCGACCCTGCCTCCCATTTCCCAAAGCAAGGAACACCAGACCTCACTCATCCTTCCAGCCAGGAGAGCTGAGAGGCCAGCGCAGGACATGCTTAGAGAAATGGAAGGAGGAAACTAATAGTATTTCTCATGAACTGGGCTTCCCAGGTGGTGCTAGTGGTAAAGAATCCATCTGCCAATGCAGGAGATGCAAGAGACTTGGGCTCGATCCCTGGGTCAGGACGATCCCCTGGAGAAGGAAATGGCAACCCACTCCAGTATTATTGCCTGGAAAATTCCATGGACAGAGGACCCTGGCGGGCTGCAGTCTGTAGGGTTTCAAAGAGTCGGACACGACTGAGCACACACACGTGTAACACACTGCTGTGTACAGGTGTGGTCGTGGGCTTTTACATATAAAAGCACAGCTGGGGGGTGGGTGTCTCGGGTTCAGTTCCAGACACCACAACAAAGAGAATCTTGAAATAAAGCACATTGCACAAACCTTCTGGTTTCCGAGTGCATATAAAATTTATGTTTACACTACACTATAGTCTAGTAAGTGTACAACAGCATTATGTCTTTAAAAGAAAGTATGCACTTTAATTAAAAATACACTATTGCTTAAAAATGGTAGGCAAAAGGAGAAGAGGGAGACAGGATGAGATGGTTGCATAATATCACCGATTCAAATGGACATGAACTTGGGCAAACTCCAGAAGACAGTGAGGGACAGGGAGGCCTGGCATGCTGCAGTTCACAGGGTCGCAAAGAGGTGGATACGACTGAGCGATTGAAGAGCAAAAACTGGTAACCATCATCTGAACCTGCAGAGAGTTACAGTAGTGACGTCAAAGATCACTGATCACTATACTAAACATAATAATGACGGAAAGACTTGAAATATTTTAAGAATTACTAAAACTGATACAAGACACTGAATGAATAAACGATGGAAAATGGTGCCAACAGACTTGCTCAGTGTTGAAGGGTTGCCACAAAACTTCACTTTGTTAAAAAAAAAAAAAGTGATGCCTGAGAAGCACAACAAAGTGAAGTGCAATAGAAAGAGGCCTACTGTAATACAGGGGCTTCCCAGGTGGCGCCAGTGGTGAAGAACCCACCTGCCAATGCAGCAGACATAAAAGAGGTGAGTTTGATCCCTGGTCCCGAAGATCCCCTGGAGGACGGCATGGCAACCCACTGCAGTATTCTTGCCTGGAGAATCCCATGGACAGAGGAGCCTGGGGGGCTACAGTCCATGGGGTCTCAAAGAGTCAGACGCGACTGAGGCGACATAGCGTGCACATGCATGCATGCACCTATAATATGTGTGTATGCATTTGCTTACAACAGCCCAGGGACAGAGACTGGGCTCTCCCTGGTCCCCAGAGGAAGAAAAGGAAGCTCAGCAGCCTGATAGCAAGAGTAACGGAGATTGGATCTGAGTGTTCGATTCAGTCCTCTCTGAGATCTTCCCACCCAGCCTTTCTGTACACTGATGACATCCAGAGAAGGTTGGTGCTGCTTTTTCAGAGCTGGAACGACAACATTAAAGGCCCCTGGAGCTCGTCTGACCACCTGGGGCTTTCTGCTCTCCCAGGTGCTGTCCTTCACCCCAGTCTGTCCCGCTGACGTCCCCTGAAAAGAGCTGGCCCAGGCATCCAGAGCTGAAAGCTCTGTCCTGGGCCAGGGGTTACTTGTCGGTAAGAGACCAATGCTGCTGCTTCCCTGGGAGGGGATCCATGAACCCGGCTGACAGGACGTGCTGGCTGCACAGGTTTGCCTGTTATCGGAGCCAATGCAGTTGGTCATAGGGAATTTGACGAAAATAATCAGCTGCAAACTGCTCAAAAACAAACAGACTATGATCCAGAGGTTTGAATAAACAGCCCCCTCAGCCAGATGGCCTCAGGAGCCTTGCCAGGGAGAAAAACTGATCTCCCACCCTGAATTTCCTCTTTGTTCTGGACCTTGCTCTCTCTGGACGTCATTGGTTACCCGCCCCTTTCATGCGCCAGCCACCCAGACTGAGTCTTGTGTTCAGGGAGTTTAAGGAATCTTTCCCCTAGATTAGGATTTGGGGACAGGGAATCCAGGCAAAGAAACAGCTTTCTTGTCCCAAAATGAGTCACCCTAGTTCACAGCTGTCTGCATCTGGACCTGGAATGCTGCTTCCTCCTCTGAGGACACTCCCAAGAATCGGGGACCCTTGTGGGTGCAGAGCAGGAAGTCATAAACTGGGCCGCCCTGTGTGGGGCAAGCCCTCTGGACTCCCCAGTCCTCACCAAGAGACTGTCACGTCTGAGCTATTGCGAAACTGAATGCTGGCCTGTTTCCACGTTAAATTAAAACCATCCCTGAGAGAATGGTGGCCAGTATGTCCTGCCAAACCCAGCCTCTCTATGGCTCCAATACAAGCATCGATGTAAGAGTGAGGCCAATGTGAGTGTGAATCCTTCCTCTGCTTGTGGACAACGTCTCTGACCCCCTGGGCCTTAGGAAGAATGATAAAGAAGTGGTATCTTCACTGCATGCAGCACAGTATCTGCTACACAGTGGGCACTCTATATATACTGGTTTCTTCCCTTCCAGCCCTCTGGTCTAGAGATTTTTGGTACTATTGTTTTCTATTACCCACTCCTAAATGCTTTTGCTGATCCATAATTTAATACTTCTTTCTTGACTTCTAACAAGGTTCCAGGTACAGTCTTCTCTGGTTTTTCCCTGAGTGGATTCCGATTTCTCCTCCTCCGTGGTTATGTTAGTTACACTGTTTACGAAGATGTGTTTTGACTTGCTAAGCTACTACAAACTTTGTTTGGAAGGAGACTAAAAAATGTAAAGTGTTAGTTACTCAGTCGTGTCTGACTCTTTGCGACCCCATGGACTGTAGCCCACCATGTCTCCTCTGTCCAATTTTCCAGATAAGAATACTGGATTGGGGTTGCCATTCCTGTCTCCAGGGCATCTTCCTGACCCAGGGGTTGAACCCGGGTCATCTGCATTGCAGGTAGATTCTTTACCATCTGAGACACTAGGGAAATCTGGAAGGTGACTAGTTCAGTTCAGTTCAGTCGCTCAGTCGTATCTGACTCTTTGCGACCCCATGAATCGCAGCACGCCAGGCCTCCCTGTCCATCACCAACTCCCAGAGTTTACTCAAACTCATGTCCATCGAGTCAGTGATGCCATCCAACCATCTCATCCTCTGCCGTCCCCTTCTGCTTCCGCCTTCAATCCTTCCCAGCATCAGGATCTTGTCCAATGAGTCAGCTCTTCGCATGAGGTGGCCAAAGCATTGGAGTTTCAGCTTCAACATCTGTCCTTCCAATGAACACCCAGGACTGATCTCCTTCAGGATGGACTGGTTGGATCTCCTTCCAGTCCAAGGGACTCTCAAGAGTCTTCTCCAACACACAGTTCAAAAGCATCAATTTTTCAGTGCTCAGCTTTCTTTATAGTCCAACTCTCACATCCATACATGACTACTGGAAAAATCATAGCTTTGACTAGACGGATCTTTGTTGGCAAAGGAATGTCTCTGCTTTTTAATATGCTGTCTAGGTTTGTCATAACTTTTCTTCCAAGGAGCAAGCATCTTTTAATTTCATGGCTGCAATCACCATCTGCAATGATTTTGAAGCCCCCAAAAATAAAGTTTGTCACTGTTTGCACTGTTTCCCCATCTATTTGCCATGAAGTGATGGGACCAGATGCCATGATCTTAGTTTTCTGAATGTTGAGCTTTAAGTCAACTTTTTCACTCGTCTTTCACTTTCATCAAGAGGCTCTTTAGTTCTTCACTTTCTGCCATAAGGGTGGTGTCATCTGCATATCTGAGGGTATTGCTATTTCTCCCAGAAATCTTGATTCCAGCTTGTGCTTCTTCCAGCCCGACGTTTCTCATGATGTTCTCTGCATATAAGTTAAATAAGCAGGGTGACAATATACAGCCTTGACAGACTCCTTTTCCTATTTGGAACCAGTCTGTTGTTCAGGAAGGGTATAATCACCTGAAGTCATAGCAGTCTTACTTAATTTACAAGTTTACTTAGAACTTTATTCCCCCATAAGAGATAATGACATTAAAAAAATCTTATCAACAAACAAATGAATGAATATGTATTCAGTTTATAAAGCATATTAGTCAGAGTCAGCTGGATTTTGCTGCAGTAACACACACTTCCCAAATACAAAATGCTTAAGACAGCAAAAGTTTGTTTCTCCTTCAAGCTGCAAATCCATTGTAGGTCAGTGGAGTCTCTGTCCAAAGCTGACCTCTCTTAGATACTCAGGGTTCACCATCTGGAGTGTTGTTTACCTCTGCAGCTGGGGGAGGAGAAGGGCTGCTTAGCACTTGGCAGAACTGGAATGCCTCTGCCCGGGTGTAACACACATCACTTCATATTTCATTGGCTATAGCAAGTCACATGATCTTGCCTAACCTCAAGGGAACAGGCACATCCAATCCTATTCAAGGTGGGAGATAATTGATGAACAACAACAGTACTGTCAACCACTTGTAATCTCAATGTTTTTAGAAGAACGGAGGAAACCCTGCAGGCAGGCAGATTCCACCCCTGCCATCTACCACTAGGGATTTGCTTGTCGTTTGAAAAGCAGGATATGCTCAGATATTTGCAAAGAAGTTTCTTTTGTCCCTCCCTTTATTATATTTCTTTGGTCCTCAGTTTCCCGTGTGCACAAGAATTATTATCTGATATCTGAAAACATTGTGTATACAAGGCTAAAGGGTTTCCAAATTGTTTTAAGCATACACAGTTTTCCCTGTTTGTGCTGAATTTAGGACCCGACCTGTTAGGGTGTGATTCTATAGTATTAATACTAGTGCCTGATTTTATTGTTTTTTTAAACCATTTTATGGAGGTATGTGAAAGTTGCTCAGTCACGTCTGACTCTTTGCAGCCCCATGGACTATACTGTTCATGGAATTTTCCAGGCCGGAATACTGGAGTGGGTAGCTGTTCCCTTCACCAGGTTATCTTCCCAACCCGGGGGTCGAGCCCAGTTCTCCCGCTTTGCGGGCAATTCTTTACCAACTGAGCTACAAGGGAAGCCCCTGTTGAGGTATGATTGACATGCAAAGAGCTGCACAATGGAATGAATACAATCTGATGAGTTTGGAGATAAGTATGCATCCAAGCAGCCATCACCACAATCTACGCCATAAATATGCCCATCACTTCCAAGAGTTTCTTCCCACCCTCTTTAACTGCCTCATTGTTCCAGCGTTTAATTGCCTTCTCTTCTGTGCTTTATTTAAGCTCTTAGGGGCCATTCCATCTCTGAATCCAATTGCAATTAATGTTTTTTGATTTTGCTTATGCACTTGACAGTAAGACAGTAAATCATAACTGATTTGTATCCAAAACGCTAAAAATGTCTTCCATATATATGATGTCATTTAGTAATTCTCACCGTGACCCCAAGGAGTTGGATTACTAATGGAACATTTCCATTCCACTGATGGGATAATGGAGGCTCAGAGAGGCTGAGTGAGTTGCACAAAGACACACAGTACAGATGTGTTGAGGTTAAGTTTTAGAGCTTAATTCTGTGCCTTCAAATTCCGCAGGGACTGCTCTGGGCACACAACATTCTGGAACTTGGACGTCCAGGAATTCCCGTCAATTAGGCATTTATTCGCGGGATAAACATTTCCTTGAAGCGCTCTCAGCCGGCCAACTGATGGCCCCGCCACACTTCGGTCTGGGTAGTGAGATGCCCGTTCGTCCTGGAGGTGTGACATGTAACACGCACATTCACAAAGGTACTGACCTGCCAGTGTGTGATGTGTGTGTGTAAGCTGGGTTCTGTATGTGGCGCTGTTTGTGTAAGCTTCCCTTGATGTGCAGGGTCGCTAGATAAAATGCGGACACCTAGTTAAGTTTCAATTTCATATGGACAACAAATTATTTTTAGTATAGAAAGTCTGTCCCACGCAATATTTGGTATGTACTTATACTAAAAAATAGTTTGTGATTGACCGGAAATTCAAATTTAACTGGGTACCTTGTGCTTTTATTTGATAAATCTGGCAACTGCAGACGTGCAGGCGTATGTGCAGGTGTAAATAGCCTTGCTCATGTGTGTCTCACATGAATCTGAGCATGGGTGTGTCTGCGTGTTTTCGTGTGCTCACGGGGATCTGTGTGCATGTGTAGCCCGGCTGGAGAGGAAACAGCAAGTGGTTAGGAATAAACAGGTCCACCACCCAGAAGCTCGTCACCTGCCAGGCCAACCCCACTGGAGCAAACGAGGTCAGGAGGGGCTGTGAACACCAGGCCAGGGAGCTTGCACCTTCTGAGGGCAGTGAGGGGCTGGGATCGGGACGCCTGAAATGTGTGCTAAGATGGCCATCTGACTGTGTGACCGGGAAAGCTGGAGGGGCTCACAGCGGAAGGGGGCTGAGGATGTCGGGAGGGGGGCCTTGGGGAGATAGGAGGAGGATGAGGATCTGGGCTCAGGCCTTGGCAGCGGAGATGGAGGGAAAGGGGCAAACTGCAGGGCTTGTTTCATGTTCCTGCTGGGGCTTTAAGAAGCGGGGAGTGGGGGTTATGCTCAGCTTTCTCGCTTGGGCAGCTGATGGGCTATAGGCTCCTTGAAGGCTTGTCTTGCTCCCTTCCTCATCCTCAGTGTCAGGCACGGTGCTGGGCATGTAATGGATACGCTCTTGGTGTTTATGGCGCGAATCCGTGCTTGCATGAATAAGAGAAACGGGATCCCAGGAGGAGGCAAGGAGGAGATGGGAGAGGAAGTAAGCTGTCCTCAGTTACTTGGGGAGACCTGGAGTCTGAGGCAGCAGGGGAACTTCCCAGGGAGACGTCCAGTAGGAAGCTGGCCATATGGCCAACTCAGGAGATAGTCCAGGCTGGAGAAGCAAACTCAGGGGATGTGAGTGAGTAGAAAAGGCATGAAGCCACCAGCTGGGGTCAGCTCACTACAGGACACAGTGAGGAAGGAGAGCGCAACCGGAGAAGGAAGGCTGGGGGAGAGCGGCATTTAAGGGGCTGGAAGCAGGATACCGAGAGGGTCAGTGTTCCCGCTCACTGTGCTGCTGGGGGTTAAGTGAAATCCTCATGGCCTGGCCGCTCCAGGAGGGTCAGGCAAAGGTGATAAACAGAACACTTAACAGGCACTGGCCAGTCAGATCCGGCTGAGCCGCCGACGTGTGCCAGGTCTTCTGGGCTTGCAGCTGTGCTGGAGTCAGCTCTGGAGTAGCTGGGTCTTAGGGAAGTTAGTGGGGAAGGGTGGGAGGAGGACCTGGGGCAACTGCGGAAGGGAGGGAGGGACACCCGGGGGCTCGGGGCAGCTGCTGTATAAAACAGCATTACAAAACATGTAAATATTTCCAACAAGCAGGCAGTTATATAGGGACATCCTGGCTGCACGTCAGCCCTGGGGACCGACAGTATGCGTATATTTCATTCCCGGCTGTGACCTCGCACTAGAGCAGCGCCTGTGCATGTGTGCTAAATTGCTCCAGTCGTGTCCAACTCTGCGCTACCCCGTGGACTGTAGCCCACCAGGCTCCTCTGTCCGTGGGGTTTGCTAGGCAAGAATACTAGAGTGGGTTGCCATGACCTCTTCCAGGGGTTGTTCCCGACTGAGGGGTCGAACCCGCATCTCTTATGTCTCCTGCATTGGCCGGCAGGTTCTTTACCTCTAGTGTCATCTAGGAAGCCCCGCATAGCGCCCAGCAGTGAGTAAATGATAGTTCACGTCAGATCCTCTCACAGGGCCTGGTATTTAGCAGGCTCTCGATAAGTGTGCTTGCCTGAAGAATCCCAGAGACGGGAGCCTGGTGGGCCGCCATCTATGGGGTCGCACAGAGTCGGACACGACTGACATGACTTAGCAGCAGCAATAAATGTGCTTCCAGTCTTCTTTTCAGGGACTAAAGATGCCTCCGTAGTAACAAGGAATTTCCTCCCTTGAGCACGATTTTCCTATTTTAGGGAATCAAATTTTCTTTCATTTGGGAAAACCTGTCGTTTCTGCCACTGAATCCCCAGGAATTTCAACGGCACCAACTGGGCTGCAAGCTCGCTGAGGCTCACGGGATAGTCACAGCCCACGTGAACCATGGCCTGATCTCGAGGGACAGTTCCAGTCAGGGTCAGCCCTCTGGTAGCTCCCCTTTCCTTCTGACACAGACCAGTCATCTGTCGGGAACCTGGGCTTCTCCTGGGCCTGGCAAACAGGCTGTGCTGTGTAAGTGTTTGCTATGATTATTTTTGTTATTACTGTCCCTGGGTCTGGTGTTTCCTCAAATTGAATCTTTTCTGTGACTCTAAAGCTTAGTTTATTTTACTTTATCCAAGCCTCAGACTAGTACCTCAATGGTTTTGGTGGGAATACAAACAGGGTCATTTTGTAGTAACTAATTCCAACATAATCTCTTTCCGGTGATTTTTTAAACACTCACAGCACAGAGGAAGATAGGCTTCCTTCAAGAGCTCACTTAGTTTACTTAAATATTTGGCCTTGTGGATATACAAACAGTCCTAAAATGTACCTTGTCTTAGGTATAAGGTCTTAAAAGGATTTTCAGGATTCAACACGTATTCATTCAGTTATCCATCTGTCAGCTTACTTTTTCCCACTGGAATGTCAACGAGGGTAGGGCTTTTTGTCTGTTTTATTCACAGTTGTAAACCCAGAGGCAGAACAGTGCCTGTCACATCGTAGGTGCTCAGGGCATATTTGTGCAATGAATAAGTGAATGAGCATCTATGTGTCAGGATGCCTGGCACTGGAGAGCCAGACTAGGACACAATCATCCTGCTGACCCTGAGATCGCGGTCTTGTAGAAGAACCCCCCCCCCACTTCCCCACAACATCTGAAATTCAAAACAGACCAACATAACTCCCCATGAGATATGTAGACCCCCTGGACTGGTCACAGGAGCCTGGCGGGGGGATGACGCTGCTGCTGGGAGCGCCAGTGAAGGTGTCCTGGAAGAGGTGGCCTTTGAATTGGGTTTGATTTCAGCAGGAGGAGTTGCAGAAGACAAACCGTAGGAGACAAGTTCCAGAGCAGGGAACACTGGCTTTGGAGGGGACGTTGTGGGAAGGCAGCCCTGGCTGTAGGTCCCGGGGGCACAAGCTCCAGGGGGGCGGGGCTGTGTCTGTCTTGTCCCTTGTTACGTGACACTGCGACTGGTGCATAACCGGTGCTCAGTGAATGGTTAACTGTAGCTTAAGAGGGAATCAGTGACACGAGAACCGGAAGGGAAAGATGAGACCTAGCAATCTCTTTGGAGGTTTGTTTAGCACCTACAGCGGATTTCATTCTCCCATCCTCTGGAGTCGGAAATGGCAACCCACTCCAGTATTTTTGCCTGGAAAATGTCATGGACAAGAGGAGTCTGGTGAGCTGCAGTCCATAGGGTTGCAAAGAGTCGGACACGACTGAGCACGCACATGTGCATGCTTCCATCCTGTGTGAATGCTCATGTCTGGAAGGAACCTTAAGATCAACCCCAGTCACCTCTGTAACACCCCACCAAGGGATCAAGTAGTTTTGGTTGGGATGCCCTTCAGTGATGGGGTGCTCCCTCCCTCCCACACGCTGACCCCTTTTTTGTGTAGGTCCGATTGTTAAAATATCCAGCCTTACACTGACCACGTAGAAGCAGAGGGGCGGCAGGGGAAGACCCCTCAACTTGCCCCTGACTCGTGTGGTTCCTTGGGCAGGGCTGGTGTGGCCAGTGATTTTAAAGTGGGCTCTGGTGTCTGACAGTTATTTGATATCTCTGTGCCTTAACTTTCTTATCTGTAAAATGGGGATAGTAATAACAGAGCTTTCCTCACAGGATCCTTGTGGGGAACTGCAGTCCATGGGGTCACTGAGAGCCGGACACGACTGAGCGACTTCTGTTTCACTTTTCACTTTTATGCATTGGAGAAGGAAATGGCAGCCCACTCCAGTGATCTTGCCTGGAGAATCCCAGGGACGGGGGAGCCTGGTGGGCTGCTGTCTATGGGGTCGCAGAGTCGGACACGACTGAAGAGACTCAGCAGCAGCAGCAGCAGCAACTGTGGCCCGCCAGCTCCTCGGTCTGTGGGATTTCCCAGGCAAGAACCCTGGAGTGGGTCGCTGCACCTTATTATAGCATATTAGTAAGTGCTCAGTGTAAGCTAGCCATGCCGTGTCCTGTTACCGCCTCCTCTCTGCCTCTCAGGTTCTTCTTCTGCGTAATGGGACTGAGAGCACCGGGCTTGGACGTCAAGGTGGTTGGTGTGAGGAGCCAGAGAGGAGAGCTGAGAGGCAGCCATAGCTCTGTCAGAGTGCTGCCCTCAATGTGCCAGCAAATCTGGAAAACTCAGCAGTGGCCACAGGACTGGAAAAGGTCAGCTTTCATTCCAATCCCATAGAAAGGCAATGCCAAAGAATACTCAAACTACCGCACAATTGCACTCATCTCACACGCTAGTAAAGTAATGCTCAAAATTCTCCAATCCAGGCTTCAGCAATACATGAACTGTGAACTTCCAGATGTTCAAGCTGGTTTTAGAACAGGCAGAGGAACCAGAGATCAAATTTCCAACATCCTTTGGATCATCGAAAAAGCAAGAGAGTTCCAGAAGAACATCTATTTCTGCTTTATTGACTATGTCAAAGCCTTTGACTGTGTGGATCACAATAAACTGTGGAAAATTCTGAAAGAGATGGGAATACCAGACCACCTGATCTGCCTCCTGAGAAACCTGTATGCAGGTCAGGAAGCAACAGTTAGAACTGGACATGGAACAACAGACTGGTTCCAAATAGGAAAAGGAGTACGTCAAGGCTGTATATTGTCACCCTGCTTATTTAACTTATATGCAGAGTACATCATGAGACACGCTGGGCTGGAAGAAGCACAAGCTGGAATCAAGATTGCCAGGAGAAATATCAATAACCTCAGATATGCAGATGACACCACCCTTATGGCAGAAAGTGAAGAAGAACTAAAGAGCCTCTTGATGAAAGTGAAAGAGGAGAGTGAAAAAGCTGACTTAAAGATCAACATTCAGAAAATTAAGATCATGGCATCTGGTCCCATCACGTCATGGCAAATAGATGGGGAAACAGTGGGAACAGTGGCAGACTTTATTTTTGGGGGCTCCAAAATCACTGCAGATGGTGACTGTAGCCGTGAAATTAAAAGATGCTTTTAAGGAAAGTTATGACCAACCTAGACAGCAAAATAAAAAGCAGAGACATTACTTTGCCAACAAAGGTCCATCTAGTCAATGCTCTGGTTTTTCCAGTGGTCATGTATGGATGTGAAAGTTGGACTATAAGAAAGCTGAGTGCCAAAGAATTGATGCTTTTGAACTGTAGTGTTGGAGAAGACTCTTGAGAGTCCCTTGGACTGGAAGGAGATCCAACCAGTCCATCCTAAAGGAGATCAGTCCTGAATATTCATTGGAAGGCCTGATGCTGAAGCTGAAACTCCCATACTTTGGCCACCTGATGTGAAGAACTGACTCCTTGGAAAAGACCCTGATGCTGGGAAAGATTGAAGGCGGAAGCAGAAGGGGATGACAGAGGATGAGATGGTTGGATGGCATCACCAACTCGATGGACATGAGTTTGAGTAAACTCCGGGAGTTGGTGACGGACAGGGAGGCCTGTCATGCTGCAGTCCACGGGATCTCAAAGACTGAGTGACTGAACTGAACTGAACCCACAGAGGGGAGGGTTGTGTGCTATTCCTACCAGCTGTGGCGTTTTCCATGGGAAACCTCACCGCACGGCTGACCCCCTAAACGACTCCCACCCCACCCGGATCCCAAGTGTTCTCTCTGCCTTTGATGCTGGGTTTCTACGTCTTGCCATCTTATATCCTGACTTCTGAGAAATAAATTTAGAACAGGTCTGCAAGGAATGGAAGGAGGAAACGAAGGAAAGGAAACAGGCAATGTTCTCTCTTTCAACAAATCCTTGAGGGACTGAGGACTGAGGTTCCTTTGCAATGTAGGCTCACCCAGCCTTTGAAATAGCCACTTCCTTCTCTCTTGGCATTTTCAGATCAGAGAGCTTGGAGGGGTGTGGAGGTTCAGTTCCCGGACTAGCTAAACAGGAGGCTGCAGTCTTTCCTCTGATGTGCCCCCTTGTCCAAGGGCCCTGCCCCCGGGAGACAGGACTCTGGGCTGTGGCCGCGCCTCCTGGTGTCTGCCCTGGACTCGCCGCAGACCCAGCTGCTATTGACCACTTGGATTTCTTTTAAGGGGTTAAGGCTATTTTTCAGCAGGATGTGTTATCAGAGCTGGAAAAACTGTTGAGACTCCTGGGCAGCAGTTCCCAGGCTGGGAGCCTCTGGGTGCTGGGTTCCTCAGATTATTTCCAGTTCTTTCAAAAGCCTAAAAGAAACAGACTAGGCTAGAAACAGACTATGGCCCCTACAGAAGGGCTCACAGTGTCTTAATAGTGTCAGGTGCCTCCGTGTTTCCAAAGTCAATTCAGCATGGCCCCTCTGTACCCTCACATTTGGAGAAAATAGTAACAGCTTCTTATTGAGCCTCTCCTCTGCCAGGAACTGGATAAAGCCCTTACACATATCACCTCACTGATCTTCAACCCAGCAAGGTGGGGGCGTTCAGGATTCCTCTTTAGTAGATGGAGAAACTGAGTGTCAAGGGGCTAAGCAAGCCACCCAAGGCCACACAGGTCACCGACATTCCAGCCCAGACAGGTTGGTGCCCAGCTCCCGCCTCGACCACTAGGCAGAGCCTCCTGGAAGCTCTCTTACGTGTCTCTGAATATTGCAACAGGGAAAGACATTCGTCATTGCTCGGGAAAAGGTCCTGGCAGGGAAGTTTTTTGGGTGCCAGCACTCAGTGTAAGACAAATAATAACGGAGATTGTGAGATAGAGCGAACCAGCCTCCTTATGTGGGCTTGTATTGTAGAACTAAGGCCCAGAGAAGTGACGGTCTCGCCCAAGGTATTCTTGTGAACTGGTGACTGGGACAAGAACTTGTTTTACTTCAAGTGGACTCCTTGGGCTTGACTCCAGAGCGTCCTTGGCTAGCCAGGAAGCAGGCCAGCAGTGGGTTTTTTCCAAGCTGATGGCTCATACCTGGGATGGCATAGGCCTGTGGCTCTTCCTGGCAGAGACTCTGAGCTCCCCCCATGCCGGCAGGCTGCTCCTTGACATGGGTGAGACCACATATCCTGACTAATTCTCCACCAGTCCCCACCTACCTCCCACCAGCTGCACCGACTTTGGTCTTGCCACTGCACAGGGCTGCTGAGTGCTGGAGTCGGGGGCCCGCGGTACTCGTCTTCAGCAAAGTCTTCCTTCACCACCTCGGGGACTTCCGATTCTATGCTTGTGCGTGCACTTTAGAGTGTGCAACGTGCTTCTACATCTATTATTTCACTTGAGACCCGAGGCTGGCTGCCCTGGGAGCTGTGCAGGGCAGGGATAAAGCCCTGTATTGCAGAAGAGGAAAAGGAAGTTCTAGGAGGCAAGTACCTTGTCCAAGGTCACACGCTTAGCTGAGAAATGTTGGAGCCAGAAGCTGGAGCTGAGTTGGCCTGTCCCACCTCACCAAACAGTCTTGCCCCTTTAGAAATGAGGACTCTCAGGGAGCAGTGATGAGTAAGGTGCTAAGCAGGACCCTGCAAAACACTTTGGCTCAGTGGGTAAAGACTCCACCTGCAAGCAAGAGACACAGAAGACACGAGTTCAATCCCCTGGGCTGGGAAGATCCTCTGGAAGAGGAAATGGCAACCTGCTCCTGTACTCTTGCCTGGAGGATCCCATGGACAGAGGAGCCTGACAGGCTACAGTCCACGGGGTCGCAAAGAGTCAGACATGACTGAGCACCTAAGCACAGCAGCATTAACCATATCTTTCTTTCTGTTTTATGTACAAATCCAGGTACCTCACTTAAAATAGCTAAACCTCTATCAACTAAGAGTCCAGTCCTGCACTCTGAGAACTCATGATGTGATGCAAATACACAGATGCTCAAGTCAGAAGAGGTTTCTGTCTCATTGTCACCTTGGAAAGACGGTTCATCATCTGAGCCGTGTGGCCCAGGGGACAATGAAGGTGATGATAATACTTACCTTGCTTCTTATGAAAATGAGCAGGGCCATCGCACACAAATTTCTTTGAGAATTAGTTATACAACTGTTACACGTGACAATGAATATTCATAAGCAGGGAAGGCAAGGGAAATTCACAGTTATCGGCTAATGATTATGAAGTGCTTCCTGAATAATTTACATGAACCATTCCATTAATTTGAACAAGAGTTACATGGATCATTCCATTAATTTAAACAAGCGCCTTTAGGAGGCTGGTACCTTTATCATCTCCAGTTTAGATGAAGAGACTGACACCCAGAGATTTTAAGTAACAAACAGCAAATGGCAGGATCAGAATGTTAAATCTTGGTAATTTAGTGCTAGCAAATGAGCGTTTTAACTATCAGATGCCTCAATACCGCCTGAAGGTCGGGATAAAACAGAAATTGCTGGGCCCCACCCCAAAGGTTCTGATGCAGTAGGTTTGAACAGGTTCCCAGGTGATGCTGACGCTGCTGGCCTGGGGGCCACACGGTGAGAATCCTGTGTCACACAGAGCTCTCCTGGTACTTCCTGCCCCATCAGTGTCTGAATCTGGACCTCTGAGGCCTATTTGCACAGGTGAGCTGGACATGTGTGTGCACAAGGCATTTGATATATGTCATGAAAGACGTATGTTACACTAATGGACAAAATAGAGGGGATGCTGAGGAGACTCTGACTTCTTCAGAAGCAAAATGAGAGAAGTTGCTGAGTGCTTGATGGCCCTGCTGGTACCCAAATCACTGTACTCTGGCTACTCAGACCCTTCCCCAGAGCTGGCTAGGAGATGGGGAGGCCATTGTCTGAGGAAGACCCAGAGAACAGACTCATAGCCTGCTTCCTTGGCTTCCCTCAGTTTGACCCTTTTAGCTGGTCACACTCAGGTTTAAGAAATCATCTATGAATGGAGAGATAAGGCATATCTTGCAAGAAGAGAAAGCATAGACCAAGCATATTTAAACTTAATTAAGATTAATTAAATTTATGTTTTTTTAGAGGAATAAGATAAAGATCTCTAGAAGAATAATAGGGGTTAAGCCAAAAGCAGAGGTCATGGGCAGAGAAGAGAGTTAAAAAAATCAAGACATATAGATATACTGTTGTTCCAAAATTCTGTTTGTTGAAAGGACTATGCTTTCTTCACGAAACAACCTTCATAGCTTTGTCAAAAATCAGTTGTCCAAATTGAAGAGCCAAAACAATCTTGGAAAAGATGAATAAAGTTGCTGGACTCAAACTTCATGATTTCAAAACTTATTACAAATCTACAGCAATCAAGACTGTGTGGTACTCACATAAAGATAGACATATACACAATGGAAAATAATTTGAGAATCTAGAAAGAAACCCTCACATATATGGTTAATTGATTTTCTGCAATGGTGCCAACACTGTTTAGTGGGGGTAAAAACAGGGTCTTCACCAAAAGGTATTGGGATAACCAGATATCCACATACAGAAGAATAAAGTTGGACTCCTGCCTCACACCATATACAAAAGAGAATTAAAATGAATCAAAACTATAAGACTCTGAGAAAAAACCTAGGGGTCAATCTTTGGGCCCTTGGATTAGGTAACAGGCTATCTCTCCATTTATTTAAATCTTATTTAGTTTCACTCAGCAACATTTTATAGTTTTCAGCACAGGACTTACACATCTTTTGCAGATTTATACCTATTTTATGCTATTATAAATAACGATTTTTTACATTTTAAATTCTAATTTTTATTTCCATTAGTATATAGAAATAATGTTGATCTTTGTACATTGGTTTGGTACCCTGCAGCCTCACTAAACTCACTTAGTTTTAGTAGCTTTACTGTAGATTCCATCAGCTTTTCTCCGTAAACAGTCATTTGTGCATAAAGGCAATTTTACTTCTCCAATGTAGATACCTTTCATTTCTTTTTCTTGACTTAATGAACTATCTAGAGCCTCTGATACAGCATAGAGTCACGGTGGGAGTGACATTCTTATCTTGTTCCTGATCCAAGGTGGAGAGAAGCATCTTCCAGGAAGATATTAGCAGTGAAGTTTGTGGGTGTCCTCAGACAGAAAGAGAAAGTACCCTTCTATTCCCTTTCAATTCTTAATTAGCTGAAACTTTAAATCAGGAATGGAGGATGGATTTTGTCAAATGCTTCATTGGTTTCTACTGACACAGAAAATATCATGATCACAAGATGGAAGAGAGTCCAAACTCAAGAGTGGCCTCTGCTTCTCTCAGAGAGAAGAAAACAGGGAAGAAAGAGCCCTGCCCAGTGAAAGGAGCCTGTTTCGGGGAGCTGGGCTTGCTCCATCTCTGCTCTGCACCCCTCTCCTTGGCTGGCGTTCCTAGAGTTCAGGTCCTATCCAGCGAACTCCAAAACCAGTGCTCTTGCCTCTACACTAAAATGTCTAAAGTCTTCGACTCTGGAACTTCGCGTGGTTGAGGCCCCGAAGATGGATGATCCCTCTGGAATATAAAATAGCAGTAGCCATTCACAAAGCACTTTTGGAATATCAAGAATCAGGACTGGGTCGAGGGTGGGGTGAGTGAACCATCTCTGGATGCAGAATTTAAGGAGGTACCCACAGGACCACAGGCATCTCATTCCCCTCACCGTCATCCCGGCCCTACAAAGAAGAGTGCTAAACACTACTTGTATTCCTTCCCTTAACCCTCAAACAAGCCTACAGTGGTAGGGTGCTATTATCATTCTTGTCTTGCAGATGAGGAAACAGGATCAGAGGTGAAGTGACTTACCTGAGTGATAAGTGGCAGAGATGATTTTGAAGCCAAGTCTGTCCATGATCCGTCTGTGTTCTTAATCAGTAGTTCTTAACCCTAGAGGAGCAGAATCTCCTGGAAGGTTGGTGAAAACACTGATGGCTGGGCCCCAGCCCAGAATTTCTGATTCAGTCAGCATACTGTATGGGCAGGGCAATTTGCATTCCTAACAAGTGCCCAGGTGATGCTAATGCAGCTAGTCCAGGGACCACACTTTGAAAACTACTCATTAAATCTCAGAGGGCATGAAGATTCCAAGAGTAAAAGAGAGAAGTCTGAGAAAACACTGCCAGATCCCTCTGGCTTATGAAAGGAAAGAAAGCATCAATTTCCCAGGACTGGACCAAGAGTTTCTATGTCATTCCTGCGTCTGTTAGAGCCCCAACCCCATTCCAGAACGCCTTTCAAAGAATCAGTGAACAGTTATTAGTTGAACTGAGGGATTAACTGACCAGTCATGATGGACCTCTGTAGGGACTTATTCATCTGAAAAGAATGCTTGACATTTATTCTGAAAGGCGTCTTTCTATAGACCCTCAATCCTTGTAGAACCAAATGACACTTGCCCCTATATATATTTCAATAAATTTAAAATATTTTCTAATTTATTCTTAGACATGTGTATCAGAGGGACATCATTCATCAAATTTTGCAAGCCTTTGAATAAGGGCCATTGCAAAATAACAGGGAGGGGAAAAAACCAACACAGAACTATTCATCATGTTATTAAAAAAAGCAAACTTAAACTGGGTTTGGCAAAATGTCCAAGCTTTAAACAACATTTCAGACATGACCCTAGTGTCCAAGGGGTTAAATTTCTTTAATTTCCCAAGTCTGTGGACCTCACGACCCCCATTCAGCTGCACTTGTCCCTAAAGTGCAATCAGAAAAAAGCTAATTTTATTCATTAGCTTGATCTTTATCAGTAGTATCACAAGGAATGCTCAGCCCTGGTGGCCCACTAGAATCACTTGGGGAGCCTCTAAAAATCTCTTTGCTCCTGGCCACATCCCAGACCAAGCACGTCAGATCTCTAATGAAGCTTGTGAATCCTAAATATCTCCCTTAAAGTGAGACCCTTCCTTTAGATTATGGAGACAGCTATGGCCCAGCGTTCTGACTGAAGGGGTGATGGACTGGGGAGAGAACTCTTACTTGTTAAAGGTCTTTTGATGCCAGCCTTGTCCCAGCCACTCAACAGGCCTACAAGACAGGTATTACCGCCTCCACTTTGTAGAGGACACTGCTGCCAGTCAGGGAGGTGAGTGACTTGTTCAAGGCGGCAAAGCTGGAATGTAGAGTCAGACTCCACTCTTTCCTCCTCAGGAGAGAGGAGAGAGGAGAGTCCCTGTGACATCCTCTGCTTGCTTCCTCCTGTGTAAGGCGACGCCTCCCTGTCCCTTCCAGCTGGACCTCTGTGCCCAGCTTGGAAACAGTTCATGACCTTCTCCAGTTCTGAGGCCTCTGCAGCCGATGGTCAAGGTCAGGACTCCTCTCCCATCCCCGCGCCCCCAGGACTCACTGTCAGATGGTAGGTGACACATGCCCTGCCGGCTTCCCTCTGAGACTCTCTCTTCCGGTGTCCTCTTCCTCTTTGTGATCTGACCAGTCGTCAGCCACTCAGCAGCCGCTGAGGTCCCCGCGTGTCCTGTCTCCTCATAGATCAGGAGCCAGGGCTCTGGGTGACCTGACCAAGCGTGGCCGGAGCTTGTGCCTTATGCTGCTCCTAATGTATGCGCAGCGCTCAGTAGCCTTTCTCCCCCAAACAGGCTGTGATATTTATAATATTAAATATGTATTTGGTCTCATCCCTATTTCTGGCACAGAGCTCCTAAAATCCTTGGAATTTCCTGTGCTGAGAGGGATGAAGGTGACTTTTGTTATATAAACGAGGTGGCTTTTAGAGCTGCACCTAAGAATGGGGGCTCCTTGCCAGTCAGAACTTTCATTCCCACCTCCGGACCCCTGGGGAGGGGAGAGGGGCTGGAGGTTGAGATCAGTAGCCAAAGTCCGATGATTTCATTAATCGTGACTGTGATTGAAGCCTCCGTAAAAACCCAGAAGGATGGAAGTCAGAGCTTCAGGGTTGGTGAACACGTGCAACTGTGGGGAGGGTGGTGCACTCCCAGAAGGCTCATATGCTCTGAGCTCTACACTCTCCCCTGACCTTGTACTATGCCTCTTGTCCATCTGGCTGTTCCCGAGTGATATTCTTTTATAATAAACCACTGATCTAGTGAGTGAAATGTTTCATGAGTTCTGTGAGCAGCTCTAGCAAATTCGAACACAAGAAGCAAGTCATTGGAACCTTCAGTCTACAACCAGTTGGTCAGAAGCACAGGTGACGTGGACTTGCAACGGCCTCTGAAGGGGGTGGAGGAAGTGCAGACTAAACCTTTCACCTGTGACCTGATGCTACCTTGAGTTGAATTTTAGGCCATCCAACTGGTACCAGAGAATTGTTTGGTGGTTTGAGAGATGGAACCCACCCCTCCCAACACATATCCACAGTTTGGAAACTGGAAAAGGTAGCTCAGACAGCAAAGAATCTGCCTGCAATGCAGGAGACCCAGGTTTCATCCCTGGGTCGGGAAGATTCCCTGGAGAAGGGAATGGCAACCCGCTCCAGTGTTCTCGCCTGGAGAATTCCATGGACAGAGGAGCCTGGCAGGCTGTAGTTCATGGGGTTGCAAAGAGTCGAACACGGCTGAGCGAATAACATTTTCGTACTTTCGAAGAATCTCTAAGGCGTCAAACAGCTTCACTGGTGCATCGCAAGGTAAGATCTTTATTCTTGGTTAATGGCTGAGGAAACTGAGACTTTGAGGGCCTAGGACTTGAAGCAGCTCCCCTGGGGCCAAGGCCAGGCCCCCTGTCTGTAAGAACCTCTCTTGAATTCTAGGATCTCCACTGCTCAGGTTCAGACCTTCCTTACCCCCAGGTTCCTCATGGCATCCTTTCCACATCATGTCTGATTCACCCCTCCAAGGCACTGTCTGGCTTATTCCTTCATTCAGCAAACTTAAATGACATTGAAAACAAACACTTTTTTTAATTATAGAAACTTTTAAAGAAATATAGAACACCCTTCCCCCAACTGCTAACTCCTCACATCCTTTCATCTTCACCCCAACCACTGCTCCCACCCCTCCATATTTTGGAGAGCAAACCTCAAATTTCATATCATTTAATCTGTAAACATTTCTGTATTTGTCTTTAAAAGATAAGGACTTTTAAAAAGTATCTACAATAAACATTATCATCTTTAACAAGATAAAACAATAATTCCTTAAGATGAACAAAAGCCCAGAGTTCAAATTTCCCCCAAAGTCTCTTAAACGTTCATGGAACAACGGACTGGTTCCACATTGAGAAACAGTATGACAAGTCTGTATATTGCCACTCTGCTTATTTAACTTATATGCAGAGTACATTATGAGAAACGCTGGGCTGGATGAAGCACAAGCTGGAATCAAGATTGCCAGGAGAAATATCAACAACCTCAGATAGGCAGATTATACCACTCTAATGGCAGAAAGTGAAGAGGAACTAAAGAGCCTCTTGATGAAGGTGAAAGAGGAGAGTGAAAAAGCTGGCTTAAAACTCAACGTTCAAAAAACTAAGATCATGGCATCCGGTCCCATCACTTCATAGCAGATAGAAGGGGGAAAAGTGGAAGCAGTGACAGATTTTATTTTCACTGTGGATAGTGACTGTAGCCATGAAATCAGAAGGCACTTGCTCCTTGGAAGAAAAGCTATGACAAACCTAGACAGTGTATTAGAAGGCAGAGACATCACTTTGCTGACAAAGGTCCATCAAAGCTATGACTTTTTCAGTATTTATGTATGTGAGAGTTGGACCATAAAGAAGGCCGAGTGCTGAAAAGTGATGCTTTCTAATTGTGGTATTGGAGAAGACTCTTAAGAGTCCCTTGGTCTGTAAGGAAATCAAACCTATCAATCATAAAGAAAATCAACCCTAAATATTTTTTGGAAGGACTGATGCTGAAGCCGAAGCTCCAATACTTTGGCCACCAGATGTGAAGAGACAACTCACTGGAAAAGATCCTGATGTTGGGAAAGATTAAAGGCAGGAGGAGAAGGGGGCGGCATAAGATGAGATAGTTAGATAGCATCAATGACTCAGTGAACATAAATTTGAGCAAACGCCGAGAGATAGTGAAGGACAGTGCTGTAGTTCATGAGGTCGCAAAGAATTGGACACATTAGCAACTGAACAACAAAAACAAAATAATTCATTTGTTTGGATCAGGATCAAAATAATGCCCAATTATTGTAATGGGTTAACCAATCTCTTAAGTTTCTTTAAACCTCTAGATTCCCCTTCTGCTTGTTTTTTCTTTTCCTTGTAATTTATTTGTTTAAAGAAAATTGATCATCATGTCCTGTAGAGTTAGTGTCACGCACTAAATGAATTTTGCTGTTTGTATCCCCTACAGTGTTGTTTAACGTGGTTCTATGTTCTTTATATGTTAAAGAAAAAAAGTCTAATAGGAAAAGTAATGATCTAATGCCATTGCCCTCATAAAACTATTTTTATTCCTGTCTGTTCTCCTTTGGTCCCTGTTTATATGCATATAACCTTTGGTGTATTTTTTTTTTCTGTTTAACACCACACTGTAAATATTTTCCATGTTTCTATGTAAAATTTTCATAATTAACATTCTTACTAGCTACTTACTATTCCAGAGTGGTGTCAAGCCGTAATCATTTTCTTACTGTTGAACTTTAGGTTTTGTGTACTTTTGTTAGTCTGATTGATAATAGTAAATCTTTTATGTCTCTGGTATAATTACTTTAGGGTAGATAGATGCCCAGGAGTGAGACAAGGGCTCAAAATGGATGAATAGTTTCATGTATTATGTACCTACAACAAGGTGCCTTCTCCAAACGTCCCCGTTCACATCATCACCAGCAACGTACACATGAAACTCTGCCCCAGGTCTTTACACTCTGCTTCCCCCTGTGGTTTCCCCCAGATCCATGTGTGTCAAATGAAACTGTCGTACATCAGAGTTGACCACAACTTTTTGCTATTTCTCCCATTTTGAGGTGGAATCTTATTCTACCCCACCTTGAACCTGGGCTAGACTTACTGATTATCTGACCCATAGTATGTGACTGAAGTGATGTTCTAGAATTTCCAGCTAGTGTGCAAGAAGTCTAGGTCTCTGAATGCTTGCTCTGGGCAATGCCAGCTACCATGTTAGAGCTCTAACTTGCTGAGGGGACTGCGGGGCTAGAGAGGCCTGGTGGAGCAGCTGTGGTCAAGAGACCCAACCCAGTCCAGCCTGCCAGCCTCCCCAGGCGTCAAGCATGGGAGGGAACTTCTGAATCCTCTAGACTCATTTGCCAGCTGTGTACCACAGATGCCCTCAGATGCCATGAAGAGCCTTGCCTGAATTCCCGACTCAAAACCGTGAAATACAATAAAGCAGTTCTTATTTTAAGCTGCTAAATGTTAGGGTAGTTTGTTATGCAACAATAGAGACTGGAACAGGTGCCTTTTTGCCCTCCCCAGTATTTTTCTTGTGTTAAGAACTATGTTCCTTAGGTTTAAATTTCCAGTTTGCATTTTCCCAGCGATTTGGATTTGTGGGGTTTTATTCACCTTTGTGGAGAAGGAAATGGCAGCCCACTCCAGTGTTCTTGCCTGGAGAATCCCAGGGATGGGGGAGCTGCCGTCTATGGGGTCCCTGGCGGGCTGCCGTCTATGGGGTCGCACAGAGTCGGACACGACTGATGCGACTTAGCAGCAGCAGCCGCAGCATTCACCTTTGTGGGCTTCCCAGGTGGCTCAGTGGGTAAAGAATCCACCTGCAATGCAGGAAATGCAGGAGTTTGACCCCTGGGTCGGGAAGATCCCCTTGAGGAGGGAATGGCAACCCACTCCAGTATTCTTGCCTGGAGAATCCCATGGACGGAAGAGCCTGGTGGGTAAAAGTCCACAGGGTCGCACAGAGTCAGACACGACTGAAGCGACTGAGCTCACACACACGTTCACTTTTGTAAATTGACCTTGTTTTGCCCCCGAGTAGAACTTTGACTCTGGATTCACATTTATATATTGTGTCTGGGACCCTGCATGTCCCAGCCCCCTGCCCCCCAGCTCACTGGGACATGAGTGGCTCCTGCCAAGGAGATTTCTACCTGAATGACCTGGATGACCCGGAGTTTCCTTCCAATTCTTCCATGATTCTAAGTGTCCTGGATGGTGGAGGGAGAAAATGAGATTTGTTTTCTAAACCCAACACCCATATCCACTGGATCATGGCATATCAAGTGCTGCAGATGACACAAGAACTGTAGTTAGACATACGCATCATTTCAGTGTTCCTTTACAAGAAGGAACTTGTAAGCTTACAAGCTTACAAGAAGCCCCTTGTAAGTGGATCCATAACAACCTGAAAACATAGAAATAGAACTTTTAAACCCTGAACAGTTTCTGCAGTAATGTAATTTGGACTCTTTTGTGTCTTAAACAAGACTATATTTTTACATATGCTTTTTGCATATATTTTATATTTATTTCATAAAACATGAAGCTATTATAACACAGTATTTGGGCAATAAGATGGGTGGTTTCTCAAATTACCCCCCAGTCTCTACTAATGATATTTCTTCCTACTTAAAGCATTAATAATAGCATTGATTGCCTTCTTTTTTTTTTTTTAGGGATTGAACTCCTTTTTTTTTTTTAAAGAAGAGATATAATACTAACAGAGAAATTTGAAAACAAGGTAAAAAAAATCCATTAGGCTACCATACTGACACAGTGACAAGTACATTTTTTATGCTCCCTGCTTGTTTTTATAAATCGTGTGTGCAAGTACTTTCCAGACCATGTTTTAACTTAATACTTTATCATAAGTATTTTCTTTGATCCTTCATAAACTTCATACCATCATATTTAATGGTTATAGAATATTTCTTCAAGGCTTATACCCTAATTTATTTTACCATCCTCTCTCCCCTTTTTGAATATTTGGGCTGCTTCCAGTTTTTCACTAAGCAACTCTTTGATGAGTATTTTTCTGTATATGGCTTTTTCCATATTTCAGGGTATTTTCTTAGGCTAGATTCCCAGAAGGGGATTATGGAGTCAGAGTGTATGAACATTTTTTATGGCTTCAAAGCATCTTTTGAAGAAGGTAGGTGTTCTATTTCATGAGGTTCACAAACATAAAAGAGGAAACTTGGCTTCAAAAAAATCCCTTGTAACACACGTATGTAAAAATTTGGGCAAAGAGCTGTTTTAATAGTTTTTTAAGTTATTAAAGCTTGCCCTTTTAAATTTAAAAAAGTTACTTTTGATTCTATTTGTTTTTGATGACAGTCTTTGCTAAGATGTTTTACACTTCTGAGCTTTTCTGAAAAGACCCCACAGAGCACAATTTAACCTTTTCTTGATGACTCACGTGGTCAGTATCACCATCAGCTGTTTCCCTGGGCTGAACACCCGAGGACTTTCAGGAATTTTTCAGGTGGAGAGGCTACTGCTCTCCTTCACAAAACAGCCAGAGACCAGGAAAGCTTCTGGAAATCTACCCCCATCTCTAGTTTCACAGCTCTGCGTCTGAGCTGCTGGCTACTTGCAGTGAGCTGCCTTCTCAAACACAGACTTGTCTGGCCAAAGATGCCAATGGCTGCTCTGATCTCTCCTCTTCACTCACAGGCCACAGGCAGTCATTGGGATTGGTCTGAAGGATCTGCTCCCATCAGACAGCAAGCTACCCACATCAGCAATTGTCCCTCTTGGCAAATACTATTTATGAAGCGCAAATACTGAGGTGGTGAAAACTGCAGGTTAGGATTTCCCTGGACTCACTGTTGGAAACTTCCATCTCCCACTGAAGTCCCGTGAGACTCCTGCAACTCCCCACGTGAAGGTGAAAAACTGCCAGTTGTCTTTCTGTGTCTCTTCTGGATAACGAGGTAGGTGAGCGGAGTTCTGAATAAAGCCTGGGTGCTTTACTGAGGTGGTAGAGACCGTGAAACGTGAATGGAATATTCATGGGAGGCCACAAGACTCAAGTTCAAGTTCCAGCTCTGCCCTTCACTAGCCTACTGGCCCTGAGAGAGTCAGTTACTTAACCCTTCTGAGCTTCAGTTTTCTCATCTCTGAACGGGATAATAAGATGTGCCCTGTCACCTCCAGGCTTATTGTGATGATAACATGAGATAAGTGGTAAGAAGTTATGAAGGCCCCTACCTATGTGGGTCATCATAACCTTGTTCAGATTGTAAGAATACAGACTACTCAGGCCAATGCAAGCGAACATTTCACTTTGTCAGCTTTCTGGTAGGGAAACGTATGACATTTCATGTGTCATTAAGAATATGGGCCCGGGTGCTCACTTCGGCAGCACATATACTAAAATTGGAAGGATACGGAGAAGATTAGCATGGCCCCTCTGCAAGGATGACACGCAAATTCGTGAAGCGTTCCATATTTTTTACAATATTGTAAAGTAATTAGCCTCCAACTAATAAAAATAAATAAAAAAAAGAAAAGAAGAAAGTTGATCAGTAATTCATGGCTACTTTAGCAATAAAGTCTCCTAAATTAAAAAAATAAATAAATAAAAAGTATTTAAATTAAAAAAAAAAAAAAAGAAGGTAAGCCCGGGCAGTGCTGGCATCCCCAGAGCATGCAGTGGGTGAGGTGAGGGTTTGAGGAGTTGTCTGAATCCTTGCTGGCACTGGGTGCCACAGAGAGACTGTGATACTCTTCTCAAGGTTCTGCACGTGAGAACACCAAGTCGCAAAACCCAGGAAGCAGGAAAAGTATAAACCAATATAGGAAGGGACTGTCCATGGAGAAGAAAGGGGAGGGCCACATTTTCTGAAAATGGTACCATTTAAAGTAATATGTTAATATGATGGTTGTTACGAGTGCAGTAAAATATTAGAGGAAGCAGCTGGAAGAGGTGCTCAGCCTACGATTGACTTCAGTGGTTAGCAGATGTCAACGGGGAGCCGAGGGTCCCACTGTCAGCGTCACAGCCCCACCCCTTGAGCCTGACCTTGCCCTGGGCTGCCCAGGTGGCATCTACGCTTGTACTTTTCCTTCCATTTTAGAGCCTGGCCTTCTTGCACACCGTGGCAGGGCAGGCTGGCATCGAGTTGGAGAACCAGGTTGACCTCTGCCATAGGCGCCAGGTTGTAGTTCAGAGAAGGGGAGAAGAACTGTCTTAAAGCCTTTCAGCTGAATTCAGGGTCCTCAGCCCTACAGCCAACTCCTCCCTCCGTGGCTAGTTCCACTGTCCACTGTGATGCAAGAGCCTTTTCATTGTTGGACCCATTTGCTCCCACTGTGGGAAAATGCAAAACACATGGGCCTCTTAGCTCACAGCAGGGTCCTGTGAAAACCACAGGCCTCAACGATGGACAATTGTCTGTCTCTCTTTAGGCATCTCTTCGGGAGACAAAGCACGACAAGCTGAGCCCATCAGAAGTCACTGGGGATTTCACTTTAGCTCTGAAATTTCCCATGTCAAGTAGTGTGGGTGGAGCAAGCAAATGATTCTTACAGTGAGAGTCATTCCATATTCTACTGCTGCTGCTGATCACAGTTTTGACAGGTCACATCCTAAAATGAGTTTTGGCCCATTTGGAGGTCATGAAATCTATGTGGTAAGGTGTTTTTTGGTTTTTTGGGGGTTTTTTTTTTGGTAGGTTTTGACCAGCCTCTCTCTGTCTTTTTAATTCAATGGAATAGTACAGAACAGAGTAGAAAATACCCAAGTTCATACATGTAATAAGGGCAAATACTGTGCCCTGAAACTTTAGTTTCAGAAGGGTGTGTTTATGGGACTGTGAGACCAAGTGTCTTGATCAAAAAAATTTGGAAGTCACGATCTACTAGCATTTCACAGTCAGTAATTTTGCAGGGCTATTTTTCGCTGGTGTTATATAGATTGTCTCTGGTATTGTAGAACTCAGCATCCCTGGCCCCTGCCTGCCAAATGCCAGCGGCATCCTCATTCAATGACAAAAGAAACTTCCCTATTTGGACGTTTCCAAACACTAGGTGCAACTGACCAAATACTTGAACCTGTAGAGTTGTGGAAAGAGGGAGACACAACCTACTGCTGATTTAAGACCTCTCCTGCAGATCTGCAGTCAAGGCCAGCAGAGCCAGGGTGGGAGGGACATAAAGGAGGAGAGACAGAAGCTGGGGATTTTGGAAGCCGCACCACTTACTGGCCACTCTCAAAAGGAAAGTGTGGTCTTGCCATCTGGGTTCATCAGTCTTCAGTCAGTGATAAAACCCTGTTACTTTCGACGGATTTCAAGTCCTGCCCTCTCTGACTTATCACAGAGACCTATTTATCAACGCTCATCCTCCTTCAGATAAAAATAGCAGGTAACTTGAATGATTCCATATTCATGACACCCTTCTTTACAGATACTGGGGAAAGGACAGTTATTATCTGGTGTTTGGGGTTGGGTGGAAAATAGGTAGCCCCCAGGGGAGAGATGTGCCAACACATCCTCTCCAACAGGTTTCCTTCTCCAGCCAAATGGCAGGCAGGGGACCCCCTGGTTCCATTATTTCTTTAAATTTGCACAGCAGAGATGGATTTGATAGGACTTGGGATCAGGTGCAAGGCCCCTTCCATTCTGGGCTGCTTTGTTTCCAAAGCCTTGGCCTTAACAATGCAGGACCTCTTGCTCTATCAAGGGCGTGGCAAGCGGGGAAACTCTTCCAAGAGAGGCTGTGGCAGCCTGTCTGAGCTGGAAACTGCAAACGCATCATTGTAGGGGGTTATATTCTTGCTTGTCTTAAAGCAAGAAATGTCAAGATAGAGGTCAGAAACCAGGTGTTATAAGAAATAAAAAAAAAAAAAAAGAAATGTAGATGCGAATTTTAGGCCAATGGATATGAAATCTCAGTATGCATAAGATGGACCAGAGGAGCTTCTGAAAATTCAAATCCCTGGTTCTACCTACAGACATTTTGATTTGGTAGGTGTTGAGTAGAGACTCAGAAGCTATACTTTTAATATTTTCTCCACGAAATGATTCTGATGCACGTGGGTCACAGGTTAGGAAACACTGGTCTAGACTGAGGCTGACTGATGCTGATTGGCAGAATGACTAACTTTTATCCTTTAAGGGTCTGCCCTATCTTGATTATCTCATTTGCTCACTTACCATCATTATGGAATGTGGAACCACCAAGAAATCTCCCCCAAATTACCTGAGTTTCTCTCTGTCCCCAATAAGGTAGTCACTGGTAATACTTCTCATGGTAAGCAGGGTTCTTATCCCCACAAATACAGCCACACTTCTCTTTGTCTGCTGGCTCTCTGGCGAGAACAACTTAAAATGGCCAGGTGGTACTCTCAGCTTCAAGTGGCCTTACTATATTTCTTGGAAGAATTCTTCCCCTGAAAATCAGCACCTTTACCTCAAAAGAGTCTAGGGTTTCAGTGGATCACTGGAAGAGGTAAAGGGCTCAATCCTAGTACTATCTCTTGATTCCCAGACCCAAGTATTCTAGCTCCTGGGGACACAGGCCCAATCAGTGACCATGAGTTCCATGTTCTGGAGCAGAGTGCCATAACACTGCACTCTATCACACCTAAGCTGATGCCTTAGCTGAGCTTTAATAGGCCCGTCCACCATTGTGTTAAGTTAGCTGCTTCTTGTGATGTGGTGAAGCTAAAACCAATGGATCCCTTGGTCATTCATCCATTTTCACACCTCTCTTGCCATAAAACGGGTCCCTTAATTTGAGACAGTGTTATATGAGACACCACATTGATATATCAAGCATTCTGCTACTCTGAGTGATGGTGCTGGCAAAGGTACTTGGTCAGGGAAGGCAAACCCATATCCAGAAAGGTATCAAGAAGCTTGCACAAGCCTCTTAGCCTCATCTACCAGAGGACAGAAAGAAGAAGGAAGAAGAATTGCAATTCTGTAGCCCACAGAATGAAAACCACAATCATAAAAGTTAATCAAAGTGAAAAGGCAGAGGATTATATTCCAGATGAAGGAACAAGATAAAACCCCCAGAAAAACAAATAAATGAAGTGGAGACAGGCAACCTTCCAGAAATAGAAGTCAGAAAATGACAGTGAAGATGACCAGGATCTTGGAAAAAGAATGGAGAAGATGCAAGAAATGTTTACTGAAGACTTAGAAGAACCAAAGAACAAACAGAGACGGATGAACAAGACACTGGAAGGAATCAACGGCAGAAAAACTGAGGCAGAGGGATGGATATGTGACAAAACCGTGGAAATCACTGCTGCAAAACAGAATATAGAAAAAAGAATGAAAAGAAATGAAGACAGCCTAAGAGACATCTGAGACAACCATTAAAGACACCAACATTTGCATTATAGGGGTCCCAGAAGGAGAAGCGAGAGAGAGGAAGGACTGAGAGAATATTAGAAGAGATAATAGCTGAAAACTTCCCTAACATGGAAAGGAAATAGTCAACCAAGTCCAAGAAGCTCAGAGAGTCCCAGGCATGATAAACCCAAGGAAGGACACATGGAGACACATGGTCATCAAACTGACAAAAATTAAAGACAAAAATAAAATATTAAAAGCAGCAAGGGAAAATGACAAATAGCATACAAGGGCTCCCATAAGGTTATCAGATTGCTCAACAGAAACTCTACAAACCCGAACGGAATGGCATCATATATTTAAAGTGATGAAAGGAAAGAACCCACAACCAAGAATACTCTACCTAGCAGAAAGGTATTGATTCTGGTGAGGAGGAACTGCTCAGAAGGGGTCTGAAGAAACCCCCCTGTCACCAAGTGGCCAGGCAGTCTCTCTGAGGAACGGTACCATATTGAGGATTCAGCGTCAGTCTCTGTAGCTGGCGGGCTGGCCATCCCACAAAGTCGGGAGGTAGATCAGCTCCAGAAGGATGGGGCCCATGTTGCTGGGTCTTTACCTCCCATCTGCCCCTGCCATCACGTGACTCTTCCCAAGGCCCCACCATGTCAGGCCTGGGACGGCCACGGTGAGAGGCCCGCTGACGCCCACAGGGTGAGTCCCCGTCCACCTGGCCATTGCACGTCTCCTCTGTGCGGGGTGCTCTCTGCTGAGCACCATGAGATCCAAAGACCAACACATTTTGTGCCCATCCCTAGACATATTCGCATAATACTGAGCTTCCAGCAGAACCCTTATATTAGCTACCTGACTTACAAAAAGGTTAAGTGGAAGTCCTTGAAACTATCTCCCTTTTTCCACCTCCAAGAGTAAATCAGAAGCAGTACCACATCCCAGGACGTACTGCAGAATTTAGAGCTACTGCATGAATGCTAAGTCACTTCAGTCGTGTCCAGCTCTTTGCTACCCTGTGGACTGGAGCCCACCAGGCTTCTCTGTCCATGGGATTTCCCAGGCAAGAATACTGGAGTGAGTGGCCATTTCCTTCCTCAGGGGCTCTTCCTGACCCAGGGTTCGAACCCGCATCTCCTCTGTCTCCTGCATTGGCTGGCAGGTTCTTTACCACTAGTGCCGCCTGCGAAGCCCTTAGAGCTATTATTAACACTGAAATGGTATAGGGGCAATAGGTCCCATTATATTTCCACTAATTCACTAGTGTGGTCCTTGCAAAAGCCAAATGGATTATGGTGGATAGTAGTGGATTGCTATAAACTTGGCCAGATGGTAGCCTCAGTTGCAGCTGCCGGGCCAGATGTGGTAGCTACTGGAATATATCAACATTTGACATATGGACGCACCATGATTTGGCAAATGCAGTCACAGTCTCCATGGAGGGGGAAATCAAAAGCAGTCTGCTTTCATATGGTAAGGAGAATAGTCCATATTCACTTTTTGTTCCCAGAAATATGTTAACTCTCCTGTTCTCTGTTATAATATAGTCCATAGGAACCTTGTCATCCTAATGCTCACCCCCTATTTGGTAACATCACGCTAATTGGACCTGGTAAGATGGAAGTGACAACCCGTTTAGAAATGCCATTATTATCATGAATATGAAAGATAAATTCCACCATCTAGCTTATTCTGGCTCACACACTGAGGTGTTACTCAGTCTTAGGTGCCTCTTTGGTATTAGGGAGTAAAATCCTAGGGAGCAGAAGTACAGAAAAGGGAAATGAGTCAGGGAAGAAGAAACTGCTGATGAAAGAGATTATATGATTGATCCCTTAGTCTTGTGAGAGTGTCTCTCAGATGCCTTATAAATGACCATCTCAGGACAGTGCATCTGGGAGAAATAGGGATAGAAAGGTATTTTCTGGCTTCCGTTGGCTAAATATTTGCTTCCCGGGGTGTTATTTCTACTGCACTTCCGGGTTGCTCAGAGTGGACTGTACAGTGGGTCACAGGTCAGCATCCACAGGATGGCCCCGAGTAGGAAGGGACAAGTGCTCCGTGTGGAAAAAGGGCAAGGGGCTAGGACACGGACAGGGACTCTGGGTGCCTAGAAATTCCCACCCACCGGGAAAGGGAGCCGAGGTTTTTATCCACGAGCTCCTGCAGGCCTCTGGGTGAGAGCAGCTGGGAGGTCAGCGTTCGTTCCCCAGCACCTCCAGCCTGCTTCAGCAGCCAGAGAAAGCGCTCAGGTGACGGGCCACAGTCGATGATGGCGGGGTGGCCTTGTCTACGCTGCACGTGAGTGGGGGAAGGCGGAGAGCAGGCACTGGTAGTGGCGCCTGAGGTGTTTTACACACTCGTCCCTTCTTTTGCTTTTGTCCCCTTCCCAGTAAGATTGTCAGATTTTCAAATTCATCTCACTTATGAAGAACAGATCGACTCGTCTCAGCCCATGGTCCCCTCTGGCATATCCAAACACATCAGGGTGCTCTTCAGAACTAAAGCATCCTCCGTGGAAGGCCCTTTGGGGATTTTACTGTCATTGTTTTCTCTTGATTACCCAAAAGGCAGTGCTTTTCTCTGAGTAGTTAATTCTTCTCTGGTCTACTAGCTAGGTCTCTTCTCTTTCTGCTCTTGAAACCAGAGGAGGGTGCAAGCTTTGAGTGTCTCTTGTGAACGTTCTCACCATGACTCCCCAAGAGAGGTGTTATCCCCATGTTCTGAGGAAACAGGTTCAGAAAGAGGTGTGCTGTGTGCTTATATGGGCATGCGTGCAGTCGCTAAGTCATGTCCGACTCTCGGTGACCTCATGGACTGTAGCCTGCCAGGCTCCTCTGTCCGTGGATTTCCAAGGGAAGCATACTGGAGTGGGTTGTCATTTCCTCCTCCAGGGGACCTTCCTGACCCAGGGATCGAACCCGCGTCTCGGGCAGCTCTAGCATTGGCAGGTGGCGTCTTTACCACGGAGCCACCTGGGAAGCCCCACTTTGTCCCAAACCACAACCCAGAATCCTTCTGATTTTTGTACCCTTTCTAACTGCTTGAAACAGTCAGGAGGATGCTTTTGGAGACTGAGTTTACTGGGACACTTGAGTGGCACATAGGAAAATCAACAGCCCGTTAATTTAATTGATTCCTGGAAGAGCTGGGACATAGATCCACCATCTCCACACATCTTGATCTTGTGGATTGTACTGAAGCCACGGTAAACAATTTAGACCAGTTCCAGCATGACACAAAGCTTCCTCTTGGCTATTTCTACAACTTCATATTGAATAGAAGGAAATCGCTTAAACCCTCAAAACACAGTCTGGCAGGAGGCGAATGCCTTGCTTGGCATCCTGCCCTCATGCCTCCCACACCAGCAGCTGGGACCATTTGGTCCCCTTCAACTCCCAGGCCGGACACCCTCTCTGCCCTCCACCATCAGTCAGTTCACGGTTCCCACCTCCAGGCCCAGCTTTAAAATGAGAGCCCTGATTGCTGACAAACATGGTCTGACTTCCCAGGTGAAATAAGTACAAAATTAGAAATATTAACATGCATCTATCTCATCATTTACAGGAAAGAAATGTGCTCTTGGGATGTTTAGATTCTAGTGAACTGGAAATTATCAGATACCAACAAACTATAAAATGTGTACACAGGACTTCGCTGCCACAGTAGTAAAGGAAACTGCTGCCTTATGCATATGTACCTTGGACTGATAAACTGCGCCACAATCAAGCCCACCAATCAAAATGCATCTGTTCATTCATGCATCAGGTAACATGCATAACTGAGGGCAACCAGGTGTGTTTCATCATGGCATTTTAGTTTTCATTCTTTCAATGTAGATATACTTAATCTGTGTATTAAACATGAAGAAATATGTTCTTTCACATCTTTCTTGAAACATGCCCACCTTCTCTATCCACATATCTTTCCCCCCTATTTTTTAATAGAGACATGAGCACTCAATCTATCCCACTTTTCTCTTTCTTATAAAAGGCAGAGTGCATATGTGATGATAAATGGCAAATGATTCTTAGTTTTGGTGTTGGGGAACAATAGGGATGGTAGTGAAACTGAAAGTTACTCAGTCAGGTCTGACTCTGCGACCCCATGAACTATACAGTCCATGGAATTCTCCAGGCCAGAATACTGGAGTGGGTAGCATTTCCCTTCTCCAGGGGATCGTCCCAACCCAGGGATCGAACCCAGGTCTCCCTCATAGAAGGCGGATTCTTTACCAGCTGAGCCACAAGGGAAGCCCAAGAATACTGGAGTGGGTAGGCTATCCCTTCCCAGCAGATCTTCCCAATCCAGGAATCTAACCAGGGTCTCCTGCATTGCAGGTGGATTCTTTGCCAACTGAGCTGTCAGGAAAGCCAGGGATGGTAGGGACCGTGATAAACTGGAGAAATTGGCCTTGACTGAAGGTATGAACCCCTTTCAATGCAAATCAATCACTGGCACAAGGAACACAAGTCCCATGTTACCAGGTTTTCCAAAAATTTAAAAAGAAGCCAGAAATCTGGATTTTAATATAAACCAACTAATTATCAAATATAATGCTAACTAATTTAATTTGGAGATTGACACCAGACACCTGAACAATACCTATCTATGGGCCAAACTGAGCCAACAGTTCACAGCTTTCAGTTTTAAGTGTGAAACAGAACAATAGAACTATTATATAATCATAGTTGATGTGACTCTTTCGAAGCAATATAGAATTATAGTTCTAAGAAAGTCAATTACATTCCCAGTCAATATGGTACTTTATAAACAATAAAAAATATAGAACTAAGAAGGCACATTCCTTATGGTTAGTAAATCATAATAAAATGATATGTCCAGCACATTGTGACTGCAAGTGGGAAAGAATTCATACTCACAGAGAATATGAAGAGCTAAGAAAGAAGCCTGACCCGCACTGGATCTGGTGGATTAGTTTCACATGGGCCACCCTAGCTCCAGCGCTGCCTTGGCTGTTTTACCCCTCGCTCCTGCTTGCACCCGCAGACCCCCAGTCTGGGTTAACTTTACTACTCTGTTGAAGCCTCTGCCGCCTTCTCCTGGCCATGCTGAATTTTCTTTCTGTTTTGAAGACTGTGTGCATCAACCCCAGCCCCGACCCCTCACATCTGCACAGCACTTTACAGCGGACAGAGCGCGGCTGCATGCACGTGATCTCGCCGAGCACAGCAAGATCGTTACATCCATTTTATAGATGATGAAATAAAAAGTCAAGTGAGGACAGGATCTGCCCAATGTGGGCCAGAACTGGACGGGAACCCAGGCTCCTGACTCCAGGCCCGAGCTCCCTGTGGAGCCCTTACTGCTTCGGGTATTAACCCCTTCATGCCCGAGTGCCCCGTAACCCCAGTGCGATTTTGCTCTTGAGGGTGGGAAAGTGGGTCTCATCTTGTTGTTAGGCAGGCAGCGTGACTGGTGAAGAGCATGGGTGTTGGCCAATGTCACGCACTAGCTTGGGTACCTTTTAGACATGAGCTTCCTCATCTATGAATTGAGGACCAATGAAGGACCACCTATCCAGGACTGTTGCATGGATGGACCGTTGTCAGCAAAGCATTTAGCACCGGGCGGGGGACACAGTCAGCATGCAATACCTGTTAGCTACTATGTCCACCATCATCCCATCTCCGCAGGGCCAGCTCATGTTACTGTCTCACTTGGCAGGTGGTGACTTGTCATCTAGAGATGAAAACCAGGAACTGACCACAGAGCCACAGCCCAGTGTGGCTACTTGGCACATGAGGGAGAGAGGACCCTGCGCCTGCCTGGCTTCAGAACTGTCCAAGTCTCAGCTGCCCTCAGCTGCGCCTCCTCTCCCCCAGATATCTCACACTACTGGGCCGGGCGGTAATCACAATAAAGAGCCACCATCTGAGGGTTCAGCCAGGGCCAGGCCCTGCGCTAAGTTCAGTGCAGGTGGAACAGTCTACCCCCGCTCCTCCTCCCCCTGTGAGCTCTCCCGATGGCTTCTGGAGACTGAGACTGGTTTATCTTTCCCCAGTCATCACCCTGCCTGGAGTGGTATCTCACCTAAAAATTGTGTTCCTTCCCCTGTTTATTGGCATCTCCTACCGCCAGGTACTACTTTAGACAGAGAACAGAACAGATGTAAATTCTTGCTCTCCTGGAGCTTATGTTCTGGTGGCGGAGATGGTGGTGCAGGCAAGGCACAAAGAGGAGAAGCTTGGAATATTAGATATATTTACATTTTAAATTAGGATTCTCTTTATTGCATTTATTTATATGGATCACATATTCCCCCTACCCCCACACCCACCAAATGGGCCATTCCTGGGCGTTCAAGGGGGTTGCGAGTCAGGGGTGCAGGGCAGGGTCCAATCCAGCTGTGAAACCTGGGGAGATTCCCTGCATCTCTCTGAGCCTCCAGGTTCTTCGTTGTCATTTAGGGAAATCACAGCGATTCCAGCCTCCCTTGGCTGGTGAGAAGATTCCATTGGCCCTTGAAAAGGGAGTGTTTTGTCGGCCGGGCAGCCCGGACACCGATAGACTAGAGGGCGGGAGGGAGCTGCCCGCTGACCCAGACGAGCGCGGGCGCGGGGCTTTTCTTGGTTACCCAAGGCCGCCCGGGTGGAAGCTGCGGCTGGGGGCGCGCATCCGTCGAGGGGGAAAGGGGCGTGGGCAGGCGGTAGTTGCCAGGAGTCCCGGGGCTTGAGTGCGCCGCTGCAGCACTGCCCGAGGTGGGGCGCGGCTCTGCCCGAGGTGGGGCGCGGCGCGCGCGGGAGCGCTGGGTGCGGCGGAGTCGGGTTTCAGAGCGCGGGTGACTCAGGACGCGGGCAGTGCTGGGATCCTGCCCGCCGCTGCCGCTGCTGCTACCCCTGCCCAGCGCCGCCTTTGTTCCCGGCGGAAGAACGAGCGGCCCGCGCGCAAAGTCCTTTGGAGCTCGGCTGCCCGGTGCCCACGGGGGCCCGCGAAACTGCGGGATGGCGCCCAGGTATGACCCGCTGCCCCGCGCCCCAGCCCCCCGGCCCCTACCGCCCGCCTCACCTTTTCTCCCTCGACCACTTCTTGCAGGAGGGACGCACAGTACTGGCGCCTGCTTCTGCTGCTTTCCACCTCCGCGCTTCTCCCCGGGGTCACTCGGACCCGCTCCGCGACAGGTAAGCAGCCGGGCCCGAGCGCTGCACCGGCAACCTCCGCGCCCCAGAATAGCTGGTCTTGGCGGCGGGAGCGGCTGCGGTGCGCGCCTCATTCCTGGACATAAAAGGGAGTCCTCGCCGCTCGGGGCGCACTGGCCGTTCGGCTGCGGCTTCCCCAGGCGGTGCAGGGGGTTCGAGGGGTGGAAAAGTCCCCGGGCGGCCGAAGAGGGTGGAGCAGCATCCTGGAACCCGAGGTGTCTGAGCTAGGCGCAGCCCTGTCAGTCTTGGGCACAGAGGGACTTTGGAAGCCCAGTAAGAGTGCCAGCGGCCTCCGCTGGAACACTTCGCTCCAGCTCGCCCCGCGCCCGCGCTCAGGTGGTGCGTGCCGGTTGGCTCATTGCAGGGCAGATGTGATGACCCGTCTGAACACAGGTGCGGAAGCAGGCCGCCACCACCTGGCGCTTGGCCGCGCAAGAAATAACGGGACCGAATTGCTCTGATACCTAACTTAGCCCTGAGTTACCTGGAGAGCCCCATCCATCGTGGGCAGTGACTCTGTGGATGATGGGGAGAGCTATAGACTGGGAACCAGGGGATCTGGTACCTTCTGTTCCTGGGCCTCTCTTTCCCCACCAGGACCGGAAGTCGGTTGTATGAAAAGTAAGAGTCTGAGTTAAAATAGTTTTGGCCTAAGGTGTGTGGCTGGGTTAGGTGCCATTGGACAATGAATTTCACTACTCTGTGCCTCACTTTCCACATCTGAAAAAGGGGAGTACTTAGACCACCTTTCCTGCTAGGGATGCTGTGAAGATTAAAAGAGATATTAGAAATAATATGCTTTCCACACCATGGCACGAAATAAGTGATGGAAACTACAAGCTGATCCTTGCAGTAGCTGCGTTGGAAAGCATTGCAGACATTTTGACAGCAGAGGATACTCAGGGTGAGACAGGCTTTCGGAACTGTTCTTGGGCCCAGGTCTCTAGGCTTTTTCTTTCCCTGCTCAGCCCTTTCTCCATGCAGTTTTGCAGGAGACTCCTGCTCTCCAAATAGTAGCCTCTGCCTGCTTTGGGATTTAGGAGATTAGTGCACAGTCTCAACAGGAGTAACTGTGCAGTGTGCAGGGAGACTGTGGGGGGAGACAACCTCTGTCCCTTGAAGGAAACAGAACTGCCTCGCAGGCTGTGGTTAACTCTCTGTGTGCCAGGGGAAAGCTGGGACAGCCCAGGCTGTGTCTCCTTGGGAGCAAGACTCAAAGGCCATGGCAGCTTTTCCTGCCAGAGCGTCCAGCCTGGCATTTCTTACAGGTCAGAGGGCAGCTGGAGCCCAGGTTTGGCTTCTCAGCACTGTGGCCCATGTCAGAACGTTGCAATTTTGCATGTGATGTAGGGTACTGCCAACTCAGTGGCAGAGGGCATCTTCAGATTCTGTAGTCTTTTGTGAACTTTGCTGTAACCCCATCCCCCAAATGGAGAAGGTTCTGGAGAAACTGGTGTTTCTTTCTCCTCCTGCATTTGTAGGCTGGCTCCCTCAATGCCGGGTCAGGGCTGTTTTTCTAACACAGAGGAATTCCCGTAAATATCCATAATGTAAAAAGGGACTGCCAGGAAGCCCTCAGGAGATGAAAAGGGCCTGGAGAGGGCTATTTGTAATTGATGGGTAATTGAGGAATATTCAATGTCCCTCTGGGATTCTGGAGAGAATCTTCCCAGATGTGGAATATCCTCTGCAGGTCAAATCTTGCATGAAGTTTATTGAGGCTAATGCTTGTAAACCACTTCATAGGTGTGTATGATACGTTCATACTTCATTCACCCAGTCCTCACAATCACTCCAGGAGCTGGGTACTGGGACTGTGCTCAGATGAGGAAACAAGGTCCAAAGTCCCAAGGCTTCTCAGCTTCCGAGGGTTTCTTGGCCCACCCTGTTTAAAGAGACCCTTGTCATGGGCCCCTTGTCCCCCACACATGGACCTTTTGTGTCTGATTTCTTTCACTCAGCATGTTTTTGAGGTTCATTGATGTTGTAGCATGTATAGTACTTCATTTTTTTCTGACCAAATAATGTTCCATTGTATGGATATAGTGCAGTTTGTTTATCCATTCTTCCATTGATGGAGCCACTTCTGTTGTTTCAGCCTTTTGGCTGTTATGATTAGTGGTTTTGCGACATTTGGGTACAAGGACTTGAGTACTTGTTTTCAATTATTTTCGTTGTATACCCAACAGTGAGATTGCTGGGTTATATCATAATTCCATGCTTAAATTTTAGGGAACTCTTAAACTGCTGTCCATAGTAGCCGAACCACTTCACATTCCCACCAGCAGTGTACAAGGGTTCCAAGTTTTTCGTATCCTTTCCAACACTTGTTACTTTCTGCTTTTTAGGCTACAGCCATCTTAGTGGTACCTTTCTGTGGTTTTGATTTGCGTTTCCCTAGTGACTGATGATGTTGAGCATCTCTTTGTGTGCTTCTTGGCCATTTGTGGGTCTTTTCTGGGAGAAACTCTGAGTGCTAATCAGGGCAGGTTCAGGATTTCCCGCTAATCCTCTCACTCTTGCTGGTGGCCAGCTGATGTGCTTTCCTGAGTGAGGGACAAGGGGATAAAAGTCGCACCTAGGATTTTACATCCCTGGCCTCCTGGCTTACCTGTGCTCTAGCCTGTAATGAGTTTCTGTTGTCTACATGCCATTAGAAGTTGTGATGAATATGAGTGATTGTCGTATTTTAACTGCTGGCTAAATTTTTGGTTTTCTCTAAAGTGTGGAATGCCTGTGGTGGCATAAGGTCCTCCTTATGTGTTTTACAGCAGATTGAAAACTTTTTTAAAGCAGGTTGAGGCTGCAAACCCCCGGCACCCTGAACCACTCACAGCTCCCCATGTGTATTTGGGATTTTGTAGTCTCCTTGACTGAGCACAAGATGTGAATGAATCTCCCTGTCTAGAGTACACTTCCTGACCCTGTTTCTCTTTAGGGTCTAATTCTACCTCCCAGCTTAAACAGCACGTCTCCCAGGGAGCCTTCCCTGGGTCTCCCCAGCTGATCTTTCTCATCGCTAAGCCACCACAGCCCTCCGTCTGTCTTTCCAGCACCAGCCACTGTCTCACCCTGCTGACAATATATTTATTTCACTCTTTTTTCTATGAGAGCACCTTGAGGGTGTGGATTATGCCTTATTCATCCAGAGTCTGCTACTTGGACTTTGGCCATTTCATCATTATGATAAATAGTGCTATTGGGAACATCTTCAGACAAATGCCCTTTGTTTTCTTTTGGGATTATTTCCTTTAACTAGATTTCCCCAAACAGATTTGCCCATCAAATAACAGACTAGTTGGATAGTTCTTAATGCATATTTCGATGGGTCTTTCTGAGATACAGATTGAATCATGTTGCTCCTTGGTTTAATTGCTCTTGCTGGCTTCTCCGTGCACCGAGGATGGAGTAATGCTTCTTGCCTCCAAGTCCCCCTTGTGTCCCACTTCTGTGTCTTTGCATGGGCCAGTGCCTTTTTGAGAATGCCTTTCCCCTTGTTCACCTAGCACCCCCTCATTCATCCTTTAGGACTCCTCTCTGGGAAGCCCTCCTATTCTACCAGGCGTGTTGAGTCTCTCTGCTCTGGGCTAACACTATGCATCACCACCTCTCAGTCACAGGGCTTCCCAGGCTGGACCATGACCACTGGTTACTCATCTGCCTCCCCTCCTACATGGGGATTCTGTGAGCCAGGGACTGGCCTTGCCCAGATTCTGAATCTCAGAACCTAGCACTGGGCCTGGCACAGAGTAGGTGCTCAGTGACTCAAACAGCGGAGGAATGGGCAGGTCCAGCCTGTGGTCTGGGGAGAATGCACCCGTTTGCCACGTCCTCTAGTGTCTAAGTCCTCCCCATTTTCCCACGGCTCTGCCAACTGTGTGTGGAGTGGCCATGGCCGAGTAATCAGGGCGCGTTATAGGGCTTTTAGTTTAATTTAATGACTTTAACAACTAGTTAGGCTGGAATTTACCCTAATGTTACTTTGCTCTTTATCTTTTTTTCCATTACATATATTTGTGTAAACAATGTATTTTCTAGCTTATCCCTCTCATACCTGAAAGTCTATTTTGTCAAAAGCTGTGCATTTACCTTTCTCTGCTAGCTTAATATATGAGCTTATTTTCAAGTTTTCCTTGAATGGCCACAGCTTGATCCATTTAAAATGGACCATTGATTAAATAGATTACATAGAGTGTATGCTGAGGTTAGTTCTCTTTCAAAGTGGTACCCAGGAGTCCCTGAAATACTAATTAAAATGTAAGCTATTTTTCCATCATAGCATTGCTTCTGGTTGTCTTATAAAATTTTCCTTTACATGATAGAATTTTTTGTGTAATCTTTATACTATTCTTATGCATATGTGTTATTTTTTTTAAAAATTCCACGTGGTCCTGATAATTATTGTTTTGTAATATGTCTTAAAATCTGGCAAGGGAAGTTACCCCTTCCTCCTTCATTAAGTCATAAATCCTTAGCATAGACTGATTTATCACATAATTTGCTCATGATATGATTGGATACTGGGAGTGTTGTAGTGGTGGTGGGTGGGTGAGTGTTATTAAAAGTGAGGTAATCTTACAATAAGATTCAGTTTAAGACCTTAATATGTGGTAAGGAGAACAGATAAGCAACTCAGACTTCACAGTCAGAGGAGCAGGTTGTGGGGCCTGAGTTATTGCTGTTGATATAGCATGCAGTTTGCTGAGACGGGTCAGAGGTGTTGGGAGGGGCCCAGTTTGCTCACTGACCTCCTTCTTCCTCTCCTTTACAAGAGAAAAAAAAAAGTATAGGGTTAGAGCAGACCCTGGAGAAGGCCCAGACCTCTTTCTGGGCAAGATCTAATGAGGCAACACGTGAGGCTTAGGTCACCCAGTGAGTACAACCCACTCCTTACCTCCAATCAGAATCAACTCAACTCAGCCCAACCTGATCCCAGTGCAATCCATCCCAACCCAACTTTATGCAGTCCAGTTCATCTCACACTTGTTACCTGCCTTGTTACATGGATGACTTAAAGAACTGGACAGGGCAGAAAATTGTTCTGAGGGCCTTCACATCTCTCTTGAGTGAGCAGGACTCTTGATTTCAGGTGTTGGGGGAGCCCTTTTTCAGTTCGGAGAGCTTGGCTAGAATCTGGGCTGCAGAAAGCAGTGCTGCCTCGGTCTTTCCCGGAGTCGCCCCTCCTGTCACTGAGTGCCTCACATAGGGCCCAGCTTAAAAGCCTGCTTCACCGCTGGGAGGTCTTTGCAACTAATCTCCTCCCAAAGTAAATGTCTGCTGAGGTCCTCGAAACTGTCACTCTGTTCTGTGTTCAAGCTGCTACTGTCGATTTCTGTCTTTCTCCTGTATTTCCTGGCCGCCTGCCCTCTCCAAGGCCCACTGGGGTGGGTGGCGAGGTGACTAAAGAGCCACGTGGGACCCTGTGCCCTTTCTGGAGGGCTCATAATCTAGTAGGAGAGACCGGGGTGCAGCCGCTGGCTGGAATGCTATGGAGCTTGTCCTGAGTGTCCTAGTGGGGATGCAAGCAAGCCGCTGCACCACTGAAGTGGGGGTGTCCATTTACACCAGAAGGTGGGGGAGGCGGAGGGAGGTAAGCAAGCTTTGAAAGAAGAGATTTGTATTTTTCAATAACATTAAAATATTTTGATAATAAAAATAATAGTCACTGTACAAATCTAGGTTGAAAAAAAAGGAGTTTTAAAAGGTCACATGTTATCTCGTGACTTAGAGATAAACTCTGCTAACATTTGTGGACTGTTTTTCAAGTTTATTTTCCGTGCCTAAATATGCACATATGTTATAACATGAATAGATCATTCTGTACATTGTATTTTGTTGCTTGACGTTTTTTCCCCTTAACTATTATCTAGACACTTCCTCTGGAACATTGAATATTCTTCCCTAAATCCTTTGTAATTGACATAGTATTTCATTATGTGGATTTCCCGTAATTAACCTAGGTCTCTTTTAATCTTTTAGGCTGTTTCCAGTTGTTCTTTCCATAAACATTGTTGTGATAACCCTATTCTTTTTTAAAAATTTCATTTATTTTTTATATTAATTTTTATCCATTTATTTTGGCTGTACTGGGTCATCATTCTGCGTGGGCGTCTCTCTAGCTGTGGAGAGTGGGGGCTACTCTCTAGATGCGGTGCTCAGACTTCTCATTGCAGTGACTTCTCTTGTTGCAAAACACAGGCTCTGGACGCACAGGTTTCAGCCGTTGGGGTTCCTGGGCTCTAGAGCACAGACTCAGTAGCTATGGCACACAGAATTAGTTGCTCCACAGCATGTGGGACCTTCCTGGACCAGAGATCGAACCTGTGTCTCCTGCATTGGCAGGCAGATTCTTTACCACTGAGCCACCAGGAAGCCCAGTGATGACCCTATTCTTTTTTTTTTTTTTTTTTAATATACATTTATTTATTTATTTGACTGCATGAGGTCTTAGTTACAGCACATGGGATCTTGTTCCCTGACCAGGGTTTGAACCCGGGCCCCCTGCATTGGGAGCACAGAGTCTTAGCCACTGAACCACCAGGGAAGTCCCCTGATGACCCTATTCTTGTGTCTCTGTATTTGACCTTTTCTGTAATTATTTCTTAGCACAAACTCCTAAAACTGTTGGGTCTGGTGCTTGCCCAATTTTTTTCAAAGTCTTTCATTGTGTTTTTTTTTTTTTTAAAGGTATAGTGACTTATATTCCCTGCAATGGTGTAGGAGAATACCTGCCTAGCTTACTCCATGTTGCCCACTGCTGCTGTTTTTCTCACTGAAAGGAGAGTATGACAACAGGGCAATGGACAATGCCCAGCATCGCTGCTCCAAGTTGTCCTTAGTTGAACGGTGTTGGGGATTTCCTCCTCCTCCCTACCATTTGTTCATCAGTTTGGCATGGGCCTTCTGGCAGGGCTGGAGGAGAAGAGGGTTATTCAGGAAATTAGAATGTAGGAGCTCAGGTCACAAGGACTTTGGTGGTTCTCAACCCTGGCTGTACCTTGGACCCTGATGCGCAGTCTTCCCCACGTCCAGGGTTCTTAATTTGTCTGGGGTCTGGTCTTCTGCAGGTTTTAAAAGTTGTTGGTGTGATTCTAAAGTGAGGCCAGAGTTGAGAACCAGCAATGCAGTCCAGTGACTTCCTTCCAAAGGTGGCAGTCCTGAGTCCTGGAAAGGAAGGGTCTGACCCGTGGGTGTCACACACCCGAGAGGCAGAGCTGCCCTGGGCTCAGGTCTCGGCTCCCTACCCCCTGCTGAGTGCCCGCCCTTACCCTCATGTTCCGGGTCTGTCCGTTGGGACAGTAATTCCCACTGTGAGGAATGATGAGGGAAGCACGGGGCCTGTGATTGGTTCGGTTCAGTACCCCTTTCCTTCCTGCTCCCACATCGCTGTGAGTCCCTGGAGGGCAGGAAGCATTATTTATCCATGTTTCCTCAGCGTCTGACATGGCACCAAATGGACACAATGAGCATTTGAACACGTTTATGAAAGAATCATTCAAAGCCTGGGACTGTGGAGATCTGAGTGAAAACCCAGCATTAGGAACCCTGGACCATAGCAGAGTCTCTGTGAACCTCCAGCTGGGCTGGAAGACCACCCACAGCCACCCACTGTGATGAGGCTGCTGCTGACGGTGTGGTGCTGGAGGGGCCGACGCGGGGTGGGCTCAAGGGCTGTGTCCAACAGATGCGCCAGGGATGGAGTACCTGCCGTGAAGGAGGATTGGAGGGGTGCTTTTCCAGTCCTAAAAAGTTATAACCGTTGCATTCTGTAGAACAGGGCCCAAGAGCGGGTGACAAACTCAGGCTAAATCCTTGCAGTTGCAGCAGTGCCCCGCACTGTTGGGTCAGCCAGCTGCTTCTCCCCTTCCCCCTGTAGAGTCTTACTGCCAGCTTGTCCCGTCTGTTTTAGGCAAGCAAGTGTGTCTCCTGGCCTCCACGGTCTCCACCTCCCCCCGTATTGCAGCCTTAGGAGTCTTCTAGCTTCTTTCCACTTAGGTGTGACCCACCAGCCCCGCCGTATCTGCATCACCTGGGGACTTTGTCGAGCTGCAGACTCTCCAGTCCCACTCACAGACCCAATGTATTAGAATCTGCATTTTAACAGGATCGCAACCTTTGAGCAGCAGTGTAAAACCAGCTCTTACTATGTCATCCCCTGCTTTAGAACCTTTTGTCATCTTCCCAAGCTAACCAGCTGTGATAGGCAAAGTACTGGCCCTCCAAATATGCTCATGTCTTAATCCCCAGAAACTGTGAATATGTTAGGGTACCAGACAAAGGGGAATTAGAGTGCGTATGGAGTTAATATTGATAATCATCTAACCTTCAAAAAAGGAGCGGACCCTGGGTTACCCAGGTGGGCCCAATGTCATGACAAGTGTCCTTGAAAGTAGAAGAGGGAGGTGATGTGAGAAGGACTTGACCTTCAGCAAATCAGTTGTATTTGCTGATGTTGAAGATGGAGGAAGGGTCCCTGAGCCAAGGAATACATGTAACCTCTAGAACCTGGAAAAATCAAAAGAAAAAAAGAAGATTTTTTTTTTCTTTAAAGCTTCCAGAAAGGAGCATGATCTGCTTAATTTTGATCTAAGATCTGTGTTGGACTTCTGACCTACAAAACAGGAAGGTATTGGTCAATTCCATAACATCGTATGGAAAAATCCAAACAAACTTTTTGGCCAACCCAATAATACATTTATGTTGATTTAAGTCACGTAATTTGCAGTAACTTGTTCCAGCAGCCATAAAAAATGATTTTCACTCTCCCTAGCATGGCCTTTGAGGCCCTCTGAAGTCCTCCCAGTATGCTGTTTTAGCTGCATCTCCTGGAGTGTCCCTCCTCATAGCCTTATCTCAAACTGCGCAGTCCCCAGGGTGGCTGGAATGCTGGGAGGCATCCTGAGAGTCTGGACTAACGTCATTCTCCCTTGTGCCTCCCGCACCTAGCCCCATGCCTGGCTCTGGCAGGTACTTGGTCAATGCTTGTTAAATGAAGACCCCAATGGAAGCCTGCTGTATTCTTCCAGATCGCCACCAGCCACACAGGGTCCCTAGGAGGCTGGAGGCAGATATGGCAACAGAGGGGCTCTGCTCCTTTGTTTTAGGCAAATGGTTGGTCCTCTAAGAGCCTCAGCTTCCATATCCTGGAAATGAAAGAGTTGGACCAGATGAACCCTAAATGCACTGTTAGCTGGAACTTTCTAGGATATCTGAGTTCACTTGGCCCAAACTTTTGCGGTGGCTGGGGGAGGTGATTCAACTCAGCAGCTCTTAGTCCGGTTCCCACCCTTCCCTGACATCCTTTTCCATGGATCACGGTACAGAACAGTGCCCGATGGCTATGTGTATTTGGTACAAAACGGCGACCACAGATTTTCTCCTTCCATCTCGAGTTAAAATGTCAGATTACTCACTCTCTCACAGGATGAAAAAGGGAGGGAAAAAGAAACCATTTCTCACTGCAGAGTTTTTCCATGTGACACATTTTCTAATTTTATTTCAAGTTTAACTGTCTAGAGTAGGTGGTGCCATTTCAGCGCCTCCCCCTCCCCTTTTAGAATATGAGCTTCCAGTTGAAGAAGTGGAATGGTTTTGCTTGTTTAACATTTGCAAGTGTGGGCTGCTATCAAGCTGCAGCTGAATGTCTTCATTTTCTCTGCTGGAGGAAGTGCTCTTAGGCACACAGTGCTAAGCTAATAGTAGGATTCCTGGGGTCTGGACCCTCTGTAGGGAGCTTGACCGAGTCACTTCCACTCCTGGACTCAGACACTTAATCTGCAAAGAGAGGGAAAGGCTGGGTCACCATAGAGAGACTGCATGGCCCATTTGAAGGACTATTTGGTGGGCCCCGTTTCTTTTCTTTTTTTGGTGGGGGGCCTGTTTCTAAGAGTAGTTTTCTTTGAAACTTTGTTGGAATCATGTGCACCTAAGCTCATATTTGCCATCAGCTTTGTCATCTCTGCCCTGTCCCTGGAAGTGCATGGGATGGCTGAGAAGTTCTCAGTGCCTGGGAAGAGTGTTGTGACTTTGTTCCAGAGAAACTGATTCTGCCCCTGCAAGGTCGGTTTCATCCAGTCTCACCCTTTCATTCCTTCACGCCGCTGGGCTCAGGCCTGTGTCATGCTCAGTAAGGGGCTGTCACAGCAGCCCCTGGCCAATGAGACCCCCCATCTCTCTCACCTCTAGTGCATCTTCTCACTGCAACCCGAGTGGCCGGGGCCATCATGTCACATCCCATTAGAACTCTTCCCTGCTTTCCATTACGGCACCTGAAATTCCACCCCAAAGCTCTTCGTAGAGTGCCTGGAACACCATGAACCCTCAGTGAAGGGTGATGGCCATGGTGATGAGGTTCAAGCTCAATGCTAACTGATGCGTGAAACTAACTGACGACCCCCAAGCCTTCCTGTGGCCTCTTTCAGCATAGCTTGTACCTGATTTCTTCCATCAGAATCACTTGCAAGTCCATCTCTCGAAGGACGGGGAGAGCCAGGGCAATGCCATTCATCTTTGGAGTTCAGAGTCATTGACCCTGAAGTGGAGGGAGATAAACAGACACAATCCGATGTGGGAAAAATGAGATATAGTTAAGCAAGGACTTTGCAAGTGTGGTTGAGTGAGTTGGATAGATTTTTATTTTTATTTTTTTGGATAGATTTAATGCCAACATTTCTTGATATGAATGGTCATCCTGCCTGTCGCAGCCTGGTAGGTTTTTTAGCCACTCATGTGTTCCCTCGCTTTTATTTAATAAATATTTATTAGCTGCTTACTGTGTGCAAGGCAGTGTGGTACATCCTGGGTGTAAAATGATGAACAACGTAGGCATGGCTCCCCACCTTGTGGAGCCTAGACTCTAATGCGGGACGTAGACACTAAACAAGGGGTTGTACAAAAAGCCCTAAATACATATGAAGAGTAAAAGGCGTATGGAGAAGTAGGGAGCTACGAGAGGCTTCCCGGGCGGCTCTAGTGGTCAAGAACTCACCTGCCAATGCAGGTTAGACATTAGAGATGCGGGCTCGATCCCTGGGTCAGAAAGATCCCCTGGAGGAGGGTATGGGAACTTTCCAACCCACTCCAGTATTCTTGCCTGGGGAATCCCTTGTTCAGAGGAGCCTGGCAGTCTGCAGTCCATGGGGTTGCAGAGTCGAACGCGACTGACACGACTTAGCACACACGTACGCAGGGAGCTGTGAGTGTGCACTCATGGCCACTCTGATCTGTCTGTGGTGTCAGGAAACGCTCCCCAAGTTATGACAAGTAAGATAAGATCTGAGGTGTGACGAGATTTAGCCCGGAAAGGGGTGGGGCTGGTGGATTCAAAGAGAAGGCGAGTGTTCTAGGTAGAGGCAAATGAATGAGGAGAGGATGGAAGCAGCCTCCTGGTGTGTGGCCTGAGCAGTTAACGCTCCAAGCCTAGTCAGGAGGGAGGCTGGGATGGGATGGGACAGGACGGGATGGGATGGGGCTGGAGTGTGTGTGTCGGGGGGGCGGTCTCCAGTCTCCAGCATGAAAGCAGAACCTCCGTCCAGTAGCCGCTTTCCTGACCCTGGCTCTGGGCGAGCCTCTGGGCTTCCACCATGCCTTGGGTCCCGCCCAGTGCTCATGGCCCTGGGTGAGGGCCTCTGGATGCTCCTTCCTGCCCAGCTCTTGCCTCTACTTACCCAAGAGCTAATGGCTTCAGCGAGGGGCACAGGGTCTCCATCTTTGTGTTGCCCAGGAGACATGTTTGTGAGAGACTTGCAGTAAAGTGATAGGGAAGCAGGGGTGAAAGAGAGCCCAGAGCAGAGTCTCTGGTCCCCCCTCGGCCGCCCAGCGCCTCGTAGGCCGCCCCAGCTGCCCAGCTGAGAGGTCGGGAAGGGCATGGGGAAAGGATTCTAAGAATTGCCCTCTGCAGTTAGTCTTGGCTCTGAAAAGCTTCTTCCTGTCTGAAATGAAGGGTTGGGCCCGCCCTGAGGCTCATCCAGATAGTATCTCTTCCGATTTCTCTCTCTGGGTGTCTGTGTTCAGAATGTGTATCCACAAACACAATGCAGAATTCTCTTGCCAGGGAATGGAGACGTCTCGGGAATAACTCAGGTGGGAAGTTTTTAGATGTTTTCACTTGGGGACCAAGTCCTTTAGAGATGGTGGCAGAAGACCGATGCATTGCCCACTTCTGTCCCGGCCGTTCTCAGACTTGCTTCTCAAACAGGGTGTGCTCGTGGTTCCTGGCTGTGTGACAGTGGTGTGCAAAGCCACACTGTTTATTTCCCGCATCCATTTTACCCAGCGGTTGGTAACCTGGGGAGTCCAGTGACAACTGGGAAGTAATTTAGAACATTTTTATACTAAACAGCCCACAGTTATTATGGAGTGGAGTGCAAAACTTAAGTGCTTTTAACAATAGAGCAGGAGACTTTAATTAAACTTCCAAGCTCTGAACGGGGGTGGGAAGGGTGGTTCTTTGGGTAGACCCAGGCCCCGAGGTATAGGGTCCCCTCTCTCTGCTGGTAGGATGCTTTAGTGGAGATAATGTTATATATAGATTTGAGATTCCCAACTGGTGGGAGGCTTGGAATTTTTGTAGGGGCTGCCAGAATCCATTCTTGTACAAACATTTCCTCCGTCGATAGTTACCTAATGCACTTGTGTGTGGAAAAGGCTATGGAAGTGTTTTTAGCTATTGACAAGATGGAAGTCGCTATTCTCCGTAGCTCTTGTACGAGAACTTTCAGCTCCATGAGGGAAGAAACTTGTCTGTCACTGCTGGATCCCCAGTGGTTGGAAGAGAGCTACCATCCAGTAGGTGCTCAATAAATGCGAGTTGAATGAATAGATGTATGTGTGTTGGTGGCTATAAAAAGCTTCCCTCTCTCAGTCAGGAATTACCTTCCCAGGAATAAGTGTGTAGGGTGCGTGAGCATGGGGAGGTTGGGTGGAATGTGAAAAATGCCGTTCATGCATATGCATGCAGGCGGCTGGCCAGTCCTACTCAAGTTCAAGGTTTCTAAGAATCCTTTTGAAGGCAGCCTCCTACCCAGTGTGGTCCGGGACCGTAGCAGCTCCTCGTGGGAGGAGGCACAGATCTCCATTCGTGCGCCTGGGGTAGCCGGGCCTCCTAAGCTCCCTTCTTAGGGTCCGTGTGTCCCTCAAACACCTCAGTCCCACCAAAACCCACTGGGGACCTTGAGGACCCAGAAAATGTTGGGCTTTCAGGGTCGGCTGTCTGGCTCTCCTAGGTTACAGAGGCGGGCGGAGGCTCAGAGAGAACGGGGACATGGTGAGTCACACAGTTCAGATGTGAGGAGCTGGATCCAGAACTGGCTCTTCTGACGTCCAGGTGGCTGGCGTCTCACCACCCTCAACGTCCCAGGTTTTGCTGCTCTTTCACCATGGACGCGTTGTCCCACCCTCCTCAGGGATGTGGGAGGAAAGCTGGGGACAGGACTTGGCAGATGCTGAGGGTCTCCTCTGTGCCTGGCAACCTGTGGTTACAACGAAGCCTTGGAAACATCATGTGGACTGTAGCCCGCCAGGCTCCTCTGTCCATGGAATTCTCCAGGCAGGAATACTGGGGTGGGTAGCCATTCCCTTCTCCAGGGGGTCTTCCCGACCCAGGAATTGAACCCGGGTCTCCTGCATTGCAGGCAGATACTTTATCACCTGAGCCACCAGGGAAGCCCTTGGAAACATCACATGGATTTCAAATCCCAGTTCTTCCATGGATCAGCTGAGTGACTTGGAAAGATTGCTCAGAAGGAAGGTTGGTTCCCTCATCTGGACAGGGGTTAGTCAAGGTCTTGCCTCCCGGACTGTGTGAGGCACTCAGCGTAGAGCCTGAGATGGCAGGGCCTTGGTGGGTGAGGGCTATCCCTGGAACCATGAACCTCACCCTGTACATATAACAGCGTCACTGGGGAGCTCTTAAGACATACTGAGGCCTGGGCCTTACCCCCAGAGATCCTGACTGGGATGGAGCTGGGTCTCAGTCTCCTAAAGCCCTCGAGTTCTTCTAAAGCCCAGCTAGGAGCTCAGTGCTAGAGCGTACATGCCGTGAGGGCAGGGGACACGTCTGTCCTGTTCACTCGACAGTAGCGGTGCCAGGCATGTGGTGGTTGGTGCTTGAGAATATTTGTTTATGAATGAATGAACAGACAGATCAACAAGGCTAGCTTCCGCCTCTCAATCCACACTTACCTTTTCAGGAATAAGTATGTAGGCCTGTGAGCTCAGCATGTGGCATTACCCTGTCCGCCACCCTGGGAACCGGCACTGGCATCTCTACGTCCAGGAAATGAAACTAAGGCTCAGAGGAGTAAACGAACTGGCCCAAGGTCCCCAGCTAGTAAGCGATGAGTTCTCCCTGGAATGGAATTCCATGTCCTTCCCTGTATGCACTGGGTGAGGCTCAAGGCTCAAACTCCTGGGGTCCTCTGCCCAAGGTCACCCTCAGTTTTGGGTCTCCAGTCAGGGGCGTCTCCTGGGAACCCAGCTTGGAAGGCCTCGTTCCCTCTCCCGTTACTCCAGAAGCGCACAGGCTCTTCCTCCAGCTAACATTTGGAGGCCATCAAGCTGTACTTTCATCTAGATTGAACAAGAGTCAGCCTGTTTCAAAATATGACTTCAGGGTCACCATCTGTTCTGGCTGTTCTCTTAAACTCTAGTCCCATTTCGGAGCCAAACAGGGCTCCGGCCGCCTGCAGGGAGCACGTCCCGGCACGGTGGAGCAGGAGGCCCTGTATGAAGCGGCGGCGTGCTTGCTAACAGCTATAGGACAGAGTCCTCACTTCGTTCATTTCCCCTGCGCAGTGGCATCGAGTCATTACATGTGTGGACCACAAACCCCCGCCACTATGCATCCATCCCCATATTGGGCACCTACTGTGTACCATCACTTCCCCATGCCTCACCTTCTTAGGAAATGGGTGGGAGTAGCCTGGATGGTGGGGACACGATACGCTGGGCAAGGCTCATTGTCAGTCTGGGCCTCAGTTTTCTCATCTCGGGGACACGGGACTGAAGTCCTTCCCAGCTCTGGAGGTCACCCCAACTCTCCAGGCCGCCATCAGCCTCGTCAGTGTAGGCAAGACTGCGCAGTGCCTGCTGATGCCATGAGCTCATTCTGCTGGCTTCCTCCCTGCTCTGGCTAAATTCACACAAGCTCATCTGTGGACGCCCTGGGCCATTCCCAGGGCAGCTTGATTTTGCCCAGGGCGTAACATGCCAAGTGTTGAGAGGCTGGAGGAAAGTATGTCTCCTGCTGTTGCCAGAAGACCGCCTTCGCTCCGCATTCCAAATCGCCCAGTCCACCCTCGCCTTGGCAAGGGAGAGGGAGGGGCCCGACTGCCGGGGGCAGCAGCTCGAGGTGAAGTGGTGATGGCTCCTAAAATGGTCAGCGGCAGCCTTCCTCAGAAACCTTTCAAGGCACCCCGTAGCCTGCAGCATAAATTTTAGTCTCCTCAGCTTGACATTCAAGGCTCTCCCGAATCTGTTTCCAATCTCCCAAGTGAAAAAGCGATTAAGAGTAGAGAGAGCTAGGAAGGACCTCAGATGACCCACACGTGGGCTGCAACCACCCCATCCCAGCTCTGTGGTCTCGATCTCCTTCAGCCTTGATCTGTTCATCTGCAAAATGGGAGAGCAACAGTCCCCACTGCATCAAATTATCCTGAGAGTGAATAAGCTGGTGTTGGCTTCGCACTTCTGAATCTGGCTTCGTAATTCTCTCCTTGCTGCTCTGATGGTGGAGGTTACCCGAGCGTCCCCTTGCTCCCATCCCCCAGGACCACTCACAGACCCCTCAGTTTCCTGACTCCGTGGCTTGGCCTGTGCCCTGCTTGTCCCACTGTGCAGGGTCCTCCGGTTCAGACTCCTGTATCAGGGCTCTGGGTGTTGATGTCTTGCCCCCTTTTCTAGGCTGAGAGCTTTTCGGGACCAGAGTCTGAGTTTTCGTGATCTCTCAAAGTCCAGCCCAGGCCTGAGTCCATAAGAGGGTGGCCACTGGGTCCTGGTTGTGCACAACGCCAGAACCCTCGGCTGGGGCCAGGATAGAGGGAAAGACAGAGAGGTCTGCTCCTGCCTTCCCTCCCAAGACCCATCCTCCCCTGGCAGCTGCACTCTCAGGGCGGCGCAATGTAAGTTGTGACTAAATTGCATGTGGTTAGCAACTCTGTAGGAGAGTTTATGGACCATGTGGTGTCTACCGTGGGAGAAGAACTCAAGTACCTAAGGACATGCCTCACGTAGAGACTTAGAAAGCTCCAGAATTACTCTTTCAAGCTGCTCCCATTCCAGTGATGCCCCTCCCACCCCAGTACCTTACATCAAGAGGCAGGGGTGGGGGGAGGGTGGGACATGGCAGCGAGGAGCAGGAGTCTTACCCTTCTTCCAGGACCACGAGGGCTGGCCTGTCCCATCCCATCTTGCCCAGTGGCCCCAGCTCATGCCCTAGCCCCCAGATAGGCCAGGAGCAGCCTTCCGGAGGTCTCCAGCCAAACCTCAAGAACCTTACGGTATATAACGAAGGGGAAGCATATGTGGTTCACAGTCCCTACCCAGACGCTTGTTTCAGAGAGGGAGGAGGTGGAGGCAGCTGGAATTCAGTCTGAAGTCTGAGAGGCCAGTGTGTTTTAGAGCAGCACTCCCAGCTCAGTCGGTGGGTGAGAGCCAAGGCAGGCATTTTTCAGAAGACTGGTCATTCTGTGCCCTCCTGCTTAAGGGTCAGCCAGAAGGATGGAAAATCGCAACACTCAGAAAAGTTAACATCGGGTCTCTGTGTGGCTATTAAGATTACCTTATACTTCAACAGTGGGATCAGCTGAGAGCTAGACTGTTAGGTGCATATTGAGCTAAATGGTGCTGGTGGGGTGACTGCGACAACAGCTGGTGTTCATTAGAGTTCTTGGTAATTGATGACAAAGACTATTGATTTTATCTATTGGTGAAAATAAATGTGACATGGCAGGACAGATCTATGGTCACTCTGGTCCAGAATCCGCCAAGCTCGTTTATTCACTTACATGTGCATTATTCATTCATTGATTCCTCCATTAGTGCTCAATTCTTGCCTAACTCCGGCAAGCCCTGTGCTTGAGGGGTGGGGGTGAAGTTGGGAGATACAAACATGAAACAGATGATGTCTGCCTGCCCAAGGGTCACAGACTGGTGGGAAACAGAGGCAAATAAACAGATAATAACAGAGTATTGAGGAATCGGACCTTCCTGGGAAATTTACCAAGGGAGGGTTTCTTGGCAAGATTGGGTGATTCATTTGTAGGCATTTAGAAAAAGTCAGCTCTGAGGCCCGACTTCCCGTGTAGCTGGAGAGGAGTTCCCCAGAGTCTTCAGGCCCCTTAAGCCCCGGGCAGGGCAAGGGGACAATGGGGAGGCAAGGGAAACAGCTGTTGCTACCCCTCCTGGAAGGCGTGGGCTCCTCCTGCTTGGGACAGGCTTCCTCTGGGGGAGCAGCCCCCTTGGAGTCGCAAGTTTCCTCTTGGCTGCAGAACCCTCGCCAACACACCCAGGTCCCCTGGGCTGACCTCCCAAGCCTCTCTGCATCCTCAGACCACCAGCCTCCTTCCCCCAGCTGGGTTCTCCTGGCTGCCCCTCTCTTAGTGGGATCTAGTCACTCAGGGGACTCAGCCTCCCGTCAGCCTGTCTGGGAAGCAGTCCATTCGCCGTGGCTGTGCTGGGGTCCGAGGGAAGCCCCGCCCAGCCCCGTGCCCGGGTCTTCGCCCCTACGTGGGCTTCTCTGCTGCTGGCTGCCTGCTCGCGTCTCCTGCTCCGTGGTCCTCCCGCTGCGGGCCTCCGTGCAGGTCTGGGCCTCCAGCTTCTACTCAGCAGCTCAGTGTAGGGCAGTGGGTCTCAAACCCGAGTGTGTGTCGTTACCTGGGGGCTGGGTAAAACCCCGGGTGCTGCTGCCCTCTCCCCTGCAAAAGCTCTGATTCGGTAGGTCTGCAGAAGAGCCAGAGCACTGGGATCTCTAGTACGTTCCCAGGTGAGGCTGAGGCTGCTGGTCCGGGAACCGCACCTTGAGAACCATCGTTGTGGTTAAGCAGGTGGGCTATGGAACACGGACCCAGGCTGGGCCCTCGTCTTGTCTCTGCCACTTTCTAGCTGTGTGACCTCCTCTCTCTGCATCTCGGTCTCTTCATGAAGAATATACAGGTAGTAACACCCTCCTCCCTGACTCAGTCCAGGCCCTGCACTCAGAATAAGACTGGGCATACCGTTCAGTCCAGTGGCTCAGTCATGTCCGACTCTGCGACCCCATGAATCGCAGCACGCCAGGCCTCCCTGTCCATCACCAACTCCCAGAGCTTGCTCAAACTCATGTCCATCGAGTCGGTGATGCCATCCAGCCATCTCATCCTCTGTCGTCCCCTCCTCCTTCAGTCTTTCCCAGCATCAGGGTCTTTTCCAATGAGTCAGTTCTTCGCATCAGGTGGCCAAAGTATTGGAGTTTCAGCTTCAGCATCAGTCCTGCCAATGAACACCCAGGACTGATCTCCTTTAGGATACTTGGCACACAGTAAGTAGTCAATGAATGCTTTAGGTTCCTGGTCTGCTGTAACAAACTACCACAAACTGGTAAAATTCTAGAGGCCAGAAGTCCAAAATCAAGGCATCAGCAGGGCTGCAATGCCTATGAAGGCTCTGGAGAACGTTTCTTTGCCTCTTCCAGCTCTGAGGGCTGTCCACAATCCTTGACTGCATCACTATCACTCCGGTCTCTGCCTCTGTCTTCTCTGTCAGATCTCCCCTTTGTCTTATAAGGACGTGGGTTATTGGATTTAAGGTCCACTTGGGTAATCCAGGATCGTCTCTTCATCTCAGGATCCTTAATTATATCTTCAAAAGACTTTTGTTCCAAATAAAGCCACATTCACATTTCCAGGTACCCATCATTTTGGAGGCCATCATTTCAGTCCTCTGCAGTGAACACAGGCCATTATTATTGTTTAGTTACTATTTCTTCCAGCTGCTGCAGTTAGCCTGCCTTGGGGTCAGGAGGGGATGGGGTGGGAATGTTATACCAATTTCTAAGTTCCAGGTCCCCTTGGTCAGCCCCATTTTATTCAAGCCATCTCCAGGCTGGGGCAGGAAATTCTGTTTTTGAAGTTACACTGGCCACATTATAGCATTTCAGAATGTTCAGATTTCACTAATCTGAGAACAATAGCACTCTCCTCCCCCAGACACCAGTTTAGAGTCGTCTGTCCCTTTTAGTTGCTCCTCACACCGGAGCCGGCTACACTTAACAAAGCATTTTCACATGCAGACCCACATTTGACCCTCACTGCAACTAAGCTGAAGGAGCTCATATCACCCCATATGGCAAGTGAGAAAACTGAGGCCCGGGGGGAAAATTGCACAAAGCTACCTTTCCTGGCAGTTATAGACAATGGTTCAGCGGGGAGAAGAGAAGGCTAATATCACTGACGATGACTGCAGTGACAACAGCCACGGTGCGGTGGAGAACATATGCTTTGCTAGGCCCCCGGCTTGGTGTTTTATGTCTCCTATTGCAAGTCATTCTCAAAACTCTCTGCTGAAGCAGGTGGCATTACTTCTGTGTTACGGGTGTTGGCTCCAAGGCTCAGAGAGATGAAGTGCCATGTCCAAAGATGCACAGCTTTTAAATGATGAACTGGGACTTGAAGCCAGAGCTGGCTGAGACTTTCTCCCCATTACTGTGCTGCTTGGAGGTCCTTTTCCGGTTTGGCCCCATCTCAGAGCGGCCAAGATGGGAGAAGTGTCTCTCCAGGTCCCTCCCTGATCTGCTCAGGAGATGAAGCTCGTGAGAGACCGTCTCCCTCTCGTGGGGAGCGCTGATGCTCAGAGCAGTGGGCGGGGGAGGGGGGCAGCAGGGAAGGGAATAGAGAGGCAGGTGGGCCCAGGGTCCCTGAGCGCTGGGACAGTCAGGGTGTGCTCCCTGGAGTGGGCCACCCTTGGCTTGAAGTGACGTTCCTGGGCAGCAGAGGGAGACTCAGCTCCTTGCCTCAGGCAGATGGGAGTTTAGAATCGCTAGTTCTGGGACCTGATAACTGTGTGCCCTGGGGCAAGTTATGGAACTTCTGTGTGCCTCTGTGACCTCACCTGCTGACTGAGAACGTGAGAGTGGAGTCGTCGTAGAGAACTGGGTGGGGGGTGGGGGTGGGCTGTGAATCAGCCTGGACCAACTGAATCCACACCTCCGGGGGTGGGCCGCTGGCATCCGCGTTTTCAAAAAATCTCCCCACCCAGTGATTCTGTGCAGCCAGGGTTAAGGACCCCCGCTCAGCAGCTGAAGTACACGGCCCCCAAGACACCGTAAGGGCTCTATACACGTGGTCCATCATTTACGTCCCTCAGACAGTCGTGAAATTCACACTTATCGGGGTCCTCCCTGTGCCAGGCTCAACCCGGTACCCTCTCTGACCTGCATTCTTGCTCAGCCGTTTCTAGCCCTAATTCCGAGAGCATGAGTTAATTGGGTTCGATGCTGTAGGAAGACATGGTCCAAATCTAATATTCTAAAAAGAAAGTTTTACTGACAAGGGGGAGAATCTGGAAAATGTGCCCACATCAGAGAAACAGAAACCCAGTGTGTAGGAAGTGCAAAGATCTCCAGCCCTTTACAGAGGCAGCTGGAGAAGAAAGAGTGGGCTGCAGGCTCTCTGTGGGTCCCCTGCTGAATACCTGCCCCTACAGTGCCCTCACCTCAGCATCTATAATGTGGAAAGGTTTCTGTTGGGTGACTCTGTATTGGGGGGTTAGTTTTTAGCTGCAAAATTCTTTCCAAATGAGACCATAATTGGAACCCAGTAAATTAAGCAAGAACTTCCCTGCCACGCAAATCCCCGGGGGCGTGGTAAAGAATCTGCCCGCAGTGTAGGAGCCGCAGGAGATGCGGGTTTGATCCCTGGGTCAGGAAGATCCCCTGGAGGAGGAAATGGCAACCCACTCCATTATTCTTGCCTGGAAAATTCCATGGACAGAGGGGCCTGGTGGCCTATAGTCCATGCGGTTGCAAAGAGTTGGACATGACTTAGCAACTAAACACAGCATATTAAGCAAATCAGATCTGAGTTGCTTTGGTGTGAGTGTGTGGATCAGGGTAGTGAGTGAGCATGTGTGAGAGTCTCCATGAACAACTTGCAGGTGGATGTGTGTGTGAGTGTGTGAAGGCGTCCCATGTGAGCATGGGATGAATGCAGGTGAAGGTTTGTGTCTATGTGAATGTGTGTGTGTGGGTAACTGTAGCAGTGTGTGAGTGTTTTCATGGGACTGTTGTGAACAGGTGAGAATGTGTGTACGAGTGTGATTTTTGAGTGTGAACCTGTATGAGTGTGTGGGATGCATGTATGACTGTCCGCATGTGTTAGGGGGCTGGGGGGCAGGCCTCCTCCTTAGCCTCTCCCTCCTGCTGCTGGCCTCCTCCACATCCTGCCCCGCAGTCCTGCCTCCCGTGCCCCCGGGGAAAAGTTAGGAACCATCTGGTCCACACATCTGCCCTGACCCCGCCACCCCGCCACCCTTGGTGCTAACATAGAACCCCTTGCAGTGCTGAGCCAAGCATTGTCAGGAGCTCCTGAAATTGCCCGCTCCCGCAGGTCCCCACCTGTTCCTCTCTGGTCCCCCTCCTGTGCCCGGGGCAGGCCCCTTCTCCTCCAGGCCAGTGAGGTTTCCTTGCAGAGCCGGGGGCCAAGTCCTCCGGAGCTGCTGCCCGGAGTGATGACTCACCGCAGCTGATGTCATCCTCAGGAGCCCAGGCCTCCATCACACTCAAAGAGGCTTTGTTCCCCACGTGGAAAAGGGCGGGCCATAAACTGAGAGAAGTCACGGCAAGGCTCTCCCCCAATGCCCACGGCCCTCACGCCCGCCCACACCTGCCAGCCTTTGCTGTAACACGTGATGCATGTGGGCCCTGCGGTGGCTCTGAACCCGGTCAGGGAAGGCCTCACTGCAGGAGGAGAGCAGACACACTGCCTGCGCCCTGGGGCTCAAGTGTGGCTCTTACCCTGGGGCCAGTTCCGCCAGGCTCACGGTGCGTGTGTGTGTGTGTGTGTTCATGTGTCTGTGTGTGTGTGTGTAGCGGGACGGGCAGGCCCTGGCCACAGGAGGAGAGCCATCCCACTGTCCAGGCTCAGCTGGTCGGCTCCCTGGTCTCTGGGCCTGCTCATCCGACTCTCTTCTTCATTCTGTGACAGCTGAGAGCTGGGGGCTGGTGTGCGGGGAGCTGCAGAGGCCACAGGGGTGCCTGGCTCAGGGCCAGTCCATGCGCTGGGCCCTGAGGGCTCCTGACGCGCTGCGCTGAGCACGGCCCTCGTCGGGCCGTCCGTTCTCTCCAGTCTCTTCTATTGCTGCCCTGCCCTGCAGATTCGTCCACAGCTCAGAGAAGCCAGTTGGCTTGGCCACCCCAGTTAGTGGTGGACCTAGGGCTCACGCCCAGGTTGTTCTGCTCCCAAAGCCCAGGTGGTTAACCCTTACCTGTGTCTGCCAGCCAGGTGAGGACATCAGACTCACCCAGGCCAGACTCTGGAAGACTCTGATTTGATAGGGCCGGGCAGGAAGGGTAGGCCCCTGTCTTTTCAGAAGCTCCTTGGGTGACTGATGAGTGGTTAGGGCTGGGACCTTCATGCCACGTCACACTACATACATAATCAGATTTGAATTCTGGCTCCAGTTGCTCGTTATCTTCATGGCCTTGGGGGCAGTAGTTGACTTTTCCAAGCCTCAGTTTTCTGTCTTGGAAAATGAGGTTAATAATATTATCTACTTCATAAAGAATCAAGGGTGAAGAAATGATGGAAAGCTCTTTGAATAGTGCCTGTCATGCCGCCCGCCCACAGTAAATCTTAGCCACAGATCTTATTGTTTCTTTTCATCCCTTTATGGGTCACCTTTGCCGGACTGTGCTGGTAATGGGGACCGAGAGATGGGTCTGCATGATCCATGCCCAGGAGCCCATGTCTATGCGTATCAGGGAAGGAAGGGAACCAACCACCAGAATGCAGAGAGGAGTGTGTTGAGGTGGAGGGATGGTCAGGGACTGTGGGGACACAGACGGAGGGCCGTGGGGGAAGCCAGGAGGCCGTGGGCTATAATAGTTGGCTCCTGCTCTGGGGCTTCGGGCGAGTTACTTCCCCTCTTTGGGGCTTGATTCCTTCCTTTGCCAAATGGGAGATTGACCCCCATCTTGCCTTCCTTCTGGCAGAGGGAACAGATGAGAGGATGCTTCAGAAACCACAGGGGATGCTGCTGGGTACAGACTGGCTCCTGCCGGGGCTCCCAGCTGGACCGAGCTCCTTCCAGCTGCCGGGCAGGGCAGCCAGGCTGCAGAGCCCACACCCTGCCAGGCCTCTGACCACCTCCAGGCCCCTTCAAAATCATCCTTTTCTCAGTTGAGGTCAGAGGCCTGAAAGAAAGAGAGACAGAGCGAAAGAGAGAGAAAGGAAAGCTCATACAGTAACTTCATTGAGCAGGAAAATTCTTGCACTATATATGAAAACCGGAAAAGGGAAAGAGGCGTTCTAAGTTTACATGTAGAAAAATGCTCTTCTGTAATTCAGAAAAATGAGGTCTTTGATTGTTGGCAAGCCCAGGTCTCCCTTCTAAGTTGATCCAGGATTTTTTTCCCTGGCAGGGAAACAGTTCTTTTTTCTAAGAAATGCATTGGGTGGTAGGTTTTTCTAAGAACCTCTTGAATCTTTGCTGGGTGCAGAGAGAGCCCCTGCAGCAGGAATTCTGTTGCACTCATTTTCCTTGGGAAGGGAGTCAGGTAGAGCTGGGCGCCTTGGGGACTCCAGGCTGGGTGGGGTGGTGCTTCCTCCCAGGCAGAGCCATGACATTTTCCTGGGCACAGTGCTCATCGCCTCCGGCCAGGTTGCGCTGCCCAAAGGAAAGGACATCTGTGAGGGGAGGGCTGGATTTGTGCTGGTCCCTTTTGGAGTCATTCCTTCCAGGCCTGAAGGCTGTGGGCTGAAGGAACCGGCAGTTAAGAGTGGTTAGAGAAACTGGAAAACAGATGGGAGATGAGGATGCAAAATTGGAGACATTCAGACCTGGCAAGGGCCTTTGGAAGCCATCTGATGCAAGCCTCTCATTTCACAGATGAGGAACCTGAGGCTCAGAGAGAAAGGAGACCGCCACATTGGGCTAGTGGCAGAGTCTGCCTTCCAGGCCAGGGTCCCACCCTGTATAATGTCTGAGAGGCCGTGGTGTGGAAGTCCAGGCTGACTCGTGTGTGGTCCAGAGGGCAGAGTTAGGCCCAGCCAGGCGGGTGGGGGCTACAGGCGGACACGCCTCAGCTTGCTGACTTCGATTTGCCCAGCAGTGGCCAGGGTTGCCCTGGGGTGGGGGATGAGCTCCTGGACAGTGGACATAGGCAAGCAGTAACCAGATGGACTTTCGTTGTGGGAAGGGGATGTGGCGGAGGGAGCTCCTTCTCCAGATGGTGAGCTGCACATTTTCTGCATCACGTCTGTGGCTTGGTGAACTCGCAGCGGGCAGCATAGGAGGCTTCGGGGATCTCCCCTCCGAGTGCAGGGAAACCCAGGAGAGAGATGCCCTGCTGGGGCCCGCAGGGCCCTCACGCGCTCTTTACCTGTACATACTTGGCCTGCCAGCTCCAGTGACCTGGGGCCATCTGGACCCCCGTGCCTGCCCTAGTGGGAGCAGGAGGAGTCAGTGAGTTGCTGTTTAAGCTGACTGAAGAGTTCTGTAGTCTTCTCAGCGGCAGGTGGAAATGGGATGTAGGGAGGGGAACACCCTTTGCCTCCCCAGACGCCCGGGGTAGGAAAGGAGCAGAGGATGGAAGGGAGGCACTGGGTTCTAGTCCTGGCTTGTCCACACTTCCCCACTGACCTCAGGCCTGCTCTCTTGGGGCACTTCCAGACCTGACTCTGAGTCTACCGCTGGGGCCGCATTCTCCCAGATTCCCCGGGCTCAGGCCGCGTCCCTCTCAGCCGCAGCCCAGGAAGCCGTTCTTGCGGTTCATGGGCGCAGTTCTCCATATGGCCACCAGGGGCCGCTGCCGCGCGCGCTCCTGCCGTGTCCTCAGCCTGCCCGTCTGGCTTCTCTGCAGCCCTCTTTGACCCAGAGGCAGAGGAACGCTCCTCGGTCCCTTGGGGCTGACAAGCACGAACTCTGGGCTCAGGTCCCAGATCCTCATCTGTGAGATGAAGATGGAGCTGTGCAAAGCCAGATCCGGTTCCCTAAGGAGGCAAAGCTCCGTAGCCCAGGCTCACCCCAGGCACTGCCTCAGGACCCCACAGATGGAAGGGCGGAACCAGCCCATTACACAGAGGGAGAAACTGAGGCCCGCTGGGGAAGGGCGGTGTTGGCTCTCCTGGGGAGGAGGAGAGGGACGGGCTCCAGCTCTTCACCTCCGCGGGCCTCTGGTCACTGTCGTCTCTGTGGAAAGAAAGCCTGAACCCTGCCCTGTTGGTTTCTTCATCACTAGGATTCTGTCCAGTTTCCATGGAAACCAGCTTTGGGCCCCGGGAGGAGAGTTGCAGCGTGTGGGGACTGTTCAGATTTTCCTCTGCCCAGCCCGCCTCTGAAGCCGTCTGGTTCCTCCTCCCGGTGCCCTCGGGAGGGGCTGCCGCAGAGCTGTGCTCCGGTGCCCAAACCACAGACTTGGGGAGAGTGGGGCCCAGTGGCATCCGTCTGTCCCCTTTCCTCAGGCCTGCTCTCTGCCAAGCTCTCAAGTGGGTATTTGAACGGGGGAGTCATGCCTGTGGCTCTGTGTGTAGGGTAGGAGGGAAGCCCCGGGGTCTTGGGGTGCAGTTGAGCGAGCTTAGAAAGATTCAGCTGTGAGAAGATAGGGGACGGTGTTACCAATAGAAGGAGCAGAGCGAGCCAAGACCAGAACAGGAAAAGGGGCGGAATGAAGAGATGAATCAGAAAGTGTCTTGAGTGGAATTTTGACTTGATTCTGAAGGTGCTGGGGAGCCACTGAAGGCTCTGGAGTTTGTGAGTAGCATCAATGGATGACTGCTAACAGAGACATCTGGATCAGGAGCTCCTTGAGAGCCTGCATTCTGGTTTCAGTTCCACATCCCCAGCTGCACACAAGGCATGATGTGCGGTCTTCACAAATGTTATCAAATTCACGAATGGAAAGGTGGGTTGGAGAACCCCCATTGAAATGAAGCCCTGTGTGCGCGCTAAGTCGCTTCAGTCGTGTCTGACTCTCTGCACCCCTGTGGACCGTTGCCCACCAGGCTCCTCTGTCCATGGGATTCTCCAGCCAAGAACACTGGAGTGGGTTACCATGCCCTCCTCCAGGGCATCTTCCCAACCCAGGGATCGAACCCACATCTCCTGCATCTCCTGCATTGGCGGGTGAGTTCTTCACCACTAGTGCTGCCTGGGAAGCCCAGAAATGAAGCTGTCCCTATGCATTAATGAAGTGAGATTAAGGCTGAGGTCAGATGTCCTGTGAGACAGGCAGTTATCTGTGAAGTGTGGCACCCTCCCACAAAGGGCCCAAGGTTCCCGAGGCTGGAGAGTTCTGTGATCAGTCCCCTGTTAGCACCGCCCCCTCCAGTCTTGCCCCTCAAGGATGGTGGAACATCCCCACCAGCTGTGATCTCCATCCCCCCACTTCCCACCCAGCACAGAGCCATCCCAGGACAAGCCCATGGACCTAGCTGCCGGGCCTGTTTGTCTCAGCTTTCTGGCTTCTCTCCCCTCCCTGGTGGCTGCCTGAGCAGGTGGCCCTCCCGCCAGAGGCCAAGGGGAAGTGAGCCAGCAGGCCCAGGCGCAGCCCTGAGCTTGGGTCACCCCAGGCCAGGGGCCACTCCCTGCCCTATCACAGCGTGCCGTGGGACAGATGTGTGTGGGGGGGTGTTGCTGAGAGCACAGCAGGGGCTGGCTTGGGCTTCCTTTAGGCTGTGGCTTGGCTCCCCCTGCGGCTGACCCGGTGGAAGCAAGGCCTGCTGCCTGCTGCTTGCATGCTGGTTCTGCCTCACAGCTGAGGTCTGGGCAGCAGGGGGCCGGTAGGAGTAGGAGAGGATCTCTTTGCAGACTTTGGTTTTTACTAAGCTCATACCTTTGGATCAAGCAGAAGACCAGTTTCTACTATGTGTTGACACTTGTACTTTTCCTCCATTATCTCATTTGGTCCCCGTGTGTGAGACGGGTGGGACAGTCATACATCACCAGCAAGTTATCCGCCCAAAAGCTGCCCACTTGGTAACTGGCACAGGCTGGATCTGAACCCAGCTCTGCCCAGGGCCAAGGCAGGTCTCTACAGCTGCCTCTTCCGTCCACTCTCAAGCTGGCCCACTGGTGGCCTGTGCCGCGCGTGGCTCGGGCAGCCCAGGGGGTGTGGGGGGCACCAGCTGCAGACACCTGCCGCTCCAGGTCACCCCCAGGCAGAATCACATCTCCCCTCTGCTGTTCTCGCTTCTCTGCTCCATCTGTCACTTCCTGGATGTGAGTCCTGGTCATGAAACTCTCTCCTTGGCCGTTATGTCCCTGTCTATACAATAATGAGGTTGGCTAGATGAGGGATTTTTTAATTTTTTTCCTGAAGCAGAATCCTCCTGGAACTAAGAATTCCCAAAATGGCTGTGTGGAAGCCTGGGCTTTACGGCTTTACATGGCAGCACTGGGCTGGCTTAAGCAGGCTTCTGGGTGAGAAGCTCTCAGCCCCTGTCCCGGAGTCCCCGGAACCCTCACCTGTCCCTTGAGCCCTTGGGACACCACTTAGAAACAAGCCTCTGGATGAGAGGCCTGGGTCAGATGCCCCCTGTGGGACCACACGTTCTGCAAACCACACGTCCCACCGGAAAGGGGCTTCCTCTCCTCTTCTCAGCAGGAGAGAGAGACGAGCTGGAGGGAAAGCGTTCCCTGGATCAGATGGAGAAGAAAGCAAAGCTGTCAGCAGGGTACTCATGCTTTTATTTGGTTTTTATCTTTAAACCGTGGAGGGGAGAAAAGAAGTCTCCATGGGGTGCTTGCTCTTATTTCTATTTCTTTTCTTTTCACTCTTTTCCCCTTTCTATACAGAAATGGGCTCTCTTTGAGTGAGTGAAAACATGAAGAAAAGATTTTGTACTTTCTAAAAGAGGATGTTAATATCTTTAAAAATATGTAAATGTCTATTTTTCACATCTTGTACTTGAGGTAAAATTCAAAAAGTAGAAAAGAGTATCCAGTGAGAAGAAAGTCTCCTGTTGTCAGCCAGCCACCAGCTTCCTTCCCTGGAGACAGTCTCTGGCCTCAGCTTCTCGTGTATCTTTCTAGAGATATTCTAATACATGTTTTATGCCTTTAATATGTGTTCATATAGGTACTTCCAGTGGACAGCAGTTCTGTTCTGCACCTTGTTTTTCTGTTTGTTTCTAGTTAATACATCTTGATGTTGTTCAGTCGCTCAGCTGTGTCCGGCTCTTTGTGACCCGTGGACTGCAGCTTGCCAAGCTTCCCTGTCTTTCTCTGTTTCCCGGAGTTTGCTCAGGTTCATGTCCATTGAGTCAATGATGCCATCTTCCATCACTCCCTACTCCTCCTGCCCTCCATCTTTCCCAGCATCAGAGTCTTTCCCAATGAGTCAGCTCTTCTTGTTTCATATTAATACCTAAGGAATCACACCTTTTTAAGGGCTTCACAAGCGGACTTCCCTGGGGGTCCAGTGGTTAAGGATCTGCCTTGCGGTGCAGGGATTGTGGGTTTGGCCCCTAATTAGGGAACCGAGGTCCCGCATGGCACAGCACCACTAAGCGTGATCAACTAAGACTTGAGGGAGCCGAATAAATAAATATGTTTTAAAAATAAATAAAGGCTGCATTGGATTTCATTGTGGAATATAACAAAAGTGAGGATTTATTTAACCATTCCCCAAGAATTCCAAGATGGAATGGTTTAGATATGTTCAGATACATTTTAAATAACGCTGCAATGGATATTCTTGTAAGTTCTCTATATGTCACATATATAACTTTATCTGTTTTAAAAATTCATAGAAGTATAACCGCTGCGTCAAAGAGTGCATATGCACTTTTAATTTTGATAAATATAGTGAAAGTGCTCCTCCCACAGATGTTATCCACTTTACACTTCTCCCAGCAGTGAATGCACTAGCCTGTTCCCGCAAACCCTTGCTAAACAGAATGTTACGCAACGTTTTGATCTTTGCCAGTCTGATAGGGAAAATGCTGTCTCTTCATAATCTTGCCTTGTATCTTTCTTGTTCTGAATGAGGCTGAGTATCTGTTCATATGTTTAATAGCCATTTTTTTTTCTTTTACTGTGGAAAGCATTTCCTATTCTTTGCCTGTTTTTTCTTTTGGATTATTTTGTTGCTGTTCAGTCGCTCAGTCATGTCCCACTCTTTGCGACGCCATGGACGGCAGCTCACCAGGCTTCCCTGTCCTTCACCGCCTCCTGGAGCTTGCTCAAACTCCTGTCCATTGAATCAGTGATGCTGTCCCACGGGCTCATCCTCTGTCGTCCCCTTCTCCCTCCTTCAGTCTTTCCCGGTATCTTTGGATTATTGACCTCCTGCTTATTCATTTGTTTAGTGTATTAAGGTAATTTATTTGTTGTCTGTGATATATGCAGCAAATGTTTTTGTCCAGGCTGGGATTTTATTTGACACTATGGGAATTTATAATTTGTGTGTCATTAAATTTAACCAAATTTATGAATCTTCTTATTTTTGCCTTCTTGGGTCTGCTATACTTTACTTTCTGTTTTAGTGCAAATTGCAAGGTGGACAGAAAAAGCATTGGATTGAGACTCAGGTCTGTTTATAATTGCCAAACCCCTTCCCTCTTTTAACCTTAGTTTTGCCTTCTTTCTGTAGACTGAAGAGGTTGAATTTCATTTATTTGTTCTTTTTTTTTTTTTTCATTCATTCATTTCTCAGCACTGAGCTGGGTGCGGGAACATAGAGATGAATGGTGTGGTCCAGTGGGGAGAGAGACCAGTGACCCAACGGGGCTGAGAGCGGGGGACCCTGGTGTGTTTCGAAGGAGGAGGATGTAGGTCAGGAGGTGAAACAAGGGATTTCGGGGCGGGGGTGAAGAATGAGGAGTTATTCTGGTAGAAATAGCCAGTGGGATGAGGCGGCGGAGGGGAGGGGCCTGCGATGGCCCGGGGGACTGGAGGGACATCGTCGGGCGTCCCGGCCAGTCACTGCTGCTGGGCCTGGACCGCAGAGGCCTCTCCAGACAGCTGCCCAGGCCGCTGGGGACACAGAGAGCACAAATGACCAGAGAAGCCTTCTCATCAAGGCCTCAGCGTGATCAGACTGGCCCTTTTGCCGAAGATGCAATAATCATTTTCTTCAGTGTTGTGACATATTTACCATGACAGTTTTTAACAGAGAATACTACAAGGAATACTTTCGAATATCACCTAGTTTAAGAAATAACATCATCGCTGTAGTGGAAAAGCCCCACGGCCTGCTCCCCAAATCTCGTCTCTGTACTTCCCCTAGATGTTGGCAGGGACATGCTTCTGGTGGGCGTGTAAAATAGCACAGTTGCATCTTAATGATAATTAAGATGATAATTGCATCAAAAAAGAAATGATAATTATGGCATGTGATGTGGGCGTTAACTAATGCTAGAGTGGTAATCATATTGCAATATATAAGTGTATCAGATCAACACTTTGTTCACCTTAAGCTTATACGATGTTATTTGTTGGCTATATATCAGTTTTTTTAAATGGCACAGTTGCTTAAGAGAGCAATTTAGCCATACTCAGTGAAGTTACAGCTGCAAATGTCCATGTCATTGAATAATTCCACCCCTAAGTGGTGGACTCATTTGCACAGGTGAGTGCGAGGAGATGTGAATAAGAAAGTCCATAGCAGCAGGGGTTAATAGTGATGGGAAGCCTCACTTTCCATCAGCAGAAAGGTGAAGTAATCCACAGCGACTTAGTTATACGTAGAATACTGCTGTCAGTGGATGAACGTATAGACAAAATGTGGCCTATTCATGCGATGGAATATTATTCAGCCATAACAAGGAGCGAAGTGCTGACATGCTCAGGGAAAGAAGCCAGACACGAGAGGCCACATGTTATGTGATTCCTTTCAAACGCAGTATCTGAAATAGGTAAATCTAAAGCGAGAAAGAAATTAGTTATTGCCTAGGACTGGAGGTGGAGTGGTTTAGTAGTGACTGCTAAAGGGGTTCAAGGTATCTTTTGGAGATGATGAAAATGTTTTAAAGTTTGATCATGTGATACTTGCAAAACTGTGAATATATTAAAAGAGTGAATTCTGCATTTTAAATGCATGAAATTTATGATATGTAAATTATGTCTCAATAAAGCTCTTTTAGAAATAATAATAATAAAAAAAGAATACTGCTGTGAAAACATGAGACTTGGAGCCACACTAAACAGGGATAAGTCACAAAAAATACAATGTTGAGTGGGAAAAAGAACACGCAGCCTGCCAACACTCATGAGGTCAGGAGACAGGCACTGCAGTAGTGCATTCTGCTAGAGACATATCCTCATGTGGTAAACACACAAAGGCATGCGTGGGGATGATAAACACCAGACCCCTAGGGTGGCTGCCTCTGGGGCATGGGCAGGGGGAAAGGATCAGAGAGCTCCTGAGAGCTTCGGCTGAGTTGATATTTCCTTTCTTAAGTGGGGTGCTGGGCCCATGCCTATTCCTCATGTTATTCTTGTCTTAAAAATGTTAATAGTATATTTTATATAGCTCAGAGTTTCCCCAAATTATCATCTCAACATGTAATCAATCTAAACAGATTACACAAAACGAGAATCTTACATTCCTTTTTTCAAACATTACTTTTTCAAAATCCAGTTTGTAGCTATTGTCCATCTGCAGGGTTCCCATCCACCTCTCCCTGGGGCCTGCATTCTTATCTCATCACTTTAGGTACATGTGGGTGCAGGCCACTGCAAGCCAGCCTGCAGCCTTCTCCCAGGGAATAGTGGTTGGGTGGCTCAAGGCTCGTGAGCCTAAGTCCTTTCCAGGCCGCCACAAAGGAGCCCTGTGTTTCTCCCGGCAAGGGGTGGTGGTGAAGAGCACAGGCTCTTTAGTCAGATGCTCCGGCTTTGGACTTCTGATGGGCTTACTTTGGGCAAATTTTTTACCTTCTCTAAGTTCTCTCTGGGGCTTCCCAGGTGGCGCTAGTGGTAGAGAATCCAGCTACCACTACAGGTGATGCAGTTTCCATCCCTGGGTTCAGAAGATGCCCTGGAGTAGGAAACGGCAACCCACTCCAGTGTTCTTGCCTGGAGAATCCCGTGGACAGAGGAGCCTGGTGGGCTGCCGTCCATGGGGTCGCAGTGGGCAACTGAACACACACAGGTTCTCTCTGGGATGGAATGGGGATAGTAGTGCCTGGCCTCATAGCGTTGTTGTGAGGAGTAGACGCACTAATGTCTGTGAAGAGCTGAGGCCTGCTAAACACGAGAGCTCAGGGAACGTGGGTGATGCCGTCATCGTGACGACAGGGACAGAGGGAGCTGACCGTGCGTGAGAACGGTGCAGATTTCAGTTGTCCTGAGGTCTGGGAGCACTTCGTTTTGTCCCTGCTTTTCCCCCACATCCTGAGGCACTTGAACAGTAGACCTCATTCAAAACACAACAAAACAAACCTGCCCACTTTTACAGAGAGAAATGGGGGGAAATCCCTATGTTGATGTGGGGGAACATTGTAGAAATATCCTAGGAATATTCTTACATATTTTCCAAACTGCTGATCGTGACTTGTTCGTGGGTAATGAAATCAATTTAGTAGGTTGTTTCCAGCATGTTTTTTAATGAAATAAAAGAGAAAAAGAATTGTTAAATGGAAAGGAAAACACCATAGTGCCTGGTGAGTATTAAAAGCAAATAATGTTTTATGAAACATCTGTTTCAGGGTGACAGATATATATTTGTCTAAACGTGCATATTGGGTGGCCATGTACTTATACTTCTTATTATGGGTCATTGTCAAAGAAGTTTGACAAACAATGATTAAGATGCTGCAGTGGGGTTCTGGAAGGATCCCGTTTCATTTCCTGAGTGTATTTCCTCCTTGTTTCCAAGCAGAGTAGAATGCGTGTGTGAAGCATGGCCTCTTCCCTCCCTCCCCGCAGGGCTGGCTGCCCAGGGCCACCTGGACCTCACGGAGCTCATCGGTGTCCCGCTGCCGTCGTCCGTGTCCTTCGTCACCGGCTATGGTGGCTTCCCAGCCTACAGCTTTGGGCCTGGTGCCAACGTCGGGCGTCCTGCCAGGACCCTCATCCCGTCCACCTTCTTCAGGGACTTCGCCATCAGCGTGAGGGTGAAGCCCAGCAGCCCCCGAGGCGGTGCGCTCTTTGCCATCACGGACGCCTTCCAGAAGGTCATCTATCTGGGCCTGCGGCTCTCGGGCGTGGAGGACGGCCGCCAGCGGGTCATCCTCTACTACACGGAGCCCGGCTCCCAGGTGTCCCGCGAGGCCGCCGCCTTCCTGGTGCCCGTGATGACCCACAGGTGGAGCTACTTTGCTGTGGTCGTCCAGGACGAGGAAGTGACCCTCCTCGTGGACTGTGAGGAGCACGGCCGCGTCCCCTTTCCGAGGTCCTCCCAGGCCTTGACCTTCGAGCCCAGCGCGGGAATCTTTGTGGGCAATGCAGGAGCTACGGGGCTGGAGAGATTCACTGTGAGTCCAAGTCTTGCAGACGAGGAGGCTGCTGGACACTGCAGCAAACACATGCGACTGCTCTTATTATCATTTTATCCTTATGTCCTCAAAGAGGCGTGCATGCTCGTGGGACGAACGCTAGGCTCGAAACTCAGAACTAAGATTCTAGTCCTGAGTTTTCAGTGTAGCCTGATGATTTTAGACAGCAGCTGAATTCTCTGATCCTCTGTGTTTTCTTATCTGTGAGTGGGGATTAGAAAACTTAGGGTTGTAGACTCATGTGAGCTAGCCTGTGTGAAAGCACTTTGTCTGTTTTTAGGCATTATAAAAAGGGTAAGGTTTGTAATATCTTTCAGTGATTTTATCTTTGGAAAAGGTGACGGCTGCATATAATTTCTGCAAAGGTGGAAGAGCTGAGATGAGATAGTGTGAGGTAGTTGCTCTCTCTCCTTTGGGACAATGTGCCTTGAAGAAATATCGGAAGACTGATTTTACTGTCAAAATGGATTTTTATGAATGAGCCATTCTAAAGCAAATCCCAAGTTATTGTAGTCATTCATTTAGTCACCACTATTCTTACTGGGTTGGGAGGATCCCCTAGAGGAGGGAACGGCTACCCAATCCAGTATTCCGGCCTGGAGAATTCCGTGGACTGTATAGTCCATGGGTTCGCAGAGTCGGACAAGACTGAGCAACTTTCACTTTCACTTTGATTCTTACTGATACCTTCCCAATTGATTCAAGACAGGACTGGGCTGGAGTTTGGGTTTATCTGTAATACAGTGGAATATGGATTTTGAGAAGGTGGAATCCAATGAACAGTTCTGAAGCTCTCACTTGGAGATGGGCTTCCCTGCTGGCTCAGATGGTGAAGAATCTGCCCACAATGCAGGAGACCCGAGTTCAATCCCTGGCTCGGGAAGATCCCCTGGAGAAGGGAATGGCAACCCACTCCAGTATTCTTGCCTGGAGAATTCCATGGACAGAGGAGCCTGGCAGGCTACAGTCCATGGGGTCACAAAGAGTTGGACACAGTTGAGCGACCAACACCACCACCACATATGCAGAATGGGCTGTCGGGGGTAGGGAGGGGAGGCAGAGTGGAGGCAGGGAGCCTGGCTGACAGCCACTCTGGGGACAAGTCCTTCCCGCTGGAAGCTTTGAGCCATGGGGCAGAGACTTTCTGGTGGGGGAGGCGCGTACTGTAGGGTTCATTGCTGACAAGTTAGGGACCTGGGGCCCTGTCAGGAGGCTGCTGTTACTCTGCACTTTGAATACTGAGCTCTCCAAGGACCTCTCTGGTTAGTGGGATTCATTTTACGTTGTCCCAGGGAGAGTCCCCCGTGATGAGCGCAGGCCTGGAGATGGCATGGTTTTCTTCTCGTGCCTCGGGCAGCACTTCCCGCTCCTGTCCTTTCACTGGTTCTGCTCCGTATAAAAGCAGCCACGCGTCCCACTGACGCCGGGGCTGTAACATGGCCTCTGACCCCTCTGCTTTCCTCCAGGGCTCCGTGCAGCAGCTCATCATCCACCCTGACCCCAGGACTCCCGAGGAGATGTGTGAAGCTGAAGAATCCTCGGTGAGCCCCCCCACTTCTCCCTGTCACCCCCGCAGTGGGCCCTGAAGCCCCAGCAGCCAGAGAAGGGCCTGGGACCCAGGCAGTTTTTCACCCCAAACGTCATGGAGTCTCTGAAATCCCCTATCCTGGCAAGCGCTGCATCAGGTCCTATTTTGAGCTTTTTGGCTTCGTTATTAGTTTTGAGAACTTCAGCCATGTCTTTGGTGTACGGTGGCGGGTTGGTGGGGGGGAGTTGTGTTTCTTCTAAGGTGTTAGGTTCTTCCATGGCTGTGCCAGTCAATGGTCTGGTTTCCAGACTTCCTGCCAAGAAAGGGTGTCAGGATTCTAAAATAAAAGTTAAAAATTCCAAGACATTCTGAATGTAAATTCTTATAAAAACAAACCTAAATTTAGCTTTTATGCTTGGCAAATGAATCAGTTCCTCAGTTAAAGGGGGTGGTAAGCAGGGAAAAAAAGATGGGTCCTTTTCCGTCTTCCTCCCTCCTCCCCCTCCCTCTAGGACTGACTGAGTACATGCAGGGTGACAGACCTAGGGAGATGCTGGAGGTAAAGAGATGAACTGGGGGTCATCTGCATCCTCACGGTGTTCAGACATACCCAAAAGCAGTGATAGAGCTGAGTGTGATTGGCCCTCAGACCCAAATTCTACAAGTCAGACAGGGCGGGAAGGTGGAAAAGGAAGAATAGGAAGCCGGTCAGGAAGGAGTTGATACCTGATCAGTGACAAGCAAGGGTCAGCCAGATGAAGAAGAAAAGGTACTCCCAGCAGAAGACACCGCACAAAGAAGGAAAGTCATAGGCCAGCAAAGCATGGGGTATTCGTAGACCTTCCGATCCTCTGTCAGCCCCAAAGCTAAGCATAAGCTGCTTTCATTCATTCAGTAAAAAATGCTGCCAGTGTAGTTGGAAAGCCAGCCCCTCAGAGGTAGAACTTGGCCCTGGGAGAATATTTGCTCTCCTCGAGTCCATGATTCCAGCCTGGCATTCCCATGACGCTGAGAGAAGGGAAAACTTGTGTGTGTATATTGCTTAATCTCTATGGTGCTATTAAAATTGAACGAACAGAAACAATCCAAGGGTCCACAAGTAGGTTACAAAATCATGGCACACGGTGTCCTGGCTGCCCTCAGGGGGCTAATTGTGAAGACTAGGTAACAAGGGGAGGATGTTCTTCAAAAGTAATGGTTCCCAGTGAGAAATTCTGGTGACAGTCACCGGAGCGGGAGTGCCTTTCGATCAAGATAGGAGGGCACTTGGGCACAATGTAAGTAGGTTTGTTGGAGAGACTACATTGATTGTATTTTTTGTTTGTTTGTTTGAGCAAGAAAATGTGGAAGGAGACAAAAAGAACAGCTAAATCACATGCTTTCTCCTCCATCCCACTTTCTCTGTACACTTCCATCTACATCTTTCCTTTTACATGCACCCTGTTTCTCCACGGGAGTCTGTTTCCATGACTCCCCAGTTATAAACTTTTCTCCCCCTCTCTGCCCACATGATTTGTCTCCACACAGGCATCTGGAGAGACCAGCGGGCTCCAGGAGACAGATGAAATAGCTGAGATCTTGGAAGCGGTCACCTACACTCAAGCCCCAGTGAGTACTGGGTTCTGTGCGGTGGCATCTTGGTCTGCTTTTAGAGGGCTCGGCATTGTCCAAGAGGACCCAGAGTCTTGGTCTGGAGTCTCTGTCCTCACATCTGTGACTTCGTTCTGCAGCTCACCAAGGGAAGTCAGGAAAATACTGGCCAGTGGGCATTTTGCAAACTCCTCAGTGTAGGGGAACGCCAGTACCCAGCTGCCGCCCTGCGCTGTGACCAGGGGAGGGCTGTCCAAAGGCAAACTCTGCCCCATCACCTCCCAGCGGTGTGAGCTTCGGTGACTTACTCAGCCTCTGTGAGCCTCAGCCTTCCCCCAAACAACAGTCAGAGTGCTATCTTGTGGGGTCCTTGTGAGGTCCGATGAGGCTCTGCAAGGGAGAGGTCTCGGCCCCGTCCCTGGCACATGGGAACTGGCTGCTGTCACACTTGTTCGGGGCTCTGGCTATGAGAGGGAAGTTGGGGTCCTCACTCCTATGAGATGCAGAGCCCTCCCAGGAGCTCCTTTCTGCTCCCGTGGGAAAGGCAGCATCCTCCCAGTGGTGTGGGCCTCCTCCCTCCTGGGAATGTGTCCCGCGGCTGAGACAAGGAAGTGGTTTTGAAAGCACTGAATCAGACTGTGGAGACACCGAGGAGCCTGTTCTAATAAAAACAGCCAGCAGTGTCTGAGTCACTGGACTCGGAAGCCCCAGCCATCTCTGAGCCTGGTCTGGCTCAGACCACGGGCACATCTCTGATGGCAGAAAGTAGGGAGTGGGCAAGAAGTCAGAGGCTGTAAGTCATAGACCTCCAGGGACAGAGGTGTGGGCGGGGCAGAACAGGACCAGAGTTTGTTAGCTGAGAGGGACTTAACGGTCTCCTCTTCCTGTTGAGAGGTGTCCAGAAAGCTGCCCTTGGTACTACGGAACAAACTGAGGTCCAAAGAAGGGAAGAGACTGGGCCCCGGGTGTGCGGCTGAGCTGAGGCTAGGGCCAGGGTTTGGCCGTGACCCTGCGCTGCTGGCCTGGGTGGTGTTGCCGGGGTTCCGCCCCCGCCCCGCAGGACCACAGCCAATCTGGGGGTAGCCGTGATGGAGGAAGCCAGGGGTCCACAGTGCCCGCCTGGGTGGTGACTCGGGGTGTCTGCTGAGCCGAGCTGCATCCCACGGGCCCGTCCTCCCACTGGCGTGTCCGGGACGTCGGGCAGCAGGGCACAGCACCACGGTCCTCCCGGCTCTCTGGTCTGATGCTGCCCCCCAGTGAGCCAGCTCACAGCTCGGAGCGAGGCTGACTCGGGCAGAGAGCCTAACAGCCCAGGTGGCCCTGAGGGACGGACACGATGTGGGGCTTAAGAGCACGGGGCGCCAGGGAGGAGGAGGCGGGTCGGGCACAGCCGTAACCGCATTCGCAGGGCGGTGTTTTCCCGGAGGAGCCACTGAGGCGCGCGGAGTGCAAAGTGTGGCCTGCGGGTGTGCAGCCTGGAGGCGGTAGAGCCGGGCTTCTAGCCTGGTGCGGGCCGCTGGCAGTCACGTCAGCCCCAGACTGGGGACGGCCCCCTCTCCCCCTGCCCTGGAAAACTCCCCTCCCCGGCTCCCCGCCCCAGGACTGGGGAATTTCCCTCTTCAGCTCAGACGTGCCCCTCCCTTCTCTATCTGACTTTTCTCTTGGAATGAATCTCACTTCCCTGTCCTCACCCTTTGCAACCTGCCACCCTCCTAGATACAAGCCATGACCCTCAGACGGAATCATGGACTGCCTGAGCCGTCAGGGACTTGGAAAGCCAGCCTCTCCTTGCCTCCTTCCCCGTTTAGGGCAGAGTCCCTGCTGCCCCATTCATCCTCCTGCTACGTCAGTGTCTGCTGGCACACCTTTCCATTTCTGGAAAGTTCTATCTTTGCTGAGTTAGAATTAATGCCCTCTGGTTCTCAGCCCTGGCTGTGCATCAGAGTCCTGAGTGTGTGTGTATGTATTTATATATAGCGTGTGTATGTATGGGGGGGTGGGCGGAGCTGCGAGACGGTCTTAGAAAAAGCCCCTTGCCTGGGCGCACGCCCAGACATTCAGATGCGTGAATGAGTGGAGTGAGAATTGAGGGTCTGTCTATCACAAAGTTCTGCAGAGGGTTTTTCTCCACATCCAGGCCCTCTCTTCCAGCTGCGCCCGAGGCTCACAGATGCCCAGCACACCCAGCCCTTTCATCCCTTGTCCGTGCCTGGATCCTGCAGTTCCGTTTGCCGGGCGGGCCCTCACCCATCCCATCTCTGCCTGGCCAGTTCCCACGCCTCCAGGGTCCAGTCCGAAGCCCCTCGTTGGAGGCCACGGCCACGCGCCCCTCCTCACGTGTGGGTGTCTGTCCCGTAATCTCGCAGCGAGTAGTGTCTGGGTCTGTGTCTCCCCAGTCGTCCAACAGTTCAAGGACAGACGCCCTTCTTATTAGTTCATTTCCATATCCCAGGGATCAGCCAAGCCATGGAACATAGTAGGGCCTCAAGAGATATGTGTTGAAGGTGGGCCAGCAAATTACCAGATTTTAATTTAAAATTAAAGACTCAACATTCCCATTTTGTCGCAGGCCACACTGGTTCTCCATCTACACTAACCCCTGAAAGCCAGCAGCAGCCTGTGGGAGGCAGGAGCCCTGACCCTGACCACCCGGGGTCAGCTCACCAGCTCTGCCGTGAGCCCAGGCTTCATGGCTGCGTGGGTGGGGTTTGTCTAAAGAGGTTTTTAGCTGACAGGCTGGAGGCAGTGACTCCCTGTCACTCAGCATTTGCCACATGGAGTTACTAAGCTGAGCCCACCCTGCCCTGCCCTACCGGCCTCACCTCAAATCCCACGTCCCTTATGAAGCCACTTGGCTTCCGGCCACCAGCAGCCTTGCTCCAGGGTAGACACGGGCTTTCTTGGCCCCATCAGGGGAGCGTGTGAAGTGGCTTCCCCTGGACCCTTGGCAGGGAGAGGAGAGGAGAGGGTCTGCTTGGGGCAGAGGTCCTTACTGCTCTGCTAGACCGCCATGCAGCTGGGAATGCGGAGTTCTTCCTCGGGGCTCTTCCCAGCCTCTCCTTGGGCGGGAGCGTGCCTGCGTCCTGCTCCCACTCCTGGTTCCTGCCTCACCAGGCTTCTTCAGTGCCTCCTCCTGGCCTCCCGGCCGAAACCTCAGCCCCCCAGGTCCACGCTCTCATTAACACCAGGGTGAACTCCCTAAAGTACACACCTGCCCGATTCCCCCATCCTGATCCCCAAGGGAGGCTGTTTGTTGCTCCTGGGACAAGCCCAGACTTCTCACCTAAGAGCCAGTGCCATCCCTCTGGCTGCCTCCCCCAGCTTCCTCCCCCTGCCCATCCTCCGACCCGCTCCAAGGCTCCAAGCGCTTGTCCCTTCTTCCCTCAGCGCCTTCCTCCGTTCCTGCTTTTCTGAAACAGTTTATTCTTCAAGGCTCCACTTCTCGAAGCCTTCCATCCTTGCTCTCACCTTGGAAACTTTGTAGTGCAGTAAACTGCATCTTTCTTTTTTTACTACAGAAATATTCCATATTCATTATTGAAAAAACAAGTGCAGATGAGCAAAAACATAATTATTACCTTTAATATCAATACCCAGAGAAATCACATCTAGTGATGTGGATGATGGTTACCATTTATGGGCTCATACTCTGGACCTGGCCCTGTACCAAGCACCTCCGTGCATTTTATACCTTTTCGGTAGTTATTATTGGCCCCATTTTATAGGGGAGGAAGCTGAGGCTCAGTGAGGTTATATGACTTACTCAACATAACATAGCTAATAAGAGGGAAGTTGGGATTTGACCTGAGTTTGATTATGAGAACTGAACCATTAAATCCTAAGTTGCGGGGCCCATAAGAATCTCCCTTGTTCTGATGGACTAGAGACTCATCATTTATATCCTAGGTTCTGACCTTAAGGAAATAACCTTCTGTTATTAGTCACGATAGGTAAGTGATGGTTGTGGTAAGAAATTTACCCTGAAACCTTAATGTCTTAGTTATGTCCTGTTCATACCACAGATCCAACACTGGTCAGCGAATCCTTCTGTTCACCCCAGTCCCTTGAGCTCAGAAAATGATGAGACTGTTTGACCACCGATGAGCCCTGGGTCACAGGAACTGCTATTTGATTCTAGGTCTGGGGATGACCTTTGCTACCCTTTATCAGGATTTCTACCTAGGTCTCTGAACCAACTGCTGGTGGTTTTGTTTGTTGTTTTCTAGTTGGCAAAGGTGGTTAAGATATAGGTTGGCTTTGGAAAAGCTGCATAGAAACTGAAGTTTCCTAGGAAGGAAACCATACGTGTGTGTTTTATTTTCATAGGCCTGCATGATTAGTATACATCTGGGGTTGGATTTATCCAGCTTTCACTGAACACAGCCCTCCTCCCCATTGCTCCCTCTCTTCCTTCCTTCTTCCCACCCTCCTTCCCTCCCTTCCTCCCTCTTTCCCTTTTTTCTTCCTTCCTTCCGTCCTTCCCCCCTCCCTCCCTCCCTCCCTGTGTCTCCTCCCTCTAACACATCTTCACTGAGCACCTTCTCCGTGCTGGCCTGGGCTGCAGGGGTCACAGGCATGCAACCTCTTCTCCAAGAGCTTCATCTGAGAGTCGCAGAGTCTCGCTGTAAACTGAACAAAATTTAATTACCTCCACATGCACATGTTTCAGGGGCTGGGGGAGATCCGTGATGACCCAGGTACACAATAGGCAGGATAAGGCTTCCTGGATTTGCTCAGCTTTTGTGGAGATACTGTTTTCTCCAGTGATATTCATCGCCATCTTTTCTGCTCTCATGCCAAGTAAATCCTTCTGGGTCTCATTTTTCCCCCCTGCAGCCTAAAGAAGCAAAAGTTGAACCCATACACACACCTCCAACTCCATCCCCTGCCTCTGAGGATGCAGAGCTTTCCGGTGAGCCTGTACCTGGAGGGACCACGGAAGCCAGCGACTTGACTGCTGCCCCGCACAGCAGCTCTGAGCAAGGCGAGTCCCCGGAGCGCCTTCACGCTCAGTGGGATATGTTGAGTGACGACTGGGTGATGTGTTTATGTACAGATGATGTATGTGTGGAGCATCTCACTTCACTTTCCCCTCAGCCTTGAGTAAGGGGCGGCAGTCATCCTCATCTTACAAATAAGATGGAGAAGTCAAGTCATGGAGAAGTGATATCACCCCGCTGAGACTGTACAGCTCATAAATGGCAGAGCTGGCATTTAATCTTGATGCCAAGAACTTTTAACCCCCAGACTCCACCCCTCTAGGAGGGCCTGGGGTGTGAAAAGCTTGTGATCATTGTAACTGTTTACTCAATACCTACTGTGTGCCAAGTGTTATATACTTCCTCTCCAATCCCCACAACACATCTCCTAGTTGGTAGTATTAGCCAGGATTTTACAGATGGAAAAACCGATGCTTGGAAAGGTGAGCAACGTGTCCACAGTCACACAGCTAGTGAGTGGTAGAACTGAGCCAGCACTCAGGCCTGACTCCAGAATCCCCACTCTTCCCAGCCTTAGCCACAAACTCACCAACTCTCAGAGGATCAGGCCATGTAAACTCCTGTTGGCACTTGTCAGAAACTAACTGATGGCCAGAGAATGGCAGACACCCAGGAGGTTATCAGCAGGCCCTGGCCTCCCGGTTCCCCACCCAAGGCTCTCAGCATGGATCAGCCATACAGAGGAGCCCCGGCAGAAGGCCACGGTCTGACAGATCCCCCAGGCAGCAGTTGGACATGTGCCCACAGCCTGAGATCAACCTGTGTTTTCTGCCCTTTATCAGAGGGGTAGCTATTCAAATTGAAGTAAGTTATAGCTAACACCAGAGCACCGAGATTTAGGTATAAGACACCCCACATTCACACGTGCAGCCCTGGAACTGGTGACACAGAAGAGTTAATTACCCAGGGACATGGTCGTGGTGAGCTCTGTAGGAAAAGCAGCTTTCAAAACTATATGTGTGCTATGACCCTAAATATGAATATATGTTGCTGCTGCTAAGTCACTTCAGTCGTGTCCGACTCTGTGCGACCCCATAGAAGGCAGCCCACCAGGCTCCCCGTCCCTGGGATTCTCCAGGCAAGAACACTGGAGTGAGTTGCCATTTCCTTCACCAATGCATGAAAGTGAAAAGTGAAAGTGAAGTTGCTCAGTCGTGCCTGACCCTCAGCGACCCCATGGACCCCAGCTTTCCAGGCTCCTCCGTCTATGGGATTCTCCAGGCAAGAGTACTGGAGTGGGGTGCCATTGCCTTCGCCGTTGAATATATGTTACTTATATCTATTTATATATTGCCACGTAGAGCTGTGTGTGTGTGTTTGTATGTGTGTGTGTGTGTTAGAATGATATAGAACAAAATGTTGTGAGTAGTTATCTCTGGGTGGCATGATTATAGGTGGTTTTCATTTTCTTTTTTCTTCCGTATTTTATAAGTCTAAAAAGATGACTTAGATGGTGAAGAATCTGCCTGCAATGCAGGAGACCCAGGTTCGACCCCTGAGTCAGGAAGATCCCCTGGAGAAGGAAATGGCTAACGACTCCAGTATTCTTGCCTGGAGAATCCGCTGGACAGAAGAGCTGGTGGGCTGTAGTCCATGGGGTTGCAAAGAGCCAGACAAGCCTGACACTTTTACTGTCATCAGTAAATGAATGTTATTTTAGCAAGTAAACTTGGGAAGTCTGTTCATGAGAGAAGGTATACAGGACTGAATAAAAAAATTGTGTAATAATTTAATAATGTCACAATACCAGCAAGGAGTCAGGGCGTAGCTGTGGAAAGACTGCGGGCTGAGAGAAGACCCTTGGACCGAAGCCCTGCTCAGCCACCTATTTGCTGTCTGGGAAGGCTGCTCAACGTTTACAAGCTTTGGATTCCTCCTCAGTCCTCCGGGAGCATTCACAAGCCCTGCCTCCCGGGTGGATGAGAGGGTTGAGTGTTGCCGCTGCGGGTATGGAGGTGGTTTGTGAGCTGCGCCTGCTGCTCCCCGGGGGGTGATTAGGATTGCAGAGAGAGGAGCAAGGAGCGGGCAGAGACTGCGGGGTCGGGGGCGAGGCCTCTGCTGGAAGTGAGTGCGTAGGAGGGGGGCCCGGTCTGAGCGCAGCTCGCCTGTTCCCAGCGTCTGCCAGATTCCTCCTGTGGCGGACAGACGCCGGGCGGAGACAGCAGAGCTGGCTAGAGATCTCTAGAGGAAGGAGCTGGACCCCGAGCCCCAACCCTGGAAAGCCTCCCAAGGCTTGTATTCCAAGGGTCGCTGACACCATCCCGGCACAGGGCCTGGGAGCCACCCGCAGCCTCACTCTTCAAGGGGTGGGGAAGCAGAGGCCTGGGGTCCCCCGGCTGCTTGCGCGGCGCCCCCTGGTGGCCAGAGTGGGCAGAATGCGAGAGTGAGTGGCGAGGGGCTGGTGACTCCGGGACGTTCAGTTTTTTAAAGTGCACATGGGCACAGCTTCCTTGAATATTCAGCACCTCCCTTCGACCCCGTCCTTACCGCGGGGTGTGGCTGAGCACAGCGTGTGTGTAAATGGCTGGCTCGGGGCCCCTCCCAGCCTCTTGTGTGGGACCTTGTTCTTCCTCTGCAAAATGGGACTAATAATCATAGGGTGCTAATATGCAGATCCCACGCCATGGGGTGGCAGTGGGGAGACTGAAGACGTGCGACTCCTACCTCGGCTCTGCCCACCGACTGTGCGGTGGTGGGAGGCCCTTGCCAGCCGGAGGATTCCGGGAGGGAGTGCAAGCCCCGAGTTAGCCTGGGACCGAGCCCATAACAGGAAGGCAGTCGTGTTCGTTTAATGTCTTTTTCTTTGCTTTCGGATTCCATTTGTTTCTTAAACTGCAAAAGAAATATGTGCTTGCGGTAACAGTTCAATCAATGCAGAGTCGTACGAACCAAAAAAGTGGTAGTTTCCTCTCCTGTCCTCTGGAGGAAACCAATATTAAGTACTGTGGTTTAGCCTAGTGTGTGTGGTTTATCTGCACACACACGTATATGTATGTATCTATATATGTTATATGTTATGTATAATAATATATTAATTATATATTGGTGATAATATATCTAAAGATAATGAAGCATGTATTCTCATACAAATACTTTTTTCCTTTTACAAATACAGAACCACACTGACAATGAACATTTACCCATTGCTAACTGTGTGTCAGGCACTGTCCTCAATGCTGTGCTTGCGTTAGTTTAATTAACCTTTGTAACACATAATCTTCAAAATGACCCGATGAGATAGGAATTACAATCCCTTCTTTATAGGCAAGCAACCTAAGCCACAAGTTAAATGACTTGCCACAGGCCACATTCCTAGTAGACGGCCAGAGCTGGGTTCTGACCCTACAGCTGATGCTGGAGCCTGTGATTGAAACCACCTTGCAACACTGCCTTTCAGAGTCTTTCTGCAACACTTTTTCCCTCTTAATTCCTGTGTTACGAACATCTTTTCAAGTCATAGATGAAAAGAAACCTCATTCTTTTTCACTTGCAAAGTGCAGTTATTCATTGAAAACTGCCTGTTTCCTGTAGGGTCTGGTGAGATCCTGAATGGCACAGTGGAGACAGTTGAGACTGTGGAAGGTTCCCCGGCTACAGACACTGGCTCAGGGGATGGGGCCTTCCTGCATGTCACTGAAGAGGTGAGTGAATGGTAAATTTCATGTAAGTCAGTAGTACATTTGCTTGCTTCTTTCAGACTTGATGGCGACTTGTCTTGGGCACTGCAGAAGGCTGCAAGAGTTTTAGATGAGCACCATGGAGACTGCCTCCCTCTTTCTGGTACAGAGGAGGTGGGAGTCCCAGGGCCCAAGATGCTCCCCAAGGATGTGCCAGGACAGGGGAGGAGACACAGCTCAGGCTGGTCCTCAGACCTCCCCAGAGGTGAACACTGGGTTCTCAACACAGAACCTGACTCCCTCATATTGTGAAGATGCACAGCCTCTTCCACCCTTTGAGCCCCTTCAGGATAGAATCAGATTTGTTGCAGGTGTGTCTGCTGTATTGTTTGGAAATTGGCTTTTACACGTGCAAAGCCAGTTGTTTAAAATACTGGACATGAGAGGGTGCCAGATTAAAACATGTTTCTCACCTCTGTTAGTTGCTCAGTCGTGTCCGTCTCTGAGACCCCATGGACTGTAGCCTGCCAGGCTCCTCTGTTCTTGGAATTCTCCAGGCAAGAATACTGGAGTGGGTTGCCATTTCCTTCTCCAACTCAGAACCTTCTCACCTCTGGCCTTTGCTAAGAAGTGTGTGTCAGCTCATTCCTTCCCCTCTCCTGGGACGAAAATTCAAGATGCTTCTCTCCCAGTCACTGTCTGGTAAACAGCCTATTTTCACAGGTATTTCCAAAATCCAGTCCAGCGAAATATCAAAAATCTAATAAAAATACAGATACAACCAGGAGCCAGGCAGGGAAGGAAGCACGGGAACTTCCTGTCTATTTTCTTACTTCTTTCTCCTCTCTCTCATCACCACCCACCCCCCAGCAGCTGTTTTCAGCATCTGCAGAGCCTGGCCCATCTGGAGAAAACGGCAGTTTTATGTGGCTGGTCAAGGCTATGATCTGGGCCTTTTGTGGGGAAGCTGCCTTATTGTTGGAATATTCTCTCATGGGGGCTTTTGTGATTCCCCAGAGGTCCTCCTGCAAGGGATCTAGGACCCCAGTCCATTTTTGACCTTTTAACTTCCTCCTGGGCTTCCACCCTCCGGTCACCCTGAACCTCTAGGGGGCCCTGTGGGTTGAGTTCATCTCAGGATGGCTTTAATGGCTCTTTTTGGAGTGGTGGGTATCATTCTATCTCCAGGAAAGCAACAGCAGGACAGTTCTCTCTCTGTCTCTCTCTCTTCACTCTGCATCTAGATGGCTCCCTGCTTTTGCCTTTGGTATTTCCCCGAAGGAACCAAACACCAGTCCCTCTGTCTCCCAAAGTCCAAAGACTGTGTATTTTGTGAAACAAGTGGTGGAGGGTGGGGGGAGCCACAGCACACAGAAAGTTGTCTCCAGAGGAAGCTTTTTTGAATAATTTTTTAAAATGTATTTATTTATTTTTGGCTGTGCTGGATATTTGTTGCTTTCACTAGTCATGATGAGCCAGTGTTTCCTCATTGCAGTGCGTTGGCTTCTCACTGTGGCGGCTTCCCTTTTTGTCGAGCACAGTCTCTAGGGCAAGTGGGCTTCAGGAGTTGAATTCCCAGGCTCTAGAGCGCAGGCTGAGCCGTCGTGGTGCACAGGCTTAGCTGCCCAGCAGCACGTGGAATCTTCTTGGACCAGGGATCAAACCTGCGTCCTCCGTTGGCAGGCTGATTCCCGTCCACTACCACTAGGAAATTGCCGAAAGGAATTCTTACTCTCTAATTGCTTAGCCCCTAAATGAATTCTTTCCCTTTTCTTACATAGCCCGGCCAATAGGATAGGATAGAGCTGATTCCGTTTCCTTTCATTGTCTCTATGCATGTCCCACATAAGTAGTCTGGCTCTTTTTTTTTTAGAGTTTAACAGAGGTTATCTGAAGCCTGTTGAATTATACTTGCCCTTTGGAACTTTAGCTGACACTGAGTCAGAATAAAATCTCATTTTAACAACTTATTGACCAGAGATGTATTAATGCGTCTTTTGCTACTCAAACATTATTGACTGGAGTGTTTCAATATTCATTTATATAACAAATCGCCAACCAAAGGCTTTAGTTTCTGCAAAAATCCCCTGGTCAATAATATGTTAAAATCCTATAACATCATCTTTTCTGTTTTTTTTTTTTTGGGACAATAATTCTATAAGGATTGAATGTTATATGGGAAAAGAGTTCTGTAGCCCAGTGAGTTTGGGAAATGGTCCTCTCTGTATTCTGGTTATAGGCTCTAAGTCCTTCAGGAAAGAAATCTAACTGATCAGCTTAGTGTTTTTAGTATCAAAAGAACTATTTTCTGCAATGAAACAGCAAAACCCCACCCCAGATTTTTTTTCAAAAACCAAACCTTTGTGAAACCGAGATAAAGCACAGTTGGTTTGGTGACACCAGCAGCCAAAGCCGCTCTTTCTCATCATATCCTGCATCTGCTGTGTAACCTTCAGAGAATCTGCCTGTGAATTTTCTAAGGAAACGGAGTCACAGGGAAAGGGAGTGGTGTCCAGTCTTGAGAAGGCTGAGGAGGACAGGGTTTCTGCCTACATATCTCTGGAGCACTGTCGTGGGGGAGGACACTCACCCTTTTCCTGTGCTCCGGATGGGCTCACAGGAGCGGTCACGGGGAGGCAGACGGGGCTAGACTGAAGTGTCCAGTCCTCGGGCAGATGTCTCAGGAGGCAGCGATCTCCCAGCCACTGGTGTGGCAAACAGATGCTTGGAATCAGACGGAAGGCACAGAGGCCTTGCAGTCTCTCCCGCCACAGGGATTCTGGGGCTTTTGTGGAGCTGGGGCAACGTCATAGATAGGAAAGTACTTTGAGGAAAGAAGCTACAGAGATGCAAATTGCCAGCCACAGCCATCTTGATCAGGGCCGGTCCCTAGTGATGTCTTTGTTCCCAGGGTCCATACACAGAAGATTTGGCAGCCACAGCAGCAGCAGGGGAGGCCAAGGTGCCCGTCAGCACTGCTGGGGAAGCAGAGGCCAGCGGTGTGCCCACCGGGGAACTGACCCTCTCCATGTCCATCGAGGACCCCGGGGAGGACGTCACTCTCGTAAGCAGCTCAGCGTGCATGCTCTACTTCACTTGTTTCTGGAGTTCGGTGGCATCTCGAGTGGGAGCAGTCACTGGTCTTCCTCACCTGCTTGCAAAGTACAGGGTGGCAGCCTTGTGGGGCCAAGTCCAAGTAGACTCGGATCTGGAGGCCCGGGCCTCCGTTGACTGATTCAGCAGCTGTTTGTGGAGTAGTGTGCTATCCTGGGCCCCAGGTGAAAAGGACAGACCCAGCCCCGGGGGACCGCGAGGGATGAGGTGAGATAGGAGGAGCACAGGGGAGCCCCCAAAAGGGGGCCCAGAACCCAGAGCTGGGGGTCCAGGAGGCCTTTCTGGGTTAGGGGTGCTGAAGGGGAGACCAGGGGGATGCTTAGAAGTAGCCTCATGATGGGAGTGAGACAGGTGTTCCAGGAGGCAGGCCAGTAGGAGCAGAAGCCGGAGGCATCAAGATGAACACGAAAGACCTACAGAAGTGCAGCGTGCCTGCGGCCAGGCGCACGCAGTGGGGAGGGAAACGGCTGGACAGGCCTCCGAGACCACAGACGCTGGGAACGCTCAGCGGAAGTGGGGAGTCCCTGAAGGGTATTTCGGAGGAAGTGACATAGTCACAGCAGGATCTTAGATCCCTTGACTCCTGAGCAGGGAAAGAAGGAAGTAAGCAAGCCGGGAGGTGGGCAGGTGGGTTTGGGGGCTACGTCTGGGTCTGCACCAGGGGTGTTGCCTTGCTGCAGGAGAGGTCAGTGATGCCAACTCCTGCCGAGAATCCCAGTGAGTAAAGGCCTGGAGAACATCCGTCGGATCTGTCACAGGGACGGTTGGTGGCCTCAGGGAGGGCAGTTTCCGTTCCCTCCAGCCATAGCGCAGCAGGTCAGTGACGATGGCCCTGCTGATGTCTTGCTACTCAGGGTCCAGAAAACGAAGAAGGCTCGGCAGCAGCAGCAGCCGGGGAGGCCGAGGAGCCCGTCAGCATTGCCAGGGGAGCAGAAGCCGGCAGCGTGCCCACCGGGGGACTCACCCTCCCTGTGCCCACCCAGGACCCTGGAGAAGCGGTCACTCTGGTAAAGAGTGTAACGTGCTGGAAGGCTGCAGGTCACAGCTGGGAGCAGATCCCAGCCTTCTGAGTGGGCTGGTCTCCATTCTGTCCAGCAAATCCAGAAGAACCTGAATGGGGAGGGGGCACCTCTCTGACAAACACTCCCTCAGAGGTGGGGTCTGCCGGTGCCCGTGGGTGTGCTGGGCCCCGGCGGCCCGGGGACAGCGCAGGGCTGATGCAGGCCTCGGGCGCGGGAGTGGAGGCATGCTGGGTGTGAGTGGGGGCGGTGATGGCAGCCACAGCCATGCCCACTTCTGGGCGAAGCACAGGTGGTGAGAGCGCAGTGGGGGGTCCAGGTTCAAGCAGGCCCTGGCAGGGTCCAGTGGCCTGGCCAGGCCTTTTCAACCCTCCTCTCAGGCATCATGGAGAGGCCGCTCCCGTCTCCTGAAGGCAGGATGCAAGGATCCGAGGACACGGCCAGTCTGTCCAGTGACACTCTCATAATGCCTATCCTGCACGTCCTTCAGACGCCACAGATTCAAACCTAGGCTCCTTATTTCCACCCCTGGGTTCCCGTCTCAGATGACGGAGTCCTCATCCACCAGCTGCCAAATCCAGAATTCTCTTCCGTACTTCCCACGTTCTGTCACACTGCGTCAAGTCTTGATTTTTCTGCCTCACCGTGTCACACTTCTGTCTCTCTACCTTTCTCCAGCGCCAGGCCCCTGGATCGAGCCACCGCATCCCCAGCCCAGACGATGGCTAAGGCCTCTCCTGGCCTCTCCACCCTCTCTCCCAGCTCCTCCTGGTGGGGGCAGCTGTCTGTGGGAGACTTCCCGCCGCCCTCCTTGCAGCCCCTGCTCCCCCACCTGGCCGCCGCGGCCGGCAGGGTTCAGCCTCACCAGCCCCGGGGCCGCGTCTTGGGCCACTGTCCCGCTCTGGGTGCTCCAGCCTCACTGGCCTTCTTTCACTGGAACGTGCCTCACTCCTGCTTGCCTTAGAATCCTCCCACCCCCTCTCCTGTCTGCCTGGACCTTTTCCTCCTCCGCCTTCCCTCCTTTAATTCCTGCTTATCCTTAGAGTTCAGCTCAAACATCACTTTATTAGGAAGGTGCTTCCCAGGCTGTGACGTCTGCCTGTCAGACACGTTCACAGCAGCCCCGAATGTCTCCTTGGGAAGCCTCATCACAATCGTAATTAAGAGTAGACTTGGTAAATTGCTCATTTCTGGCTCTCAGCTGGGCTGTGGGCTCTGTGAGTCTGGGGAGCACACACATCTTGCTCATAGATCTGTCTGCATCCCTAAGGATGCTGGGGACTCAGCAGATGCTTGCTGGGTGTGTGAAAGCAGGGGGTCGTCAGGCCGTCACACACCAACACTGGTCTTTGAGATCCTTCCACACATTTGTTCTCGACCTTTCACCTCTGGTACTGATGTCCAGACAAGGACACTTTACAGTGGGGAGGGTGTGCACGTGCCAGGTGATGGGGCTCCCCAGGCCACTTGGTGGTTACATGGATTATTTTAATTAACTAATCGTCACTACCACCTGCTCTTCCTTTTTCTTCCTCTTCTTCACCTTGCTTCCCTCCCCCCCTTACCTTCCCTTCTTTAAAGGCAAATCCCTTGTCACAGGGTGAGAAAACTGGGGATCAGGTTCCCGTCTTTACTGAAAAGAAACTAAACTAGCAGGGCGGTCTGGAGATAGAAGGGCTTCCTGTGCAGGCGGGGAGTTCCCGCCACTGAAGATGTGCTTCCAGCAGAGATGTCTTGGAGGGGACTCTGGGGCAGGGAGGGGGTGACCTGAGGGGTGCATTCTAAGCCTGGAGTTCTGGGGGGTCTGTGGGCTAAGGCTGGTCCCAGATGAGCTATGGCCATGCTTTTGTCTGATGACCTCAGTCGTTTCCTCCCTGTGGTCACACACCCAGCAACCCAGGGTATGGATGAGGTGGACGATCCCTTGCACCAATTTCCTTTCAGAGTCCAATCAGTGAAGAAGGCTCTACAACAACAGCATCTGTGCCGCTCGGCACTTTTGAGGAAGAAGAGGCCAGCGGGGTCCCCACCGATGACCTGGCTTTCGTCACACCCACAGCGGCCCCCGAGCGAGGGGTCACTTCTGTAGGTGTCTCCTAGCATCCTCTCCAGCTCACAGTGGGGAGGAAGGTCAGGGTCATGAGACAGGAGCAGTTGCTGGCCTTCCCGGAGCCAAATGCACAGGCGACTTCGTTAGGGCGTGGATTTAGGTGGGCACCAACAGGGGGAGGCAGGATGTAACTGAGGAGCATGGCAGAGGGGGTCAGGGGAGCAGGCTTGGTCCTGACCCTCCTACGCCCAGCTTTGTCCGAGGAGAACTTTCTCAGAGCGTGGTCCAAAGTTAGTTAGACCGCGTTGCTGGGGTGGGGGGAGGCAGTGAGCACTGCTGGGGAGGAGGGCTTAGAGGAGATGCACGTTTCAGAAGAGGGTCATGAGCCTGTGCTTCAGCGAGTGTGTCGGGGGTAATGACAGTTGTAAGTAGGCAAGTGCTCTGAAACTGGGCTAGCACCCCTCAAAGGACCATCGACAAAACGCCCCAGCAGCGGTGGGCACACGGCCTTGTGGGTGAGGCGACACGAGTCCTCACGTTGCTTTGGCTTCTCAGGGTCCTGGTGACGAAGACATCGCAGCAGCCACGACAGAGGAGCCCCTTACAGCGGCTGCGGCAGACGCGCTGGGCAGCGGCCCCCCTGAGGGGCCCCCGCTCCCCTCACCCTCGGTAGCCGCTGAAGGAGGGGCCCCTCCGGTAAGTGAGGATTTCACTTCACGTAGAGGTGTGAAGATTTGACTTGGCCGGTCTGACAGAGGACGGAGAGAAAGGCTAGAGTCGTGGGAAGGGCCTGGGTTTTCATCTTGGTTTGCAACATGCAGAACTGGGGCTTTTGAGCAAACACACCTTAGTTTGTAGAGATAAAGCAAGAGGAAAGAACCTCGGGCAGCTGGCTTTGTGTCCCAAGTTGCCCACATCTTTAATTGAAGTGAGTCTAACAGGCAGACCTGCCGAAAGGTACAAAGGCCCATTTAAAATGTCATGAGATTCCCATTCTGAAGGTGAGAAAGCTTATAAGATGTGGCAGAGACTGCAAAGGAAATAGAAGCATCAAAGGTGTGTGTGTGTTGGGTGGGGAGAGGGTCGCATTACCTTCAGCGCCTTGTAACACAAGTTCCTGTAATTCTGGGTCACAACTATATGACCTCAGGCAAATCCTTTTCTTTGGGCCTCAGTTTCCTCATCCGTAAAAGAGGGAGGCTGTGATGTCAGGTCAGAAATGCAGGTCAGCGAATGTTTGGAAAGTTCTGTGCGCAGGTGTGAGGTTGTCACTACTTAAGGGCTGTGACTTTGTCTTTTGGAAGTGGGAAACCCAGAGCCAGTCCTCAGCATGGGCTTGTGTGAACTGGGGAATTAAATTGCCCTTTAAGTGTCAATATTTTTAAAGGAAAGTATTCCATTGGTGACCAGCGTGGGCTTGCCGGCTTCGCGAGTAGCACTTGGTCACACATGCTTTCAGAGCCTTGAGTCAACCTCCAGGCACGGGTCCCTCAGCCGCAGTGCTCCAGGGCTGACCCGGGACTGGAGGGCCTATGGGCTGGTGCATCCGAGAGCCAGCTGCAGGTCCCAAGCGCCCACTGCACAGCATCTGGTGCTTATCAAGCTCTGCGGTGTCGCTTTATTTTTCGTTCATTCACTTGTTGATGTTCTCATGACTCAATGCACAGCAACTCAGGGCCTCAGTCTATACACTGTGAAACTGAGATGAATATGACCTCGTTCCTATCCCCAGGGAACTCACAGTGAAGGGGCAAGAAATAAGCCTTTTGCATGGACATTGATTAAGCACTCTGGGTTCCAGGTTGATCTGATTCTCCTTGCACTCTCTGGTGCAAGGAGCGTCATCTCTTTCCCAGGCAAGGGGAGCGACACTTAGGTAGAGGGACCTGCCTGCTCTGGCATGCCCCTAAGACCAGGGCCAGGATTTGAGCCCGGGCACGCTGGCCTGCAAAGCTCATGCCCTGGAGCATCCCCGAGAGTGTGGTGTAGTGAGGAGGCCCGAGGCTGGGAGCCGGGAGGCTGAGGTTCTGACTTGTGGTGAGTCTTGGTGTTGCTTTCTGTAAAAGGAGGAGGTGAGCAAGAGCTCTGGTTTTTAAACGTTTCTGCATCTTGGAGACACCTGGGATGCTGAGGTTGCTGCAGGCGTCTGAGTCCACGCCAGTGGAGGAGCTCCTGGTGCCAGGGTTCACGCTCCCAGGAGACTCGACTAGACAATGAACGTGGAACCCACCGGGCTGGCTGTGATGCCTGTGGCCCCCAGCTCCTGTGCTGTGAATCCCTAAGTGAAGTCCCCCTGCTCCTCTGCTCCTCACCCCAAGGAACACACGAAACCCCAAGACTGCATCTCCCCACAGAGATGCCACATCAGGGGCAGCTATGCTGGCTGGCCATGCGCCCTCACACAGAGCCAGTTCTCCTTCTTCTTTTTGTAAAACTTCTTAATTATGGCAACTCTAAAAAGTCCCGAAAGGACTTACAATAGTATAATAAACCCCCTCATATACATCAGTCAGCAGCATTATGTATCTTCCTTTTATCTGTTCCACCTCCCACAGCTATCTTTTTGGAATGGAGGGAAGGAGAAGGCTGGAGTGTTTTAAAGCAAATCCCAAGCATCATATCATTTAACTCAAAAACACATTAATATGTATTGTTAAAAGGTTGACCTGGGACGTTTTTCCCCTTTGCCACGGTATCACCCATCAGTGGGTGATAATGGATGTCATTATCCATCTGAGCCGACAATGGTTCCTTCACATCATCTAATACCCTGGCCATTTAAAAATGCCTTTTTATGGTTAGTTTGGTTCTGAATCCAAACAGGGCCTACACTGTTTGGTTGATGTGTCTCTTAAGTCTCTTTTAGTCTATGATTGTCTCCCACCTACTTTGTTCTTTTTGCCGTTGATTTGTTGGGAACCCTGGTTCAGTTGTCCTTAGAGCCTTTATATTTTGTGCTTTGAGAAGCTGGTGTTTGGAGGACCTGGTGAGACCACGATGCTGGAGGCAGTGTCAGTGGCTGACTGCTTCTGAGAAGTTCTGGGTCAACACATATAAGCACCATCAATTGCGTTTTGTTGACCCAGGCACTTCTGTTCTAGGAATCAATGCTAAAACAAGTAGTCTTATATTAAAAAAGCTTTCTGTACATGGATGTTAATCTCGGTATTGCCCCTAATGGAAAAAGAAAACTGGATACAGTTTAGCCAACAATAGGGGAGTTAACTGAATTCAAGGATGTTCAAATAATGGGACGTTATGCAGCTATTAAAATTAAACTTACTAGGAGTATTTAAGAACAGAGGAAAATACTTACTGTATAATGCTAAGTGAAAAAAGCCAGTTATGAAATTCAGTATACTGTGTGGTCTTAACTATTTAAAAATAGACACATGCAAAAGCCTGGGAAGGAAATGCCCTTTCTAAATGTCAGCAAGTATGGCCTTCAAGTAGCAGAACGGTGGTGGTTGATAAGTTCTTAATATATGGTGGTATTTCCACCAAGGGTGCTTCTGACTTTTCCAATGAAATTTTTTAAAATTTCTGAGAAGAGAGGTTGGGGCTTCTCTGGTGGCTCAGTGGTAAAGAGTCTGCCTGCCAGCACAGGGGACACGCTATCCGTCCCGGGGTCGGGAAGATCCCCTAGAAGAGGAACCGGCCACCCACTCCAGTATCCTTGCGTGGGAAATCCCCTGGACAGAAGAGCCTTGCGTGTGGTCCTAAAACAGATACGACTTAGTATCTAAGCAACAACAAAAAAGAGGAGAGATGGGGAGGGGGGAGAAAGGAGAAAGGGAGAGACGAGTGTGCAGCATTCCACCCTGCACATAACCTGCGGAGATACATCACCCTGAGTGCCCGTGTCTGGAATCTGTGACGAGCTGAAATAGGTACCCTGATGCCTCAGCAAATGGTTTAAAAGCACAACAAAGACAGTGACAGGAGCACCCACTCTGAAGTATCTTTTGGATGATTTTGAATCTTAGACTCACCCAAGGTAGTGGGTGAGAGGGACACCCAGGCCTGGCCCTGCCACACCCCTCTGTCTGTCTGTTCGTGTGTATAATGGGGACGTAGACCTTCTCCCTGGGCGTGGTGAGAATCAGATGAGCTAATACCTGGAAAATTTTACCTGGCGTGTGGTACATGCTCAACAAATTAGGTTTATAAAGCTCCTGCATAAGCCTCCTCTGAAGATGAGCATCGTTTTTGCAGAGAGACGGGGACAGGAGGAGGGGTGCCCAGTGCTCCACTGACATCTTGTTCTCTTTAGGGTGAAGCTGAGGAGTGGTTTCCTGGCCCCACTGGACCTGCTGGGCCTACTGAACCCACGGTGAGGTTCCTACCCATGCTTGTCGCGTGCGCAAAGTGCTGGGGCCAGGGATGCACGAAACAGCCCCAGAGGATTCTCCTCCAAAGTGCCCTCCAGGCAGAGCTCGGCGCTCACTCCTGGACCAGGACTCTCTCCTGGAGCCCAGGAGTTTTATATTTATAAAGCGCCTTTCTATCCTGTGCCTGGAAAGGCCCCTGGGTCCCTCGCATCCCAAGCGGAACTTGTCACCATGCTCCTAGGCCTGCTGTCCCTGCAGGGTTCCCCCGTTCTGGGAGTGGTACCCCATCTTCCTGATCACCAAGAGAGAAGCCAGGAAATGTCCTCAAGTGCCTCCCCCGCCTCCCTGATCCAGTCAGTCCCCAAGACCCTCAGTCTGGTTGTGCAGCGCCTCCTCACCCCTCGGACAGTGACATCAGCCTCCTCACTGTCTCCCCACCTCCACGTCATCACCTCTCTTCTCCCACCCCCACACACACCACCGCAACCTGCCCAGACTCAGCTCTAACCCCTGTCCCAGATCCTCCTTGATGATTGAAGGAGGCTTTGCCTGGTTCCCAGCCTCAGGAGTTAAGTACCAGAAAGGTGTTTTGGAAGTTTCCTTTTGTTCTTTGGAGGAATTTGATGACATTCAACAAGTAGACACTGAGTGCCTTCTTGGTGCCAGATCTCTTGATGGACCCTGGGCACCCAGAGGTGTCTCAGGACTGGGCCAATTCTGGAGTCCCAGCCCAGCGGGGCCGACAGACACACACAGCTGAGCTTCAAAGCCAGGTGGCCCTACGGCCAAATCCAGACCTCCACAGAGGCTGGTGGGACACAGAGCAGGAGAGGCGAATTCTGTCTGAAAACGGGGTTGGCAGGGCTTCCTGGAGGAGGTGACCACGGAACTGGACCTTGAAGGATGAGTAGGGATTGGAAACGTAGGAAAAGAGAGGATGAGAGGCTGTGAAAGTGTCCTGTGTGTGAGCACCGGCCGTGTGTTGGCTGCACAGCGGAAGGGAGAGGAGGAGGAGGGCAGCGTAGAGGGGACCGGGCGTAAGAGCCAGAAGGGAAGTCCGCAGCAGCCGTCACAGGGGCCCAGAATGCTGGAAAACCTTCAGGGACATGCCTGTCCTTGGAGCGTGATGGTGAAACCAAGCCGGGGAACCTTTTCTCTCTGCAGGTGGGAGCAGAGGCTGAGGGCTCCGGCCTGGGCTGGGGCCTGGATGTCGGCTCTGGCTCTGGTGACCTGGTGCACAGTGAGGAGCTGCTAAGAGTGAGTGTGAAGGGTTCAAAGGCCTGGTGGCGGGTGGCGAGAGGAGGGCAGCCTTCGTGAGGATCCGGGAGGGGGGACACAGGGACTGATAACAGATGAAACCAGCTTGGCCTCTGCAGATGACTGCTGAGGCTGGCGGTGGGCTCCTGGGACTCACTATACTTCCCATCTACATTTACGTATGCTCGGCATTTCCATCTTTGGTTAGTTTTAAGTGAGTCTGACCTTAGTTTATCGTCAGGAGCCCCACTTTACACTTGCCTCCTTCCCCTGGCAGCCTTCTCCAGCAGCTCTTCCACAGCAGGTATGCCCATGACCTTCACCTCTACCACCGGCTCTGCCCCCCACCCCCTTACCCATTACAGAGACCTGCTGGCCTCTTCTCTACATAGCATTTCACACTTTGACTTCCAGACTCTTCTCAAAACCCTCCCTACCCCGGGGCAGCCCCCTCTCTATCTCTCCAGACCACTCTTTCTGCCTCCTTGGCAACTTGCTCCCCCAGCCTCTTGCCCAAGGCCGGGCCCCCACTGGTCCCTCTAGATTTCCCCCTGGGAGCACCTCTCCTCTCAGCTGAATCTCATGCATCTGTCCTCAGAGCCCCAGCCTCGTTCCATCCCTTCCTCTGAGCCCCTGTCAAGAATCCCCATCTAGAGGGCTCTGCTCAGCTGCCTTTCTGCCCACTCATCATCCCAGGGCTGGAAGCCTTCAGGACCTGCTGGATGAGTGGGACAGGACCCACTTAGAACGTCCGAGCTGGTGGCATCAGCAAACCCAGCCCCAGGCTAAAAAGACCAGTACATTGCAGGGGTGTTTTAATAAGGCTTAACACTAGGCCTTAACTCAGACAGTAAAGAATCTGCCTGCAATGCAGGAGACCTAGGTTCGGTTCCTGGGTCAGGAAGATCCCTGGGAGAAGGGAATGGCTACTAACTTCATTATTCTTGCCTGGGAAATCCCATAAATAGAGGAGCCTGGCAAGCTATATAGTCCATGGGGTCACGAAGAATTGGATACAACTGAGTGACTAACCCTTTCACTTTCTAACAATAGGCAGTTTTGGACTAACCGCTCAGGTAATCAGAAAACTAAAGTAGAGCACCTCTGAGAATTCCGGCAAATTGCATCTTTGTTGTATAATACATCTGGGGAGAAAACATTAGATAAGGGCTTAAAAAGACTTGGGTCCAAATCTCAGCTCTTCTCCTAATTAGCTGTGTGTGTGAGCTCTTAAGCAAGTCACGTCATTTCACTGAGCCTCACTCTCCCCACCTTCTAAGGAGCAACACCAGTTTCTACCTTAGGGTTGTTGTCAACAATGGAGTGAATGGAACATATTCATTTGTCCCCTCCTGCGCTGTTTTTTAACCAGGTGTCTTTTTTTAGGGTCCTCCAGGTCCCCCAGGCCCACCTGGCTTACCTGGGATCCCAGGAAAACCAGGAACTGATGTTTTCATGGGACCCCCTGGATCTCCTGGAGAAGATGGACCCACTGGTGAACCTGGTCCCCCGGTGAGCTACTGAAGTCATCGCCCCCTCTCTGGACCCAGCAGCCTTCCTTTAGCCAGGGAGGGGGTACAGGCTGCAGACCCCAGTGCTAAGGCTTATGGCTAGGAGTGAGCAGCTAGCTGGCATTTGTAAACAAAATCCTCCTCGGCCAAGACATTACTAAGACTCCAGATAAGAAGCAACAGCCAAGGAAAATATCATCCTACATGTTGTTTCACTGCTTCATCTTAGTCTGTGTAGGAAATACAGGCTCATGTAAAATCTTGGAATCATAGTCCATCAGTGCTTGGCCTGGGGTGGGAGGCTCCAGAGACCATCTAGTCCAGCCCTGCCCCCGACTCCCCCCCAGAAGAGAAAACTCAGCCCAGAGAGTGAAGGACACGCGTCTGCTAGCGCACAGCCAGCAGTGGCCAGGCTGTGGGCGGGACAGTTGTTCCGCTACAGACTGACACGGGGCTTTAGACCCACCAGCTTCACCCGCTGGGCCTTCTCAGCTCTGGCCTCCTTTTCCAAAGAGGGTCTGTAATTGATACTTATCAAAGATATTGCAGGCTGATTGTCCTTGATGTTCTTCAGGGCCCTGAGGGAAAGCCTGGACTTGATGGAGCCTCTGGCCTTCCTGGAATGAAAGGGGAGAAGGTACGGGGAGAGGGGGAGGGGCGTTGTCACAGCGGGAACCCCCAGGCCCATCCTGCCTGTCTGTCCTCTGAGGCGGACCTGGCCTCTGATCCCGTCCTGTTCCTCCCTGCTGGATGTCTCTCCCTGGGGCTCTCTATGCCCAAACCTGCACTCAGCATCTTCTCCCGTCTACTCCTGCACGTTCCCAGCTTCCAGGAATGTCCCCGTCATCCTCCCAGTCACCTGGACTCAGAAATAGAGTCTTCTCTACTCCTCCCCTCTCCCTTTCCTGCCGCCATCCGTCCATGGCCAATCTTAAGTCCACATCTCTCACCTCTGTCTCTGCCCTGACCTGACATTCATTCTTCCTTGCCTCCAGGGTGGCATCAGGCCCCCACTGATGCCCCTTCTCCCCACTCACAGCCCAGCCTCCACCCACCTGCCAGTCCATCTTCCGAGAGCAAGCTCACTGTCACTCACTGTCTTCCCACCGAGAAAGCACCGCTGACTCCCTCATGCCTGCAGGGTGGGGCCTTCACCGTGTGCAGACCTTCAAGTCCCTTCCTCACCTACCTCTTAGCTCCCTACCACCGCTCCCTCACACACCCGCCTCCGGGCCAGCCAGCCCTCCTGAAAGGCCCCAGGCCTGCACAACCTCCTGGCCTCTGCCTCCAGGCCAGCCAGCCCTCCTGAAAGGCCCCAGGCCTGCACAACCTCCTGGCCTCTGCCTCCAGGCCAGCCAGCCCTCCTGAAAGGCCCCAGGCCTGCACAACCTCCTGGCCTCTGCCTCCAGGCCAGCCAGCCCTTCTGAAAGGCCCCAGGCCTGCACAACCTCCTGGCCTCTGCACGGGGCTTCCTCTCCTTTCTCTTTCCTCATCCTCCTCGGCCCAGTTCAGATCTATCCTCTGGGAGGTTCTCCTGGACTGTTTACGAGTAGAAAGCACCCCTCCTTCCTCCACTTCCCTTTAGCTCAGTATTGCTCCTGCTGGGACCCCTCCAGCCAGGGACACTGTAGCTGTTAGTTCACCAGTCTGCTCCCCACCCCACTCTGACGGGCAGAGCAGAAGCACTGTCTGTGTCTCCTTAGAGTCTAGCACAGGCTTCTGTGAGCAGCTTGATGACGCCTCCATTTCCGAGTCTCACACGCCTTCATCCTCCTCCTCCTCCATAAACCCATGTGATCTTCTGTCTGCTAAGCCCCCTTGGTGCTGGGGGGTGGGGCTCCTGCCTGTCGTGTTCCTGGCCTGGTTGATGAGATAAGCTGTGTTCTGCAGAGGCAGACAATCAAGATAAGGTGAGCGTCCTTCTAGAGATGTAGTCCTGAGCTTCACTGGGGTTCAGAGGAGGGAGGGTTCATCCACACGGCTAGGGGAGTGGAGACCCACTGTGTACCCCACCTGGACAACGCTGTGGGAAACGCTGACTCCCTAGACACCCCCATCGTCACTGAACTGAATTTCTGTTTTCAGTCAGCTCTCAAGTGTGTTTAATTGAAACAGTAACTCGATTTTCATGGAAAGCTCATTTCTCAGAAAAAGAAGAAACAATTGTCGCGTTTTGCAGAACTCATTTTACATGGACCAGCTCTTTCATAAGAAATTAAAATTTGCAGAAAACATTACAAGACTTACTCTCATCTTCCCTCCTCTTCTTACCAGCTCCCCTGCCCCTTCCCCTCACACTTCTACCCTCTCCACACGCCTCGCTGTTCTGGTCTCAGACTGAAAACTGCCCAAGCTCACGCCCACATCCGCCCACAAACACCCGTGCAGGCTCACCCTGTAGCCGCTCAGACACTCGGTCATGCACAACAGCGGCAGGCTTGCTCAGAATAATTGTGGCAGATAAATCACTTTTTTCTTCCTGGAACTTGCTATGAGATCTGATTTGTTGCCCTAATTTGTGTGTCTGTGATGGTTTCTGGTCAAGGAAAAGCAGACTCTAGAAACACCTGGAAATTTGCTTCAGGAGAGCTGAAGGGAGACCTTGTACATGACACTTTACGGCCCCCCGCCCCCCGCCCCGCTGCGAAGTAAACCAAGGAGAATAGTCTGACGGTGAAATAACAACAAAAACATGCTAAAGAAAGTGAATAATCTCAGGGATGTAACACCACATAAAATCCAGTGATGCGTGTGATCCTTGACTCTCCTCCGATCTCTGCTTCAGTTTGCATGCCTCCAATGCCAGAGGACTCATTTCCTGCCCAGGTGGTGCCTTCCACGGCTAGGTGGACACTTGTAGGGAGGTCTTTCCTCACTGTCACCCGGACATCAGCCTCTCCTCACCTGCAAGACACACGGACCAGTCTAGATAGTTGAAAACCCCGAAGAATAAGATTTGGTCTACTTGGCTGGAAATAATATTGTTATAGGTAATCATTTTCAAATGTGAGATTGTCATCAAAATGTGGATGTCATTAAGAATTCATCAAATAGATTATTCTGTGTTGAGTTTGATCATAGGAATATTCCATAATTTATTTTCCCCAAATTAAGATGAGCAGCCACTCTGAGATCTTTAGCCCATGAAGGGATGGGCAGGGGATGGCTTGCTTTCTCATCCATAGAATGGTTCTGGAAAGGCTGCTGAAAAACTGGAAATGGCTCTCTGAAAAGTTTCTTTCTGCTTTTGCACTGTAGATTCTGCTGTCTTCAGCATGGACCTAGGACTAATGGTTGTCATTCTTTTCCTTCTTTCATAATCTGACTAATACATGTTATTCTTCAGTCTCAAAAGGCACTGGGATGCCCAGGAAAAAGAGAGTTAATGTTTTGAAATTTTCTTCAGTGCCCAGCATTGCTGAAGACTGTTAAGCTCCCAGTAACTGGCTGTGAGGGATCTCACTGAGCTCCTGAAATGTCATTGCTGGGCACTGTAAAACCAGCTCTTGCATGAGATGTGTGAGGAATGCAAGTAAATGACGATCGCCTTCCCTTTCTCCAACCAGCCCCAAACTGGCTTCGATCAATTCTCTAAGTCTTGTGTAGTAAGGAACAGTGTACCCCTTCCCAAGAACCTGAGTGGCGGTGAGCTGAGTTGCTCTTAAGTAGAATCTAGGAATGGCTTTAGAGCTTGTAACAGCTTGTTTCAATTAAACGCTACGATATTGGCTGGATTTCCTATTTTATATCTTCTTTAATCATCAAATGTATTTGGTACAAAATCTGAATTGTACATGAGTTTGAGTAAACTCCGGGAGTTGGTGATGGACAGGGAGGCCTGGCATGCTGCGATTCATGGGGTCGCAAAGAGTCGGACATGACGGAGCGACTGAACTGAACTAAACTGAACTGAATTGTAGGCCTCCATGAAACCATATAGAGCATAGCTGATTTTAATTGTGACAAATTGAAGTTATCAGTGTAACACAAAACCAGCAGACATTGACAAGGCAGTAAGTAAGAAACCACAACTGCAAAGGTCTTTGATGTCGTATGATGAAGTCTAACATTGTTCTTAGCAAACTCAGCTACCATAATGAGCCAGAATTTTTAAAAGTATTTATTTATTTGGCTATGCCAGCAGTGTGGAATCTTCAGTTAGTTATGGCATGCAGGATCTTTTAGTTGTGGCATTCAAACCCTTAGTTGCAGCACATGGGATCTAGTTCCCTGACCAGGGATTGAACCTCGGCTGCCTGCCTTGGGAGCATGGAGTCTTAGCCACTGGACCACCAGGGAAGTCCCCAGAATTTCTCATAAATTCTAAACCATCATTTTGCAACATGCTGCACGCCCACACCTGGTTCTTTCACAGTATTTCTGCTGTAGAACAGGTCTCTCCATACCCCATCATCATATTCAGACTTGCAACCCTGCTGGTTGCAATTCCAAGACAGCTCATAGCCTCACCACACAGTTCTCTCACCGAGGAGTGAAGTATAGGTCTGCCTTCACCATCCTAGCTATGGGGTCTTTGCTGATCCTTTAAAATGGAGCTACCACTTTGACTCTGCCTATTCATGTACGTTACAATAACATAAGCTCTTCCATCCCCAAACTGATCTACTCATGTTCCAAAATGGTGGTCACCAAATGTGTGAGCCATTGAAATGAGTCCAGGTACTATCTCTTCATACCTACAAGCTGGATAAAATCATCTGTTTCTGAGACAGATAAATCAAGGTCTAACATATCTTCTGGAACTTCCTTTGAAAGTGCTACAAGATGTACTCTTGATTTGAAAAGTCAGAAAGAGAATTGAAAAAGTACAGGTTTTCACTTTATGAGCATCCTTTTCTTGAATGGAGTCAACAGTAATAATGTTTTCAGAGCACAGAGTCCAAAAATCAAGAGACTGGGCTAAGTTAACTTCTATTTCACAATATCTCTGACCGAGATTTGACTTATTACTGGGAAAATGCATAAGGATGGTACTTCCTTTAAGGACAGATTGCATTGGATAGCAGGCGATGGTGGCTGGTCACACCCAAGAAAAACAGACGCATGAACTGTACCCTGCAGCTTGGGCAGCAACACTGGAACCCAGGTCTTTCTGTTTCTGCTCTGGATGTAAGGCCACGCTTAGTTTTTCCCAGGTCAGGTTGGCAGGCAGGGAAGCAGCAGGACCCCAGTTACCTCTGCTTCCTTCTGTAAGCCCTCCTCTCCTCCCGCCACCCCATAGAGAAGCCGGGTTCTCTCTGAAGTTCTCTCTTTAAGTATGTCTGTTCCGGTATTCAACCTTTGTATAGAGTATTACCTCTCAGCAGTTACATATCTTTGTCTCTAAGATCTCTAACTGATTTTTTTCTGTAACCACTGTTCTTATTTCATAGTAGTTTGTCCTTGTTTCTTGGCTGCGATCATATCCTCCGTTTTCTCCCCGAGAGTATGTAGTATTTACTTAGAGTCCCGTTGGTCCGTGTTAGCTCCGTTTCCTCAGGAGTCTTTGCGTGGTTGGTGCTTTTCTCTTTCAGAGGGTTTGCTTTTGCTCAGATGTGTAGGGTTTCTTGCTTGTGTGTTGATGCTCTAGAAATTGGAATCCCTCTGTAATCTGTTTTCTGCTTCTGTTTATACACAGTACTGGCGAGTCGGGTGGTCGCTACCTCTGCAGGTTTTAGGACAGGAGGATTGGGATGTGCCTCAGCAGCTGAGCTTAGGTGTGTGGGGTATCCTTGGACCTCCCAGAGTCTGCTAGCGTCCTGGGGCTCTGCCATATCCCTTCGCTTCACCGAACAACTCTTACTGTTCTTGTAGTGAAAATGGAAGGTGAGGGCAGAGGGGCAGGGCTCCATGGCTGTCTAGCTCCGGAATGTCAGCTTCTCTCTATCAGAGCCAGAGTCTGCTCTTGGCTTCCACTCCTCCCCTACCTGACATTTCTCTGCCTGTGGTTTGTCTCCGTGGCTGAAGCCTCTGGCTTCAGCTTCCCGTGTTTTCTCGTCGGCATTCCTCACGAGTTCAGGCTCAGCGTCGCTCCCCGTCTTATTTTTGAGCAGGAGTGTCTGGAGCCGTCCACGCGTCACTTCTGTGGGTTTGACATAGGAAGGGGAGGAGGGGCTTGGGAGAAGGCGCAGCCTTGGACTGTGGCTTCGTCGTGGTGTCGAGAGCCTTCTTTGTGGCCTCGCGGTTTCTGGCTTCTTCCCTCGAGGGCGCTTGGGCGGTCTCCTTGCAGGTTCCCCAGCTGGGGGCCCCTGGCTGCAGTCCTCTGGTGTGGGGCAGTGTGTCCTGGGCCGGCCCCTCCTGACCGGCAGCTCCCGTTGGTCCTCCCCCCTGCTTTGAGCTCAGAGCTGGCTCTTTACCTTGGGGTCTGCATCTAACCCCCTAGAAAACCTCTACCGTGGCCCCCACTGGTGGTGGCCACATAAGCTGTTTTAGAGACCCTCCCCCTCAATTCTGGGGCTATTCCAGCCAGCTTTCGGTCTTTAGATTTTTCCAGAAGAGAGTCAACCATTATATACATATCTCCAAAAGCCTAGGGAATACACATCAAATTCTTGAAGCCCCTTTTCTTGGCTTCAAGGAGGAAAGGCACCCCTTTCCTTCCATCCTGGGGAGGTGGGGAGAGGGCCCACTCAGTACACGGACAGCTCTCCAGGGAAATCCTTCCTTGACAATCTTTCCCTGGTTCATCTTCATCTTCTGCTTTTCGGTAGGTAATGAAAACTTCTGCTTGAGGTAGGTAATGAACTAATGGTTGAAAAATGGGTTTCACAAGCTTTCAGCATGACCTGCCTAGCAAACTCACAATTACTGTAATGGGCTCAGGTTTGAGACATCAGTCAAAACTGCACAGGAAGAGTCCCATTTTAATGTCCTGTTACTTAAGTGTCTGTAATCCTGCATTTTCTTCTAAATGTACCTAATGGAAGATATGTTATTATACTATGTATAATCGGCCATCGTTTTTTTTTTTTTTTTTTTTTTTCAGGGAGCTAGAGGACCTAATGGCTCAGTTGGTGAAAAGGTAAAAAATGAAAAAGAAAAAATTTCTCCTCCTTCTTCCTGTCTCTCTGGGTTTAGTATCATTGAACTGTTGGGCTGAAGTGCTAAAGATGTAAATGTCATGGATCAGAGAAAAACGTCTGGACGGAACTGCTTGGGGAAGGCAGAACAGCTGGGGCTGGAGGAGAGTGAATGACCTGCAGGTTTTCTCCTGTCACTCCCTCCACCCAAATGCTTTCAACAAGCGCCATCAGCTTATCTCCAAGGGAAATGTCAATTGGCAAGACAGCTGTTTCTGTGCCATTAAGCGGCACCAATCACAGAATCCGTCCATCTAACGAAGTTCAAAGAACAGTTTTCTGACGCAGGTGTGAATGTTGTTCCTTCCATGAATGAACCCAAGACTAGTCAGCCTGTCCCCTTCCTCACAGGGTGATCCCGGCAACAGAGGCTTACCAGGACCCCCAGGGAAAAATGGACAAGTTGGTGCTCCTGGGGTCATGGGACCCCCAGGGCCTCCTGGACCCCCTGGGCCCCCAGGCCCTGGATGCACAACAGGACTTGGATTTGAGGTATTTTCCTTCATCCCTGTGGTTAAAGAGCAACGTGTATTAAGGATGACTGGAAGGGCCAGCTGACGATGCCATGGCGCTGCTGGTTCCCCGGAGCCCCAGCTCCCAGCACCGTGCCTGGCCCAGGGAGGGGTCTGGGAGTCAGATCTGAAATTCTTCTTCTTCTTCCTCCCCAGGACACCGAGGGCTCAGGCAGCATCAGGCACTTACATGAGCCCCTCTCTGGGCCGAGGGCTTCACGTGTAGGTTGACTTTTGAAACCTTCACTTTGTGGACTGTCATGCTATCACGCTGGAGTGGGGAAGCTGTGGGGTGCCAGCCTGCTCTGTGACTTGCAATAATTCACTCTCTCTGAGCCTCCAGCTTCCAGCTGTGCGGTGGGGAGACCAGGTGCTGGTTATAGCTTGTTTCTTTGAGGAACAGCATAGAGGTTTTGCACAAGATATAATATGGGAAAACTTGAAAATCATCTTTCTCTCTTTCTCCCCAGTCCCTAACCATCAAGCATCTCAGCTTCATTGCCTCCTTTCTGCTGCCCTTTCAAGACTCGCACTTCGCCCCATTTCAGAATCCTATGCTCCTAGCGGGTGCCCCTGCCCGCTACATCTTCCCCCAGGGAGGTGTGGTCCATCCTCTGCTATGATGCTTCTCTCAAGAAGACCAGTCCCCAGGATCTCATTATGTTTGTCAAGTGGTACCCAGAGCTGGGCACGCCAGTGCAGGAGGAGTTGAGCCTCGCAGAGGAGAGCATCGCTGCCCCTCCATGATCGAATAGGAAGACCTCCCCCACCCCAGATGCAGAGGGCTCTGAGGGTCACGGTCAAAGGACACTCGGCCAGTGCTGGGAGGGGACCTCTGCTCCTCCTGCTGTCTGAGATGTTCCTTCCTTCTGACTCCGTAAGGGGAATTTGCCCTTCATCTTTTGCTCCCACTTTCAAGGATAAAATCCTTGTGAGAGCTTAGGGAGAGATGGCAAGATGGAAGATAGATGGAAAGTGGGCCAAGTGAACAGAAAAAAATTCAAAGAATGTTTGTTTGTTTGTTTGTTTTGCCAGGGTCCCAAAGGAGAAAAAGGAGACCAGGGACCTAAGGTGAGGTCATCGATCTGGAGTAGGGGTGAGAGAAGTGTTCATCCCGGGTCTGGGAGCATCCATATACAGTGAACTTTTTCCCACCCTCACTGCTATATCCAGGGTGCCAGAGGGATGGACGGAGCCAGCATTGTGGGGCCCCCCGGGCCCAGGGGGCCGCCGGGGCGCATCGAGGTCCTGTCTAGTGTGAGTATCCCCAGGTCAGAGCATGGCTGGTGTTTCAGACTTTGCTGAAGGGGAGGGAGGGTTGTCCACAACTTCAGCGCCTGCAGGGCGGCTAGTTCTGCAGGGGGCATGCAGCTGGCCTCTGGTGTTGGAGTTTCTACCTGCCAGCACGGGCCGTCCGTCTATGCCTACTATGATACCTCTATTGTCTCCCATAGTGTGTCCCCAACCCTCTCTTCTGGTTGGCAGCGTTTGCAGTCAGAAAAATAAGTATAACAGAGCTGTAACCGACAGACAAGGAACGTAAGTGGGGGAGCCAGGGAGGAAAGATGCTTTAGGATATGAGAAATCAAGACAGATTTTCTGGAAGCAGTCTCTTTGAAGAGGGACTTGAAAGCTAAGCAGGATTTACCAGGTAGGCGTGGAGGACAGGACTTCCAGAATTCAGGGGGTCGGGACTCTCAGAGCTGAAGCACAGAATAGAAAAACATGGGTGTATCCAAGGCCCAGGGAGCTGATGGGCATGGGGTTGTGTGGAGATTGATGGAAATTTGTAGAGAAGAGTGGGATGTGCTGGGACCTGATCGCAGCCCACTGGACATTAGAAAATCACATTTGTGAAAAATCGTGGCCCTTAGGAGAGAATTAATGTCGTACTGGTACATGACAGAAAGACAAAAAGTCCCAAATAACTGAAAAAAAACAATGACTAGAGATTTTTAAGTATAATTCAAAAATATCAAATGTAGATAAATAAGGATGTAGTGAAATAGAAAAATCTCTTTGTTGGAAGTATAAATTGTACAGTTCCTTTAAACAGCTCTTTGGCGACCTGCTAATATGTTCACACTGAAAATTTCCACATGGAAAGACCTCCATGTCATATGATTGAGTTAAAAAAAAGCAAGCTGAAGAATAATACATATAGCCTGGTACCATTTATATAAAATAACCACTTAGACAGATATATATAAAACACACACATACACCCCAACAACACTACTTTCTGTGGGTATTAATATTATTATTAATTTATAATTATATATTAATGACATAAATATAGTATTAATTGTTTCAGTCACTCATTTTTGTGTCCAACTCTTTGAGAGCCCATGGACTGCAGCATGCCAGGCTTCCCCGTCCTTCACTATCTTCTTCACCATGTATATATTTTAAATTATAAAAATGTATAAAATTTTAATATTTAAAATTATACAAGAAAGAAGACATTCATATACTGTGCAATTTTAAGATTAATCAGAAGAGAAAAGTGACGATGTGGCTCAGGGCCGCCTTAAGAAGCGGGTGGCGTGTGTGTGTCAGCAGGGGGCGGGTGCTGTCACTGTCTGCCTGCATCTGCCATGTGCTGGGTGACTTCGGTTCAAGCCTCACTGCCGGGAACAAGGTGGAATATGTGCCACCCTCTGTCTCTTTGTCTGATTTTTCTCTTTTCAGTCTTTGACCAACATCACCCAAGGATTCATGAATCTCTCGGACATTCCTGAGCTCATCGGGCCTCCGGTGTGTATCCACAGCTGCCCGGGAATGAGGGTCCTACCCAGATGCCCCAGTTGAACCTAAGTTGGGTGGGTTTGGAATCTTTGGGCTCCTGAAGCGCAGAGCGCACGTGTCTCAAAGTGGAATGGAAAGAGAGCTTTGCATCTCTGAGAAGTTGCTGCAGCATTAATTTGATTGTGCTGGGAGTTTTGTCCAAAGCGGTGGAAGCTTCCAGTCCCTTGCATCAGAAATGTGTGTAATGGAAATCAGAGAGTCAGACGTAACAAGTTAATTGACGTCTGAGCAATGCTTTGGGCCTGCTTTTGTTTACGTGGTCTCATTTCCCAGAAGGGGAGGAGCCTACTGCTAATGGGGAAACTGGCACACGAGGAGGGAATGTGCCTGGCTTCAGTCTTCCTGGCCCCGTTTAGAGATCAGGAACACACAAAGAAGCTCCCTCGTTTCTTCAAGTCCACAGAGTCGGTTTGTGTCTCACCGGGACCTCAGAGGAAGGAAGCTTCCTCCTGCAGCCCGTGTGGTGGATTCCCATTGCATCTTCCGTATCTGCTGGTGACAGCTGGGGCGAGAGCGAAGAGCTCTGGCCTTGAAAGCTTTGGGTTCCCAGTCCCCAGTGGGGTTGGCCTGAGCCCCTGCCAGCCACATCCTGGGGAAAACTCAGCTCTCTCCCCAAGGCTCTTGCAATATATATCCTGAAACTAAATATCTGAGAGATTCCTTTCGAGCCAGTGTCTCCCGCCGTGAGCCTCTGTTCATGGGTCATTTCACTCTCTTCCCCGCATCTAAGGGGGCTCCCTTTCCTTGATTTCTGCTAGAATCACCCAAAACACCCCAATAAGCAAACCCTAAAACAAAGAAGCAAAAGTCATTTCACAAAGTTTTCTTTTAATTATTGGAAGCTTAGAGCATTAGGTGGCTTAATTCTAAAGCAAAACACAGCCTAAGATCTAAGAATTGGCATCTCTTTTCTGAGTCCTTGGGCCTTGTCTGCCCGCACCCCAAGAGTCTTCTTTCTGTCTCAACCCCTGTCCTTCTCTTTGGCAAGTCCAGGCCTTCAAGGGTATCTCTACGGGAGGATCAAGGTTTTCCTGTTCAGATAATTCCCTCCCAGTTGCACCTTTATGCTTTTCCACTCCACTATATCCATCCCTGGGTTGGGAAGATCTCCTGGAGAAGGGAACAGCTACCCACTCCAGTATTCTGGCCTGGAGAATTCCATGGACTGTACAGTCCATGGGGTCGCAAAAAGTCGGACATGACTGAACGACTTTCACTTTCATCACTTTTCGTATGTACACTATATATATATATTAGTATATAGTCCTTTGTACCTGTTGCTTCTGCATCTACATATTCAACCAACCTTGGATTAAAAAAAAAGACTGAAAAAATATCCAAAAGTTTTAAAAAGCAAAACTTGACTTTGCTGCATGCTGGCAACTATTTACATAGCTTTTACATTGTATTAGGTATTATAAGTAATCTAGAGATGATTTAAAGTATATGGAGTATGTATATTGGTTATATGCTTACATATATGCTTACATATATGGTTACATAAAATGGTAAGGGGCTTGAGCATCTGAGGATTTCGGTATCTGCAGGGGATCCTGACACCCATGCCCCTCAGATACCCGGGGATGACTGTTCATTGGGGAAGTTGTTGTTCAGTTATATCTCTGTATGTATCTTCTGCCAAGCTCTGTGCCTTTAATAGGTGTGTGGGAGCTGGGCTTGGAGGAAGAAGTGTCCTGGCACCATGTGGAGTGAACCACAAATTTTCTGTTTTCTGGAGCCTTTAAAGCGGCTGGCCATTTAAAATTCTCCCTCTCACTGAGGGAAGAGAACTGAGTCTCACCAACTGCCCCCACTTCTAACCCCAAATACCCCAGCACACCCTTGGGGCCCACTCCTCAGAGTTTGGGAAGTTCTGAGAATACTTGTGAAGGTGAAGCTCTGCGTTCATTGCCCCAGGGATTTCTGAGGTCGAGAAGGAGGAGGAGTGTTTGGGGGTGGGGGAGGCTGGGACTTGCGGAGCCCAGAGTCCTGACGGGGCTGCAGAGGCTCCAGGCTTCTGGGCATTTCCTGGTTCTGTGCTAACTAGCTGTGTGACTGCATGGTCCCTCTCCCTGTGGAATGGATCATGAGCCCCGCTGGGTGGGGACATGCGTGGGCCTTTGGGAGGCGCCAGAGGCAGTGAGCCCCTGGGTGCAGGTTCCTGCTGGCCTGGAAGTGCTGCTGCTGAGCTGCCTCTTTGTCCTTCTGTGTTACAGGGCCCCGAGGGCATGCCTGGGCTGCCAGGATTCCCGGTGAGCACCACGCTAGCCATCCTCCTCTGTGCCCTGTGGTGTGCACGTTCTGTTCCTCCCACCTGGAGTGCTGTTCCTCTCCATCTGCACGGCTGAGCCCTAGTAGTCCTTGCTCATCTAGCCTTTCCTGCTTGCCCCACCCAGAGGGATCGTTCCCACCTTTGAGTCTACAAGGGCTTTATTTTCACCTCTTTTCTGCCTTCAGTAACAGTTATTTATGCCCCTATTCTTTTTTCCTCAACTGTACCATGATCAGCTTGTAGAGGATCGGGTCTTGTTCATCTCTTTCTAGCCTAGGGCCAGCCAGAGCCAGAACTGGATCCCACGGTTGGCTTCCTATAAGTGCGAGTAGATGAATCAGTCATTTCAGGTAGCTAGAGTCAGAGTGGCAAATAGATGGGGAAACAGTGGAAACAGTGGCTGACTTTATTTTTCTGGGCTCCAAAATCACTGCAGATGGTGATTGCAGCCAAGAAATTAAAAGACGCTCACTCCTTGGAAGGAAAGTTATGACCAACCTAGACAGCCTATTAAAAAAGCAGAGATATCACTTTGTCAACAAAGGTCCGTCTAGTCAAGGCTATGGTTTTTCCAGTGGTCATGTATGGATGTGAGAGTTGGACTGTGAAGAAAGCTGAGCGCCAAAGAATTGATGCTTTTGAACTGTGGTGTTGGAGAAGGCTCTTGAGAGTCCCTTGAACTGCAAGGAGATCCAACCAGTCCATCCTAAAGGAGATCAGTCCTGGGTGTTCATTGGAAGGACTGATGCTGAAGCTAAAACTCTAGTAGTTTGGCCACCTGATGCGAAGAGCTGACTCATTGGAAAAGACCCTCATGCTGGGAGGGATTGGGGGCAGGAGGAGAAGGGGACGACAGAGGATGAGATGGCTGGATGGCATCACCGACTCAATGGACATGGGTTTGGGTGGACTCTGGGAGTTGGTGATGGACAGGGAGGCCTGGCGTGCTGCGGTTCATGGGGTCACAGAGTCAGACATGACTGAGTGACTGAACTGAACTGAACTGAGAGTCAGAGTAGATAAAATTCCTAGAGAGAGAGGATGGTGGTGATGGGGGGACCAAAAGGGGGAATCAGAGCCTGGAAGCCCAGTAATTAGTAGTCTGTGTGCACCATGCTATGGGGCTTCCACCATGGAAGGTGAAAGTGCGTTTCTGTGTAGGAAGTGATCGGTTGAGTCTAAATGTCTGCGCCTGCTCTGAAGCCCACGGCTCCAGAGTGAGACCTGCACCAGAGTGAAATCTCTGTACGTACAGTCCTGAAAAGGCCTCAGTGCCACTGGTGACAGGTGCTGCTCCCGGGATAGATGAGGGAAATTTATCAAAAAATGTAATAGAAATTTGTCGTTGATGGTAGAATTATAGGTGGTTTCTTTTTCTACTTTTTTATATTTTCTGAGGTTTTCTATTTTTTTAAAGGAGCATATGGTATGCTGACACTAAAAATATGGGAGAACTTGACATTAAAACACAGGAGAGAGTGACAGCCACAGGGAAGACCTCTCGGTTAGGAAGAGGGAGCGAGACCTCTGAACTCCAGGCCCAGCTTGGCTGCTCCAAAACCAGAGCGTGTTCCAGACACAGTTGCCTCTGAATGACTGGTTCTGTGTTCCCGAGGGAGCCTTGGGCTTCTCAGAGGAGCCTTTGGGACCACTTGAAGAGTAAGGAGGGGGCCAAATAAGCAGGATCCAGGGCACTGACAAGGCTCCATTTGATATATTTTGTATATTGGGCTTTTGTTTAAGACTTTACTTGAAAAAAGGAATGAAAAGAGTTTCACTGCTAAAAAATAATAACAAATATTTGAGGGCCACTGCATTAACCCAGAAGAAAGGGACTTGTGAAAAGCTAAATTACGCTAAATTTCAACACTAAAAAGTGTTGAAACCCTTTTTGGGGGGCAGACGTCTGGCCGTGTGAGTCATCGTCACAGATCTTAAGTGTCTGTCGGAGTTGAGACGAGGTCACCTCTGACCGGGTGTGCAGAATTGGTTCTGCAGGGGGAATAGTGGAGGCAGCGGTGGGGGTTGGGGTGGGTGCAGAGAGGCTCAGGGGACAGGCTCACCCCTGCTGGGGTGACGGGAGTGGACGACGACGTGCCAAGACCAGGTGGGGTCACTTTGAGTGTCAGACTAGGGTGTCTGGATCCCATTCCTTAGGGAGTGGGGAGCCAGAGCAGGAGTGGGAATCATGGAGGATGGGTGATGGGGGAAGTGGGCTGCAGGACGGCCCCTAGGACCCGCGGGTGAGCAGAGGCAACAGGCAAGGCTGTTTTAGTGATGCCTGTTGGAGGCAACCATAGTTCAAAGAGAAATGGGGCCTCTAGGGCTCCTAACCCTCTGTGCTGTCTTCCGTCCCCCAGACCACTTAAAATGAGGAAAAACACCGTGACTGTGACTTCCACTGGCACTCTGTTCTTTTACTTTTGGGGGAAAAAGAAAGAAACCTTCGTTTAGTTAAAGCATTTTAATTTTGACAAACAACCAAACACTCTCCAATAACTCTTCTAGGGCCCGAGAGGTCCAAAAGGTGACACTGGCGTCCCTGGATTTCCAGGACTAAAAGGAGAACAGGTAAGAAGGGCCAGGTATCTGGGTGGGAGAATTTGCTAAATATTTCAAATGGGTTGAAAGTAGCTGTTCACTTTTTTAAAGCTTGAGATATAACTCACATACCATCAAATGCACCCCTTTCAACTGTGAAATTCGGTGATTTTTAGTATAGTTGCAAGGTCCTGCAGCCACCCCCACTACCTAATTATAGAACATTTTCCTCATGTTGCAAGAAGCACTGTGTCTCGTGGCAGTCTCTCCCCAGCTGTTCATGTTCATGATGTCAAGGTTCCTCCAGGGTGCAGGTGCGGTGCATAGGAGAACTCAGCCAACACTCCCCTGAATGCGCTTCCCACGAGTTCTGTGCTGGTCTAATTGCCTCCGCCAGGCTCTCCGGTTAGAATGTGCACTCCCTGAGGGCAGGCACATCCACTTCTCTTTCTGTGGCTCCAGTACCTAGCACTGTGCCTGATACATGAACGGCACTCAAAATATTTACTGGGTGAAAGGATGTTTGAGTAATGAGTGCAAGAAATTCTTGTTATGTTATTAAATCTTTATGATTATTATAAGCTGGGGCATTCTGCAGTTGGTTAGCAGTCTTGGTTCAGAAGTTTTGGAATAAATATTTAGCATGCAGAGCACTTCCTGAGATTCCTCGGACATTGAAAATGGCCTTTGTACCCATCCACATTTGTGTCTTAGAATTGATTTCCCAGTTGGTTTTTATAGGTAAGGGGAGAGTAACATTTTCATAAACACTGCAGTGACTCTGAGTTGGATTCATTTGTTCATCCATCCATTTATATACTCATCCTGCTTACATCCATTCCCTTTGATGCACCAGCCATGTTTCTATGCTAGGCGCTAGGAACAGTGAGATAAGATGTGAGGAACAGACATGCAGAGAGCCACAGAGAGACTGGTTATTGCTGTAATGGGGAGTCTGTACAAAGCCAGCAGGAGCAACCCTGAGCCTGCGGGGTCAGGGAAGGTGGGTGCATCTCTAAGAGAAAGGACCATTAACTACTCTCTTTCCTTCCTTCCCGAACCATTTCACACTAGCCCCAAGGAAGCAGAGAGAGTCTCTAGCATCTGTTGGACCACAGTCCAGGGGGCAGAGGGCTCAGTGTTCTGGCTCTGAGTTAACACTACGTGAGACCTTGTCTTGGGGTGCCTTTTGCTGCCTTGGGCCTGCAGAGAGGGTGTGGGGCCAGGGCAGCTCTGGCTTGCCAGGAGGCCTGGTCAAATCAGATCAGCTCTTGCCTTAAACATTCTGTTTTCCATGTGGCAAGGTCAGGTGGATCTAGAAGGACCTAGTTGCTATCCCTGCCCCAATCCCCTGCCACCTTGAAAAGTGGGAAGGCACCCAGACAGCTCTGCTCTGACCCCTGCGGCAAATGCACTTTCTCTGGCTTTACCTCTAATGCTTTTGTGCTTGCTTCTTCTTGCTGCTGGCGTGCTCAGGACCGCTTTTCCTCACCAGTTGAGTGGTAAGATCCGAATATCAGGTGTGGGCATGGGGGCCAGAGAGGAGAGGCTGCTGGGATTGTTTTGGCGCCACTGCCCTGGCTGCTTCCAGCCCTGTTGAAGGGAGACTTTCGTGTGGTCCAGTCCAGCTCTTCAGGGGCCAGCACTGAAGTTCGGAGCCAGAGCCTTGAGTGGCTCCTCTCCCTGGCCTTTTCTCTGGACACATGTCTTCTTGGAAGCCTCCTGGGATGGTAGGTAGCCCTGCAGAGTGCAGGATTGGGGGCAGGATTCTGTGTCCTTGCCACCAGTTTCCCCATCTCCCCTGTGTCCCAGCAACTGAGGTAACTTTGCCTGATCAGATGAGTGTTTGTACAGGAGCCTGGAGCTTGGAGGCAAAATTCCACATAGAGACTCAGGGCCCTTGTGTTGAGAGAGGCCTCCACTGATCATGCTCTCACGGCTGTCCCAATTTTAGATATTTTAACAAGAATAAGGATTTTAGGGGAGAGCAGATCTCAAGTTGAGCTGTTAGGAACACAAGCCACCAAATATATGAATGTTAGGAGCCAGAGGTTCTCAGCGGGGAGCATACAGCCAGAGGTGGGGGGGACCTAGCGGATTAAGGTTCCTGGAGAATTAAGGTGGGGATGCTGAGCAGAGGCAGCAGCTGGAGCCCTGGAGGGGCTTGCAGGACCCCATCTGTGCTTTCAGACGGTAATGAAGCACACGGAGGCAACAGGTAGACAGTATTTAACCACTCGGGAGGCTGCGCAGTATCGCAGCAAGAGGTCATGTCGGGGCAGGGGGGTTGGAGAGGCAGTTTGAAAGCCAACGAAATCATGGCGGCGAGCTTCTGGATACGGTGGCGAGGCGAGGCCCAGCTTCATCGAACGGTTCTCTGGATTGCAGGGTGAGAAGGGAGAGCCGGGTGCCATCCTGACAGGGGATGTTCCTCTGGAAAGGCTGAGGGGCCAAAAGGTAACTATTCCACCAGACCCTGAAAGAACGTGTCTGCTTCAAATCCCATCTTTGTTTCTGCTGCTGACTGTGTTCCTCTGAGTGACAGGTCTTTGTCTCCCTGTTTTAGGGTGAACCTGGAGAGCATGGAACCCCGGGACCAATGGTAAGCTGGAGCATGTTGCCCCTAAACTGGGGTTTGAAGCATTTGTCATACTTTGGCTCAACTAGATTGAGTTGTGAAAATAAAAATGATATGGCAATGTGTGTGTGTATCAATGTATCAAGGGTAGGCTGACTGCGATTAAATAAAATCTCAGTGGTTTAGCATAGTCATGGCTTAGTTCTGACTTTTACAAAATCCACGGTGGTGGTTGCCAGTTGGGCATCTCCCCTCCAAGCAGTGACTCGGGAGCCCATGATGCTTGGGTCCTGTGACTTCACTGTCTGGTGGATTCAGGTTCACACTGGCATCTTCCAGCTGGCAGGCCTCGCTTGGGGAGGGGCAGACCATGGAAGATGATGAGCCCCACCTCTGGCCTCCACTGATGCAGGAGGCAGTGGGGTGGGTGGTGGGGGACCTTGGTCTAGCTGTGAGTCCAGAAGGAAACAGTGAAGAAGATGGTGGTGTGCCCCACAGTTGTACCATGGGTCTTGCCAGCCACAGATTACCATTGCCCAAGCAACCTGGGCCTTTTGGCTTCTGGTCTTAGATCTGCTGCTCATTTGCTATGTGACCTCAGACAAGTCCACTTCTCTCTCTGGCCTTCTGTTTTCCCATCTGTGAGTGAGTGCTAAATGACATGACTGGGCGTTTCTTGCTTAACTGCTCCAGGAACCTATAACTCATTCAGGCTTCTGAGCAGTTTTAAACTACCAGTTCTCTCCAGATGAACCCTAAACTTCCCTGTCATATATTTCTCCTCAAAGAACAAAGAGAACTCATGCAACATCCACTATGGGTTGGACAGTGATGCTTCAACACAGATCATCTCATTTAATTTTCACCACCCTGAGCAGTGAATGTCAGAATGCCCATTTTATAGACCAGGAAACTGAGGTCAAAGCAGTTAAGTAGCTTGCCCACTGCTACACAGCTTGTTAATAACAAGTGGGGATTTGAACCGAACTTGTCAGAGTCTGTGTCCTGGTTTTTCCCAGCACACCTCACTGCCTCCAGTGAACATCTTCATTCTTCTGAAACATTTGGGGCTGGGGAATTGCACACTGGGATTTGAATGTGGGATTTGTTTGAAGCTGGATCTCTGGACTGGGGAGAAAGGACCTCACATTGCTCTAACAGGCACATGTCCTTGAATGGTGCGTAACCTCCAAGGTGCATCCTTCAGATGACTTTCTAAGGCCTTTGGTCCCTTCAGTTCAGTTGCTTCGTCGTGTCCGACTCTTTGCGACCCCACGGACTGCAGCACACCAGGCCTCCCTGTCCATCACCAACTCCCAAAGTTTGTGCAAACTCATGTCCATCAAGTCAGTGATGCCATCCAACCATCTCATCCTCTGTCATCCTCTTCTCCTCCTGCCTTCAGTCTTTCCCAGCATCAGGGTCTTTTCCAGTGAGTCAATTCTTCGCATCAGGAATTTTAGCATCAGTCCTTCCAGTGAATATTCAGGACTGATTTCCTTTAGGATGGACTGATTGGATCTCCTTGCAGTCCAAGGGACTCTCAAGAGTCTTCTCCAACACCACAGTTCAAAAGCATCAATTCTTCGGCGCTCAGCTTTCTTTATAGTCCAACTCACATCCATACATGACTACTGGAAAAACCATAGCTTTGCCTAGACAGACTTCTGTTGGCAAAGTAATGTCTCTGCTTTTTAATATGCTGTCTAGGTTGGTCATAGTTTTTCTTCCAAGGAGCAAGCATCTTTTGATTTCATGGCTGCAGTCACCATCTGCAGTGATTTTGGAGCCTCAAAAAATTAAGTCTGTCACTATTTCCATTGTTTCCCCATCTATTTGCCATGATGTGATGGGACCAGATGCCATGATCTTAGTTTTCTGAATGTTGAGTTTTAAACCAACTTTTTCACTCACCTCTTTCACTTTCATCAAGAGGCTCTTTAGTTCTTCTTCACTTTCTGCCATAAGGGTGGTGTCATCTGCATATCTGAGGTTATTGATATTTCTCCCAGCAATCTTGATTCCAGCTTGTGCTTCCTCCAGCCCAGTGTTTCTCATGATGTACTCTGCATTTAAGTTAAATAAGAAGGGTGACAATATACAGCCTTTACGTACTCCTTTCCCTATTTGGAACCAGTCTGTTGTTCCATGTCCAGTTCTAACTGTTGCTTCTTGACTTGCATATAGATTTCTCAGGAGGCAGGTAAGGTAGTCTGGTATTCCCATCTCTTGAAGAATTTTCCACAGTTTGTTGTGATCCACACAGTCAAAGGCTTTGGCGTAGTCAAAAAGCAGAAGTAGATGTTTCTCTGGAACTCTTGATTTTTCGATGATCCAATGGATGTTGGCAATTTGATCTCTGGTTCCTCTGCCTTTTCTAAATCCAGCTTGAATATCTGGAAGTTTGGTCCCTTAAGTCAGGCAGAATGGATGCCCTGGAGAGGTGTCCTTGGTCCTAGCTGCAGGCTAGGGCAGACTGGGAGAGTTTTGTGTTAACCACTGGTTAACCACTTACTAGGGCTTCCCAAATGGTGCTAGTGGTAAAGAACCCACCTGCCAATGCAGGAGACATAGGAGACTTGCATTCCATCCTTGGGTCAAGAAGATCCTCTGGAGGGGGCATGGCAACCCACTCCAGTATTCTTGCCTGGAGAATCCCATGGACAGAGGAGCCTGGCGGGCTACAGTCCATAGGGTTGCAAAGAGTCATACACAACTGAGTACTTTGCATCCATAGCCTGTCTCAGCACAGTCTATTTGGTATTTTTTCAGGGCACGGATGAACATGTTATTAGAGCAGAAAGTAGTGGCTTGATAGGTCCCAGGGTTAAACCAGTCATTCCCTGGGAGGCAGGAGAGACCCAGCTGTGTCCACTGGACATAGAGCCTGTCCTAGGAGGAGATCTTGCGTTGTATGCGTCCAGGCGCTGGAAGGCAGGAAGGCTCCTGCAGGAGGGTGGAGCAGTGTCTCTGGGAGCAAGCGGACTCGGAAAGCCGGCACTGGAATGGGGTCCATGGGCAGGGGCTCATCTGGAGAGCTGGGATGCCAGGCCAAGACTCTGGTCATTAGGGACAGGTGGGAGCAAGGCAGGAACCAAATCCTGGAGCAGATTATTGGACTTGGCTGACGTAAGGTGTGGGGCTGGGCTGGATTATTCCAGCAAGGGGGTATGGAGAGCCCTGGGACGTAAGACTGAAAGCAAAGGTCCATGTTCTGAGCTGGTCCAGCACACAGCTCCCTGGGAGCTGAGGCCTGAGGCTCCTGACCTCTTGTTTCCTTGTTATTCCTGCCTGGCTTGAGAGGGTTGGGTCCCGTGTCTGCGATGGAGGAGAGCCTGTAGGAGGGATGGAGCAAGTGGGTCCAGCTGAACTCAGAGAGACCAGTGGCCAAGGAGCCAGGCAGGTGGACACCTTGTAGGTTCTTGTCCTCCATCCTCCTAGCAGTGGTTCATTGTTACCACTGCCCACAGAGGTAGGCTGGACACCGCCCATCTCCCTGGCCTTTCAGTTTCTGTTCACTTGTTCCTTTTTTAATTGAAATATATGTGACATACAGCACTGTGCACATTTAAGGTGTGCCTGTTGATTTGATACGTCTGTATATTGTAATGTGATTGCCATTATAGAGACAGCCGCTCTCTCACATCACGTAATTATCATTTCTGTTTGTGGCTGGAGTAAAGATCTCGTCTCTTAGCGAGTCTGAGGATTATAATACAGTGTCGTATTCCCTGTATTGTGCGTTGTTAGCTCTCCAGGACCTAGCTGTACTAGTCGCAAGTTTGTACCTTAAGCCAGACCTCTCCTGTTCCCCCACCCTCCTGCCCCGTAACCACCTTTTTACACTGTTGTTTTTTACCATTTTGGCTCTTTTAGATTCCACATATAAGTGACATCATACAGTATTTTTCTCTTTCTAATCTGGCATTTACGTTGCCTCCAGGGACCCAAAGGACCACCAGGACACAAAGGAGAATTTGGCCTCCCTGGGCGACCTGTAGGTATCCGAGCTCCTCAAACTGCAGGTGGGAGAAGGACATGTGAGCCAGGCCGGCCTGTGGGTTTACTGAGGCCTCTCTCCTGGGTTTCAGGGTCGCCCAGGACTGAATGGCCTCAAAGGCGCCAAAGGAGATCAAGGGGTCATGATCCCGGTGAGTGCCACACCAGAGGCCCAGCCCCACAACACCCAGGGGCGCGGCCCCAGGGCCAGGGTCAGGAGCGGGACTGGCCGGGTGCCAGGTCCCAGCGAGCGGACAGAGCGCTCAGGAGCGTTCCTCTTCCCCTGCCGCCCCTTCCAAAGATCCGAAGCCCAGCCCTGTCCTCAGGCTCATTCTCGGGAGGTCCTGCACCAGATCCACCACAATGGAGCATAACTTCCTCATCCAGACCCAGGGGAGGGTGGGAGAACACGGTCTGGGAATCCTCAAGAAGTCTGGCTTCAAATCCCAGGTGTTCTGACTCGAGTTATATCATGTCTTTCCTGGATTACACATTCCTGGGGATTTCACAGGTCACTGGTGTAGCTGGGGAAGGGCTGGTGAGCGTTGAGAGAACACAGAAGCTCAGTCGGCTGCGTACGCAGAGCCTCACAAGATGGCAGACCCTGGGACATCCGCAGTGTCCCGCATCTGTGTACGGAAGCCAGTGTTTACTGGTGCTTTTGAGGACAGGATCTCAGTCTTCATAATAGCTCTCCTGAGAGACACTCTGCAGAGCCCTTGTTTTACGCAAAAGGAAACTAGGGCCCGTAGAAGTTAGTCACCGCTGGAGGCCCCCCCATTTTGCTACATGCAAGTGCAGCTTGAAGTATGTTGTTGATTCTGTCTGGTCTCCAGGAGGTCTCCAATTGGTCTCCAATTTGGTATGCCCAGAATTGCAGAAATGAGGTGACGCTGAATCAGCGGGCAGACTCAATCACCAGTGCTCCCAGTCTAGTGGTCACGTGGAGCCTGCTCCTGGGCCGGGCGCCCCTCACCTGCGGTCAGAGCCTCCCCTCCCCCATGTCTGCTGAAGCTGCAGCTTGGGCTCCAGGACTGGCAGAGAAAGCATTGCATGCTCTCACGGCCAGGCCGACCTGGCTCTGCCATGGACTCTGCCATCTAACAGGAACTGGTGTTTATCGTTACATTTATGCGGGGCCCTTTCAGGCCCCGTATCCCAGCCAGGCCCCACCCCACCACCCCCTCCCTCTGGGGGATGCGTTGGTAGAGGTGGTGGGTTCTGTGCCCACTGAGCACTGCTCTGCGGGTCGGAATCTGGCTTCCAGTCTCCATCCTTCTGTGAATTGCTGCGTGACCGTTAGCAGGTCACTTCCCCTCTCTGGCCCTCGTTGCCTCCCATTGTAAACCAGCAATGATACTTGCTCTGCTGTTGTGAAGATGCAGTGAGGACACAGAGGCAGACTGCTTCAGGAAGATGCTGGCCTCCCCGTGGGAAGAGTTAGTTGGCTTTAGAAGACCCTCCTCTCCTCGTCTCCAAACCCTGGGGGAGTACCCTGCAGCTGCCTCTGTGCTTACAACAACCCGAACTCAGGAATGGCCTTTCTTGCCCCCTTCAGGGTCCACCTGGCCTACCTGGTCCTCCAGGCCCCGCAGGACCACCGGGAGCTGTGATTAACATCAAAGGAGTAAGTTGGGGTGGGAAGGGAGAGAGACCTCCTGGGAAAGCGGACACGGTCCCCTACTGGCCTGAGCTGGAGTTGGGTGTCCTCAACCCCCCTCTCATTCTTGTTTCCAACAGGCTGTCTTCCCGATTCCAGTCCGGCCACACTGCAAAACCCCTGTAAGTAGCAAACAGTCATGGCCTTAAAGAGCAGGCTTTGGCGTAGAAAGCAACTCAGAGAAGATAAGTTTTTAGCTTTTGTTTTGAGCCACTCTGTCAGTGTTCTCTCTGATGTCTTCAAGTGAGCAGGTGGCTCTGAATCGTATTAGGGCTTCTAAGGGCACACATGTGGACAATGTTTCTTTGCGATCAAAAAGCAGGGTCTTTTGTTATCTTCATGCGGACTCGTTAGCTTCGTGCTTGGAGCAGTATAAAAAAGGGGGAATAGATACTTTAAAACACAGAGGAGAATAAAAAGGCAATTCTGACTAGTGATCTTCACATTGGGAGCTTCAGGCTAAAATGTGTAACTATCCTTTCTTAACTGTCCTGTTTCTGCCCAGTACACAACGCTGAGAGGAGGGACTTCCTCTCGCTCTTTGTAATGACAAGACCAACTGTGACTCAGACAAACTCGCCAACTTGTCCAAGGTCACAGGAAGGACACAGCTGGGCCATCGCTCGGGCCCCCTGGCACCCCTTGGCACCCCAAGGGGTCAGGCACATGCCTGTTCACCCCTCTGGTCAGCGCACTGTCCCTAGACCCGTATGAGGAGGGTCTAGATTTTGTGGGGACACGCCGGGAGGGTGGGCCTCTCCCCAGGCACAGGCATTAGTCACTGAACATAATAGTTCACTCAGCAAGTATTTATCAAAGATTTACGAATGCCAAGTACATGTGAAGCCCTAGAACTGCAGTGGTGAACTAGACAGGCGTGGCCTCTGTTCTCGGGAGCCTGCAAGTTACAATTTAGAAAGGTTTTTTGAAGCGGGTTCTTAATTCATGTCTGTAGGGGTGGTGATGAGACTTGGGTCAAGGGCTTTAAAATGACACAGTTTGAGTGTTTGCCCAGACATCTGTCCACCTCTAAACTTTGAAACAATCATTTCTGCAATCCAGAGCCTGGGAACTCTGGTCCTGAAGGCAGAGGCCTGTATAGGGGCCTACCTGGGTAAGGTGACCTGAGAGATGGCTGCCTCCCACCACAGACAAGGAATCGTAGCCTGGAGAGGCAAGGTCTCTCTATGAGTTGGTGCCCAAAGCCCCTCCCAACAAACATGATATCAGGCTTCAAATGGACTGACCGTGGGACAGAACTTGGAAAACTCAAGAGTATTGTATAATGCTACCACAATTACTGTGACCTATGCTTGGATCCTTTGCAGTGACCATGGCCACTGGGGGTCATGATGTTACTTTAAAAATGCCAGAGATGAGCTAAGAGCATTTGTTTTTGATTTCATGTTGCCTGGCTGGACACCATGCAGGCTTGAGTGTGGATGTTTCTTGACCAGCTCTCAAAACAGACAGTTAAATAAGAAATGCTTCCTCTAACATCCAGCATTTCACAGGCTGCTTCTCATTTCATCCCCTTTCTAATACCGTAACAAGTAACAGCTCACCCCTGCAGTGGAAGAACTTTATCAGCACAGCTGTAAGATACTTGCTTGGCACGGCTGCCTTTGTCCTTAACTTAGAAATGTTTTTCCTGGAAGATTTCTGTCCCCTCTGCACATCTTCTGTTGGTGACAACCTGAGCTTGCGACCTTCTACCCAAAAGTATGGGAGGATCTGGGATCAGAGGGATCATTTTGATTCACATATTAGCTGGGGAAAAGCTGGAGGTGGGCTTATAAAAGGAAGGTGGCAGATAGCTCTGTTATTGAAAAAAAGAAAGAATATTATCTTGAATAATATCTTGAAGGAGTATTATCTTGAAAAGCTTGGACTCCAGACCCCTGGCACATAATGGGAAGTCCAGAATAGCGCCCCAGGGTCTTTATAGCTCCTCTTTATTAATTATCACCACCATCAACTCCTGTTCTGGGTGCTCATCTTTGATTACACTTGGTAGCATAGCTAACGGCTGGCCCAGGTTCATGACTTAAGTACATCACTTACCATCACTTGACCTCTCATATGAGTCAGTCCTACCTGATCAGAAAGGAGGCCAAGAGTGCTCATGGTTGTCCAGACCAACATTGCCATGACTTATCTTTCCCTTTGCAGAGTCGTTTAGCCCATAGATCTCACCCTGGCTCAGCTACAGGCTGCACCCCCCACCCCTACACTTGCCAGTTGAAGGCCTGAGATGCTTTGCATTAAGGGGCACTGGGGAGCTCAGGGCTTTGGGGGGCTCCAATATCCAGGGCAGGCCTAACTCCATGACCTTGCCCCTTGCCCCTAGGACAGGGGACTAGCTCCCTGTGCATACAAAAACCAGAACAGGGTTTATAGTGTATGACCTTGGCTTTCTCTCTCTCTTTCTAGGTTGGTACCACATATTCTGGGAATTCAGAACTCATCACTTTTCATGGTACACACTCCTGTCTTCACCTTACGTTTCTCTGGGATGTTTGCTGACCCTCCTATCTCTGCAGAGGTGGTTTCCATTTGCCCAGTTCTGGGCGTAAACTAGGTGCTCTGGAAAGTCTGACTGCATCGTGGGAGGGGTGGTCGTTGAACCAAGGCTGAACCAAGGGCACCTCTGTTTGCTTGTGTATTTGCGTGTGAAGCACCTCTGTTCGCTTCAGCTGCCTATTTTATGCATCTTGTCTGAGCATATTCCTCCTAGCTAGTAGCCAGCACTCCATTTTTCCATTCGTGTGTTAGTTTTTCATGACGCATCCACCGATGGCTTCTCCTCGCCCGGGGCTGTCCCATTCACTGGGGTGAGACAGATGGTCCCAGGCTCTTCTCGCCACCCAGGCCCTTAGCCTCTGCTGGGCGAAACCATTTAAGAAGCCATCACAGTGCAGAGCACCGAGAGCTAAGGCAGGGAGGCCCTGGCGGCTCAGAAGGCCTTTGCCTGAGAGCGTTTCTGGACCAGCAGCATCAGCGCTCCTGGAGCTTGTTAGGAATGGAGACCCCTGGGCCTCATCACAGACCTGCCGGGTCAGAAGCTGCATTTTCACAAGCTCCCTCTGAGGTGTGTTTACACACAGTGCGTTGTGAGACACGCTGGCTCTGAGTGGTGCGTAAACATGAGCATGTTTGCGGCCGGTGGGAGCTCATCAGACAGGAGACAGGCCAGGAGACGGGCGCCTGCAGGCGAGCAGTGACCCTGGTCCTCTGTCCCCACACGCTGTCACACCACCGGTGCCTGTTTCGATTGAGGAGTCTGGACACTTGCGGTTTAAACAGGGAAAGGCGCATTTTCCCCTGATCCTGACCTCTGGCTCGGCTCTGTCGCCCTGGCCTGCAGGCGGTGGTCCCCCTGGTGGGGTCTAGCGTCACGGGGTTTTGTCACATTTGGTCACAAAATCCAGGATGTTTGAGGCTTCTTGTTCAGATCCAGTTCAAGGTTCTCCCTTCCTCTGGTGGCAGGTTGACCTTGGGGAGGAGCGGGTGGCGCTGGGCTTGTTTTTGTCGGATCCCCCGTGTGTGGGCGCACGCTGGTCATTTTCTCTCGGGAACCAGCTCAGAGCTCTGGTGTCCACCCACTCATCCAGGTGGGGAAACGGCACGGCCTCCTTTTCCCAACGCTGCACTCCCAGGAGGCTCCCTCGGAGCCCGTCTTCAAGATAAAGAGCTGGGGAGGGGGGAAGGCTCTCAGGCTGGTTCTGCAGAAATAGTGCTTCTCACAAGCCCTATGGGAAGTGGGATACCGCACTGTTGGCATTCTTCCAGCTGTGAGCGGAATCCTTAGCACCCTTAACTGTCCTCTGCGGCACTCCTGGGACCTGCCTCCCTCCCCCTTACACCGCTGTGCTGCCCAGGCTTCGGCGATGTGGGGCCGAGCGCTTGACTGGGTATCGAGGCTCAGTCCGCGTGCATGAGGCCATCCGCGGGAGCCCACCGTGGCCTCTGCTGTGCTCCCATGATGCAGTGCTGGCACCTTGAGGATGGTACGTATCGCGTCCTGCCTGGTGCTACCCTGACCGTGTCTGTCTCCCTGAGAGCGTCCCAAGGTCAGGAATTGTGTCTACTGCACCTACCTCTGCCTCTCCATCCTACAGCAAAGGATTTTATGCCCTCAATAAGCTTTTGTTTGTTGATTGGACTTAAGAGGCTCCATTTCAAAACCTGTCTCAAAAATGTCTTATATAGAAAGAAGGTGTTTTTCCACTGTCTTTTTTTTTTTTTTTTTAATATGTGTGTATTTGGTGGCAGGTGTTAAAGGAGAAAAAGGATCCTGGGGCCTTCCTGGCTCCAAAGGAGAAAAAGGCGACCCGGGGCCCCAGGGACCACCAGGTATCCCAACTCTCGTTCTGGCTATTGCCCTTGATTTTCATTCTTGAGAAAGCCAACAGAGCCAGTGAGTGAGGCTAATTACATTACCACCCTGCCTGCAAGCTCCGTGACATTCCAGAGAAACCCAGTCATGGGTGATGCGTGTTCAAGATGGAACATTGTCAGGAGAAACCAGAAGTTCCCATCATTCCAGCTTCATATGCAGAACAAGCCCCAGAGAGGACCAGGGAAGAGCCTAGGATCCCACAGGGTCACAGATCCTGAACTGGGGCTCATTTCCAAGCTGTGTCCCCTCTACCAGCTAAACCAATATGAGGTCATTTCGGCTAGGTACTCATCGTGTTCCTAGACACTTTGGTGTTTGAATCTCTGAGACTGACTGCGAATTTTAGGAAGCATTTCTCTTTCAGGCCCTCCTGTGGATCCAGCTTACCTGAGGCACTTTCTGAGCAGCTGGAAGGTGAGCTTTCTGAACCTTCGGCCTCCGTTCCCAAGTTCTCAGGCTTAAGTCAGAGACTGGCTCATCCGACTCTTTCTGAGTGTTCTCTGAACGATCTTCCAGGGGGAAAATGGCGACAGGGGACTCAAAGGAGAAAAGGGAGACTCCAACAGCGGCTTCCCTGGCTTCCCTGTGTCGGGGCCACCGGGCCTGCCAGGCAGCCCAGGTCTGGTGGTGAGTAGTGACCCCTCTGCGTCCCCTTCCTCAGTGAATCCTGGAGTCACACCTCCTAGTGTGACTAGGCAGCTGGGAAGCAAGGCCCAGTCACAGGCTAGAGGCAGGCCTCGGGTGTCAGCCTCTCTCGCCGACACTTGCTAACCGGTGGGGAGCCTGGTCGAGGCCACGGAGGAAAGGGAGCTAGCTGGCCAAGGCCTTGTGTATGCAGGTAGCTTCCATGTCACCCGCTGCATCGCCTTATTCACACCAGTGGTGGAAAATCTGCTCAAGGCAAAGAGTTGTTAATGGTAGACACGTCAGATGATAGAGGCAGAAGCAAAGGTGAGGAAGATATTTTTAGAGTGGCTATATGATTCTTCTGAAATTTCATCAGACAAGGAGCCCCTAAGTCAGCTTGGTCTTCTTAGGATAAGAAGCTCCTCCAGGTCACAAGAAAGAAATTCAGTTTATGTCTCCAATGAGATTATGACGAGATCATTGACCGTCAGGGGCCTGGAACTTGCCATGAGCAAGACAAAGCAAGCCAGGAGGCCAGGATTCTCCTCCCAGCTCTGCTGCCGATTTGCTCTGAGACCTTGGCCAAGCCCTACCCCTCTCTGGGCCTCTGTTTCTCCATCTGTGAAATGCCAAGGCTGAACTAGATGACCTCCATCGGACCTTGTAAGTCCAGGGCTCCCTGGGCTTCTCTCCTGTCATTCAACAAAACGACTAGGCCACTCTCTTTAAGTCTCCCACCACCCAGCTTGTGCCCGGGATTGAGGACGAAGATAACAGTAGCGGGAGTTTACGGACTTCTTACCAAGGTCCTGCCAAAAAGACCAGGCTTCTCGTGACTGATAGTGCTTCCTCTCTTCTGTTACCGTGCAGGGCCAGAAAGGGGAAGCCGTTGTCGGGCCACAGGGACCCCCAGGTGCTCCTGGCCTGCCTGGGCCACCCGGCTTTGGGACACCTGGTTCCCCTGGGCCACCAGGACCCCCGGGACCACCAGGACCTCCAGCTATCCTAGGAGCAGGTCAGTACGTGAGTGACCACTTCTGGGTGGCATGTCGGAGCCACACTGTCTGACAGAGGCTGTTTCCTGGATTGAGCCTTCTTTCTTTTCTTTTGTTTTAAACTGAGATATCATTTGCATGCCAAAGAATTCCCTCACTGAAGTGGACGACTGAATGGTTTTTAATATATTCACAAGGCTGTGCCGCTTCACCTCTCCCTAACGCAGGACATTTTCATCTTCTCAAATAGAAATCCTATCAATTAGTAGTCACTCCTGTTTTCAAACCTTGATCTTTCCCTGATCTTGGAAACCACTGATCTACTTTCTGTCTCTATGGGTTTGCCTATTCTGGACATTTCATACCAGAGGAGTCCCACAGAATGTGACCTTGGGCTTCTTTCACTTACCACAATGTTTTTAGAGTTCCCCATGTGTAGCGTGTATCATTTTGTTTGTTCATTCATCAGCTGATGGACATTTATTCCCACTTTTCTGGCTACTATGTGTAATGCTGCAGTGAACATTTATATACAGGTTTTTATGTGAACATGTGCCTTCAGTTCTCTTGGGTTTAGACCTAGGAGTAGAATTGCTGGGTCATACATGTGATTGAAGGTGAAGGCGAAGTCGCTCAGTCGTGTCCGACTCTTTGCGACCCCCTGGACTGTAGCCCACCAGGCTCCTCCATCCATGGAATTTTCCAGGCAAGAGTACTGGAGTGGGTTGCCATTTCCTTCTCCAGGGGATCTTCCCAACTCAGGGATCGAACCTGGGTCTCCCGCATTGCGGGCAGACGCTTTACTGTCTGAGCCACCAGGGAACCCCAATATATGTGATTACTCTATATTTAACCCTTGGAGGAACTGCCAGACTGTTTTCAAAAGTGACTATAACATTTTGCATTCCCACTAGCAGTGTACAAAGGTTACAATTTCTCCTTGTTGTCATCATCATTTGTTATTATTATATCTTTTTTATTCTAGCCATCATTCATTCTTGTGAAGTGATATCTCATCGTGGTTTTGCTTTGCATTTCCCTGAAGACTGATAATGTTGGACATCTTTTCATGTGTGGGTGGAAACTTCTTGGCTGCTTTGTCAATGCCTGGGCCTAAAGGGACTTGAGGACCAGCACTGATTCTAACCCTCTATGTAAAAAATTTTTTTACCCCTTGGTACCTCACTTCCTCAAATGAAAAATGTGTGAAATAGAAGAAAATCTCCATTTATTGAATACTTACCAAGTGCCAGGCTATCTGCTAGTCACTCTCCTACATTATTTTATGGATTCCTACAAAGCCTTTCAAGGAAAGTATTAGCATCCCCATTTTATAGATGAAGAAAGTGAGGCCCAGAGATGTTTAGGAACCTTTCTAAGGTCACAGAGCCAATAAGTGGCACCAGATCAGGACCCAGGTCAGAGTCACTCTGAAGCCTACATTCTTTCCACTGTGCTTATGGTGGAAGACGGCAGTAATAGCATGAATACCTCGTTTTTTGTTGCTTGGGTCGGCATGAGCCAGGCGTGGCGGAAGCACAGCTGGGAAGAGCCTGCAGTGTCTGGGGCATCTGGGAGAACTTTACACAGGATTGGCTGGGGCAAGCGACAGAAATGGAACTCAAACTAGTTCAAGTAACAGGGAAGCTTACTGCATGTGAAGGAGGGGTGAACAATCCGTTTGCTGGAGGGGAAGGCATGCAGTGAGACTTCAGATACAGCCAGGACCAGGGATTCAGTCGCTATGAGGATTCTCTGTCTGTTGCTAAGCTTCTCTCTGAGCACAGCTTCATGCTTCTTCACCACAGACCACATCCTCTGCATGGTGGGAAATACCGACAACCTACAACTTCCACTGTCATCTACAGATCTTGGCCTTCTTTCTCAGCTTTCATTTGAAAAGCCTTGGCATGGGGATGTTGTGGGGACAGATGCTGACTGACCTGTCCTGGGCCAGATGCCCAACCTTGGACCAGTCCCCTGTGGCCAGGAGGTGGGATCACATGAGAACATGGCAGCTCCTTCTGGGCCTGAACGGTCCTAGAGGTGAAGGGGAAGATCTCGGGAGCAGGCGGGGGTGCTGGTCCCATAGGTGCCCAGACAACCTTGAGGGATAGACGGGAATTGCAAGAGGTGGCAGGACATCGCAGGGTGAGTGCAGGATGCAGAGACTCTTGTCCACAGTAGCCCTAAACTCGGGGCCCCAGGACTCCTTGCTCCATTGGAAAGAGTTACCCTTCACACAGTATGTGACGGTTCACAGTTTACAAAACACTCCCGTATCCATTATCCCATTTCGTCTTCACAGCAACCAGGAGGAAGGTGAAATGGATAAGATTATAAAACTCATCTTATGGATGAAGGCACCAAAGCTCACAGAGGTTGAGAGACTAACTCAAGGTCACAGGTGCTAGGAAGAGGCATGGCTGGGGTCCAGATCAAGTCCTCAGGCCCTCTTTCCACTAGAGACATTCACCACCTGTGTGTGAATGTCCAGGTCCTATGTCAGAATTGCAGGCTGGTGTGCACAACCTGAAAAATCGCATGCAGTAGTTTTACTTTGCTGTATTAAGTCGCTTCAGTCCTGTCTGACTTTACGACCCCATGGACTGTAACCCGCCAGGCTCCCCTGTCCATACGGATTCTCCAGGCAAGAATACTGGAGTGGGTTGCCATGCCCTCCTCCAGGGGATCTTCCCGACCCAGGGATGAACTGAACCTGCATCTCTTAACTTCTGCATTGGCAAGCAGGTTCTTTACCACTAGCACCACCTGGGAAGCCCCAAGTTTTACTGGGACTTGTACAAATATCCTTAACCCTGCCAAGCGTTTTGCAGATTTTGAGAGGCGACAAGAGGTTAGAAAGATAGAAGGAGAACAGCAAAATAGCTGTAAAGATATTTGTGCTTGCCTAAAGTAAGAGCTATTCATTTGGGAACCGTAAACTCCTAGGAAATTCAAGGATGTGCCTCAGGGAGCTATCATCCCACTAGCATTCTAAGTAGAAAGGTGTGTGTGTGTGTATCTCTGTTGGGCCATGATCTGTATCTTGTATCACAGAGGGCCTTGATCTGATTTTTAAGGGCACTTTGACTTTTCAAAAGCTAAGAATCTCTGGTTGGATACTATACAGTTTGCAAAGCACATTCCTAGTTTGTATTTTTCTCAGTTCTCAACATAGGCTAGTGAAGAAGAAATATCTGTTTATATTTCACTGATGAAGCTGGGGTTCAGAGAGCTTGTTACTTCCCCAAGCTCACGCAGCTCAGAATCAACAAATCAGGGTCTTCAGTCTCCTGGCTGGAAGGCAAGGGCCCTGTCACTGCCCTACCCTGCCCTCCTCTAGCTTGGCACCTTCTCTTTTTTCTGAGTCTTCTTCCTCTGTTCAGTAATTACCTGTTTGTTTCTTGGGACAAGTAAGTTGTATGAATCAGGGCATTTGGGGATGCAAGTGACAGAAAACTCAACTCAGACTGACTTATACAAACAACAGAAACAGAAGACATGTATTCACTCACAAAACTGGGAAGTCTTAGGCGTGACCTCATTCAGGGCTGCAGTTAAGAGTCTCAGCTCTGCCCTGAGCGAGCCACATGTGGCTGAGTCACAGCTGGGCACCGAGCTCCTAAGATTCAGTTACAAGGTGCTGTGTTTGCAGCGTTGTGAGCAGGGTGCTGAACACTGTCTCAGTAATTGGCTAACATCAGAGGCATTTTGCAGACAGTATGCTCTTCTGTAACTTCTCTTTCCTGCTTTATCTTAGCTGTGGCCCTTCCAGGCCCACCTGGCCCTCCAGGACAACCAGGGCTTCCCGGATCCAGAAACCTGGTCAGTATTATCATCGGGGAGTCTTCATCCTTCTGCTTTGGATGAGTTTGTTTAGAACTGTGGCCGCAATGTTTAGGGGCTGGCGCACCTTCTCTGGTGGAGTTGGGCCTCCATGACAACAGAATTGGTATAATTCCACAAACAGGATATTGTCTCTTTGGGTGACTTAGTAAGTAAAAAGATGCAGACGATAAAATCACTTATGATTTAGGTTCCACAAGAGCCAATTGTATTACATCAAAAAACACAAGCACAAGAGTGTAAACAGCATTACGGGAGACCCTGTGCTGGTCACATTTCCCCTGGGTGACGCAGCATTCTCCATTTTACCGAAGAATGTCTCTCGTACCTTCGTTGCCCTGCGGATCGCCTCACTCTGTATGACACACGGGGACTACTGTGAGGCACAGAAAGGGGAACAAATGCCTCATTAGGGTGTCAGAAGTCCTGGCAATGTACATTGGTCTCTGATAGATTTTAGCTGGAAATTTGGGCTGCCAGATGAAAAACTGTCCAACAGTTGATGAAATTTTGATATTTGGTGCCTTTGGGGGATGTCTGGGTCATTTTAATGCACAAAGTCATTATCTTCAAAGCTAGGCAAAAATTAAGTTTTTATATTCTTTCTCAGTTGAAAAGAATAATAAGAGTTTCCTTGTCTGGTATTTCTCTGAGACTTGATACTTCTTGATAGATTTCTCCTGCTTTTATGTCTGTGCCTAGAGAGGCCAAGATGATTTTCTAACCTTTGGCAATTGTCTAGACAGAGAAGTTATAGACCCCTATTTTCTTCTATTTATTTATTATTGGAACTACTCAGCCAGGCAAAAAAAAAAAAGGTTCAGGACCTAGGTAGAGTCACTGTCTTGTGTATATTTCTTAATCCAAATGAAAACACTTTTGAAACCCTGTAAGGGGCAGCGTGAGCTAACGTAACACATGTAACAATGCTGCAGCTCACGCCAATGGAAGCGGCAGAACCTACCCATGATTTTACGGATACCAATGCCCAGCAGAGCCAGCTCCACTGACAGTTTTTAAATGTCTTCAAGCTCACAGGATATTATCTTCTCTGTTTAATTTTCTAATTGTAAATGAGATTTACGTTTCAAGGTAATGAATGTTTTTGTTTGATCAAAAGGAAAGTCCTTTGGTCATTGATGAAGTTATATATCTCTGTGGCACAATAACCTTTTCATTGACTGGGAGGGGATGGCTCCTATGTGACTTTACAAAGAGGCTGGGCTTCCAAATCGCACCATTGCTCTAATGGTAACCGCAGTGTTTGGTATTTAAAATACCTAACAGGTTACAACGTTTAGCAACATGGATGACATGTTACAGAAAGCACATTTGGTCATAGAAGGGACTTTCATCTACCTGAAGGACAGCACCGACTTTTTCATTCGGGTCAGAGATGGTTGGAAAAAATTACAGGTAATTCTTAAACCCCTTTTTTAACTGACTGTCTCCAAGTACCCTCTAAAAATCACAGTCTACTCCTGTAAATGCCATTTTTCTGATTTGAAAATGCACAAACAGTTTCCAGTTGATGTTTCATTTTCAACATCCTCTTTTCCTTAAAGCTGGGAGAACTGATTCCCATTCCGGACGACAGCCCTCCTCCCCCTGCGCTTTCCAGCAATGTGAGTGCTCTCCCCGCCTGCTTCTGGCTCCTGCAGTCACCAACACTGACTGCGTCCCCTTGGCATCCAGCATCCAGCTCTCTGACTCCCGACAGCCAGCCCTGCAGGGTTCACTATCTGGCAGAAGCCCAGAAATTACCAAGTGCCAAAAGAACGTTCTCACAGTGGACGGCGGGGGCGGGGGGCGGGTAGGGGTGGAGGAGGTGGCGCTGGACCCAGAGGCTGGAGACCTGCCATTCCTGTGTCACAGATGAATCCTCTTGGGCAAGGGACTCCCCTTCTCTTGGCATCAGTTTACTGATCTGTGAAGACATGGTTGGCATAAGCAATCTAGAAGAACCCTTTAATATTTGATGCTGAGACTTCCTTACCTGATTAGAACATTAACAACTTGCATTGTCCACTGTTTTAACCTTACAGCTACCCTTTCAGGTGGGTACTATCATTCCCACTTTGCATGTGAGGGAACTGAGGCTCTGAAGAGGTGCCTTGCTCTATGAAGTGAATGAGTTTTTTGTAAAACATGGGAATTCTGCTTTTTGGTTCAGTGCTCTTTCTAAAAGTCTTGAGAATATTGCTCCCTTTCTGAGGATCATTTTTCATTCATGCATGAAATTCTTCAGTTAAGTGTGGTCCAAAGACCATGACAAACTGTTTAAGACAGCTTTTGAGGAAACAGTGCACTTGTACCTTGATGTACAGTGAAGAACAGCATGAATGCATGTTCAGGATGTTTGTTTTCTCTTTTTACCCGACAGCCTCATCAGCCTCAACTTTCGCTGGCATCTATTTCAAATGTCAATTACGGCAGACCTGCAGTAAGTACCGTTCATGAGTTCACTCTACAAACGCCAGAAGTATGTCTGCCATGGGCCAGGCCCCATGCTTGGTATGCAGTTTGTTTAGATAATTGCCGGAACCTCAGTTGCAGGAAACACAACAAGGCCTGGGGACTCTTGTCCCTGTTGAGTCTGTCCCACCGTCTCTACAGACCAGCCTCTGCAAACATCTTTCCTCCTGCCTCCTCTCCACCCCACCCAAGGACACAGACATAGGTTACCTCTGCAAGACTTGCACACAGCTTAGGGTTGCCATGGCGCTGATCCTGGCCCCAGCTCTATGTGATCTTCAGCTGCAGGGCCCAGTACTACCTGGCTCCATTCAGAGTCTTGGGAGAGGCAGTCCACAGGGCTCAGACTCCCTCCTAGCCAAATCGAGAGCAGCCAAGAGAATGAAATGGAATGGCCTAAGGCCACTCTTTACCAAATATTGTGGGGACACTCTTCAGAGCACAAGGCGTGAACTTGGAGGGCACTGGGCACATTCCCTCTGCCCAGCAGGGGATCCTGTGGGGCGTGGTGAGTCTGCAGGCCCTGTAGGATACCTGAGTGGAGACCCCCAGAAGGAAGCAGCATCGGAAAGTCTGCAGCCCTGCAGTGGGTCTAAGACTTGGGAGTCTTCAGTAAAGCCATGGCTGCTGTCTTGGGGACGGAAGGATTCCTAAAAGAGAATCTATATGGTGAGGAGAGACTGGACTGTGAGGGGCAAAATGCACTGACCGGAGAAATATGAGAAGGAAACTGAGACGCTATTGCCAGAGAGGAAAGAATGCCAAGCAAGGTAGAAGCCGACAATGTCAAATGCTGCCAGGAGGCCCATGGAAAGAGCTAAAAGGTGTTGTTCAAATTGAAAAACTAGGGAAAAGCATTTCTGCAGCATGGAGGGACGCCAACAAGATTCTAGGTGGTGGCAGAGTAGGTGAGGGGTGAGGAAACAGAGAAGCAAGTATAGGTAACCCTTCAAAAAGCTTAGCTATGCAGGGAGACATAAGGGCAGTAGCTACAAAAAGTTTTTAAATAGTGTGTTATAAATTCTGAAGTAATACATATCCATTTTAGAAAGTCTAGACAATGAATAAAAAGAATGGAGAAGAAAATAATCACATAATTTTACAAAACTATCCACAAAATAACTATTTTAACATTTGATTGTTGAAATGTCATTGTCTTCATAAAAATGATAGCTATTCATTATAGAAGTGGTCCAGCAGTTAAAGATACAGGAACGTGAGAACACAAAAGCCCCCCATCCCACCATTCAGAAGCAGCCATGGCTCCAGACCTCCTTCTGCGTCTCCTTAACGAGGGGACGTGGTAGTGATGGGGTCAGAGGTGTGGCAGGGAAGCCCCTCTTACCGCTGCTCCTTGCCTGGGTGTCCGCTAGGAAAGCGCCTTCGCGTGGAGCCTCTTGTGACCGCCCTTGGGTATAGTCCCCAGAGGCACAGCGGCCGGAGGGTGATGAGACCAGAGGGCCTCTTCCCTCACGTGCCATGGCCTTCAGACATATAAGAAGAGGAAGATGGGTTTAAGATATTGTTCTTTCCTGGGGACTTGGGCCCAGGTCCTGCACCAGCTCTGTGCTTCCCCAGCTCTATGCTAGTGAGATAAAAGTTGCTTCTGACATGAGGTTGAGGAGGGGGATGACTGCTTCTTGATTATGAAATGTAATTCAGAGGCTACAGCAGAAAGGGCTGGGGAAGAAGGCTGGGTTTGGGGAGAGAAAGTGTGGAGGAAGAAGATAACAGAATGGCTTTTATCTGGGCTACTGACCAAGGTGTCAGGAAGGTGAAGCTAGAATTATTGTGTGATCCCTGGTTTCTAAGAGTCTGTCCCAACAGTCTTCATAATAAATGTCACGGCCTTCTCCTTTCAATGACTTTTTCCTCTGGTCCCCCAGGATCAGCCCCAGACCTACTCAGGAGGTGGGAGAAAGGGCAGGAGGCAGATAGTTTGACGCACCTCTGAGATCTAGGACCAAAGCCAGCTTAAAAAGCTCCTAGAAACTCAATGACGGGCAGACCCAGAAGTCTCCAACAGATGGCCTGCCTGCAGGCTGAATTCAGATCTCTGAAGTGCTTTAGTTTGTTTTTCTCATACATTTAATAAGAAATGTCTACTAGTTAGAGCGGTTCAGATTGCTGAACCAGAGTGCTTTGGGAGACCTGGACTCTCCTTCACTGGAGATGGTCACACCTGGGCTGGGAACCCAGTGTCAGGTAGAGGATGAACAAGGTGACCTCCAGCGTGCCTTCCAATGCAGCGAGTCTGGGATCTTATTAGCAACATGTGATGGTTATGGGAGTTGGAGTTTGCTATCAATTCTCCAACTGCACTGTCTTTTCTCTCACTTTTTGCAGCTACACTTGGTTGCTCTGAACACGCCGTTTTCTGGGGACATTCGAGCTGATTTCCAGTGCTTCCAGCAGGCCAGGGCTGCAGGACTGTTGTCCACCTACCGAGCATTCTTATCCTCCCATTTGCAAGATCTCTCCACAGTTGTAAGGAAAGCAGAGAGATATAGCCTTCCAATAGTGAACCTCAAGGTAAAACTAAATATGGTTCCCATCTCCACAGGGACTATAAGGCAGTTGCCACTCCTAACACCTTCAGAAGTGTGCTATTTCGAGGCCCTGATTAGTTGTGTGACTTTGGGTGGGTTACCTTCCCTCTCTGGGCCTCAGTCCCCTTATATTTGCAATAGCCCTTCCTGCTTAGATAGTTTGTGACCCTTGGAGCAAACAGGAGGAATAGTAATAACCTCTTTCATTCATATAGCTTTCCTGTTTGTTTATAAAGCACTTCATATCTGTTCTAATAGATACTTCCAATAAAAATGGGAGTTATTCTTTTCTCAGTTTGTTGGGAGACCGAGGCTTACAGGGAGAAACGGTTCACTCAGAGTAACTATAAACTGGAATTGGTGTCCTTGATCCGCACGTCCAGGGCTCTTGTTCCACCCAAGGGTGCCTTCTGGAGAGAACTGCCTGAGTGGCACCAAACCACGGTCCTGCACCCTGGCTTGCTTCCCTCGGGTATTTCTGTGCCCGTGTTCACTGGCAAGGCGGGGCCTCCCTGCACCCTCCATTGCACAGTGGAAATAGCCTACTCCTTTAAGGCTACAGAAGAGCAGCTCTAATGCTGCTCACACACATCCTGGGTCTTGACTCCTAGCCAAATCTTAAAGGTACTTTGAGACCCTTTGATCCCTGTGATCCCAGTACTCCAACCTGGAAGCTTGAGCCTGGCAAGTTCATCCTGACCCCACACACAGCACTTCCTATCCCCTCTTCCAAGGGTCTGTTCTACCATTTCAGCCACTCAGATTGTCTGTATTCTTAGGCTATAAATAACTGAAGGAAGAGGAGTGAGAGATTCGTCTCCACATCACCCACTGTGCTGTGCATAGTCGTGTCCAGCTCTTTGTGACCCCGTGGACTGTAGCCTGCAGGCTTCTCTGCCCACGGGGATTCTGCAGGCAAGAATACTGGAGTGTGTTGCCATGCCCAACCCAGAGACTGAACCCAGGTCTCCCACATTGCAAGCAGATTCTTTACCATCTAAGGCACCAAGGAAGCCTCACCCATGTGTATATTAGCACAAATTTGAAGCTCAGTATATAATTATAAAGGCTTCCTTGGTAATTCAGATGGTAAAGTATCTGCCTGCAATGCAGGAGACCTGGGTTTGAGGCCCTAGTCAGGAAGATCCCTGGAGAAGGGAATGGCAACCCACTCCAGTATTCTTGCCTCAAGAATTCCATGAACAGACTGTGGGGTCGCAAAGAGTTGGACACGACTAAGCGACTAACACTTTCATTTTCATATAGTTATACAATGTTTAAAATAGCAATAATAAAGACCTAAAACACGTTTTTGATGGGGAAGAGACATTATGCACATATAGTAAAAGAAATTACCTCAAGAAATAAGGCCATAAAGCTGAAAGGGTTCCAAGGATAGATTATAAAATCAAACCAAAGTATTTCCCAAGTTCTCACTCTGTCCAGGATATGGGATTAGAGTTGGGGGCTTCCAAGCTTTGAAGAATGGATAAATACTTGTAAGCTGTTTGTATAATGATTCTAATGTAGCATTTTTGTCTCCACAGGGTCAAGTACTTTTTAATAATTGGGACTCAATTTTTTCTGGCCACGGAGGTCAGTTCAATACACACGTTCCAATATATTCCTTTGATGGCCGAGATGTAATGACAGATCCTTCCTGGTAAGTAGAGGTTGAAGCCTTTGAAGTATATCATATGATAGATAGCTTTAGGAAACAGTCTAACAATGGACTGCCCTTATCAGCTACTCCTCTGAGGTGTTGCCAGGATAAAACCCCAGTGAGGCAGCCAGAGGCCTTGGAGAGAGCTTGGCCTTGAAGTTAGGAGACCTGGGTCCAGTAAGTTCATATGGGACCTTGGGTAAGGCACTTCCACTCTTTGAGCTTCAGTTGCCTCACTTGTCAAATGGGCAGAATAATCATATCCATACCATAATAATGCTGTGAGAATAAAAAGGTAAGTGTGAGAATATCTAGTATACAGTAGGCACTTAATTAGTGGTAAGTAATGCTATTGTTGGTGATTCTTTAACCCTCTCCTGTGAGTTGCACTCTAATTCTTTGAAAATTATGTATGCTTTTAAGAATACAACAACTCAGTAAATCTTTCCTCATTGTCTACTGTATGCCAGGCCTGATGTCAGGCCTGGAAGGCACAGTAATAAACCTACATACACAGCTCCTCCCTTTTCAAAGCTTATAGTCTGTGGGAAGACAGACACAGACTAGCTACCATTCTAGACATGATATTGTCATTGGAAAATGAAGAAACAGCTAAGATGGTAGGAGCACAGAGGAAATAGTCATCATTCCTTAGCAGTGAGAAGAAGGAAGGCTTCCTGTAAGTTGGGTCATTTAATGGACTTTGAAAGATGACAAGGAATCGCTGAAAGTGGAAGTGAGGCCATTCTAGACTAAGGGGACTCATCAAAGGCTCAAATTCACAGAAGCAGAGAGTATGATCTTGGAGCAGGTAGAAACTGGATATGGTCGGAATGCAGTGTGTTCAGAAAGTTGGAAACAGTGATAGACAGACAGAAAAGTGATGAGCGGAGATTTCAGGAGTTTGACTTAACTCGCTAGACTTAGGCTGATTTCCTTGCCAAGATATGCCACAAAGAAGGGTCATTTCAAAAAGTAACACAACAAACTTCCTCTGTAGGCCCCAGAAGGTCGTCTGGCACGGCTCCAGCACCTACGGAGTCCGTCTTGTGGACCAGTACTGTGAAGCGTGGAGAACCGCCGACACGGCAGTCATGGGCTTGGCCTCCCCACTGAACACGGGGAAGATTCTGGACCAGAAAGCATACAGCTGTGCTAACCGGCTAATTGTGCTGTGTATCGAAAACAGTTTCATGACAGATGCGAGGAAGTAACAACCCTCCCATGCTTCTTAAGAGTTTTCCAATTTTTTTATGTGAAGAGTTGACACTGAAATCTAAAATGTTTAAGCGTTGTAAATATTAGTTTTTTATTACACATCCGTCACAACAGCAACCAAAGAAAACATACCTCAATACACTCAAAACTGAAGACATAAAGGACTCAGATCAAAGACAAAATCTGATCCATCTATTGGTGCTAGATTCTGCAGGAAACCCCATGCAGTGTAAACACATCCCAACACGGTTAAGAGCAAGTTAAAAAAAAGAGCAGGTTTAAAACAAAGGCCTTGGCATTCCTCCCACTGCATCCTTCAGAAAGTGATTTCCTCCTTTTAACCATTGTTGAGTATAAGATGTCCTTCATGTTTTCTTACGAAGTCAGTGTTCAGAAATGTTACCCCTTTCTAAGTTATGTGCAGACCAAACACTTTGTTCTTTAGTATACATCCATTGTTTGCAACTGCTGTTTATATAGACAGAACTGCTCAAAATGATCCTATTTGTATTTTCTGATATTACAGACTTTAATGTTTTCTTCTGAAAATATTATTGCCATCATACTTTAGGAGTTTTATATTTTTACACAATCATATTTCAGTATGGCATCTGTTTATATGAATGACTTGCTGGAAAAGTTTAAGTTCCCAATGATCTGAAACTAGAGAAGAAATACCACATAATTACTTCCTTTCCCTTGGTGGCCCTTTTCCCTACCCCCATCCCGATTTTATGACTTCCATTTGGCAATTCTTGAATTATAACTCCCTTCGAACAAACAGGTTCATGAGGATAAATTTTCTGAGACACATATATCTTCATGCTGTATACGTTGGCTCTTTTTTTTTCCATGTAATAAGTGAACATAAAAACATCTTTTCCGGGACCTCCCTGGCGGTCCAGAGGTTAAGACTTCACCTTCCAGTGCAGGGGGTGCAGGTTCGGTCCCTGGTCAGGGAGCTAAGATCCCACATGCCTCTTGGCCAAAAAAACCAAAGCATAAAACAGAAGCATTATTGTAACAAATTCAATAAAGGCTGAAAAAAATGGTCCACATTTAAAAAAAAAACATCTTTTCCAGGCGCTTTCTTCTGTTTGACTTTTCCCCCTCCGCTCCTTTATTCCTCATCACTGATGTGGAAGTGGCCCTCAGGCAGGATTGCTAACCCTGTCACTGCCACTTGTGTGTCCCCTCAGGAGATGATCAGAAAATGGGAAGATTTTCCCATCATCCTCTTCTGCTCCTGTGTGTTGTCTTCCACTCGGCGAGGGCAGCATGGGGCACGCAGAAGAGGCCCAGTGCTGTATCTCAACACATGATGTGGGCAGATCTGCCTTTTTCTCTCAAGGAGGTTGAGGTCAAATAAGTAATATCAGCTCTCGGTTCTAAATATCAGACTTACATAAGTCCCACTTATCTTTCCCAATAACCTGCAAGGTAAGTATTTTTATCTCTGCCTTACAAATGAAAACAAAATTAAGAAGCTGAGGCTCAGGAAGCCACTTGTTCCAGGTCACAAGGCTGCTGAGTGGTCGGGCTGGTTTCACACCCAGGGTCCGTCTCACTCCAGTGCCCAGGATCGTTTCAAGGAGCAGCTACACGAGGCTGCCTTTTCGCTCCCTCTCAGCTCCCAGGCTGTGACTCTCTGGCTCTTGGCTTGATGCTGCAGGAGACACAGGATCGCCAGGCAAGCAGCATGCCAGGATATTTCCTCCCATTCAGCCAGGCTGTCCCAGAAACTCAACAAAGTGAATCCATCCTAATGGTCCTTGAGGTAGGAAGGAGGTGGAGGACCAACAAGAAAAAAGCAGATAGCCGAGGACCTCCACTTAGGGGCTTCCTACATGGAAGAGTGGTGGGAGTCTGAGTCGTGGGCTGAAGACACATGTAGGTTGGAAAGACCCGGAGGGGGGCCGCTGAGGACTCACACCCCCACCAGGGACGGGTGGGCACAGCACCTGAGGGAGGAGGGCAGTGGGAGGTGCTGAGGTCGTGAGGTGAAGGTGCTGTCCCCCCCCCCCACTTGAGCCGGAGCCCGCCGAGGTCCTGGGCCACAGACGGGACAGGGTGGGCTCAGGGTGTGCTGACCCCAGGAAGGAGGTTGACATTCATGCCCTGGCTCCTCAGTCCTCTTTGGGTACTGAAGGAGGGTGTGACCAGCTGTCCTCCCAGCAGAGGCCTTGAATGAACCCCAGCCCTGGTTAGACTCAGAGTGACAGTCAAAAGCCTGGGTCTAGCATTCAAGGCCCTTCACTGAACATCGGGTCTCTCGTCATTTGCCAAAGGCCACCAGCCTGAGGCCCTCATGATTCCTTATGTGAGCCGTGTAGACCCCTGTGTGGGGCTGCTGTCCATGCCCTGCCTCATCTTGGGAAAGCCTAAGGTGCTCTAGGTCTAACCTGGCCCTCTAGCCAACAACCAGTGCGGATTCTGCTTCCTCTGTGATATCCCTTGCTCCTCTGAACCTGCCAGCCTTTTATCATGCTTCCTCTTCTGAACACCTAGTGTTTTAACACCTGGATCTTGTCACACAAGTAAAACGCAAAGATTGAAAGGTCTCCAGCCTTCACTTTACCCCTGAGTGTCCTTCAAGTCTGGGGAGCAGGCTAGCATTCTCTGACATAATACGGCATGGAATACACTCCTCAGTTGTTGGACTTGACGGTGTGAGAGGTCTTGGGGTACTTTCTCTGAACTTTCTCTGAACCCATATTGTGGACTCTCAAAGTCTGAAGCCAACAGCATCCACAGTCCCCTGTCCAGAAGCAGAAGGGCAGAAACAGCTGTCCCATATCCACCCACAGCGAGTCCCATGGGAAGGCAGACTCACAAAAGCAGCCGGGAGACTGGCGAGGACCGGGAGGTACGGGAGACGGAGCACGAAGCGGGAAGTGCGGGGCGAGCTCTTGGCCCCCGCGCGTGGCCACGTGGTGCCTGCAGAAGAACCGAGGGAGTGAGGACAATGGAACACAAGAGTCACGCTCAGATTTCCTGCACCCTTGCAGTTAGACGGCTCGGACTGTGTTGCTTGAACCTGTAGGGAGGGAAGGAGACGGCATGGACCCCAGGCAGTGTCAGCAGTCCAGTACAGCTGAATATTGATCAGTGAAGGAAATACAAGTCAAATGCATAAACCGAAAAATGAACAACCAACAAAATGGAATGTGTTGGCTTGTGAAACCAGGAAGAAGGACAGGGAATCCAAGAGACTCGCACAACGTAGTCACTTAGTCTGTTTTTTTCTTCTGTGTGTGTATGTCTGTCTGTTTTGCTTTTGCTTTTCTCTGTATGTGGCTTCCTTCTTATGGTGAGAACAAGATTCCTTCATGTGGCAGGGATTGTTCCCAGCTCAAGGCTTATGTTATCCCAGCACCCCAGGGAGTGGCCTCAGAGGAAAGAGAAGACTCTCTCTCCCATCTGGAATTATATTAGTCCCCAGAAAGAATTCTGTTGAGTCCCACTCATGTTGTGTGCCTATGATTGTGATTGGCAGCTCCACCCAAGATGAGTTGTGCAGAAGAAACGATTCCTCCACGCAAAAGGTGAAGGAGGTTTGCAGTGACCAGAAGCCAGAGCCCAGGAGGTTAAGAAAACCAAAAAGAGAGAGAGACAGATCCCAACACCCAACCACAGGAAAGGACTGAGCGTGGGGCATGTGGTGGTAAATGGCACCCTGGCCTTGAATTCTAGGGTGAGGTGTGTGGACTTCATCCTGCTACTGATAGAGCACCTTCAGAAGACTTAAGAGATTTGGGATTAGTTTTATGTTTGAGAAAGATCCAACAGGCCTTTTGTTTGTTCATTTATCCATCCAGAGATATTTTTCAGTAATGCTTTTTTACCCAGAGTCATGTTTAAATTTGGAGATGCTAAGATAAATTTGGCTTCCCCAGTAGTTCAAACAGTAAAGAATCTTGTTGCAATGTGGGAGACCTGGGTTCAATCCCTGGGTCAGGAAGATCCCTTGAAAAAGGACATGACAACCCACTCCAGCATTCTTGCCTGGAGAATCCCATGGACAGAGGAGCCTGGTGGGCTACCGTCCATGGGGTTGCAAATAGTCAGACATGACTGAGTGACTAACTCACTTTCAAGATAAATGGTGCCCCCACTTTTCAAATCCACTAAGCTCATTCTGCCACAGATTGTTTCGAATTCCATGTCTTCCTCCAAATCCTCAAAGACCTTGCCAAGTGGATGTGTGCAATTCTTACCTAACCCATCGATGGAGGAGTACCTCTCTGGTCATTCCTTGAGCTTCTGAGTCACCAAGACACTGCTGAACCTCCTCGGAGCTCTTTGATCTCCGTTGGCTGATTTCCCCCTTTACCTTCCATCTGTACTCTAACTTACAGGGCAGATGAATGTAGACAGGCCTTCGTCTGGGTTTGAATTTGTCTCTGCCACCTACCAGCCATGTAATCACAGGCAAGTTACTGAAAATCACACCCTACACTCAACACTTCCCTGCAGTTCAGTTTCTTCATCTGTAACACAGAGGTAGTAAATGAAACAACTCTCCATTGAGTTACCTTGTTGGAAGCTCTAGGAATGGGGTTGTGACCCTGAGTAAGAAACCAGTAAGTAGTGACTGTCCTTATGACCTGCCCCAGACGTCTCTCAAGATGAGCTGGGGGCCCTTTCTCTAGGCTTGCAGGGTGGCGTCTTCCAACCTGGTTTCTCTGCCTTCAAGCCCAGGGCTCTGACTCAAGCCGTATACCCTAGTGCAGCTGTTACCTGCCGATGAATGTCCACTGGCCCAGCCCCTGGTGTCCTGGCTCCCCTTCCCCGCTGCTCATTCTCCCCCTAAATCTGCAACTAAAATGTTATCATCTGTCCCAGTAGGGGCTCCACGGTTCCACTCTGGCACTGGGGCTAGATTCCTTCAGATTGACAGGAGCATGTGCCATAATGACTGTGAGATAATCTGATTATTCCCCTGCCTAAGCCTGCCCAGCACCCTTAGTTGCAAGCAGGACCCAGAATGCCCTGTTACCTGATATTCTCATAGAGGAGATGCCCCACCCCTTCCTCCAGACTTGCTCCTTCTCCTCTGGTCCTTCTCTCGGGGAATGGTGCCACCAGCCAACCAGCAGCCTGAGAGTCACTTGCTTGTTCACTAATCAGGATATTTTCTGAGTGCTTTCTTAGTAATAACAGCAACAATAATATTACAACGTAAAGTAGGTATGAGGAACTTCAGCAAAGTCTGACTCGTTCCATGACGGCTACTTCTTCTCAACGTCAAAGTATTTTTAAAAAGATATCTCCAGGGAGTCTTGCTTTGCTGCACATGTTGGTCCTCCTTTGAGACAGAGCTGTCTCTGCTCTTACTTCTGTAGGACTGTATCTCCCATCTTGCTGATCTCCTGGCCCACAGCGTCTCCCTTCCAGCTCATTCTCTACACCAGGAGAGACATCTTTCTCAAAAACCTGCCGCACTGTCAGTGTTCGGAATTGGCATCCTTCCTAGATGAGGATTCGTTTTCCAGGAGTTTATGTGGGAGGTGATCCCAGGACCCCTGGTAGGGGAATGCGAATGTGAGACTGGGAGGGGAAGGCAGACTTTCAAGGGGGCATCTGGTCTCTGCTGTGAGTGACCCGATAATCCTCTGCTTTTAGGAACTCTAGGGTTCAGTGTAGGACAGGCACCTCAGAGTTTCCCACCCAAGGGCCAGGGAGCTGTGCTATTTAAACACCAACCCACAGCAGTCACTGAAGGGCGGAGCGCATTACCTTCCCGTATCTGACCTGCTGAGCTCACTCACGGTGGGCTCTGACCGCCAGAGAAAGCTCTCAGGCGAAGAGACGCAGATGCTGGCCGTCAGAGGTCTGTGGGCCGGCGCCACAGAGCCTGTTTCATCAGGCTCATTCAACGGGAAGCCGTGCAGCTTTTATTTCACAATAATAATTTGAACTTACAATAAGTTCCCCAGACCTCATTGAAGTGATAAAAATAATAAAAATAAGAGGAGGTAAAAAGTTCTGAAATACCACTGTTGCAAAGGAAGAGCAACATCAACCAGGCAGAAGCCTCGAGGACTTCCTGGAAGAGGTGAACCTGGTGTGATTGGGTATCTTACAACCGCAGCAAGGACGAGGCCTGCACGAGTCTGCCCTGGGATGCTGGTTTGCACAGCACTGCGCCAGCCGGGGCTGGAGGCCAAGAGACTGGGACCTGTGAAGGGAAGCTCACGGTGACCGGGGCGGTTGCTGCCAACACTCAGAAGAGCTATCCATCCTTTTCAGTACAGGCTTTCATACTTATAAATAGCAACATATATTTGATTTGACAAATCTCCAGTCATCTGAGAAGATTAAGCAGTCTCGAAAAGGGAACCAGCAGATCAATCAGAGCCAATGGCTTTTATTAAAAAGAATTATTACAGAAAACTGGAGCAAATGTTTGAAAAATTCAAATTTGCTTTTCAGTGAAATGTCAGAGGATAAAAGAAGCATAAGATAGGATACTAGGAGAACAAGAAACAGTTCTTGAAAATAAAATACATGATTGTATAAGCCCAAAATAAGACAGGACTGCAATGTATATATCATTGAAAACTTAGTGAATTAGTCACTAAAGTGATTTAGTGAATTATCAGTAAACTTGTAGGAATTAATACAGTCCTCTCAGAACACAGACAAGAAGATAAATTCATGAGATAAAAATAGAGTGATAGATATAATGTCCCGATATTCATATAGCAGGAGTCATAGAATAAGAGAGAAGAATGGATAGAAGTGAAATATTAGTTAACAAAATAATGAAAGGAGATTTCCTGAGCTGAAAGAGTTTTAGTTACGGGTTAAAGAGATTCACTCAGTTCAGTTCAGTTCAGTCGCTCAGTTGTGTCCGACTCTGTGACCCCGTGAATCGCAGCAGGCCAGGCCTCCCTGTCCATCACCAACTCCTGGAGTTTACTCAAACTCATGCCCATCAAGTCGGTGATGCCATCCAGCCATCTCATCCTCTGTCGTCCCCTTCTCCTCCTGCCCCCAACCCCTCCCATCATTAGGGTCTTTTCAAATGAGTCAACTCTTCGCAAGAGGTAGCCAAAGTATTGGAGTTTCAGCTTCAGCATCAGTCCTTCCAATGTACAACCAGGACTTATCTCCTTCAGGATGGACTGGTTGGATCTCCTTGCTGTCCAAGGGATCTCAAGAGTCTTCTCCAACACCACAGTTCAAAAGCATCAATTTTTCGGCGCTCAGCTTTCTTCACAGTCCAACTCTCACATCCATACATGACCACTGGAAAAACCATAGCCTTGGCCAGACGGACCTTTGTTGGCAAAGTAATGTCTCTACTTTTTAATATGCTATCTAGGTTGGTCATAACTTTCCTTCCAAAGAGTAAGCGTCTTTTAATTTCATGGCTGCAGTCACCATCGGCAGTGATCTTGGAGCCCAAAAAATAAAGTCTGACACTGTTTCCACTGTCTCCCCATCTATTTCCCATGAGGTGATGGGACCAGATGCCATGATCTTAGTTTTCTGAATGTTAAGCTTTAAGCCAACTTTTTCACTCTCCTCTTTCACTTTCATCAAGAGGCTTTTTAGTTCCTCTTCACTCTCTGCCCTAAGGGTGGTGTTATCTGCATATCTAAGATTATTGATATTTCTCCTGGCAATCTTAATTCCAGCTTGTGCTTCTTCCAGCCCTGCATTTCTCATGATGTACTCTGCATATAAGTTAAATAAGCAGGGTGACAATATACAGCCTTGACGTACTCCTTTTCCTATGTGGAACCAGTCTGTTGTTCCATGTCCAGTTCTTTTTTTTTTCCCATGTCCAGTTCTAACTGTTGCTTCCTGACCTGCATACAGGTTTTTCAAGAGGCAGGTCAGGTGGTCTGGTATGCCCATCTCTTTCAGAATTTTCCACAGCTTATTGTGATCCACACAGTCGAAGGCTTTGGCATAGTCAATAAAGCAGAAATAGATGTTTTTCTGGAACTCTCTTGCTTTTTCGATGATCCAGCGGATATTGGCAACTTGATCTCTGGTTCCTCTGCCTTTTCTAAAACCAGCCTGAACATCTGGAAGTTCTCAGTTCACGTATTGCTGAAGCCTGGCTTGGAGAATTTTGAGCATTACTTTACTAGCGTGTGAGATGAGTGCAATTGTGTGGTAGTTTGAGCATTCTTTGGGATTGCCTTTCTTGGGGATTGGAATGAAAATAGACCTTTTCCTGTCCTCTGACCACTGCTGAGTTTTCCAAATTTTCTGGCATATTGAGTGCAGCACTTTCACAGCATCATCTTTCAGGATTTGAAATAGCTCAACTGGAATTCCATCACATCCAATTGTTTAGTTCGTAGTGATGCTTTCTAAGGCCCACTTGACTTCACATTCCAGGATGCCTGGCTCTAGGTGAGTGATCACACCATTGTGATTATCTGGGTCACGAAGATCTTTTTTGTACAGTTCTTCTGTGTATTCTTGCCACCTCTTCTTAATATCTTCTGCTTCTGTTAGGTCCATACCATTTCTGTCCTTTATTGAGCCCATTTTTGCATGAAATGTTCCCTTGGTATCTAATTTTCTTGAAGAAATCGCTAGTCTTTCCCATTCTGTTGTTTTCCTCTATTTCTTTGCATTGATCGCTGAGGAAGACTTTCTTATTTCTCCTGGCTATTCTTTGGAACTCTGCATTCAAATGGGAATATCTTTCCTTTTCTCCTTTATTTTTCGCTTCTCTTCTTTTCACAGCTATCTGTAAGGCCTCCTCAGACAACCATTTTGCCTTTTTGCATTTCTTTTCCATGGGGATGGTCTTGATTCCTGTCTCCTGTACAATGTCACAAACCTCTTTCCATAGTTCATCAGGCTCTCTGTCTATCAGATCTAGTCCCTTATATCTATTTCTCACTTCCACTGTATATTCATAAGGAGCTGTCTGGCTCAGATCATGAACTCCTTATTGCCAAATTCAGACTTAAACTGAAAAGAGTAGGGATAACCACTAGACCATTCAGAGATTCACTAGTCCTAGGCAAAACTGTTGCAAAAAATTCACCCAAGGGCATATCTGGTAAAATTTCAGAATTGCAAGGTTAGTATAAAAATCCTATAAACTTTCATCCAGGAAGAAGTTCAGACCGGCACTGGCGTTCTTGTTTGTGATATTACTGGGGGCTCAGACAGGAAACAACGGAACAATGTATAAATAATCCTGTTGATTAAGAATTATGGCATTAAAATTTTGCAGCCTAACTGAGAACAAAAGAGAGATACTTCCAGAAATGTCAAGACTCGAAATTATAACACCCAGGTACGTCCTGAGAAACAAACTTAGAACAATTATAACCCCATAAAAATGAACAGAGAATTAAGATCTCAGAAAGTAGAGGGCACTGTAATACACTAGAAATCTAAAGAGAAACAAAATAATTTTTAGCTTTACCTAATCAGTGTTTCCCAAGTTGTAACATGTATACCACACCTAGATTGAAGTGATTTTTCCTTTAATAGTTATATACCTATTTTCACATGTGATTGAAACATACAGGGAGCCCCAAATAAAAAACTTCACATTTATTTTTAATTTAATATGAAGTGTTCAGTGGGTAGTTAAGTTTTTAAAAGTTTGTTGATTTAGGACTTTCCTGGTGGTCCAGTGGTTGAGACTTCTTGTTTCCAATGCAGGGGGTGCAGGTATGATCCCTGGTTAGGGAACTGGGATCCCGTATGCCATGAAGCAGTCTTTAAAGTGCATTGGCTTAAAGAAAAATATTAAGTAATTTACAGTACAGAAGGTGTATTTTTAAGATAGTATGAAAATGAGCAAGTTTGGGGAACGGCTGGACTAAACAATTGTTGATATTGTGGTTATAAAATGTGTTCCAGACTTACCAGTTTGTGATGACAGAGTAGGTTCCAGTTTCTTTTAAAACCCAAATTACGAGTCTGATGTCCCAGGTGGGAAACTAACACAAAGTCCAGTCCTTCTCTTCCCCAAATACCCGTCAATAAGTCTACCTTCGAATAATCCACGCTTGCTTGTATTTTCCCCTGGGATCAGGTCTCCTCACCTTTACCTGGGGGTCCCTGCGGGGAGAGAGGCACTCAGGGACGGCCCTCGTGCCAAACTCACTGCCCCGGCGGCAGCGCTCGCTCCGCAGTGCGGGGGGCCCTCCTGGGGCTGCGAACTGTGCTGACGTCCCTTGATGCAGGTGATCTCGGGGAGCAGAAGAGAGACAATGCGGAGCGCGAGACAGAGACGGGGAAAAGCCCATCTACGGGTGCATCATCACGGTCACTGCTGTCAGCAGAGGGGGTTCAGCCCCACCAGCACCTCTGAGAAGTGTACAGAGCGGCTTTTCAAACTACCCATCTGCTGGACGGGAGGCTGGATCCTTTGTCCACTGGCTGCCATTCTGTATTGGTCAAGCGCTGCCCATAGGGTACTAACTGCTTTTCACTTCTAAGCTGAGCTTATAAGCCAGCCCAGAAAGTTCCCTGGCGTTGAGAGAAGGCACTAGCACAGTACGGAGCAGACAAGTGGTGAGTCTGAAGGCAGAACAGCAGCAGCAGAAGGCGAATGGGAACTACCCACTACAGTGAAGGCTGAAATCGAGCCTGGTCTGGAGGGGCGGCTAAAGGTGCAAGCGCAGAGGTGTCTACTACAACCCCTGCAGCAGGTCAGCTCCCCTTCTCCTTAGAGTCAGTTTCAAATCAGGGCCCCAATATCCACACTGTTCTATAAAATATAGATATAATCAATCACGTGCTATGAAAACATAATGATCAAAACTAATGCAAAAATACATAGAAAAGCTGTATATTCCAACCACAAATGTAAAATATTATTAAAAAACTCACTTCCCCATATCCTGCATTCTTAGTTTTATGGCCAGGATAAGAGTGATTCCTCAAAGAAAGGGGATGCTACAGCAGAAAGGAAAAGCGAATTGGCAAATGAGAAAATAAAAGGTGCCTATTACATTCGGCCTCTTGGGTTTCTCTCTTTCTCCCATATCTACAATACAGTTAACTCACACACAGTGAAAATATACTCAGCTCCCCCCTTAAGATTTGACAACCAAAGTGGCATTCAGCTGTCACACCCAGCTGTTGCAAGTTGAGGGTCTCTGGATGATGTACAGTCCATTCCACCGGTCCTTACGCTAGTCACTCAGTTCCTAAGTATTTACTGAGCAAACTGGGATATCGTTGTTGCTGTTGTTTAGTCGCTAAGTTGTGTCTGACTCTTTTGCAGCCCCTGGTTGTAGCCCGCCAGGCTCCTCTGTCCTTGGGATTTCCCAGGCAAGGATACTGGAGTGGGTTTCCATTTTCTTCTCCAGGGGATCTTCCCGACCCAGGGATTGAACCCACGTCTTCTGTATTGGCAGGCGGCTTCTTTGCCACTGTGCCACCTGGGAAACCCAAACTGGGGGTATAGAGGAAGAGTAATCGCCCTCAAAGATCTTATATTCCAGTGTGAGGGGAAATAGATCATAAGCATGAAAACAAACAGATAAGATGAAATCAGGTACTGATAATTGCTAAAAATAGACCAATTAATGAGGTATGATTGGAGGTGGGGAGGATGCTGAGATACCCTTCTGAAGCGATGGCATTTAAGATGAGATGTCAGCAACTGGTGTCTTGAGATATCTTGATTAAGGTGAAAACATGGAACTATTAGACTACAGACCCTCATGAACCTCTGGGGAAGTATATGAGGTAAGGTCCATCCAAACTGACCAAAAGCATTCTTAATATTTGAAACAGAGGGAATCTGATGCAGACAATTAGTTACACAAGTTCTGGGAAAGCCGAGACTGAACAGGACACAGTAAGACTATCCAGATATTACCCAAAGTGGGGCAAATAAAGGAGGATGTGTTACCAGAGCTTAGAGATGAACACCAAACAGCGAAAGCTGGACCGCATTGACCTGGGGTCATAAAGGAAGATGAGCCCACAGCTGGAAACTGCTACAGATGCAGATAACGTGGAAGAAAAATGCCTTGATTCATTCCTTCCTCCTGCTTTCCAACCCCTCACCTATCAAAGGTAGTCATCTAAGCCAACGGCCCGGGCAGCTTGGCCAGGATCAGGTCCCCACCCCAAAACAGGCAGAAGTGGGAGAGAGAAATACTCCTTGAGAGCAAACAGGTCCAGACAGACACAGGAAGATTCCACAACTTCGTGGTTATTGAAAGTTTAATATTTCAGTCGCAAACTATTCCAATCTCTTCTCCCTTTTCCCCTGCCCTCACGCTGAGCATTCTTGAGCTAAGTTCCTGCCTTCTAGGGATGAAGATGGGGAGGAATGAGATTAGGGCCTAAGGTATCTTCTCCTCTTCCTTCATCAAGGCTCAGCCCTTCAGGTGTGTTTGCCATGGAAGGAAGGAGAGGAAACAGGACAAAAGTTTCTTTACTCACCTGACCAGGGCTGTGGTCCTTTCGAGGCTGGATGTTCCTACTTGTCTGGCTGACAGGGGCCACTGACACCCTCTGCGGCAGGCAGTGAACGCTGGTGAATCCTCTGGAGGACCTTCCTATGGGAGATAGGACCGACTGCCTTCTCTGATGTCCGCGTAGCCCAACTGGGAACCTCACCAGGACAACAACAGAATATATACGTAGCTCTACTTCTGCCCCAATTCCCGCCTTGAAGCAAAATTAATCTTCTTCCACTTGACTCAGCTAAGCCCGAGGGCAAATTAGGAAATGATAACCAACGTGGGAGCAGCACATCAATTTCCCCTCCTCTCAGGGGCACCCCCCCATGGCTGCATCTTTGAAGCTGCCCCAATCTTTGGCTTGGGGGAGAATTACCTCTCACCACACACACTGCATTCCCCACAAGGCAGAGGGTACTGACCCTAACTCCCCTCCGTCTTTCCTTCCCTGTCATCTCAGTGAAGATTAGAAAGGATGGATGGTGGGGAGGGACTGTCTGTGTGTCCCAGGAAAGGAACCTGGTGTCATGGCGGGCTGCTGTCTCAAGATAGAGCCGTGCTCTGGTCCTCATCTCTGGGCTTCAGCTGGAAGTCCTGGACGATGGGGAAAGTTCCAGGAGTATCCTGTTACCTTTGAGCGATGGAAGGGAGGCAAGCTTACAGAGACCTAAGGGTAGAGTGTCTCGGGAACAAACAGCAAATTTCGTGAAGGTCTTGAGATGCAAACTCACTTGGTGTGTCCAAGGGACAGAAAGACTCTGGAAGGCGCTGGAGGGGCCGTAAATGGGAGAGAAGACACGGCAAGCCAGGGGAGGCCAGGGGAGGCAGCTGCAGATCACCTTGGCTTTTGTAGGTGAAGGTATAAGGTATGGATTTTATGTCTGGTTGCTCTGAGAAGCTCCTGGAGGCCTTCAAGAGGCAGAGGGACATGAACCGCTTTTTACTTTTATTTTTTGAGGCAGTAATATCATCAAGACATTTTTTATGATCAGAAAATACAAAACCGGCATTGACCCTTTAAATACATAAAGAGAGTCCTCACAAACACATACCTCCTGCAGCTAGTGCTCATTTTATTGTGGAGATAGATACAACTATCTAGGTTTTTGCTGTGAACCAATCTGTTAGGTTTAAAAGTATATGAACTGACTTTTGTTTGGAAAGACCGTCGTGACTTATGTATGCTGAATGGACTCTGGAAGCAAACGGACCAGTTAACGAACTCTTGCCATCATTGCGCTGATTGGTAATGATGTCCTGGGTTAGGGCTGGAGCACTGGAGAGGGTGAGAAGTGGGCAGATTTGGGATGGAATTAGGTGGAGCTTTGCTGAAAGGTCTCAGTTATGAGAGGATGATTCCTGGGATTTGAGCCTGGATGGGTGCCTGGTTGATGGTACTATTCCTGGTCTGGGAAGGAAGATAAGGGCATTTGATTTGGTTTTGGTTGATTTGTTTTCTTCATTATCCTATCCTCAGGGTCTAGAAGAATATCTGTCACTAGTGAGTGCTCAGTCAATATGTGTTGAAGAATTGAAAAAGCAACAGTTTGATCAGGTTCTAGCTGGGAAGCCAAATGGCCACACTCATGCTCTTCCACCTGTAATTAAATGGCACAGTGAACCATTCCATGTATTTTGCAAAATTCTATTTAAAAGACAGAAAGGGGAACAATTCCAATTAGTTGTCATTTGCCAAGGGACAGCACTGGGACAGCAAAAACTCATTTCTCTGGCAGAGGAGCAGATTCCTCCTGTCCTCCCGTAGGTCCTGCTTCTGGGGGGACTTGGGAGAGTTTCATTGAGTGATGGCATCCTGGACCCCAGAGTGGACTAGCCTCTGCTGTTCACCACAGGCCTAGAAGAAGGTCCATTTTCTGGGGAATCGGCCCCTTGGCCTGAGCTTCCTTGGAGCTCCGAGCAATGACGAAGGTCCCCACAGGCCCTGGGCTGTGGTCTAGTCCCTGTGGCTTTGGGATGAGATTCTCCCTCTTACCCCAGCTCCCCCAGGGCATCCCTCTTTCCTGGCCACAGATTCCTGCTGTTGAAATACTTTAAGGAGAAAGATCATCAAACTCTCTGCACCCTGAGAATCTCGCTGCAAGAAGGGCCTCTGTTTTATCTGCCTGCTGTTCCCTTCTGCTTTCCAACAGCCCAGCTTCAAAACAGAAGCATACTTTTGGGTAGCACACAGCCAACCCCCTCTGACATCCTAACATCCTAACATCTTTGGACCTCGACCTCTTGTTAAAAAAAGGTACTTGTTTTGATGTACATATACATAGTAAAATGATTACCCCTCTTGTGGCCAGGAGTCAAGAACCAGTGACTGGCAGCCTCACTAAATCTACCAGCCGGCTGTAGCAGGGGAGGAAGAGATCTGTAAAGAAAGAAGGTGAGTGTGCTGCCCCTTAAGAAAGGAGTTGGTAGACTGGGAAAAACAACAAATCCCTCTTACAGGAAGTCACATTTAATGCCAGGAACCAGAGAAAGAGTACCCGTTGGGACGCTGGTTTTATTTTCTAAGTGAGAGCAGAGAAATGAGCCTTGCGGGCAGGAATTGTGATGAGGAAGTGCTGCAGGGGTCCTACTCGGCTCAGAAAGACGGAGGAGGAAGTGGAGGGGAGGCCGGCCCGCAGCGCGGCTGCCGGGCTCTGGGAGGTGGTGATGATCACCGCGCTGCTGATGACTCAGTGCGGGCCAGCGTGTCTTCCCCCGTTCCGCTTGGTCCGATTCTCCAAAGCCAAACAAATAGGAAGTGTGGTAGACGGGGTTCTTTTTAGCAGCAGTACACTTGGGTTTGCTTTCTTGGGCGTGAATCCAGTGGAAAGCAAGTATTCTCTCTGGCCTCTCTGCTACATCACAGAAATGGAGCAATCGCTGCCTCAGAGGAACAGAGCAGTTTTAAAGACATTTCAAAGAAACAGTCTTGTAACTTACAAAATGGATCACAGTAACCACAGAGTTGGCTGTGCTGACATGTCCCATGACTGCTTCTCCTTTCCATATACATTAAAAAAAAAAAAGAAAATTCTATGTATTTAAAATGTACACGTTTTGGGAGTTCCCTGGTGATCCACTGGTGAGGACTCAGCGCTTTCACTGCTGAGTCCCAGATTCAATCCCTGATTTGGGAACTATTAAGATCCTACATGCCGCACAGAAAAAAAAAAGTACTTGTTTTGATGTACATATACATAGTAAAATGATTACTAGTTAAGCTAATTAACGTATCCATCTCTCCACATGGTTACCGTGTGTGTGTGTGTGTGTGTGTGTGTGTGTGTGGTGGGTACCTGAGATCTATTCTCTTAGTAAGTTTCCAGTATACAAAACAGTACCATAAACGGTAGTCATCCTGAGGTACATTAGATTTCTAGAATGCATTCATTCTATTAACTGTAACTTTGTACCCCTTGACCAACATTCTCCCTCCTTCCTACCCCTGGTAACCACATTCTACTTTCTGCTTCTATGAATTTGACATTTTTAGATTCCACACATGAGTGAGATCATCCTGCATCTGTCTTGCTGTCTCTGGCTTTTTTCACCTAGCATAATGTCAGCTTCCATCTATGTTGTTGTACATAGCAGATTTCCTACTTTTTAAAGACTGGATTATATATATATATATCTTTATCCATTCATTCGTTGAAAGACACAGGTTGTTTCCATATCTTGTCTATTGTGAATAATGCTGCAATGAACATGGAAATGTAGACATCTCTTCAAGGTACTGATTTCATTTCCTTTGGATATATACCCATAAGAGAGATTGCTAAATCATATGGTAATTCTATTTTTAATTTTTTGAGGAATCTCCATGCCATGTTCCATAAAGACCAATTTACATTCCCACCAATGGCATACAAAAGTTCCATTTTCTTTACATCCTCTCCAATACTAATTATCTCTTGTCTTTTTGATGACAGCCTTTCTAACAGGTGTGAGGTCTTACTGTGGTTTTGATTGCGTTTCTCTGATGATTTGTGATGTTGAGCATCTTTTCATGTACCTGTTGGCTGTTTGTACATCTTCTTTGGAAAATTTTCTGTTAAGATTCTTTGCCCATTTTAAAAACCAGATTGTTTTTGATTTGCTATTGAGTTGTGTGAGTTCCTTATATTGTAGGTATTCACCCCTTACCAGATACATCGTTTGCAAATATTTTCTCCTATCACAGAGGTTACTTTTACATTTTGTTGACTGTTTCCTTTGCTGTGCAGAAGCTGTTTAGTTTGAGGTTGTCCCACTTATTTATTTTTGTTCTTGTTGCCTCAGCTTTTGGTTTCCTAACCAAAAAAAAAAAAAATTACTGCCAAGACCAGTGTGTCAAAACTTGTTCTGATCATATAGTTTCTATGAAAATCTTAGCATGCCAGAATCAGAAGGGATCTTAGAAATCATAGCCAACCCTCTCACATTCCAGAGAAGGAAACTGAGGCCCAGAGAGGGGAAGAGGGGGATTTAAAGGTTCCAGTGTGTTAGAGGCAGAGTGAAGCCTCACCCTGAGGTCTTCTGAATCGTTGTACAAAAATCTTTCCATTATGTCACTTAAAGATGCTTATAAGGGAGTGTCTGCTACAAATTTGCTTCTAGATGTCCTTGAAAGCAGTTGATGGGAAATTTCAGCCTGCTGCATCGAGTGAAATTGCTAAATGAATTTGATTCTTGCATGCCAAAAATATCTCTGCGAATATGTGACTTCGGCGTGGTTTAATCACGGGACACTTGAATTCAGCCACCAAGGATGTGCCCTCACCTCCCAATGGCCTTTCTGTCTGAGTGCCCGTGGTCCGAAGGTGGTCTTTCTGAATCACCTCCTTGATTGTGCTTGTCCTCTGACCGCCTCTGGGTTCCCCCACCATGACTGTGGGGCCCTGTTGCTCAAGACTGGCCCCCACTGGGCTGCCCCCCAGTTTCGCAATGAGGCCGTGTGAGCCAGCCGCTCCATCAGACCCGCCTGGCTCTGCGCTGCAGGCTGACCCGCCTGGAACACAGCTTGGGCTTCTCCTGCTCTGTGGGGCCCAGTTAGGTTTGGCCAAGTGGCGATGGGAGGCGGGGAGGAGAGTGAGCTCAGGGCACTGATTCGCCGGGTTCCACGTCTGTGGTTTCTCCAGGTCTGGCTGCCTCCCTCTGTTGAAAAGCTCAGCTCCTGTCACGCAGCGCCCTGCGCATGGCTCTCTGCTCCCCGCCATCCAGCCTGCACTGGTGAGAGCGCCTTCTGCCTCCACGAGCCCCGGGGCTTCTGCGTTCTCCCTCGGGGTTTCTCCATTCCCTGCCATGCCTTTGAAAACCAACCCTTTTTAAAACTCCCCTCAAATGACCCCACTGAGTGTGCCCCTGTCCAGCTGGGACTTGGGCTGATAAACGACCTGATTCTAACCTGGGGTCTCAGCCTTCCCCGAGCCCTGAGATATATTCTATCCCAAGAGAGAACCTTCAGAGCCTCACTTCAGGTATCAGTTTGTCTGTGGGGGTCCTTGAACCCGAACTCCTATGTCTTAATAACAAATTCTAACCTTCTTCTGGAGAACAGGCCTCCGAGACCGTAAGGTGGGAAGGAGACGGCAAGGAGCCGAAGTCGGGGCCGGAAGTCGGAGCCTGCCGGGCGGCGGGGCCAGGCTGGCCGTCGCTGGCGTCAGGTGTGAACGCGACAGAGGACCGGCACTCCGCGAAGAGAGCCCTCTCCGGCAGTGCTGGAAGCCAGAGCGTCCCTGAGCTTTCTGAGGCCGAGGAGAGTCGGGGGAGGGATTTGTGTCCTCGCTCGGGTCAGAGGCCTGGGGAGCAGCAGCACCGGTCAGGGCCCAGTGTGGTCGTGGTGGGGGGAGTCTGGGCCCGAAGAGCCCCAGGGAAGGTGAAGCGCAGCGCTGTCCTCTCAGCTCTGCCCCCTGCCCCCTGCAAGCCTGCGAGTCCTGGGCCTCCGTGGAGCTCTTAAACTGCACGTCCTTGTTCTGATAATGGCAAGCTACTCAGTGGTAGCTGATGTCATCTTTATTTGCTTCTTCATTGTGCTAGACACAAAATATGTTAGATTGAGAATAATTTACAGTTGCTTACAACCTGCTTCCTTCAGACTACCACTCGGGTACAAAACTGTGGGGTAGCGCCTTCACAGAAGAAGAAATAGACAGTTGCAAATATGCCCAAAGTGAAAATATTATCTCACATTTTTTACAGTTTCACAGTTTGTCAGAGATTTTTTTCATGCATCACATATCAATTGACTCTCACAATAAACCTAAAATATATGTGTGTGTATGTATGTGTATATATATATGTATATATACAACAAGACATATATATATAACAAGACATGAATATTTATAACAAGACAAGTGACAGATATATACATCTGTCACTTGTCTTGTTATCTGTTTATCTATCTGGCATCTATTTGTCTATCTGTAAAATGTATCTGAAAAGCCTGAAGCTTCAAGAAATAAAGTAACTTACCCAAATTTATATGGTTAGCCAGAATGGTTCGCTTCTTTATATTTCTTATGATTTCATTGTGATATATATTCGTTGTGATTATGGCTGTCTTCTACTCAAATCTGTGAGGTCATTAAGCAGAGTTCATGGCTTACTATATTTTTTTGTCATGCATACCAATAGGTGTGTGTATGTGTATACAGACAATGTGTCTACATTGCATCATTAATGTTTAATAAATATTAATAACAAAACAGCCAGCCACAAATCCACCACTTAGATTAGGAAATAAAATATGGCTGTAACTGTAGAAAGACCATCTATGTCTCTCCTCTGTAGCTTTCTTTCTCAATCTCAGCTGCTATTCCGAATGTTGTCTTTATCACTATTCTGAAAAAAGTATTGTTTACTTGCATATGTCATTTCACTTTGTATAAATGTGTACGTGGCCTGTTTGTTCTCATTCTTCCCGCGTATCGTCTACACACACAGACACTGCCCAGCACACAGTAGGTGCGCAGACTAGCCTGGCCCTAGCATAACCAAAAAGCATCTGTCTGCTCCCCGTGCTCTCCAAAGGACTGACGAAGTCTAGTCTAGTTGGAGTGGGTTCTGGGTAAGAAAAATCACAGAACCAAACATCTCAGGGCATCCAGCTATATGGCATGAGCATATTGGCACTCCAGGAGAGGCCCTTGTGGCCCAAGTCCAATCTAATCAGGGGAATAGTCCTGGTGGACTGTCTCACTCCTTGAAGCTGGAGTCCCACCTTAGAGCTCGGAAGTGTCTTCTCTCAAGGCCTTTTCACAAGTGGCAAGTACCACCCCCATCCACTTAATGACCTTGTACACTCTATTAACCCAACTTCCACTTCCCTACACATTTCCCTCTTAAATTCCTGGAGAATTTATGACATGTTTAACAACCATTTAAACAATGCAAGCAGTTTCTGCAAGCCTTAAGAGTGGCATTTTTCAAACCGTGGGCCACAAACCATTAGTGAGTAGTGAAGTCAATCTACTGGCTCAGACCAGGATTTTTAAAAATTGAAACAGAATTGAACATTACCTGGTCAAGAAGCTGGTATTACAAAATATGAGTGTGTGTTCCCAGGAGCAAGTGGTAAATACTATCTTGTGAAAGTCTACAGTGGGATTACTTTGTGGTTCGGATGGGCTCTAGGCATTTGTGTGTCCATGACTGACCTTAACAATTACCATAATCCCAGGCAGTTGCCACTCCTTGGCCACACAGTGAGGTGACACATGTCCCAGTTAATCCAAGGCTCTGTCCCTTAGGGAATCCAACCAAGCCCTTTGATGGGCCTGGAAATGTCAAAAATAAATACTTTGGAGATGCCCAATCTGGTCTGAAACACAAAAGGGCTATTCACTGTCCACCCTACCCCCATCCCAGGCCAAAATTTGCTGGGTAGGGAGGAGAGACCAAGAGCAAACAAATAAGACACAGGGTAATTTCCAAGTTGCATCATCAATAACCTACTTATAAAAGTCATGGTTTTGCTGCCTTAAAGAGAGCTTTGTTGGCAACCACAGGTCCATCTCAAGCTCTAGGTTACCCTAAGGAGTAGTTTACATACTAGAAGAACCTGGGCACTTAGGAGGCTGATTTCCTGGGGAAACAGGGCTTTGGGAGTCAGCTGCACATCCATGCCAGGGGTGGGTGGCAGGCGGGAGAGCATTTGAGGTTGTCCAGGAAGAGCTGTAATCTGAGTCAAAGTGAAAAGATGCTGGCTAGACCCCGGCAGGGGGCAGGGTGGGGGGAGGGGAGCAGTGATGCTTGGGGGTGGACAGAGAGAGCCGCGGTCAGACTCCTCTTACACCGCCAGCACGAGTGTCCACCACCACACCTGGTACTGTTGCATCGTGGTAACACAGGAGGGAACGCTCCCGCCTGCAACCTCTGGCAGCCTGCCAAGACCTGGTCCACATTCGCCTGCCAGATTCGCAAGGGTTTTGGGACAGAGATCTGGGTGGCAGGAGGCGTGGAAGGGGACTAACTGGACATAGGTTAGAAGGGATAGAGGACCTCTCAAAAGGAAGGTGGCACATGTACAGATTTCACTGTAATCTTTCTGGCACCATTTAACATTTTTCAACAAAAACTTAAATGGTTTTTCTGTGTTTGAGGGGAAATCAGACCACTGTTTCTTTTGATGAAACATTATGATGAGGGGACTAGGAGGTGGTCAGCTCCAGTGGCGTGATGACACTGTGATAGGTGTTAATTGTGCATCAGTTCAGTTCAGTCGCTCAGTCGTGTCCGACTCTTTGCGACCCCATGAACCGCAGCACGCCAGGCCTCCCTGTCCATCACCAACTCCCGGAGTTCACCCAAACTCATGTCCATCGAGTCGGTGATGCCATCCAACCATCTCATCCTCTGTTGTCCCCTTCTCCTCCTCCCCCAATCCCTCCCAGCATCAGGGTCTTTTCCAGTGAGTCAACTCTTCACATGAGGTGGCCAAAGTATTGGAGTTTCAGCTTCAGCATCAGTCCTTCCAATGAACACCCAGGACTGATCTCCTTTAGGATGGACTGATTGGATCTCCTTGCAGTCCAAGGGACTCTCAAGAGTCTTCTCCAACACCACAGTCCTCACTATACTGTGGGCTTCTAGAAGGAAATAAGAGCTAGACTCAGAGGAGGTGACCTACCTGCGTGATAAAGGAAAGCACAGTTGAGTGGAAAGATCTTACGCTGAAGTCTCACCCCTCCAGGGGTAACTGCCCTTCCTCCACTCAACCCGTCCCATGAGAACCATCCAGGAGGCCTGACCCCACGCTGGCTTTGGTTGGAAGGAAGAAATCCACCTCAGAAATACTAGGGAGTCATGCATAAAAGGAACTCAAATAGAGTGTGGAGCAGAACCTCCCAGAAGCTGAGACACATAGATTTCTATAAGCTTGGTGGATATATGGCATTTTCTTCTTTCATTTCATTTAGCTTCACAGTTAAATTTCTTTGGAAAGTACCACACTGTCTCAACTATCTTACTGGAAATGAGGAAGAAGTTTGAGTTATATTCTGGAGTCTGAAGGAGGAGTCAAGAACTGTCCTCTAGGGTGAAGCCCCGGGGTAGGGGGAGGGAGAGCTAGCGATGCTGGCATGGTCTGCCCTGACCTGAGCAGTGTTCTCTGAAATCTCTCCTAAAAATGTGTCCTGGCCTTTGCTTTTGATTCGTGTGAGATGCTTCTCAGAGTCTGGTTCCTGCAGCCGCATCTCTTATCCCTCAGCCTAGCTGTGGAGCCATGAAGACACGGGGGCTCCTCCTTCCCTCTTTCTCAGAAGTCTGAAGGTGGCCAGGCCCTGGGAACACCACACGGCCCGGTTCTGATAGGCTCACCCAAGGGAAACGGCACTTGCTTGGGTGTGATTAATCCACGGAACCTCCCTCCTGACTTTCCCTCGGTCCAGCATGTTCGGTCCAGCTGACTGTTGGTGCTGACCGGGGACGTAAGGAGCCTTGACCTCTAGGGGCCAAAGTCCAGGGAGCATATGGAGGAGTCAAAAACTCAAGGGACCCGGAAGGCCCCCATGACAGGTGAAGGGGGATCGGTTTTGAGCTGGAGTCCTGAGATTTTAGGATGTGGAGTGGCGGAGGCCTGGCTTGGCAAAAGGGGGCTGATAATTCTTCCCTTTGGGTAGCACTCACGTTTCCCCTGAAAGATGGGGGCAGAGGCCCGCAATCAACAGCAATGGGTCTCTGTCTGCACAGCATCCTTCTGGTAACAGGAACCTGGTGATAATTCCTTTGGGAAATGACTCCTTCCCAGCCACTGGAGCTTTGTGATGGGTCTGGCAGGGTTGCCAAACCCAGTGGCCCGTCCATCCTGCTCTCTACCACAGGAAAGGGCAGGTGGCAAGGGCACCCACCACCAGGCCCTGAGCCCCTGGCTTCAGCAATTGGCCCAGGGCGGTGGTTCTCCACCTAAGGCAGTACCGTACCCCACAGCCCTGGCCTTGGAAGCAGAGGGGTGCAGGTGATTGTTGTCTGGGAATCACTTTGGCATTTAGTGACCAGGGACCCTGAATACTAGAAACGCCCTGAACAGTGCTTCAGAGCAAAGAATTGGCCTATTCAACAGCTTCTCTGTTGAGAAACCCTGACCCAAGTGACTCAAACGATGGGCACCGGACCCCAGCTGGGCCAGCCAGAGTCTACCCCTGAGATTTTGTTTCAGAATGACTCTCAGGTGTCAGGTAGCCACCCCTCTACCCCAACACATGCAAGAATGTGTCTGAAAGAGAGAATGAGGACTAGGCAGAGAAAAGGCAGAGATGGAGAGATGGAGAGATGGAGAAAGAGACCTTGAGAACTAATGACATCATCTGCCCTTATCCTTTTCAGCTATGACGGCCAATTTTTTTCTTTTTGTGCTTAATGCCTTTGAATTTGGTTTCTTTCTCATAACCCTAAGAATCGTCAACCACCATGAGGGTTCAGAAAGCAATGTTCCTCCTTGCTGGGCACAGATATAGGGGATCAAGATTTTAGAAAGCAGCTTTTACTCTTTCTCCAAATATGGAAACAGGTCCAGAGGAGGGTCACACAGCTATTGAACGACAGGGACCAGGCCATATGTCCAGTCTCTTGCTGAAGGGCTCGGAACAGAACAACCTCCTCCTGTCTAATGAGATCAAATCTAAGCTCCTGCCATCTGGATAGGGGTGTGATTATGTCTTTAACATGCCATTTGGCACTCAAGGGAATGCTAAGAGACACCAGGGGGAGGTTCAGGACCTCTGGGAAATTTCAACCTAGTAGGGACCACCATGGCTGCCTGGATCCTATTGGTTTGGCTTAAAAAGTGACATGTTCAGATGGAACTGGAAATACAGGGCATCCAAACTAAAGGGCAGGGAATTTCAAACCGGCTAAGGCTCCCTTTCCTTCATCCTAGTTTTTCCAGTTTAGGTAACTTAATGGCTCTGTATGTTCACCCATTTCCTTTGCAAAACACCATCAGGAGACAGTCAGCATCTCTGTTGGGCCCAGAGAATTTTTAGACGTTGTTTGTGGCCAAGACACTATAATTAGATGAATGAGATCCTTTGCCCTTCCCCTGTAGGTAGGAAGGAGTTATGTAAGGAAGGCTGGTGCTTGCTGACTTGGGTGGGTGGAGGCTGCCTTACAGTCTGCGGGGCACCTGCTTGCCTGTAAGTGCTAACTTGGATCCTGACCTGTCCAGGGACCTGATCCTCTGGAATGTTCACCGTCCACTCTGCCCCTGAACTTCTCACTCCCCACCTCCCTACCCACTGCATAAACTTAAAGTAACTGTCAGTTTTTTCTGGTGCTAAAATCGTTTTCATTGTTATCAGTATTGAAGAGAATTCAAATAAAAGCTATTGACAATACAGTCCAAGAAAAATTCAGCTTCTGGCATTATCTCCCCTTTTCCAACTGTGAGAATGTGTTCACAGGCTGTCTCTCCTCCTCCCGCTTTCAAGCTGATGTCTCCAAATACTTGGGTTACTTAGAAAATTTTTGTATGTGTTTTGAATATTTTGTTTTGCTTTCACTTGAACTTTTGTTACAAATGCCCAACTTTAAACACACCAGAGACACAACGATTTATCCTCTACTGTTTCTGCTTTGAAGGAATTTGTTGAGGTTTCTTAATTTATGATCAATTTTGTAAATGTCTCTTTGATACTGGAAAACAGAAGAAAGTATTCTGCATTTTGTGCTTGTGAACCTGTGTGTGTGTGTGTGTGAGAGAGAGACAGAGAGAGACATAGAGAGCATTAGTGCGTACTTAGTCTTGGAAGTTATCCTTGCTTGTTTCTTGACTGCTTGATCTGCCAAATAGAGTTGTATTAAGCTCTTCCCAGCACTTCTGTGTTTCTGTTTAATTATCTCATTGAATGTGGGTGCTATTTTTCTATGTATGGTTCTAAATATGCAAGTGAATTTGCGTGTGTGTGTGTGTGTGTGTGTATAAAATTAAACTTGTGCAGATCTCCTACTAAAAGGCCACATGGGCGTGTGTTCCATGTCTTCTGGCTTTTTTTCTCTTTGCACAATACTTTTTAAGGACATGTGATTAAAGGGAAATTTGATCCAAGGGGAAGGGGTTATGTTGTGATTAAAGGGCATTTTGATCCAAGGGGAAAGGGCCATGGCAGACTACTGAAAACCTTCCATTTGTCTTGGCCACAGGGAATCTTCCTGGCTGATCAGGGGGAAAAGCCAGGCTCTCCCTGAGATAATGCAACTGGAGAGGGCAGACCAACCCAGAGGAAGATTCTGTGACCTTTGTGAGGCACTGGGTCTAATGGGGGCAGGCAGTAACCAAGGGAAGAACATGACCACGGGTAAGCAGTCAGTTCCAGAGATGCTGTAAGGAGCGAGATGCTTCCAGGACAGAGAGAGCAGCAACAGGCACCTGAAAAACATAGGCAACCACATTAGAATATCCATCTGCATGGAGCGAACACTCATCCACTGAGCTTGGTTTTGGCCAGAGATTCCAGTCTTGGAAGTGGGGTGACAAAAAGGAGTTTGGGCCAGACGGAGGATGTGGGCAATACAGGGCACCAGAGCAGCGGCCTAGACCTAGGAATGAGGCAGACCCTAGTTGTCGGTCGGCTGGAGGCTGAGTCGCAGAGAGGGAAGCCGGAGGACTGCTCGACGCCCAGCTGTCTGAGGGCAGGATGGGGCAGAGGGAGCCGCAGTCTGCAGCTTGGCCAGAGGGAAGACAGCTCCAGCCTGCAGGCCCCCAGCCCTAACACAAGGGCCAGGAAAGTGGCATTAATTTTTGCTTCTCTGATGAGGTAAGGAACCTGGTCAAGACCAGAAGATGTGTCTCTGGGGAGAGAGGGAAAGCAGAAGAAGAGAGATCAAACAGTCAAAAATAAGCAAAGGTGAACTACCAGGATTAAATACACACACACACACACACTCACAAATTCACATGAGTCAAAGAGAGTTCACTTCTGTTTTCCAGGATCTGTGGGGCATTTATTGAATTAATCTAAATAAAAAAATAAAATTTTCAAAGCAGAGAAACTTTCCATGGGGCAATTCTTTGTTAGTAGTGTGTTTAAAATTAGACTTTCATAATGCAGGTCCAATTGAAAACAAAACAATACAAAACAGAAAACAAAACATTTTCTTGAAAGTAACCCAAGCATTTGGAGGAACCAGCTTGACAGAGGCGAGTGGAGAGACAGCCTGTGAACATATTTTGATTGTTTGAGAAGTGGTAGAGAGGCTGCCAGAAGCTGGTTGTTCACGTCCTGTATTGCAAAACAAGTTTTGTTTGAAACCCTGTGAGATCTATAACAGTTACGACTGTATTCTGTTCTAACAGATAAGCGATAACCGGATAGCGGTTTTAAGGTATCTGTAGGATGTTAGGCAGTAGGAGTTTCATTCCTGATCACTAGTGGATTGACCCTCCTAAGGAAAAAATTTCAAATACAGAGAAGATGTATCTTCCTAAGTGCATTTCTGAGTTAGCAAGAAAGTAAGAGGTTCAGCCCAAAATCCTAAGTGAGTTATACGTGAAAGAAGAACTACGCCAGCTGGGGCTCTGAGGGCATTGGTTAAGCAGGTGGACTTGAGCCTCTGTTGTTGGGCCTCACAGAGGACAGAGAATCATGAAGGGCAGAGATCAGGGCCATCCAAGGCACCTCGCCCATAAAGGTGAGACCCCAAATGCCTACACTTCCAGATTGTGTAAACTGGAAATAGTTATTAACCACCTTAACCATCAGGGAGTTGCAAGACCCTAGGTCCTGAGCAAAAAAGGAAAATTAATGTCATTACTGAGCATCTGGGACCACAATCCGTCCCTCATGTAGCTTGAGGCCCAAGTTCATACTACCTGTGTATTCTAAATAGTAAACAACAAACCACCCTCCGCCCCCAACACTCAAGCCAATGCTTTGTTAGGTTAATCTGAGACTGGTAGTGGTATAGATGGCAAGAACTAGTGCAAATCTCTGGTAGAGGAACCTACCTTTATCTCAGACCTTAAAGAATTTCCACAAATAAAATCTCAGGGAAACGCATGGCTTTCAATAAAAAGAAACAATCCTCACACAGAGGCACTATAAATGAGAAAAAAACAGACTGCAGAAATAGACCCACAAGAATTCAAATACTGGAAACATCACACACAAACAAAACTCTGAAATAACTATGATTGCTATATAGTTTTTTTTAAAAAGACCAACTTGATAAGCACGTTGGAAATGAGGAACTATAAGGAAAGATCAAGCAGATTTAGACAAGGTCCAAATACAACTTCTACAAATAAAAAATAAAGTGAAAACGAAAACTTAATGGAAATGACAATTAGAAAATGAAATTTAGTAATTAATTCCAGTGAGTTCCCTAGTGGTCCAGTGGTTAGATCTGGTGCTTTCACTGCTGAGGGCCCAGGTTCAATTCCTGGTCAGGGAAAGAAAATTCCTCAAGTTGTGTGGCACAGCAAAAAAAAAAAAAAAGTCAACTCTACTTACAATAATGTAAAAATGTACCTAGAAATAAATTTAATAAATGTTACAAAAGGCTCCTACCAATAAAAAAACTACAAAACGTTGTTGGAAATTAAAAAAGTTGTTGAGAGAAATGAAAGACTTAAATAGAGAAATACACCATGATCACAAATTAGAACAATCAATATTATAAAGATGTACATTCTCCTAAAATTGATTTATAGACTCAAGGCAACTCCGATAAAAATTCTAGCAGAGTTTTGTGTAGATATTGACAAACCATTATTCAAATTTACTTGGAACTGTGAAGGTCTTAGAATGGGCAAAACAACATTGAAGAAGAACAGAGTTGGAGAGCTAATGGTACAAGATTTTAAGACCTACTAGTAGCAACGAAGACCCAGCACAGCCATAATAAATAAATATTGAAAAAAAAAAAAAAAAAGACCTACTAGTGATATTGGCACTAAGATAGACAAATAAACCCTGTAAAAGAAATGAGGGTCCAGATAAACCTACAGTCAAGTTATTTTTGACAAAATTACCAGTGTAGTTTTATGAGGAAATTTTTTCAACGAGTCAACAAATTATTTATAATTTTTATTTATTTATTTATAAATATTTTATGTCTAAAATATAAAGTCTATTTAAAAAGCACAGAGAAAAGATAGATTACCTACAAAAGAGAAATCAACTAATACCTGATTTCATAAAAACAGCAATGGAAGCCAGAGACAGTGGGATGATGTCCTCAATTGTTGAGAGAAACAATTATCATCCTAGAATTCTACATCCAGTGAAAACACTGTCCCATAATAAAGATTAAATATAGAGATTTCAGTCAAATGAAAACCAAAATTGTTTGCTAGTCAACTCTCACTAAAGGAAATACAAAAGGATGTGCTTCACGCAGAATGAAGGTGACCTGAGATGGAAAAATCTAGAGGTAAAAAGAAATGAAGATCAGAAAAGGTGGTAAAAATGTTTTTAAAATGGCCACACCTATTCCTCTCTTGGTCTCCATACCATTTTGCAATCTGGTTTTGCATCTCCTTATATCAAGAGATGGAGTCTATTTCTCCACCCTTTGGATTTGGGCTCAGCCTAATTCATGCCCAAACCAATGGGACGAGGCAGAAATTATGTTGTGCTAGTTGTAAACTTCCATTTAAAAGCTATTTTGGACCCCTGAACTGTCATGTTAACAAGCTTAGGCTAGCCTGTTAGGATTAGAAACCACATAGAAAAGTGATTGAGATTATTATAGATCTTTTCGGCATCAAGTTGATTTGCGACCTGACAGCAGATTCATGTGTGAGCTCAGCTGAGATCTGTTTAAATTGGCCTACATCAGAAACGCTGCCCAGCCTACCCACTGCCTTTTTCTACTCACTGGTGAGAAATAATACATGATTACTATGCTAAGCCTCTAAGTTTTGAGGTGATTTGTCATTTAGTTCGGAGCACCAAGAGTTAGCAGTAGATAATAATGAATGGTATGGGCTTCCCTCGTGGCTCAGCTGGTGAAGAATTTGCCTGCAATGCAGGACACCTGGGTTCGATCCCTGGGTTGGGAAGATCCCCTGGAGAAGGGAAAGGCTCCCCACGCCAGTATTCTGGCCTGGAGAATTCCATGGACTGTATACTCTATGGGGTGGTAAAGATTTGGACACGACTAAGCGACTTTTACTTTCAATAATGGTATAAATCGATAATGTCTTGTGGGTTAAAAATTAAGATAGAAAGAAAATATATAGCAGCAGATAGCATAGGGCTAGAACTGAAGTGTTCTAGAGTTAAAAAAATATATTTATTTTTCTCATATAATAAGAACTCCAGGAGTAAGCATTTCAGAGTTGGTACAGTTGCTTAAGGAATTTATCAAGGACCCAGACTGTCTTTTGTTCTCCTCTTCATTATTCCTAGTCATGGCCATCCTCCTGATGTTCACAAGATGGCTACTGCACTTCTAGGCACTGCAGCTGTGTTCCAGGCAGAAAGAGGGTGAGAATGTGGGATGTCTGTCTCTTCTTTATGAGGAAAACAACATCTTTCCCAGAAGCTCTACTTGGTAGACTTCTGATTATATTTCTTTGGCCGGAAATCTGTCACATGACCATATCTAGGAGCCAGGCCTGGGAAATTTTTAGTTAGGTGAACTGCTTTGCCAAAGGAAATGAGGATTCTGTTATAAAGTGAATGTGGGAATGGACGTAGATTAGGCAACTAGCAGTCTCTGCTCTCTACTTGAGAGAAAACATCTTACGTGAAGAATGATGAAAAGCAAAGCAAGCAATGTACTCTGCATACAGATGGAGAGACAGATTGGAGGGACTAGAGAGAATCTCCGAGTCTTAGCTCTGAAGATGACTTGCTGGAGGACTGGCCCTCACTTTCTTCCCCTTTAAATCACAGCGTTGGCGGGAACAAACTGCATTTCTTTTTGAGGACCTACAGAAACTGTGAAGGGAAGTCACATCATAGATTCTTCATGTGCAGGAACACATTTAGACCTTATAGCAAATATATGAGTCAGTGTCATTATCTCATTTTACACCAGGGTGATGAAAAATCTCAGAGAGATGGGGTAGAAGGCACAGATCCTACATCTAGGAAACGGCAGAGCCAGAGTTTCAGCAGAGCCTTCCTTCCATTGCCCACCCCTATTTCAAAAGGTGAAATAAGCACATGCATTTTTAAAATTGACTTTTAAGGTCACATTTCCTAAACCAAGTGTCTTTTAAAGCGTGACCTGGTGACATCAGCAACTAAATTCCCTGGGGGTGTTTATTACAAATGCAGACTCCTGGACCTCCTTCAGATGAACTGTAGCAGATTCTCTAGAACTGAAACCTGGAATCTGCATTTTAAAAAGCTCCCCTGGTAATTTGGAGACATTTTAAATTTGAGAACCATGGTTATAAACTTATAATTTATCATTCCGTTCTAATGTAGTTTATTTATGGATCTGTGGCTCATGGAAATTTCCTCCACATTCAGGAAAACAAAATTTAAAAATAGTCTTGTTTCTCCTTCCTGTTCCTCAGTTTCCTAATAAACACACTCAATTCCACGGAAAATGTGAAGGCCCTGGAAGTGTGTCACAGAAGATATCCCAGCACTGATTAACTGAGGCTCTGTAAGGCAAAAGCGTGGATTACCATCAACGTGAATGCTGATTAGAATCACACAGAGCTGGAATGGGATGGGCCGAGGAAATGACATTACTAAATATTTACTATGTTCCAGACACTGTTCAGACACATTACGTCATTTAAGGGGCCTAAGATGTGATTTGATCCCTTTTATTTATAAATGGGGAAGGTATTCTTATATTTCCATTTTAGAGATGAAAAACAATAGTGAGAAAAAAACAATCGCTTGTCTGAGATAAATCATTCATTCATTCACACAGTAAGTATCTCTGAGTGTTTATCTTAAGTAAGATATTGAGAGTAGAGCAGCAAAAAAAGAAGTCTAGAGACTGCAGACGTCACAAAGTCCTGACTGACCCTCCAAGTGCCCACTGAGGAACCAGAACGGGGAAGCAGATGGGTGCTGGACCCTGGCAGGCCCGGCTCTCTGGGCTTCGCCTGCCTGCTGCAGGGAGCTAAGAACAAGGCTTCCTGCTGGCGATCTCAGGCGCCCCCAGAGAGCAGGCTGTGACCCTGGATCCAGCAGTAGCTACACCCCTGGCTAGGTGGTCTGGTGTACGTATACCAGCTCCTTACTTGTCCAGAGGAGAGGAGCAGGTGAGGGGTCCATAGAGAGAGTGTATCAGCAGAATTTCAGAGGGAGGAAGGGGAGCCCCCAAGTCTTAATATGCTGCTGCTGCTGCTAAGTCGCTTCAGTCATGTCCGACTCTGTGCGACCCCATAGACAGCAGCCCACCAGGCTCCCCCGTCCCTGGGATTCTCCAGGCAAGAACACTGGAGTGGGTTGCCATTTCCTTCTCCAATGCATGCATGCATGCTAAGTCGCTGTCTCCGACTCTGGGCGACCCTATGGACAGCAGCCCACCAGGCTCCTCTGTCCACGGGATTCTCCAGGCAAGAACACTGGAGTGGGGTGCCATTCCCTTCTCCAAGGCTTAAGGTAGTCTCTCACTAAAACTTGGGAGATAGATATTATTTCCATTTTATAGATGACAAAATGGAGGCTCAGAAAGGTTAACTGGCTTGCTCAAATAGGTTTTCGAGCCAGAAGGGGAATAGTGCCCATCTCAGATTTCGGTTCCAACACCCCCACCCTGCCCCTTTACTACTCAGGAGGGAGGTCTTCACAGGCGTCTAAAATGCTCACCCCGGTAGCCCTAAACCAATTTACAAATCGATAGTAGAGGCTGGTTCTGATTCCTGCTACCAAGGTTTATTTAATTCCAAGTTCGAATCACACAGAAAATAAAATTTTCTCCCTGAAAGGTTCTGTGGAAAAATGTTCTCTGTTCTATGTAACAGCCTCCTCGGCTGTGTTTGTGTCTGAAGAGAGGACTAGTCTGACAGGAAGAATTACAAATCTGGAGCTCATTTTGGCGTCCCAGAGGAAAGGTGGGTGGAGCGTCTCACAGTAAATTAGGAATTCAGAATGAAAACGTAGCTGAGTTTATTTGGGTTTCTAGTGACACCTCAGAATTATTGTGCAGGCGTGTCAGAGGCAGCTCAAAGTAATGACTGCTCCTCCTCCGCTCCCGGGGTGCAGCCTGCTAAGAAGGGGGAATCCCTGTCCTTGGGGGATCGGGGTGGGAACCTTCGCTTTCTCACCTGGATCAGGGAGGGAGAAGGGGAAAGGGGTGTGGTTTGGAGTCCAGTCTGGCTCAGCTCTGAGTTCCGGAGAGGGGCGGGAGTCAGTTCAGGGGTGTGTCTGAGCTCGGGATCTGTGTCTGAGGCGGGGATCTGAGGCCAGGATTTGGAGACTCCTTAGACTTTTTTTTTTTTTTTTTTTTTTGCGGGGTGAGGGTAATCTAGGTTTGGGGGTCGACAATGACAGTGGGAGGAAACAGGAGACTGGGTCGTATCTGAAAGGCACTGAGGTAGGATCTTGGGGTGGGGGGATGGTGTTGAAAGTTGAGGCATGGATCTGGAGAGGGGAAGTTGAAGCCTGCCCGACGATACGAAGTATCTGGGTGAATGTGTGGGGGATTGACGGTGCAGGGCTGTGAATCAGGGTCAGGCTCAGTACCAGATCTTAAATGAGAAGAAAAGAGGCTAGAAGAATAGAGCTGCCACAGCCTTTTTCCGAAAGCGACTCACACCCAGACACACCCACCGTCTAGCCCTCGTCCTCTGTGGCTGGAGGGAAGGCTGTGCCAGGCTCGCTAGACCCTGCCCCCACCCGGCCTTCTAGCTCCCAGCGGCTCAGACTCCGGCAGGGGTCTGTCTCCCCGGCCCCCGGGGAGTCTTGGGGGCGTGGCCAGCAGCCCGGCGCCTGCGGCTCCGGATTGGCTTTCCAGCGGGCCCGTGGGCGGGGTTTCGGGTTGGGTCCCGCTCGGCGGTTCGCAGACGGCGGGGAGGCGGGGCCGGCGGGAGCCCTGCAGCCAATGGACGGGCAGCCCCCGAGCAGTTACAAAGGGCCGGAGCGAGGCCGCCGCCGCGGCAGGGGAGGTGGGGCGAGGCGAGGCTTGTTGAGGCAAGGCGGCGGCCGGGCCGGGCCGGGCCACAGGCGGTGGCGGCGGGACTATGGAGGCAGCGGCCGCTACTCCGCGTCCCCGGCTGCTCCTCCTCATGCTGGCGGCGGCGGCCACGCTGGTCCCGGAGGCAGCGGGTGAGCAGCGGCGCGGCAGGGCTGGCGGGAAGCTTCGGGGCGCGCGGGCCGGGCCCGGCCTCTGGCTCACTCCTCTTTCTCAAACATGGCGCGGGGCCGGGGGCGCAGGTGGCGGCACCCGGGCCGGGCTTTCCTGGTCTGGCCGCTGCCTCGCGAGCCGCGGGCGGGCAGCGGAGGCGGGGCGGAGGCGTGGGTCCGAGCGCGGGTGAACGTGCCCGGCAGCCCGCAGCCACCGCGGCTGCTGGCTCTTCGCGGGGAGGTGGCGTCGGGCGAAGCCGTCCGAGGTCCGGGGCTGCCCTCTGGGGAGCGAATGGGCGCGCGGGCCGAGGGCCGGAGGGTGTGAGGCTGGCGGAGACCGGCAGAGCTGGGGCTGCCCCCCGGTTCCCGCGAGGCGCTGCGTGGCGTTGTCCCAGGCACCGCACCCCGAGCGAGTTGGTCCTCCAGGCGCCCGGGCGGGGTTGAGGGGTCGGAGGAAGCTTCCAGGGCGGGGTGTGCGCTCTGAGCCTCCAGGCCTCCCCCAGCAGTGGGAGGGGATGTGTGTGGCAGAGACCCTCGGGGTCAGCGAGGCCTCCCTGGCCTTTGACATCGGCTTGACCCCGCCGAGTGGGGCTGCTTCTCCAGCCGGGGGCGGTTTTGGAAGAGGAGCTGCTGCGAAGCTTTGTGTGAGGACTAGGAGGCAATAAGATGTGTGGACTGGTTCTTCTTTCGTGCGTCTGGGGAACGCTGAAGTGGAATCCGCTCACCAGAAGGCTGCGGATTGTTTTGGTAGTAGAAACTTGAAGGTTTGCTCACTCTGCGGGGTTTGGAATGTTTGAATGGAAATGACTCTGAATTGATCAAACGCTTTTATTTCCTCGAAGGAACATCGGTAGAGAGGTTCGATTTCTTGAGTGACATTAGTTTGAATCGGTCGTCTGTGTAACTGGTTTTCGAGGTACAGTATTTGTTAGGTTTTCCAAAATATTAAATCAGGATGGGGTATGGGGTCATCACCTACCCAGTGGAAGGGGGAGTGAAAAACTTTGTTAGCACTCAGACTGTACTACTGGAAACTGAAATGTGGAGCCTTAGTGAAAGCAACTAAAATAAAGTGAATACATTTTTATTTCTCTCACTGAACACAGAATGTTTTAAAAACATTTCAAGACTTAGGGTGCCAGTTATTGTTAATAGCTACTGTCTATTAAGGGCTTATTATGATACAGAGGCATAAAGTACACCGAAGTACATTATCTGATCCTCCCAACTAAACCCTGAGGGCTGGTGGCGATTGCCCCATTTTACAGAAGAGAAAACAGGTGTGGAGAGGATGAGTGCTCAATTGCTAAAAGCTGCATTTAGGATTTGCAGCGAAGGTTTCAGGGTCCAAAACCTACACATTTTAATATGCATACCTGTCTGGCATTGCCCATATTCATTTTTAGATTTTTGTCCTCACAATTAGAAAAACAATTTGGCTTCTTTCTGATTTCAAGTACTTTTTTTTTTTTTTTGGCCACACTGCATGGCATGCAGGATCTTAGTTCCCCCTGCAGTAGAAGCTTGGAGTCCTAACCACTGGACTGCCAGGAAATTCCCTTCAAGTACATTCTTATAGTCCCTTCAGGCTAGGCCTACCTTTGAGGATACAGTGGATTTTTGACATTGCCTGAGACGGGGGGCAAGATAGATATGTGGATAGGTAGGAGAATCAGTATAATTATGCATCAAGCATAAGTAACATTTCCACACCACTAATTAACTCAAATAGCATAGTTCACTCTTTTCCACTGAGCTTAGCACACAAAGTGTTCATGTATTCAAATAACAGAATTGAGCTTACTAGATACACAAAGCATTGCCCAGTTCATGCCCTGGAGGAGCTTACAGACTACATTGGCATGCATACAATACAAAGCTGATCCAGGCGCTATTATCCTTAAGTCTAGACTACCTCAACTGGTCTGCCTGCTCTCCTTGGTTATGTTGATGTTTCCATTCATCCTTTCATACCTTCTGTAGAAGCTCAAATGCTTTTTAAAATTTATAACTTGAGGGACTTCCCTGGTGGTCCAGTGGCTGGCACTGCAAGCTCCCAATGCAGGGGCCTGGGGTTTGATCCCTGGTCAGGGAGCTAGATCCCACATGCTGCAGCTGAGACCCAGTGCAGCCAAATAAATACACACAATTTTTTTTTTTTTTAAATAATTTGACCTTCATTTTTAAGAGTCTGCAGTTGTTCCTTATTGTCTGGGTATCAGTTTTATATTTTTCTGCCCTGTCCAACATAGATTTCTTTGGGGAAATTGGTCCCTTGTCTTTGGTACACAGTTTAGTACCATTATGTTTACATAGATTTCCCATGTGAGAATGCTTTAGCTTCCTGTCACTTTGTAACTTTTTCTTTGAAAACATGCCCAAACCCAACTATTCTTTACATTAATGCCTCTTGAATGTATCTTCTTTCTTCATAGGCAGCTATCAGGTTTAGTCCTGCCTGTTATCCCTCAAATCCATTTGCTTTCCAGAGTTTCTCTCACCTAGACTTTTCTGTAGGCTGCTGCCAAGCTAACCTTCCTCAGCCATCCCCACAAGGGGTTTATAAGATTTCCCATTTGTATTCAGTGCTTAGAGCAGTACTTGAGGCTTATGATTAGGGCCATTTCTGTATCTAGCTAGGGATCTCTCATTCTGCTACTGCAGACCCTCGATTCCAGTTGTTTTCTGTTTTCCCACCCACTCCTGATTTTTCAGCCTTTTTACTACAGATTTAATTTTGCCCCTTTTGGGAGTGTGAGAAGTTTTTAGTCCTGACTTCCTATACTGGTTTAGTTTGTGAACTATTTGCTTGAACTGCATAGGACTTACACTTGGTGTTTTCTCTTTCTACCACCTTACACTGTTACTTAAATATTCTCTTGAACATGTTGTAAGTACCCAGAGGGCAAGGGTCATGCTTTTAATTTCCTTTTGGTTTTAGAAGCTAGTACTATGTTTTATATTCTGTTCCATATAAGTACTTGTTGACTAAATGAATTCTATTTGACTTGAGTACTCCTTTAGTAATTATACTGTTATATGTAAGTACAGTTTATACAGTATTGAGAATTCTGTGTGTAATCAGAAAAGTCTTGTAACTGCTAGTTATGCAGAAAATGGGGATGATACCTACTTTGCCTAGTTTATGAGATTGTGGAGATCAAATGAGAAAATGATATTAGAGTTTGAGGTTGCTGTTTTGTATTGTTATTAATAGGAGGGCTGATGTTCAGCCAGAAATTCCCACTGGGCCACCTGTGTTTTGATTGGTCAGACATCCTTTCTGATTGGTTGGTCCCACTGTGGTGCTAGTTGTTAATACTTTTAATATCACCCCTGCAGAGAGGCATCAGTATTCAAAGAGGGAAGTGAGTAGTCTAGGCTGAAGTGACTGGGGGAGGGAGGCTTCCTGGACACTTCAGGACTTAAACAGACTTTGAAAGGTAGCTGGAATTCATTGAGGCAGAGTGGGGGATGTGATTAGTGTTAAACTCTCTCTTTGTAAACTACGTCCCCCAGCTCCCCTAAGGCAGAAAGCAAAAGCTTTTATTGTCTGGCTGGCAAGTTACTCTATAATTTCCTTATTCTAAAATGTGGGGTTTGGATATATTAACTACTTTTATTCCCCAATTCTAAAAATTCTCTAATATGTGACTAAAGCAGAAATGAAATATAAGTGGGATAAGAGAGAATAATGTAATAGGATGCCCACTAGGGCTAGGCATTTGAATGTTGAAAGTCATAAGTCACTCAGTTTACAGATGGAAAAACATGGGTTAGGTGAATTTCTCAGGGTAGGGAAGAACCAGGACAGGAACTTTGATTTTTCTCTAATCCTGGATCTTGTGTACTATATGGCACTTTAAGATATGAAGGACTTGGATCAGGGAGGAACAGAGTTAATGGAGTGACTTTTGTAAGTGAAGTTACAACCTTGAATTTCACAGAGCTAAAGAAATGTGAGTTCTGAAAGTGGGAGAGAGGGGGAATAATTATAAGTTATAAAGTCCTTAAGAGAATGTTAGTATCTTTTTTATACTTCTGGAAAAAAATAAAAAGTGGACCTGGTGTAGTGTTTGTTGATTAAGAAATGTAGACATATTAATTTGGAAGAAATTTTGGGTTAATTGAAGTGGGGTGTAGGTCTTGTAGTACATGGTGGTTAGGTTTAGAATTTTAGATGAACTCTTTTTTTTTTTTTTTAAGAAAAAAACATTTTTTAATGGGTAATACATTGTAAATACGTTTTATTTTTATTTTGTTTTTTTTCCACTTGACCTGCAGGATCTTAGTTCCCTGACCAGGGATCAAACCTGTGCCCCCTGCAGTGAAAGTGCGGAGTTTTAACCACTAGAACGCCAGGATCTACTTTGTAAATGTTGAAATTAAACGGGGAACTGATATGTTAAAAATAATCAAAAGGGAAGCCAGTCTTCTTGTGGGGAAGGCTGCTCCTGTGGACTTCACTTGAAAGCTCCTAGGCCTAATTGAAACGATTACCTGGACTCAGTACCGTTCTTGTAGTAGTGCTATATTGTATTAGATATGTTCACGTCTAATGAAGTGGGTTTTGAAAATGCCAGTATCCAGTGGATTGCCCTTTTGATGTGAGAACATGTCTTTTCAAACCACAGAATCCCCTGCACATGTCCAAAAACCTCATGCCTTTTGCTGTTCTTTCTTGGTCGTGGATTGCATAATGCAACTTTCTCTGAACAGACAGACTGTGGTTTGATGCCATGTGATTGGGTCACGTCTTTGCTTCCTGGTTCTGGAACTGAGGGCAGAAGCTGGCATGTTTCTCAGAACTTTTCATGCCTTGTCCCGTAGAACTGGCTCAAGAAAACTTTTGGACTCTTCTATTTTTATTTATTTATTTATGTCATACATTGATATGAATCAGCCATAGATTTACACGTATTCCCCATCCCGATCCCCACTCCCACCTCCCTCTCCACCCGATTCCTCTGGGTCTTCCCAGTGCACCAGGCCCGAGCACTTGTCTCATGCATCCCACCTGGGCTGGTGATCTGTTTCACCATAGATAGTATACATGCTGTTCTTTTGAAATATCCCACCCTCACATTCTCCCACAGAGTTCAAAAGTCTGTTCTGTATTTCCGTGTCTCTTTTTCTGTTTTGCATATAGGGTTATCGTTACCATCTTTCTAAATTCCATATATATGTGTTAGTATGCTGTAATGTTCTTTATCTTTCTGGCTTACTTCTAAAAATGTATAGTCTGTCTTGACCCAGCCTAACTCCAATACTTAGGGTAACATTTAATGCCTTTCTTAATGTAGTTTTCTCAGTATCAAATCCAAGCAGTCTCCATAAATATTAAGATTTGCTGCTACTCTGAATTAGATCCAGGTTTAACTGTACAGTTTCAGTCCAGATAGTGCAAGTAGGTTTCTTACGGTTACCTTTTTCTGGTGTGAACTTAGGATTGACTGACTTGTAGGCTTTTTGCCTTAGAAACTTTCTCATATGCTAGAGGAATAAGCCTGATTGGTTTTATGGGTCCAGTTTTATAGATCAGATCTGGCCTTTTGACAGCTGCTTTCTCAGTTTGGCAATCTGAGAGCAATAAGCATTATAAAGAATGATTTATAACTTAAATTATGACTTATAGGATATACAAATAGGTTGCTTTCACATTTCTCAAAGGTTTAGTGGACCTTGCATCATCTTATCAATCTGAAAGGAACATATTTTAAGAATGTGCCAGGAATTCTACCTGCCTTGTCTCATTTAATTCGCATGACCAACCTTAGATGAAAGCTGTGTAATAATACAAAAACTTCTTACTATGTACCAGTTAATTTCCTGAAGAGTCTTTTTAAGTCCATTTGTTCCCAAGTCCAGTGACCAGTGCTCCAGAAATAATTGTAGATTTTGATGATATTGGTTTTAACCCAAGATTCTTTTTAGTTCTTTTAAATATTTTTCAAAGATGTTAACATTTTGTCATTCATATTTTAATCATAAACACATTTGTAAAAGGAAGACCCTTCAGATGGAACAGATAGTGACTAACAGTAATCCAACTACTGAGACTCAAATGATTGAGCATTAATTACCATTAACTCCATCTGCCTGCGTAGGCATAGTTTTGTCGGGATTTTGCTCAGATCGGAACTTAGTTTGTATTGATGAAAGTTGGTAAAATAGAGCTTCTGTGTTTCCATTTTCCAGACCAGGAAACTGAGGTCATGGTGGTAATGAGTGGAGCCTGTGTTTGAGCTTCTCAGAGTGTGGCCTCTTCGCTCTACATCATACTGCTTTCGTACACAGTGAACACCTTGTTACGCTCACTGTGTCAGGAAAGATTTTTTTTTTTTTTTTAAACCATGAGAATTTGCTTCACTTTGTCTTTATTATGGGATTCCCTGGTCTTTATTACAATTCACCTCTTTGAAATTGTAGGTTACTCAGATCTTGCAGTCTTTGACATAGATAATTTTAATTTTTCCAGTGAGTCTAGTGACAATTGATCACTCACTATTTGTGTTGATTTGTTTATATTCATAGCAGACTCTTATGCTTCTCAAATTAACATAGGCACAGACCTGAAAATTTGAATCAGAGAAAAGGAAAAAGCTATCATTGTCCATCATTAACGTTTGGCTTATTCTTTCTCCTCCATACATTTTTTGTATAATATAAACATTCTTTAATCATTCTGTTTTAGTAGTTTATCAAAACTAATAAATATGTTTTTAAGATGGCAGAACTTTGACTTGAAGAAGAAATAACTCATTTAAAATAAGCACATATTTAGTAATGGTCAACACAGTGGAAATATAGAAAAAGAGGCACACTTGCTTTCAAGGAGTTTGATGGTGGGGTAATAATGATGAATAGAGATTCAGTAATAGAACTTCAGGGACTGCTTCACAGAGGTGATAGGACTTGATCTGTGCCTTGCAGGACAGGGATGGTTTAGACAGGATGAGGGGCAGAGGGAAAGTCCTCCTGGGTAGGGGAGGATGATGTGAGTGAAGAAGGAGCATGCTAAATTTGAGGAATTTAAGGGGAGGAATGGAAATTCATGATGTTGACATTATGGGTAGGCTCAAGAGAATTGTGAGCCTTGAAAATCAGGTGGATGGTTTTAGTAATTTTAATGTGGAAAAACAGTGTCTGACCGTACCAAAGAGGAGATGGGGCAGGGTGGCTACCCAGGAACTCCGCAGTAGGTCTGATGACCTCGGCTTTGTGACATTTCAGAGAAATCGGAGGGGCTGGTAGCAGGGCGTCTGCATGACTGTCCCCCACAGATCTGCGGAGCTTCCTCCCTCACCTCTTCTGTGTTTTTGATCACATGTCACCTTTTTCTCAAAGAAGCTAACCCTGACCACACTTCTGTAACTGCCGTTATCTTGCTTTTCATTTCTTTTTTTTTTTTTAACACTGCCTTCTAAAATACTGTTTGTGTATCATACTTACTAATTTACTGTGTTTATTGTTTCCTTCTAACTACTAGGATATAAACTTCATGAAAGTGGCTATTTTTGCTTTGTTCATCAGTTTATCCTGAGTGCAAAGAAAGTGCCTGGTGCATCATAGACACTCAGTAAATATTTATTGAATATTTAAGGCAGTAGCTCTTAACTGTAAAAAGGTGGAGTACTGGTTTTTAGAAGGACTCCATGATATAAAAACAAGTGATTCCAGGGTTTTTATATCTAGATAATTCCTTTAACTAGTAAGGAATTTGGTGAGAGAAAGATTGAAGAGAAATGAATTCTGCTTTGAGCATGTTGAGTTTGAGGTGAAAATAGGATAGGCAAGTGAAATGGTTTCAGTAGACTGAAAAATGGTTGGAATGGGAGAGGACCTTAGGGAGAGAAATGATATCAGCATTTGCCTTCCATCTCATTCTTGGGGATTCTTATGCCCCCCAAACTACCTTAAGTATTTATTTTGACCCTGAATTCCTAGCTTAGATCTGGAGCCTCGCTCGGTTCATGTTATATTGTTCCCTCCTGCGTTGCAGGTCTGTATTTAGAGTACCTGGCAGATAGCCTGCTACTGATAAATATTCAATGAATGAGACTTATTATACATTTAGATAAGTGGAGGAATGTCTTTTGGAAGAGGAAACAGATGTCTCTAATGAAGAGCTATGAGTAACTGGTGGACTGAGAAGCAGATCTCACTAGTGTAAGGAAGGACATTGTGTCAGTGGGGAGCAGTCCTAAGGTGAAACCTTGTAAGGCACTGTGCTCCCTGTCACTGCAAATGTTCAGGCAGAGGTGGTAGGCAGAGACAACCTCCTGTCCAGAAGTTGTAGATTACATTTCTTGCGTTATGTGAGAGGATGGAATTGATTATATCCAAGCTCTTTTTCTACTCCAGAATTCTGTACTTACACGTCCAGGCTTCCTTGCTGTTTTTAGCTAATGTACAGGCTCTCCACTTCCCTAGCATTCATGACTTCAAGATGAGCACCTTTTGTAACTTACTGTTTGGGAAAAATTGATTCAGTGCTTGGCTTGTCCTCTGGCCATTTTCCATAAAAGGATTTAGGAAGCTTGAAATAAAAATACATGCAGTAAGACCAAAGCTAGTGATCAAAAAGATAAGAACCAGTAAGTAAAAGGGGAAAATAAGAACAGTTAACCATAACTTTTTCACTGTTAGTAGTAGAGCTAATAATTAGCTTTGAGTTTTCTAGCAGGGAGGGCCATACGGGAACCTGAGAGCTTACATAGATCTCATTGCCTATAGCTGAGAACACATGAGGAGGCTGCCACCTTCACTAATAAAGCAGAGCTCCCAAACATGAAGATTGCAAAGTAGGGAGCAGCTGCAAGTGGCCAGCGTTCCGCGCAGCTGGCAGCCCTGACGCCTGCTCTCAGCCTTCCGCTTTAACATGCTTGAGCACTTAGTTTAGTCCTGCTGCTGCCGTTTGTCTTCTCTGCTCTTAAGGACACACTCAGTCAGTTCAGTCAGTTCAGTCGCTCAGTCGTGTCCGACTCTTTGCAGCCCCATGAATCGCAGCACGCCAGGCCTCCCTGTCCATCACCAACTCCCGGAGTTTACTCAAACTCATGTCCATCGAGTCGGTGATGCCATCTAGCCATCTCATCCTCTGTCGTCCCCTTCTCCTCCTGCCCCCAACCCCTCCCAGCATCAGGGTCTTTTCCAGTGAGTCAACTCTTTGCATTAGGTGGCCAAAGTATTGGAGTTTCAGCTTCAGCATCAGTCCTTCCAATGAACACCCAGGACTTATCTCCTTCAGGAAGGACAGGTTGGATCTCCTTGCAGTCCAAGGGATCTCAAGAGTCTTCTCCAACACCACAAGTCAAAAGCATCAATTTTTCGGCGCTCAGCTTTCTTCACAGTCCAACTCTCACATCCATACATGACCACTGGAAAAACCATAGCCTTGACCAGACGGACCTTTGTTGGCAAAGTAATGTCTCTGCTTTTTAATATGCTACCTAGGTTGGTAATAACTTCCAAAGAGTAACGTCTTTTAATTTCATGGCTGCAGTCACCATCGGCAGTGATCTTGGAGCCCAAAAAAATAAAGTCTGACACTGTTTCCACTGTCTCTCCATCTATTTCCCATGAGGTGATGGGACCAGATGCCATGATCTTAGTTTTCTGAATGTTGAGCTTTAAGCCAACTTTTTCACTCTCTTCTTTCACTTTCATCAAGAGGCTTTTTAGTTCCTCTTCACTTTCTGCCATAAGGGTGGTGTCATCTGCATATCTGAGGTTATTGATATTTCTCCTGGCAATCTTAATTCCAGCTTGTGCTTTTTCCAGCCCAGCGTTTCTCATGGTGTACTCTGCATAAAGTTAAATAAGCAGGGTGACAATATACAGCCTTGACGTACTCCTTTTCCTATTTGCAACCAGTCTGTTGTTCCATGTCCAGTTCTTTTTTTTCCATGTCCAGTTCTAACTGTTGCTTCCTGACCTGCATACAGGTTTCTCAAGAGGCAGGTCAGGTGGTCTGGTATGCCCATCTCTTTCAGAATTTTCCACAGCTTATTGTGATCCACACAGTCAAAGGCTTTGGCGTAGTCAATGAAGCAGAAATAGATGTTTTTCTGGAACTCTCTTGCTTTTTCGATGATCCAGCGGATGTTGGCAATTTGATCTCTGGTTCCTCTGCCTTTTCTAAAACCAGCCTGAACATCTGGAAGTTCTCAGTTCACGTATTGCTGAAGCCTGGCCTGGAGAATTTTGAGCATTACTCTACTAGTGTGTGAGATGAGCGCAATTGTGCAGTAGTTTGAGCATTCTTTGGGATTGCCTTTCTTAGGGATTGGAATGAAAACGGACCTTTTCCAGTCCTGTGGCCACTGCTGAGTTTTCCAAATTTGCTGGCATATTGAGTGCAGCACTTTCACAGCATCATCTTTCAGGATTTGAAATAGCTCAACTGGAATTCCATCACATCCACTACTTTTGTTCATAGTGATGCTTTCTAAGGCCCACTTGACTTCACATTCCAGGATGTCTGGCTCTAGGTGAGTGATCACACCATTGTGATTATCTGGGTCACGAAGATCTTTTTTGTACAGTTCTGTGTATTCTTGCCACCTCTGCTTAATATCTTCTGCTTCTGTTAGGTCCATACCATTTCTGTCCTTTATTGAGCCCATTTTTGCATGAAATGTTCCCTTGGTATCTCTAATTTTCTTGAAGAGATCTCTAGTGTTTCCCATTCTGTTGTTTTCCTCTATTTCTTTGCACTGATCGCTGAGGAAGGCTTTCTTATCTCTCCTTGCTATTCTTTGGAACTCTGCATTCAAATGGGAATAGCTTTCCTTTTCTCCTTTGCTTTTAGCTTCTCTTCGTTTCACAGCTATTTGTAAGGCCTCCTCTGACAACCATTTTGCCTTTTTGCATTTCTTTTCCCATGGGGATGGTCTTGATACCTGTCTCCTGTACAATGTCACGAACCTCCGTCCATAGTTGGACACACTAGTTTCACCTTAATTCCAGTGGAACAGCTGAAGTAAGACTGGAATGTTTACATCAGGCTTTCCTAAAAGCTAGAGGATAATGGATGGAAAGCAACATAAAACCATCCATCCTGGTTTATAAAGACTTAGTCTTCAGGCCCTTATCTTCTGGCCCATCTCCGTGAGGCAGACAGAGTCTGAGTACCGCCACCAAGTGAACAGATGCAGACGTTTGCCTCTCTTCCCACCGGCCCAAGACAGCAGGGCCCACAGTCTTTGCTTGGGTTTCCTGTCTGAGGAGCTGCCTCCTTTCTGGTGATGAATTACAGGAATGAGGACTTCCTTTGGGGAGACTGCACTTAGCTGAAGATCATGGCCCTACATGTGCTGGTTGTATAGTAACCTCAATATTCATGTAAAAGATACTGACACATGTTACCGTAAGTCGCAGTCTGGTTAGAGACATGATTATTTCACTGGAGGAAACAGTTTCTCCCTGCTCTTTAGCAGAATCTGTTATCGAAGTCTTTGTATAAGAAAGTGAAAGTTGCTCAGTTGTGTCTGACTCTTTATGACCCCATGGACTATATACAGTCCTTGGAATTCTCCAGGCCAGAATACTGGAGTGGGTAGCCGTTCCCTTCTTCAGGGGACCTGCCCAACCCAGGGATCAAACCTAGGTCTCCTGCGTTACAGGCCGATTCTTTACCAGCTAAGCACCAGGGAAGCCGAAAAGGGAAGAATTTGGGTTTATCAGTTTCCATGACTTGAGTAGATCACTTCCTTGCTTATTCTGCAGTTGCTGAATTACTTAGGCCTGTTTCGCTGTTTCCTTGTTTTAACCAATAGGGCTGAACCTCCTTATTTTTGTTCACTTGCTTAGGATAACCATTCCATCTAGATTTCCTAGGTGTGAACCTCACTGATTACATAATAGTGTGTATTTATAGTTCTGGGACACCTTGTGCAGGCCTCCTGTTACATTTCTACAATGTAAGATCCTCCAGTGTGCATGGAAATACAAGTAGCTCCCATGGAAAAAAGCAAAAGCAATTTTTTTTTTCTTCTGGAAATGAGGACTAATATACATATTTGGGAGCACTGAACATGAAAGAGATAGTTAAACCTGCAGAGGAATATAGAGATAAAAGCAGTAACAGTGGCTTTTCATTCACACACATGCACGTGTGCACGCACGCACACACACACACACAATATGTGTATGGGGCTATTTTTTTTTTCCTAGATGTATTCATTCTCAAACCAAACCATAATGTGCTCTAATTGAGTCTCTTTGTTTAGCACATGGCTGTTGATTTGAGTACTTGCTCCAATTGAAAAACTGACATTTAAATTTTGTTATTCAGTGTATAACAGATTTAAATAAAAACACCAAGATTGTGTATTGTAGATTTCCTTCAACATAATTATATGTAATTATTTTACCAAAATAAACAAGTTAATGTAGTTTTAGCTATTTTATCTCACTTCACGTTTGGAGAAAAATTACAGAGCAGGGGTTAGAGTTTGCTCATGTTTCTCAATGAGGAGAGCTAATTTCTGATTGCTAGTTCCAGCTGGTTCCACAGAACCATGTACAGTTGATGCTGGTCAGAGAGCAGGAGCCTGAGGAGAGGAAGTGCAGCTGGAGATAGGTCGGGCAGACCACGTGTTGCTAAAACAGGTGGCAGTTTTCATGAGTGTGGTATCTCAGACATTTTAAGGAACCTGTGAAGACGAAATGAGATTGTACTCCTAAGCTTGGAGCATACCTCCTGGCACTTAAAAAACATGAAGTAAATGATAGTTATTATTAAGAAAATTGTTTTTCATAGAATCGTAGAATTTTTAAACTAAAGAAGGACCATGAGACCATGATTATCATTTTGTCTAACTTTGTAAGTGAGGAAACTGAAGCTCAGACACTATGTGGTATTTCAGGATAAGCAGAATGATTTCAGGACAGTAATTCAGCTAATGACTGAGCAGGAATCCAGCTCCCTCCTCACTTGCGGTTTCACGTAGCATCCTTTGCTGACTCAAGCCCCCGTCAGGGAGGGTGATTTTTTTTAATGTCTGACTTTGCGGAAGGTTTTCTTGGTGTGGTGTGTGTGCTCAGTTGTGTCCAACTCCGCGACCCCGTGGACTCTAGCCTGCCAGACTCCTCCTCTGTCCATGGATTTTTCCAGGCAAGAATACTGGAGTGGGTTGCCATTTTCTACTCGTCTTCCTGACCCGGGGATCAAACCTGTGTCTCCAGCGTCTCCTCGGTTAGCAGGCAGATATTTTACCACTGAGCCACCTGGGAAGAGTTCTTTAAATACTATTAAATTAGACCCTTAACAGATAGATGCATAGATGGATAAATAATGATAAAATTAATATAACAAAATAGTAGTTGTTATGGAATTTAAATGGTAAGTATAGAGGTGTTCACATTTCTGTCAATTTTTCTGAATGTTTGAAAATGTTCATAATGTTGGAGGGGGGGAACTAAAAAAAATTGTATTATCTCCTCACCCCAGATATCTGTGTCTCTGAACACAGACAAATCAGCAGTACTTGCTACAGTCAAAGGAAATAAAACAACCGGGGGTCCAGATTCCGCTGGCATGTACATTCTAGGCCCTTTCCTTGACATTCTTCAGGGAGTGGGAACCACAGGTCTGTCACATTTTCCTCTTCTTTTCTTTCTTTACTCTATCTCCCTCCTTTCTTAAATTGCAAACATTGCAGATTTGAAAGCGCTCACAGGTAACACAGTTAGCGCTGTATGTGACTTTCCTCTATTTTTCTTCTGTTGTTTCACTTTCTCACTTTCCATGGTAAATTTCACTTTTGTTCTTTTCTTTCTTGTTTTAGTTTATAATCTTGAGTATTTGTTCTTATATATCTTTCTCCCCAAGATTGCAATTGTTTCTTCTACCTTATCCTTAAAAAAAAAAAAAAAAAAAAACCAAAAACTCCAAACATGGCCTCATCAATATTCTTTTAGTTGGGGCCATCCCACTCTTTCTCATATAACACTTAAATTTTGTCAGATCCAGCCTACCCTTTCCTTATGGTAGGAGAAGGGGAAAGAGGGAGTTTTAATAAATTGGGTTTTAGGAGTCAGGGGATACTCTTAAAGGGTCAACAGATTCAGAATTAGCTGTGCATTGCAAACAGATGGTGTGCCCTAAGGAAATAGCTGCTCTAAACAGTTGGATTCTTGCATCTAATTTAGCTTCAAGATCCTGGAACTAGGAAGAAAAATTTCATGAAGCAAATGGGAATACTTACATATAAACCATTTTAAGCCATTGCTAAGGCCTAGTCACTATTGACTTACGTATAGACATCATAGTTCTGTGTTTTATCTTCTATTCTCCAAAGGATAAGCAACATCAAGCCTTAACAGACTCTTAGCTTTTAATAACCAATCCCTACTAGAGTCCTTCTTCAGTAACCAAAATGCTACTAGCAATTTGAAACCTGTATTCCTAATGCTAAGTCTTGGGACTCTAAATTTTGAGGTGTGAAAACGTTATTACGTTGATTACAGTGCATCCCCAAAGCTCCAGTTTTTAAATACACATAATTTAGTCTTAAAAGGGTAAGTATTCCTCTGAAAGAAGTCAGCCCTAGCTGCTTGAAGCCTCATGCCCCAAGGGAGGCCACAGATTCCGAAGGTTAGAAGCATTATGACAATGTACACAAAATAAACGCCTCTCCATTTTGACTGGACTTTTCTGTCCTTGCTTGGTTCGGTTCAGCTATATTTCTCTAGGAGACTGTAATTAGAATTGAATTGCTTTCTTTTATATTTTATTTGACAAGAGAGACGAATATTTCAGACAAGAGAAGACAAGAACGTTATAGCCTGTGTAAATTGTGGTTCACCAAGTCTCAGATTTCTAAAGTATTTATCATACCTCTTTTGGCTAAATTCTATTATTTTTTCCCTTTGTTTTGCAAAGGGGTGGGAATGACATAAAACTAAATACCAAGAGACTGAATTAAGAGTAGAAAAAAATGTGATTACCTCTGTGGAGCAGGAAATAGAAAGGGTTGAGTGGCATGCTGCGATTCATGGGGTCGCAAAGAGTCGGACACGACTGAGCGACTGAACTGACTGACTGAGTGTTGGGGAGTTGTCACCTTTTGTCTGGGGGAGGGGAAAGGTGGGTAACAGTCTTGTAGAACTATTTGACAACCTTAAACTCTATACATATACAACTTTGATCAAAATAAAATCAAAATCAAAGTTAATTGGTGATAAACGTATGGCAGTTGTAAGTTCATGAATGCTTAGTAAATACGAAGGTTTGAATTCAAGAAAACAGATTCTTTGATTGAAATTATACAAACACAGAGGCCTACAAATCTAGCAAACCTTTTTAGGATACACTTAAAATGACATCAAAGGTTGAAATAACGAAATAGAAAAAGGCAAATCTGACTCAAAAAAAAAGTAGATATGGTAAGATTAGTACCTGACAAGATTTAAGCTACAAAAGATAACGCAGATGACACCACCCTTATGGCAGAAAGTGAAGAAGAACTAAAGAGCCTCTTGATGAAAGTGAAAGAGGAGAGTGAAAAAGTTGACTTAAAGCTCAACATTCAGAAAACTAGGATCATGGCATCCGGTCCCATCACTTCACGGCAAATAGACAGGGAAGCAATGGAAACAGTGAGAGACTATTTTTTGGGGCTCCAAAATCACCAGCAGTGATTGACTGCTGGTGACTGCAGCCATGAAATTAAAAGACGCTTGCTCCTTGGTAGAAAAGCTATGACCAACCTAGACAGCACATTAAAAAGCAGAGACATTACTTTGCTGACAGAGGTCTGTCTAGTCAAAGCTATGGTTTTTCCTGGTCATGTATGGATGTGAGAGTTAGATTATAAAGAAAGCTGAGTGCCAAAGAATTGATGCTTTTGAACTGTGGTGTTGGAGAAGATTCCTGAGAGTCCCTTGGACTGCAGAGAGAGCCAACCAGTCCATCCTAAAGGAAATCAGTCCTGAATATTCATTGGAAGGACTGATGTTGAAATTGAAACTCCAATACTTTGGCCACCTGCTGCGAAGAGCTGACTCACTGGAGAAGACCCTGATGCTGAAAAGGATTGAAGGCGGGAGGAGAAGGGGCTGGCAGAGGATGAGGTGGTGGATGGCATCACCGACTTGATGGACAGGAGTCTGAGCAAGCTCCAGGGGTTGGTGATGGACAGGGAAGCCTGGTGCGCTGCAGTCCATGGGGTCGCAAAAAGTCAGACATGACTGAGCGACTGAACTGAACAAAAGCATTAAAGGGAAGAAAAAAGATTTTATTTTGATAGAGGTGCCATCTTTCAAATGTCATGGATCTTTATGAGCTAATAAAATATTGTCTAAATACATAAGAGCAGAACTGTTAAAAATACAAAATGACATTGATAAATTCACTGTTTGTAGATTAAGAAAACAGTATTTGAATAACAATAATGATAATAACATAATGTATTCCAATTTCATGATCATTAATAATAATCTTGTAAAATAGTTCTTCAGTTTTCCAGGAAATTGATGATTTGATAATTTGGAAGTCTACAAAGAAAACTCAAAAATTAACAACCAAAAAAAAAAAAAAACCCAAAATAAATCATGTATCTGTTGTTGCAGTTGTAAATTACAAGCCATTTAGAAATGAACAAGAGTTTATCAAACCTAGTGGGAGTGTCACTGAAGGAATCCCTAAAGGAAAATTTGAAAGTGAAAAGATTGAAAATCAATCTGGAGACTAAGTAAATACAAACAAAATAAGGATTTAGAAAAAAAATAAGAAAAATAGATTTGATACATAAAATACTGGACTCCAAATTAGTTCTTTGTAAACCTGTTATTAAAATAGACAAATATTTGGGAAATCTAAAAAAGAAAATTTCTTTTATTTGGGCTTCCCTGATGGCTTTCCTGGTGATTCAGGTGATAAAGAATCTGCCTGCAATGCAGGAGACCCTGGTTCAATCCCTGGGTGGGGAAGATTCCCTGGAGAAGGGAATGGCCACACCCTCCGTTATTCTTGTCTGGAGAATGCCATGGACCGAGGAGCCTTGTGGGCTGCAGCCCACGGGGTCGCAGAGAGTCTGACAGGACTGAAACTCTTTCACTTTCACAAGAAAAGAAAAAGGCAGCGTAGAAACTCGGCAGAGGAGCGTGGCGTCTTTCTGTTGACCTGTCATTATTTTAGTGTTGTGAGTGCTACATTTTTAAGGTGAGTGCTTTTTGAATCCTGTTTGATTATATTTCCGGATTCAATGTCTTGAGAGTGTTTTTCTGTGTGTTTTCATCTAAAGGGCTTCTTATTTTACCTTTCACAGTGAGATGCACAGTGCGTTGGGAGTTGATTTTGGTATGAGGTTGTTTTTTTTTTTCATCTAAAAAATATGTATCTCCAGTTGACCCAGCACTGTTTGTTGGTCATGCCTTCCTTTTCCTAATGCATTATGATCGCTTCTCAGCCTTTTGGCTAAGATCAAGTGTAGTACCTAGTGCATTATGTCGTCACCTTCACTATAAATCAAGTAGTTGTATGTGAGAGTTTGTTTCTGGAATCTCTATTCTATTTCATCGTTCTGTTTGCCATTGTGCCAATACCTTACTGTCTTAGTATTATACTGTTATAATGGATCTTGATATCTAGTAGTGTAGGTCTTCCAAAAGCATTGTTTTTCAAGATTGCTTTGGCCATTCTTGGGATGTTTTTCCATATAAGTTTTAGAATCAACTTATCAGTTCATACATACACCCCCCCCCCCCAAACTGTAGCATTTTGATTTGATTTTGTCAAATGTACAGATCAATTTGAAGAATAGTAGCATTGTACAGTGTTGAACTGTCCAGTGAGAAGACTGACATGTTCCTCCATTTGTAAATAAATTTTTGTTTTGGATCTTTCATCATTTCTATCGAGTAACCTTAAACCTTCAGTGGAGGATGCTCGCTTTCCAGTGCTGTGCCGGTTTCTTCCGTGCAGCAGAGAGTCGGCTGTGAGCGCACGCGCACCCCTCCCTCCCGGCCCCCCATCCCCCCCCCGTCCGGGTTTTCCGAATACTGAGCTGGGCTCCCCGCGCCCGCACGGCTGCGTCTCACCCGCCTCTGCTTTACACATGGCGGTGTGCACGTGTCAGCGCTGCTCACACTTCCTCCCGCTTTCCTTCCCCTGCTGTGTGCACAGGTCCATTCTCTGACTATTTCTACTCCAGCCCTGAAAATAGGTCCATCATTACCATTTTTTTCTAGACTCCATATATATGCATTAATATACAACAATTTTTTTTCTGACTCAACTGCATAATAGGCTCTAGGTTAATCTACCTTACTTCAACTGATTCAAATTTGTTCCTTCTTGTGGCTGAGTAATATTCCACTGCATACGTACCATAACTTCCTCACACGTTCCTCTGTAGATGGACGTCTAGGTTGCTTCCATATCCTGGCTGTTGTAAATTGTGCTGTTGCGAACATTGAGGTACCTGTGCCTTTTTAATTACGGTTTTCTCGGAGTATGTGCACAGTGGTGGGGTTGCTGGATCATACGGTAGTTTTATTCTTAGTTTGTTAAGGAATCTCTGGGCTGTCCTCCATAGTGGCTGTATCAATTTACATTCCTACCAGCAATGCAAGACATTTCCTTTTTTCCACATCCTCTTCAGCATTTATTGGCTGTAGGTCTTTTTGGTGATGGCCATTCTGACCTGAGGCGACACCTCATTATAGTTTTGATTTGGATTTCTCTAATAATGAGTGATGTTGAGCATCGTTTCATGTGTTTACTGGCTATACGTATGATTTGAAGCTTTCACTGTGAAAGTCTTAACATATTGTTAGATTTATCCCTAGACACTGGATTTCTTTGGATGCTTTGTGAATGATTTATTTTAGAATTTCTGTTTTCTGTTTGTTGCTGGTTTAAGAAAAGCTGGTAACATTTTGTATGGTGACTTTTGTTTTGAGTAGGTATTGAGCTTTATCCATTTTTTGGTTTATGTGATCTATTTACATTTCCCTAAACTGCCTGTAGCTCTCTGATTCCCGAGTCTCTGTGCAGTGCCTTTATACGTGACCCCCTCTAGCCTTGCTCAGCGCAGTTCAGACGTCGTCGCCGAGACGTCTCCCGACCCTCTGCTCCCTCAGCACTCGGTCTGCGTCAGCCTTCGTCAGCTGCGTGTGTTCACTTACCGGGCGAGCTCCTGGGGCGGGTGCTCGTCCTGATCATCTCTGTCCTCCCGGAGGCACACTCCTTCTTCCTCCGCAGATGACACGCCGCGTTCTGCTCTGGTCCAGTGTGTTCACGCCTTACTGTCTGCTTCTGAAATTACCAACCGCACAGACCTCCGCCTCCTATGTTTAACTATGGCTCCAGTAGGTCTCTCGCTGTTTGCTGGCCCAGGTGTATCTCCTCTGCCCTTACTTCAAAGGCAGCTGCTGGGTGGTTACCACTCCCTTCTCTTACCACAGTTGTTGCATGCTTCACTCCCCTAGCCCAGAATGACTCGACACTTCTGTTTAGTGACATTCATCATGACATCTTGGTGTCTATGCAACCAGCTCACAGTGTCTCCTGCAGTTACTCTCGCTTTCTAAGTGGAAGGGGTTGAATCCTTTGTCTTGTCTACTCGGGGGAGGACCACCTTAGATCATCTGATAACCCTTTTTCTCCTTGTGGTTTTTAGAATAAATCTAGACTATATTGCTGTAACTCTTAGGGCACCCCCGTTCCCTCATCTATAAAATAGTTATTGTCACTCTATTAAGTGTCAGTCACTCAGCCATCTTTGATTCTTTGCAACCCCATGGATTGTAACCCACCAGGTTCCTTTGTCCATGGAATTCTCCAGGCAAGAATATTGGAGTGGGTAGCCATTCCCTTCTCTAAGGGGTCTTCCCAACTCAGTGATCGAACACTGCAGGCAGATTCTTTACTGTCTGAGCCACCAGAGGGTTAGTATCAATTGCCTTCCAGTGTGAACATTTTACACTTCCTGAGTTGTGATTCTTGATCATTAGGGGTATTATATGTAAATGAGCATACGCACTTGTTAATTTGGGTTGGCACTGCAGACACGGTTCCCTGTGGGCACCCCTCACAGGCTGTGGGAGTGAAGTTCTTGGACTAAAGAACTTCGCTCAGGCAGCCACATTGCTGAAAACTGAGAGGGAATTTGTGAATGGAGTGAGAAACGGCTACGTGAACGCTCAGCGTTGTGTGCGCGCGTGTTTATATGGCGTCAGCACTGCCTCCTAGAGTGATGCAGAGGTTTGTTCTGATTCTCTGTCCAGCATCTAGAACAGGAACTGACACATTGTAGTGTTAAAAAATGAGTGTATAAGTGAATTTTTTGAGCATTTTATTATGTGCTAGGCACTATACTAAATATTCTGTTATCTCATTTAACCCTCAAACTTTCTGAGACTGCTGTTGTCATGCATTTAGGAAACAGGCTCCAAAAGTTAAGCAACTTAGAGGCTAACTGGCAGAGATAGGATTCGAACTTGGGGCTTTTTTGTCTCTGAATTCCATGAAATTAACTACTGTATTCTTGTAATACCCATTAGTCAACATAAAATCCAGTAAGAAACTATAAAAGTGTGTTTAGATTGGGGAAAATAAATTCATTTATTTTTCATCACTCACCATCATAAATACAGGTTTGTCCACTTTTTTCCCAAGGGTTAGAGTGAGGCAGAGTGCACACATCTGCTCTGTATATTAACATGGCCCCCCTCAACTCATGGAGTAAAACAAAAATAAGATCCCTTGATAGGAATGAAATTATAGTCACATGGTACACAGCTTCAGTAGGATGATTATTTCCCTGTCCTTAAACATACTTCTATAAATTATCAGACTTCAAGGCTGTATAGTTTCCGCTAACCCTGTTGTCACGCGTATAGATTGTTTCCAACAAATGCTATAACAAACATCAATGTGCTTGTATCTTTGCTGTCACATCTTTTGTTTCCTTAGACTAAATTCTAGGAAGTAGAATTAATGAGTTAAAAGATACAGACTTTTAAAGGCTCTTGATATATCTTTGCAAATTATTTTCAAGAAAGAACCGTCTTGATATTGACATGAAGTGACTGTATTCCTCAGGGTTAAATATCCTGAGCTGGAGTTTTGAAGACAAAATAGGGAAAGGGGATGGAGTACAGAGGGGCATTTTAAACATTTATTTGTAACTTTGAATAGATACAATACACTAATTTTTCAAAATTATAAAAGTAAAAATAGGTTTATAGTGAGAAGTCTCCTCCTGCTCCAGTCTTCTGGGTACCCAGTTCCCTTCTTTGGAAATCAGTGTTACCTGTTTCTTTTATAGACTTCCAGGGAGAAGAATGGGGTGACAGAGGATGAGGTGGTTAGATGGCATCACTGACTGGATGAACGTGAGTTTGAGCAAACTCTGGGAGGTAGTGAAGGACTGGGAAGTCTGGTGTGCTGCAGTCCATGGGCTGCAAAGAGTCAGATAAAACTTAGGGACTGAGCAACAAGAAAGGGGATACTTTGTAACATTTACAACCCAATATATGTATGAGTGTTTCTCTCTTCCTTTTTTAGCACAAATGTTACTATATCAAATTCAGTGTAATGCACTGTGTGGATTTTTACTGGATACTCATTGGGGTCAGTCTTTGGGAGGCTGCATGATCTTCCATCTTATAGGATTTTACCAGTTCTATTGACAGATGCACAGGAGAGATCACAGTCTTTAGGACTGATGAGGACATTACCTATTAGGTAAGTATATGTAAGCCACTTTACACATGCATGAGTTATCTATAGGCTACATTCCTTGTGAGTCAGAGGGTATCTTCATCTCTAATTTTGACAGAGCCAGCTCGTCCTCCATTTATATGATGAAAGAAGTTATTCTGGGCAATGGGTATTTACATCAAATGGACCTAAGAGATATCTACATGGGAATTTTGGACAGTTGCAAGGAGAGCGCTGAGAAATTGGAAAAGGACTTAAAATGACGGTAGTAAGGTGGAAAGGGGCAAAAGAAAATTTGCTCACGTGGCCATTTTGTGAAGACCCTTTGGGTCCAGAAGATCCCCTGGAGGAGGACATGGCAACCCACTCCGGTATCCTTGCCTGGAGAATCCCACGGACTGAGGAGCCTGGTGGGCTGCAGTCCACGGGGCCACAAAGAGCTGGTCACCACTGAGCGACCAGGCACACGCGGCTAGTAGCAGCCGTCCGTGTGCTCACGAGCTGCTCCTTGGATGCTAATTTAAGAAACACATACTACATCTCTCCTGTGTACCAGGGTCTTGGTACCCTGAAGAGGTTAAGTTGAACTAGATCAAGAAATGAAAACATAGATATTTAATGTTTGATATAACTTGTAAGGTAATAGGATCTTACTATTTAAAGGATGGTAGAGTTTTAGACTAACTTTTCATTTAGTACAGAGAATCCTTACTTCAAAAAATCTGACTTGGTCATTAAGCCTCTGCTTAAATATCTCTAATGACAGGGAAGTCATAACCTTTTGAGCAGCCAAGTCCATTGTAGGGAGGAGCTGCAGTTATAAAGTGACTCTTTATGAGACAAAATTTACCACATCCTGATCTCATGATTTGATTTAGTATTGGAGTAAGAGAAACTGACTCAGTTGCTACATCTATAAAATGAGGTTGTCTTCACATCTGTGGTATCTTTCAGATCAAACTTTGTTGAATTAATTCTTTGATTCTCTGACTCATTTACATGGCAGATTGATATTCAAGTAACACTTGTGATTACTAGTTATACTGGACGTTTGTGGGATTTTGTGCCCAAAGTCTCCCTCTGTCTCCCCCGTCACCATGGCTACAGTTAACAGTGAGTGCTGTCGACTCTTTCAATCTGCTGCTAAACAGACTCCCCAGGTCTGCGGGCAGCTGCCCTGTGCCTGTGCGGTTTGTTCTGAGCCTAAGTGAGGCCGTTGTGGTGACCGCCCCTGTTAAATCCCATCTTGCTGTTCAGGCAGCGCTTCTCAGCGTGCTTTTCCTCTGATGCCCGTTAACGTTCTATCAGCTAATTCATGGAGCTTTGGAGACTAGTAGATGGAAGTATTGTGGAAAAGTGATTGAGAATTTCAAAGTGCCCGCATTCATGTGTTGAATTATATAAATGATGCTTCTTAAGTGCTTTAAAAGTGGCAGAAGTAAATGGTATTTATCTGAAGAAATGTTTGGACAATCAGATTTTTGTTTTGAAGCCCAACATTTGGGAGTGAAGTGTTATCCATACATGTGCTGTTATTTTTAACACTCATGTTGACGTTACAGCTGGAGGGCAACCGGGAGGCCTGGAGTTGAGAAGAGCTACTGAGCCTTTTGGGGAACAAAGGCCTTAGCAGTAGGCTGGAGGGAGTTGCAGACAGGATTCTAGCCTTGTTCTATAGAGATATGCTGCATATTTTAAAAGGAAGAGAACCTGTGTGGTTCCCTAGACTTGAAAGAGGGAGAAAAGGAGAAGACAGGCCTCCCTGAGATGGGAGTGGAGAGAAAGGAAGGTGGGTTACTCTGAGTAGCTCAAGTGGACAGGCAGCCTAGATGGTAACAGGGCTGGACATTAGTACTGGAAAGGATTTAACTTTGAACTTCTGCCTTCCCCTTTGCCAGCAGTGGTGTGGTCTTCTGCTTTTCGTCTAGCTAGGCAGACTGAATAAAGGGCATCGTGTGTTTGTTCCTTTCCCTACCTGTTGGTGAGTATTTGTTACATTTGGGAATAGTTTGTGCTGTAAAAAGTAATCATGATATAATGGGGTAATGGAAAGAATGGTCATTACTAGAAAAACCAGAGTGGTGGAAAGATTGGAATCCAAGGTCTGGTCAGAAGTCTTCATCCCCTTGTTCCGTTTTGGCGGCTGATCTGTCTTATGTCTTAGCAAGGAAGAAACCTCTGAATCCTTCCAGAGGCCTCTTTATCACAGATACTATTCTTGGAGTAATGATGCTGTGTTTGGTTTTGAATGTGTTGACTTTGCACTGGCAGGTAAGCCAAGCAGAATACGCCCTGGCAGGCAGTTTGGAGTCTGGAGACAAGGGCAAGGCGAGGAGTGCGGAGAGCTGTGGGCTGCGCAGAGGGCTGAGCGGCGGGCCGGCGCAGGGTCACGTGACGCAGGCAGGCAGCGCTGTGGGTGTGTCTGCTGTCCTAAAATGATGGGGAAAGAACAGGTTCAGCCAAAGGGGCATCACTAGGGAATTCCAACAAGGTGTTTCAGCCTCGTTCTTGATGGGCGAGGATGGGAGATGAAAGGGTAAAGAGACCAGATAACAAGTATTGAAAAAGAAGAGAGTATTTTTTCCTTATGTTTTCTTTTTTAATGGGAGGAAAATTGCTTTATAAGGTTGTGTTGGTTTCTGCCATACAACAGAACACAAAGCAGCCATAGTTATATACCTGTCCCTCTTAAGCCTGCGTCCCGCCGCTCCGGGTCATCCCAGAGCGCCAGGCCGGGCTCCCTGTGTTACCCAGCAGCTTCTCACCGGCTGTCTGCTTTGTACGTGATAGTGGATCTATGTCGGTGCTCCTTTCTCCATTCGTCCCGCTCTCCCCTTCCCCTGCTGTGTGCACAAGTCCATTCTCTATTTCGGCATCTCCATTCCTCCCCTGCAAATAGGTTCATCAGTACCATTTTTCTAGATTCCATATATATGCGTTTAATACATAATGCTTATTTTTCTCTTTCTGACTTACTTCACTCTGTATAACAGGCTCTAGTTTCATCCACCTCATTAGAACTGACTCAGATTTGTTCCTTCTTATGGCTGAGTAATTCCCCACTGTATATCCACTCATCTGTTGATGGACGTCTAGGTTGCTTTCGTGTCCTGGCTCTTGGAAGTCGTGCCACTGTAGACATTGGGGTACACGTGTGTCTTTTCAGTTACGGTTTTCTCGGAGGGTGTGCCTATAGTGGGGTCGTTGGGTTAGCTTAGTCCCTGGGTCAGGAAGATCCCCTGAGAAGGGAATGGCTACTCACTCCAGTATTCTTGCCTGGAGAATTCTGTGGACAGAGGAGCCTGGCAGGCTACAGTTCATGGGGATGCAAAGAGTCAGACATGACTGAGCCACTAACACCTTCACACATGGTGGTTTTATTCCTAGTTTTTAAGGCGTCTCCATACTGTTCTCCATAGTGGCTGCATCAATTTACATTCCCACCAACTGTACAAGAGAGTTCTGTTTTCTCCACATCCTCTCCAGCATTTATTGTTAGTAGATTTTTTTGATGATGGCTGATCTGACTGGTGTGAGATTAAGGGACAGAGTATTGAAGGATATGCCTAAAAAGAAGTGTAAGGGCTGGGAAGACAAAGTTCCTGGTACTAGTTTTTATTTCATCAGTAGGGCTTGTGAGCTAAGTTGCTTCAGTCATATCCAACTCTTTGTGACCCTATGGACTGTAGCCCTCCAGGCTCTTCTGTCCACGGGATTCTCCAGAATAATGGAATGGGTCGCCATACCCTCCTCCAGGGATCTTCCTGACGCAGGGATCGAATCTGCATCTCTTACGTCTTCTGCACTAATGTGCAGGTGGGTTCTTTACCACTAGCGCCACCAAGGAAGCCTGTAGTAGGGCTCATAGGAATTTTAATTTTAATTCATCAGTAGGCCTTGTTTCATATACTATTCATAGTCTCTTCATTGTCAGATATAAGGGCTTGTGAATCAACTGTTGATAGCCCTCGTATTAGGTAGAAGTAATAGTGCCTTAATGTGTGACCTCTGGATACAATGATATGAAGCAATCATGGAAATTTCCTTTATAGAAGGAACTAAGAACCATAATCCCAACTTGGAATTTATCCGATACTGGAATATAATCAAAATGATAACCCCGTACGTTCTGCTCTTTTTACTCTTGCCACTTCCCTTGAGAGCTAAATGTTTGGTTTCTAACAGTCCTTCACATCACACCATCTTCAAACTCGATAATTCTATGATTTATTCTGCAATATTTGAAAAATTCTACTACTAGTAATTCTATTCCTGGCATGGGGCTGACGGTTTTCTGTGAGCACAGTAACTTCACTGCAGCGCTGAATCACAGGGAAATCTCTGAAGAGTCTTAGTGGGATCCAGCGTGAGTTACGCTGTAGTTGCAGGGGAGCCGCCGTGCAGACAGCTGCCACGGGGACTGACCGAGCGGCGCCTTCCCTGCTCAGGTAGGCTGTGACGGCTGCCAGGCCTCGCCTTTCTCTCCAGAGACTGCAGTTCTGTGGGTGTTTTCTGAGCTTGATTGTGACACGGTGTGTGGATTCCCACAATGTTAACTGGGAAGATGTGCATCTTGTAGCCGAGGAAGCTGTGGCTGCCAATAGAGACTGGGGCGCCGAGGCGGAGGCCGAGGCAGCAGGAAGGCGCCCGGCAGGGGGTTCAGTTCTTCCCTTTGTTCTGGTAGAAAAGTCCGCAAGAAGCTGGGCTACCGAAAGGTCGGAGTTACTTACGTACGGATACTAGTATAGAGGAGAGCCACACACACTTACTCCTGTTCATGACGATAATTTACTGGGGTTGGACAGAGTCAGAGGCAGCTTAGCGACTGAACGTTGTCTAGAGACATTTTCTTCTTACTGAAAAACTCTTAATAAGAGAAGCCCCTTTTAAGCACAGACTGTCTCAAATTTGCAATACTTTTAAGAGAAAAATACAAATGTATTTTTCATAGTGTTGAAAGTTGTATAGACATGAAAGTAGATATAAAATCTTTGTTCTTGGCTCATTGACAACTGTAAACCAAGTCTGCAAATTAAATATAAAGAGAGCTACAAAACCAACAAAATTTAAATTAATACAATTATTCAGTGTGACAGATGATATTTAGGTTTCACAGTAGAAAAAATAGCCTTGGGTCTGACTCCATTTTATTTTTTTTTTAATTTTTAATTTATTTATTTATTTTTTTTGTCATACATTGATATGAATCAGCCATAGATTTACACGTATTCCCCATCCCGATCCCCCCTCCCATCTCCCTCTCCACCCGATTCCTCTGGGTCTTCCCAGTGCACCAGGCCGGAGCACTTGTCTCATGCATCCCACCTGGGCTGGTGATCTGTTTCACCATAGATAGTATACATGCTGTTCTTTTGAAATATCCCACCCTCACCTTCTCCCACAGAGTCTAAAAGTCTGTTCTGTCTTTCTGTGTCTCTTTTTCTGTTTTGCATATAGGGTTATCGTTACCATCTTTCTAAATTCCATATATATGTGTTAGTATGCTGTAATGTTCTTTATCTTTCTGGCTTACTTCACTCTGTATAAGGGACTCCAGTTTCATCCATCTCATTAGGACTGATTCAAATGAATTCTTTTTAACGGCTGAGTAATATTCCATGGTGTATATGTACCACAGCTTCCTTATCCATTCATCTGCTGATGGGCATCTAGGTTGCTTCCATGTCCTGGCTATTATAAACAGTGCTGCGATGAACATTGGGGTGCACGTGTCTCTTTCAGATCTGGTTTCCTCAGTGTGTATGCCCAGAAGTGGGATTGCTGGGTCATATGGCAGTTCTATTTCCAGTTTTTTAAGAAATCTCCACACTGTTTTCCATAGCGGCTGTACTAGTTTGCATTCCCACCAACAGTGTAAGAGGGTCCCCTTTTCTCCACACCCTCTCCAGCATTTATTGCTTGTAGACTTTTGGATAGCAGCCATCCTGACTGGCGTGTAATGGTACCTCATTGTGGTTTTGATTTGCATTTCTCTAATAATGAGTGATGTTGAGCATCTTTTCATGTGTTTGTTAGCCATCTGTATGTCTTCTTTGGAGAAATGTCTGTTTAGTTCTTTGGCCCATTTTTTGATTGGGTCATTTATTTTTCTGGAATTGAGCTGCAGGAGTTGCTTGTATATTTTTGAGATTAATCCTTTGTCTGTTTCTTCATTTGCTATTATTTTCTCCCAATCTGAGGGCTGTCTTTTCACCTTACTTATAGTTTCCTTTGTAGTGCAAAAGCTTTTAAGTTTCATTAGGTCCCATTTGTTTATTTTTGCTTTTATTTCCAATATTCTGGGAGGTGGGTCATAGAGGATCTTGCTGTGATTTATGTTGGAGAGTGTTTTGCCTATGTTCTCCTCTAGGAGTTTTATAGTTTCTGGTCTTACATTTAGATCTTTAATCCATTTTGAGTTTATTTTTGTGTATGGTGTTAGAAAGTGTTCTAGTTTCATTCTTTTACAAGTGGTTGACCACTTTTCCCAGCACCACTTGTTAAAGAGGTTGTCTTTTTTCCATTGTATATCCTTGCCTCCTTTGTCAAAGATAAGGTGTCCATAGGTCCGTGGATTTATCTCTGGGCTTTCTATTCTGTTCCATTGATCTATATTTCTGTCTTTGTGCCAGTACCATACTGTCTTGATGACTGTGGCTTTGTAGTAGAGTCTGAAGTCAGGCAGGTTGATTCCTCCAGTTCCATTCTTCTTTCTCAAGATTACTTTGGCTATTCGAGGTTTTTTGTATTTCCATACAAATTGTGAAATTCTTTGGTCTAGTTCTGTGAAAAATACCGTTGGTAACTTGATAGGGATTGCATTGAATCTATAGATTGCTTTAGGTAGAATAGCCATTTTGACAATATTGATTCTTCCAATCCATGAACACGGTATGTTTCTCCATCTGTTTGTGTCCTCTTTGATTTCTTTCATCAGTGTTTTATAGTTTTCTATGTATAGGTCTTTTGTTTCTTTAGGTAGATATACTCCTAAGTATTTTATTCTTTTTGTTGCAATGGTGAATGGTATTGTTTCTTTAATTTCTCTTTCTGTTTTTTCATTGTTAGTATATAGGAATGCAAGGGATTTCTGTGTGTTAATTTTATATCCTGCAACTTTACTATATTCATTGATTAGCTCTAGTAATTTTCTGGTAGAGTCTTTAGGGTTTTCTATGTAGAGGATCATGTCATCTGCAAACAGTGAGAGTTTCACTTCTTCTTTTCCTATCTGGATTCCTTTTACTTCTTTTTCTGCTCTGATTGCTGTGGCCAAAACTTCCAACACTATGTTGAATAGTAGTGGTGAGAGTGGGCACCCTTGTCTTGTTCCTGATTTCAGGGGAAATGCTTTCAATTTTTCACCATTGAGGGTGATGCTTGCTGTGGGTTTGTCATATATAGCTTTTATTATGTTGAGGTATATTCCTTCTATTCCTGATTTTTGGAGAGTTTTAATCATAAATGAGTGTTGAATTTTGTCAAAGGCTTTCTCTGCATCTATTGAGATAATCATATGGTTTTTATCTTTCAATTTGTTAATGTGGTGTATTACATTGATTGATTTGCGGATATTAAAGAATCCTTGCATTCCTGGGATAAAGCCCACTTGGTCATGGTGTATGATTTTTTTAATATGTTGTTGGATTCTGTTTGCTAGAATTTTGTTAAGGATTTTTGCATCTATGTTCACCAGTGATATTGGCCTGTAGTTTTCTTTTTTTGTGGCATCTTTGTCTGGTTTTGGAATTAGGGTGATGGTGGCCTCATAGAACGAGTTTGGAAGCTTACCTTCATCTGCAGTTTTCTGGAAGAGTTTGAGTAAGATAGGTGTTAGCTCTTCTCTAAATTTTTGGTAGAATTCAGCTGTGAAGCCATCTGGTCCTGGGCTTTTGTTTGCTGGAAGATTTTTGATTACAGTTTCCATTTCCTTGCTTGTGATGGGTCTGTTAAGATCTTCTATTTCTTCCTGGTTCAGTTTTGGAAAGTTATACTTTTCTAAGAATTTGTCCATTTCATCCAAGTTGTCCATTTTATTGGCATAGAGCTGCTGGTAGTAGTCTCTTATGATCCTTTGTATTTCAGTGTTGTCTGTTGTGATCTCTCCATTTTCATTTCTAATTTTGTTAATTTGGTTCTTCTCTCTTTGTTTCTTAATGAGTCTTGCTAATGGTTTGTCAATTTTGTTTATTTTTTCAAAAAACCAGCTTTTAGCTTTGTTGATTTTTGCAATGGTCTCTTTAGTTTCTTTTGCATTTATTTCTGCCCTGATTTTTAAGATTTCTTTCCTTCTGCTAACCCTGGGGTTCTTCATTTCTTCCTTCTCTAGTTGCTTTAGGTGTAGAGTTAGGTTATTTATTTGGTTTTTTTCTTGTTTCTTGATGTAAGCTGGTAATGCTATGAACCTTCCCCTTAGCACTGCTTTTACAGTGTCCCATAGGTTTTGGGTTGTGTTTTCATTTTCATTCATTTCTATACATATTTTAATTTCTTTTTTGATTTCTTCTATGATTTGTTGGTTATTCAGAAGCGTGTTATTTAGCCTCCATATGTTTGAATTTTTAACAATTTTTTTCCTGTAATTGAGATCTAATCTTACTGCACTGTGGTCAGAAAAGATGACTGGAATGATTTCAATTTTTTTGAATTTTCCAAGACCAGATTTATGGCCCAGGATGTGATCTATTCTGGAGAAGGTTCCGTGTGCACTTGAGAAAAAGGTGAAGTTGATTGTTTTGGGGTGAAATGTCCTATAGATATCAATTAGGTCTAGCTGGTCCATTGTGTCATTTAAGGTTTGTGTTTCCTTGTTAATTTTCTGTTTAGTTGATCTATCCATAGTTGTGAGTGGGGTATTAAAGTCTCCCACTATTATTGTGTTACTATTAATTTCCTCTTTCATACTCGTTAGTGTTTGCCGTACATATTGCGGTGCTCCTATGTTGGGTGCATATATATTTATAATTGTTATATCTTCTTCTTGGATTGATCCTTTGATCATTATGTAGTGTCCTTCTTTGTCTCTTTTCACATCCTTTATTTGAAAGTCTATTTTATCTGATATGAGTATTGCGACTCCTGCTTTCTTTTGGTCTCCGTTTGCATGAAATATTTTTTTCCAGCCCTTCACTTTTAGTCTGTATGTGTCTCTTGCTTTGAGGTGGGTCTCTTGTAGACAGCATATATAGGGGTCTTGTTTTTGTATCCATTCAGCCAATCTTTGTCTTTTGGTTGGGGCATTCAACCCATTTACATTTAGGGTAATTATTGATAGGTGTGGTCCCGTTGCCATTTACTTTGTTGTTTTGGGTTCACGTTTATACAACCTTTCTGCATTTCCTGTCTAGAGAAGATCCTTTAGCATTTGTTGAAGAGCTGGTTTGGTGGTGCTGAATTCTCTCAGCTTTTGCTGACTCCATTTTAAATCTGTATCTATATATTTTAAGTTCAGTGATACTAAAAGCTTGCAAGTGCCGATTCTCAGAGGTAATGTTGTGCAGGGTGGTTATGTATTAATTTCTTCATGGCTTTGTAAGTCCAGGTTTATCAGACCTCACACCTCTTCAAACACTTGCCAGTGTGCATTCCTCAAACACCAGTTTGAACGAGATGTCAGCTGTCACAGTCACTTTCAGACGAGGTTAACATCAGTGCTGGGAGTGAGGATGGACAGACGTCACCCCAGCCACAGTTACTGCACAGATGGGGCCCGAGCAGTGCTGCAGTGTGTGTGTGGTATGAACTGGACTGTGCCTGTGTCATCATCTGCTCTGATGATTCAGGTTCCCTGTACTTTTCACTCTTTCAGTTACAATTACCGTTTCAGTTACAAAACCTCTCTCTCATAGCGTGCCATGAGGACATCTGACCTGAAAGAGGTCTTGACCCAGCTGAAGCAGCAGCCGTGAGAGCCGGCTGACAGACAGCGCTCGTTTAGATGTGTGTGTATATGTGTTCAGCCGTTCGTTTCTGTCTGACTCTTTGCAACTCTAAGGACTGTGCCCACCAGGCTGCTCTGTCCACGGGATTTTCTTGGCAAGAATGCTGGGGTGGGTTGCCATTTCTGCCTCTAGGGGATCCTCCCAGCCCAGGGGTGGAACCTGCATCTCCTGTGTCTCCTGCAGGAGGACTCTTCACTGCTGAGCCACCGGGCGTGGCTACTCATGATCCAGAATGGTTATCATTCATATTTGTTCTGTTGTTTAGTCGCTAAGTCATGTCCGACTCTTTGTGACCCCCAAAATTGCAGCTCTCCAGGTTTCCCTGTCTTTCATTGTCCCCTGGAGTTTGCTCAAACTCATGTCCATTGAGTCAGTGATGCCATCTAACCATCTCATTCTCTGTCATCTCCTTCTCCTCCTGCCCTCAATCTTTCCCAGCATCAGGGTCTTTTCCAATTAGTCAGCTCTTTGCATTAGGTGGCCAAAGTATTGGAACTTCAGCTTCAGCACCAGCCCTTCCAATGAATATTCAGGGTTGATTTCCTTTAGGATTGCTGGTTTGATCTTGCTGTCCAGGAGACTCTCAAGAGTCTTCTCCAGCACCGGAGTTTGAAAGCATCAGTTCTGTGGCACTCAGCCTTCTCTGTGGCCCATCCCTCACATCCATGCATGACTGCTGGGAAAACCATAGCTTTGACTATGTGGGCCTCTTTCAGCAAGGTGATGTCTCTGCTTTTTAATACACTGTCTAGGTTTGTCATAGCTATTCTTCCAAGGAGCAAGTGTCTTTTAATTTTGTGGCTGCAGTCACCATCCTCATTGATTTTGGAGCCCAAGACAATGAAATCTGATACTGTTTCCACATTTTCCCCATCTGTTTGCCATGAAGTGATAGGACCAGATGCCATGATCTTCGCTTTTTGAATGTTGAGTTTTAAGCCAGCTTTTTAGTCTCCTCTTTCACCTTCCTCAAGAGGCTCTTTAGTTCCTCATCACTTTCTGCCATTAAAGTGGTATCATCTGCATATTTGAGGTTGTTGATGGTTCTCCTGGCAGTCTTGACTCCAGCTTATGATTCATCCGGCCCGGCATTTTACATGGTGTACTCTGCGTATAAGTTAAATAAGCAGGGTGGCAATATACAGTCTTGACGTACTCCTTTCCCAATTTTGAACCAGTCTGTTGTTCCATGTCCAGTTCTGCTGCTGCTTGTCCTGCATACAGGTTTCTCAGGAGGCAGGTAATGTGGTCTGGTATTCCCATCTCATTAAGAATATTCCACACTTTGTTGTGATCCACACAATCAAAGACTTTGGCATAGTCAATGAAACAGTAGATTTTTTTTGAGGGGGGGAATTCCCTTGCTTTTTCTGTGATCCAGCGTATGTTGGCAATTTGATCTCTGGTTCATCTGCCTGTTCTAAATCCAGTTTGTACATCTGTAAGTTCTCGGTTCACATACTGCTGAAGTCCTAGCCTAAAGGATTTTGAGCACAGTCTTGCTGGCATGTGAAATGAGTGCAACTGTATGGTAATTTGGACGTTGTTTGGCATTGCCTTTCTTTGGGATTGGAATGAAAACTAACCTGTGGCCACTGCTGAGTTTTCCAAATTTGCTGGCATATTGAGTGCAGCTCTTTAATAGCATCATCTTTCAGGATTTGAAATGGCTCAGCTGGAATTCCATCACCTCCACTAGCTTTGTTCATAGTGATGCTTCCTACGGCCCACGTGACTTCACACTCCAGGCTGTCTGGCTCTGGGTGAGTGACCACACCGCCGCCGCCGTCTGGGTGACCGCACCGCCGCCGCCGCCGCCGCCGTCTGGGTGACCACGCCGACGCCGCCGTCGTCTGGGTGATCACACCGCCGCCGCCGTCTGGGTGATCGCGCCGCCGTCGTCGTCTGGGTGATCGCGCCGCCGTCGTCGTCTGGGTGATCGCGCCGCCGTCATCTGGGTGATCACACCGCCGTCGTCATCTGGGTGATCGCACCGCCGTCATCTGGGTCGTGAGGATCTTTTTCGTGCAGCTCTCCTGTGTGTTCTTGCCGCCTCTTCATCTCTTCTGCTTCAGTTAGGTCCTTGCTGTTTTTGTCTTTTACTGTGCCCATCTTTGCATGAAATGTTCCCTTAGTATCTCTAGTTTTCTTAAAGAGATCTCTAGCCTTTCCCATTCTGTTGTTTTCCTCCATTTCTTTGCATCGATCACTTAGGAAGGCTTTCTTATCTCTCCTTGGTCTGGAGCTTTTCATTCAGTTGGGTATATCTTTCCCTTTCTCTTGTTGCTGTTCGCTTCTCTTCTCTTCACAGCTATTCACAGCTATTTGGAAGGCCTCAGACAACCACTTTGTCTTCTTGTGTTTTCTTTTTCTTGGGGATGGTTTTGGTCGCCACTTCTGTACAATGTTATGAATCTCTGTCCATGGTTCTTCAGGCACTCTCTCTCCCAGATCTAGTCCCTTGAATCCATTTATCACCTCCACTGTAAAACCATAAGGGATTTGATTTAGGTTATACCTGAATGGCCTAGTGGTTTTCTATACGTTTTTCAATTTGAGCCTGAATTTAGCAATAAGGAGCTGATGATCTGAGTCACAGTCAGTTCCAGGACTTGTTTTTGCTGACTGTATAGAGCCTCTCCATCTTCGGCTGTGAAGAATATAATCAGTCTGATTTTGCTACTGACCACCTGGTGATGTCCATGTGTAGAGTCGTCCCGTGTGTTGTTGGAAGAGAGTGTTAGCTATCACCAGATGTGTTCTCTTGGCAAAACTCTGTTAGCCTTTGCCCTGCTTCATTTTGTACTCCAAGGCCAAACTTGCCTGATATTCCAGGTATCTCTTGACTTCCTACTTTTCATTCCAGATGAAAAGGACATCTCTTTTTTGGCGTTAGTTTTAGGAGGTCTTGTCGGTCTTCATAGAATCGTTCAACTTCAGCTTCTTCAGCCTTAGCAGCTGGGGCATAGACTTGGTTTACTATGATACTGAATGATTTGCCTTGGAAACGAACTGAGATCATTCTGTCATTTTTGAGATTGCAACCAACTGCATTTCAGACTCTCTTTGTTGACTATGAGGCCTACTCCAAAGGAACTCTTGCCCACAGTTGTGGATAGAATGGTCATCTGAATTTAATTTGCCTATTCCCGTCCATTTTAGTTCACTGATTCTTAAAATGTTGATGTTCATTCTTGCCATCTCCTGTTTGACCACGTCCAGTTTACCTTAATTCATGGACCTAACATTCCAGGTTCCTGTGCAGAATTGTTCTTACAGCATCAGACTTAACTTTCACCACCAGGTGCAGCTACAACTGAGCTTCGTTTCTGCTTTGGCTCAGCCTCTTCGTTCTTTCTGCAGCGATTTTTCCATTCTTACCCAGTATTGTACTGAATAGCTACCGACCCGGGACATTCATCTTTCAGTGTCATATCTTTTTGCCTATCCATACTGACTGTTCATTATTCATCTTAAGAGTATGTTTTAAATAAATATATTAAAAAAATTTTTGTACACAATTTTAGACTCTCCTTCTTCTCCCAACATATTTGTGACCTCCTGTTTCGGAAACATTTCTTTGGCAAGAAAAGAATATATATATATATTTGGCTGTGTAGAAGAGCATGTGGAATCTCGGCTCCTCGACCAGGGATTGAACCTGTACCCCCTCTATGGCAGCATCGAGTCTTAACCACTGGACCATCAGGGAAGTCCCTGGCAAATGTTTTTCTGATTGCTCTCACGAGTTCAGGATTCAAAGATGGGAAAACAAAACAAATTTTAAAAACCTCCATTCTTAATTTAATGAGAGACACTTTAACAGCAAACTATAAATAGACTTGTGCTAACCTAAACGTATATAGAGAGAGCTGTGAAAAAAAAATTGAAAGGAGTCACCCAGTTGTCTTATGGGTAAGGAGAGGTTTAGAGCACATCATGGAAAAGATCTTGTTTGAATAGGATCGTAAAATATGAGAGGGTGGGTTTAAACTAGGCAGGGAGATAGGATCTGTAAAGATCAAGGTCATGAAATATATGAACATGATAATGATGAGAAGTCTGTGACTCTGGATGGCATTTGTAATGTGAACAGTAAGTTGGAACTCCACGGTAGAAGTTAGACCCACTGTTTCACTCTTGTTTCATATACTCTGAGGGAGCCATGAAGATATTAGAACAGGGGGACTATTCGTGACAGTATTTTTATATATAGAAATTACCACACTGTATTGTAATGTTCTGCCTCACTGATCCATTGGAGCTCTTCAAGGGCTATGACCATGAATTATTAATCTTTGTATACTAAACTTCCGGTAGAGTAACTGATAAAGCTAATGCTTAGAAAACATTGGTTGAATGACTAATCATGAGTAAACAGGATTCGGAAGAATGATGACGGTCTTCTGTGGTGGTGGTTTTAAATTTTCGTGGGTGACAGACCACTTTGTAGTTCTGTTGAAAATGTAAATACATACAACATTTGGCCTACAATTTCATGGGATTCGTGTATTCCTGAAGCCAGTCTGTGGATTCCTGGTTCAGAATCCTTCCTTAGGAAATTACACCCAGGGAGCCTACAATCACCACCAAACCTCACCATGAATAAACGACTGTCTCTTTCAACAGTCTTTAAATGTTAGATCTTTCTTGTACTTTTCTTGAATTATCTTCATGCTTGGGAGGATTTAGTTCAAAGAGCTGAACTATCTATGAAGAAAGAAAAGAACTTTTATAATGACTAAGTTAAAACTTTGCTGGTCTGTAAAGATAATAAAGCATGCTTAATTAAGCCAGCAGCCAAGAAGCAGCAGCTAGAGGTGATGCTGATGGTCCCTGAGTTTGGATTTAACAAGTGAGGTAGGGGTCCTCAAGACCTTCCTCAGGCTTGATGATTTACTAGAAGGACTCATAGGACCCAGAAAAGCTGTTAATACTCATGGTTTTTATTTATTACAATGGAAAGATATATTAAAATCATCCAAAGGAAAAGGGAAGGCCCATGGGGAAGAGTCCAGGAGAAACCAAGGGCCGGCTTCCAGATGTCCTCTCCCAGTGCAGCATCACCGTGTGCTCAGAACTTACTCAGGGACGGCAGCACGCGGGAGTGTTGCCAGCCAGCGAAGTTCCCTGGAGCCTTGGTGTCCAGGGGCTCGGTCACAAAGGCTCAGTCACATAGCACTCTTATGAGGGAGGGTATTTCAGGGTGTCAGAGCTCATCTCCCAGGAGCTGGCCAAGGACCAGTCCTGAAGACAAGCCTTTCTTGAGGACGTGCGAGGTTTGAGCAGCTTGGACTTGCTGAGTGAACCCTTTCCCGCACGCCAGATTAGCTGTTGAGAGTAGCTAGCTTTCTTCTGGCCTGCCTGTCTGCCCAGCCACTGTTCTAGTTACAGCAGGCCTCCCTGGCCTCACCGCAGATGGCCATTCTGCAAACCTGGACACTTCCCTTTCCCGATGTGTAATTGGACTCAAGGATGTATCTGTGCTTCTCATGAGAACACAGTGATCTCCCACTCATTTCACGGTTTTTGAATGTTGTGTACCAAGCTTAGTTCTAGATGTAGATTTACAGAATCTGCCCTCAAGAACCTTAGAGTTTCATGAGGGAAAGGAGAAGATGGTTCCGGTAAGCAGTGTGTGAATGCTTTGGGGAACACTTAAGCTTGTTGGCAAGCTTAGTGAAGGGTTCTGTGTGTATGGGAAGGTGTTGATTATAACTAGAAGACTTCCCTTAAGGAATTACTCTTCAAGTTGAGCCATAAAGATCAAATAGATAAAAGTGGGCATGAGGCAAGTGTTTCTCCAGTTATTTCTATAGCCAGTTGCCTTTGTGGTTGGAGCACATGTCTTGTTACCTTGCTTATGAGAAAGTACTCTAATCCTGATGGGAAGATACATGTCTTTTTTGGAGTTTGCACAGGAGAAGGGAATGTCTGGCTCAATACAAATCTGTTTCCATTACTCTATTACCATAAGCTTACCCTGAGATTTCCAACCTACAGTGAGGAGGAGGTAGGATTTTCATACTGTGCTCCCCAGTGGAGGGAATATATGAATCCCTAATTTTGGACTGATAAGAATAAGTATAACCTTTGTAAATTTCAGTGTACTGCATTTTAAATGGGAGGACAAATGCTTGCCTTGCACAGATAAAATTGCAAGTAACAGTTTTTCTCTACTTGGAAGCCAAAAAGGTTTAGGAAAAAAATCTGGGTCCAAATTTCAACATGTACCTGTATAATTAGAATCAGGAATGTTTCAATATTAGTACAGAGATGATGGGATAATTTAAAATTGTAACCTTGACAATTTTCTCTGATAGGATCTTTTTTCTTTTTTTCCAGCGTTACAGTGTTTCTGCCACCTTTGTACGAAAGACAATTTTACTTGTGTCACGGATGGGCTTTGCTTCGTCTCTGTCACAGAGACCACAGACAAAGTCATCCATAACAGCATGTGCATAGCTGAGATTGACCTCATTCCACGAGACAGGCCATTTGTGTGTGCACCGTCTTCAAAGACCGGGCATGTGACTACAACGTATTGCTGCAATCAGGACCACTGCAACAAAATCGAGCTCCCGACCGTCGGTGAGTGCGTGAGGTTTGTTTTTTTCTTGACACTATAAGAAAAGCTCTTAGACGATCCCCGTTTATTCAGTTTAGAGGCAGAATGTAACGAGTCCATCCTAGCAGAGTCATGAGCGCAGCCAGAATTCTCACTCCTGGGTGTGTTGCTTGAGAAGGTGGTGCCGAGATAGACTTTCTCCGAGGTCTGTCGTGCCTAAAAGAGTAGTGGGCACTTTTAGAGAATCCTCACACAGGCCGCCACAGCAGTAGATCCTGAGAGTGTCCCTACTTGCATAATGCTCCAGCCTTTGAAAGCAGTCAGTAATGGACGGGGAATGGAGAGCAACTCAACAATCCAGACACCTTCACTTGTGATTTCACCTTGCTTTATGATCTTTATGTATACATTATTCCATGTGATTTCTCGGTTTTTGGTCCCTCACCATAGTTCACGTTTTAAAATGTCCTAGGAGAGCCAGAAATTAGAAAACTTCATAAACAGGATTGGAGTAGAGATTCTGGTAAGGATGCTCGTCTGAGCTCAGGTGTCTAACCCTGCCGTCACTTTTCCCGGTGGGCCCCTGGGGGCTCAGACGGTAAAGAGTCTGCCTGCAGGGTGGGGTTCCCAGGTTCCATCCCTGGGTTGAGAAGATCCCCTGGAGAAGGAACTGGCAGCCCACTCCAGTCTTCTGGCCTGGAGAACCCCATGGACAGAGGAGCCTGGCGGGCCATGAGGTCACAAGGAATCAGACATGACTGAGCGACTATGTGATGTGATACGATGGTCTGTCACTTTTCCCAAATAGCTACTATAATAAAGGAATACAGGATTGAGGAAAAGCTGTATTAGTGCTAGGGGAATTCATGGAAGAAGTGTCACCTACATGCACGCAGAGTCGTCAGAAACTCTGCAGTTGATAGTGCAGATGATGACAGTCTAGTCAAGAACTGACTACCTGTAGGCGAAGAAGTAGGTGAAGCAGCTGCGCGCAGAAGCCCAGCAGCGCTTTCAGCTGAGAGGCTGGCGCGAGGCTGGGCTGCCGGGGCCGACCCTCGGTTCTCCTTCAGGGAGCGCCGCGCTCGGTGCTCAGAGGCGCAGACCCCGGCGCGCAGTGTCCACTCAGAGGCGGTTTAGGCGTCTACTAGTTAAAGCAGGAAGCACTGCTGGAGCCCCGAGGAAAGGGCCAGCCCTGCCAGTCGCGGAGCAGGCAGGCCTCCACCTGGTTCACGTGATGACAGCAAAGCAGAACCAGATCTTCAGCACAAAGAAGGTCCTTGTGGCAAAGCTCTGTCAGACCGTAATCTTTCTGACTTTTATATAGTTATTTGCAACTCTAATGTGACGAAGAGAAGAATGATTTCAGAATTTCCCATTTTTGTTGTTTGAAATGGCTTGAAATATCAGAATGGAGACTCACAAAACCTTATGAAGAACTCACTTTATTTCTAATGCTAAAATACACAGATCTGTCATTCCCAGGTCCCTGATAATCAGACAGCAAATGATTTTACCAAATGGAAAGATTCCATGGTTCAAAAGAAGTGAACTGAACTGGATAAATGAGAGTATATGTCATCCTATGAAATAGACTTACCACATGATAGGGAAGAACTCTGAGAGAGTCCAAGGTCTGTTTTCAGTAGTTCACAGTGAAATGAGAACATTTCACAGTGGTTAAAGATTGCTTTCAGATGAAAAGCTCAATTGATAAATTATTTAAAAAAATGCAATATTGAAAGTGAACAGCAGACTGGATACTATTTTATAATCAAGTGTGAGACAAGCTTAAGGCAAGACAAGCTTGAGAAATTCTGTTACAATTCAGAAAAAAGACAGTTGGTGAGCAAATTAAGAGATACAGAGGACAGATCTAGATGATCCAATGTGCTTACTGTAAAACCAGAAAAAGGCAAAAAGGACAGACAAAAGAGAGAATACTATGTAAAATTAATGAAGAATTACTTAACCAAATATATATAATGAAAAATCCATCAATTTTCAAGAATAAAGGAAAAGTGTACACATTCAGCACAAGTGAACACTGATTACCTATAAAAGGAAAAAGTTCAAATTATTATGTTTTTTTAAAAAAATACCAGGAGGCAATGAAATATCATTATATTGCTTGTTACCCAAATTCTTCAGATGAGCCAAGATTTTTCCTGTGTAAAGGCAGCAGCCAACTTCAGATAATCAAGTATTCAGTGTGTATGCACTCATGTACTCCTTCTGAAAGATAGGATTCGTTATAAGAAATCAGTCCAATAAAGATCTCAACATGATAAAGATGTGATGTGAAGGAAATGGTGGTGGGCCATGAACCAGTAAGTGTCAGAATGAATGCCTAAAGAGTTATAATTAATGTGTTTCTGAAGCAATGCAAATTAAGTTGTTAATTGTTAAATTATAAAAAATGATCTTGAATTAAAAGGCTCAGTGATTAAAATAAACTGGAAAGTATACACGTGCAAACTCTATTAAAAAACGGTATATTTTTGCATGGAAAAAAAATTGGTGGAGATATATAGATACACAGAACATGCAAAGATGAATTTTAGGGGGATTGTGAGGCTGTAGATAAATTTAACTTTTGCTCATCTGTATTTATACTTTTTAATTTTTTTCTTGCTATGAGCATATATACTGGCCTTGGAATAAGAAGATAAGCCAAACTGCTTTTTTAAGAAAAGAAAAGACAGTGACTCAAGAAATATTTAATGAGAGTTGTTCCAGATTATCGGTTCTCCTGTTAGTAATCTGAGAGAGATGGGAGGTGGGGAGGTGGGTGTACAATGTTTGCAGTACCCGGCCTTGTTGTTTAGGCTCACTACAGAGAGACTAAGTGGATGTTGACAGAGCTAGTGATCGTAAAAGGGGAGCCAGTGGGAGAAGATGAAGTGCTTCACTTGCTATGGGTTTGAGCTCCATGAGCTGCTGTCATGAGGCTGTGACTAACGGTAGTGACCAGCTGCAGGAAATGAGGAGGATCAGGAAACTGTGGACGCCGCCTATAGTGTTACTGTTGTTGATTTCATTTGAGGCCCTTTTACAGGAAAGCCGTCCTCTGGCCTTGGTCCCGTGGAACTGGCAGCGGTCATCGCTGGGCCCGTCTGCTTTGTCTGCATCTCACTCATGCTGATGGTCTACATCTGCCACAACCGCACCGTCATCCACCACCGAGTGCCGAACGAAGAGGACCCCTCGCTGGATCGCCCTTTTATTTCAGAGGGCACGACGCTAAAAGATTTAATTTACGACATGACAACGTCGGGTTCTGGATCAGGTAATGTGTTTCTTTTTCCTAAAATGTCTTTTTAAAATTAACTGTATTTATTAGTTGGTTAAGCCAGTTGGCTAAATTTGTAAAAATTTGGGCTAGTGTGAATACTACCCCAGGTTTGAACCTTAATATAGGTCTTTAAGCTAGGTTTATATCTGACTGTGGCTAGTTTAGGAAGGACAAATTAGAAGTGACTGACTTGTCAACATTTCATCAGTAAGTCACCTTCACATTTGTGTAAATTTCAAAGCATTCTCACCTTCTCATGACTGTGCAAGATAAAAAGGATAAGAACAGTTATTCTTCTGTAGCTGAGGCTGAAGTTCAAAGATGTTCAAATAATCTGCAGTTACCCATTCTCTTCAGGACTGTTTAGCAGCTTTATTTTTATATTTGAAAGCAGGTGTGACAGAGAGTGTGTTTGAAATTGTGAAGGCTATTTGCTTTTTTAACAAGAAATTGCTGTCTTTGGCTCGGGCCTATTTCTTGTTGTTGTTTTTATTAAATGAAAGAATTTTTTGTCATTTTCTCCCTTAAGAAAATGCCTGACCACCTTGTTATTTAATACAGCTTTATGGATCCATGGCCCTTCTGATATTTGCTTTTCTCAGTTTGTTGATTTATGTAGGATCAGAAATAGATTACCCAATTGCCTGAAGCAGATTAACTTCAAATAAGGGCTAGATTCATGGATACAAAGATTTAAATATATATATATAATGAAAATTTCACAAATTATATAATCAAGTGATTAAAGGAACTTTAAAGCAAAAATTATGACTAGGGGAAGCATATGGCTCTGAAGCATAAAATCACAGATACCAAAAAAGTTCACAAAGTGAAAAATGCTTTATTTCAAGGGAATCGAGGTATATTTTAAGGGATGTATATGTATATATGTTCATTCATTTAAGTATGAAGAAACTGATTTCATGACCTGAAGTTTTCTTCTGTAGAATTTGACCATAAATATTCCATAAGTTCTGTCTATGCATACAGGCTTACGAAGGAGCCCAGGTCTCTTAAGGCAGCCTTGTAGGGATTCCTGGGACTCCTGTGAGGAGGGAAGCAATTAGAAGCTGGATTAGAAAGAGCAGCCTTAGTTCTGAAGATGTGGTAGAAATGGTGGAGGAGTGGCCAGAGATTATTTTACGGCTTCCCTGGGGTTCCCCTTTGATTCTGAGTTAAAGGGTTCTCAAAGAATATCTGGCTCATTCCAGGAGTTATCCTGGAACAACAAAATATCTTAAGCAATGACCAAAGTCACGGAAAACTAGGGTGGCTTCAGATCATGTGGAGTATTAATCCCTTGGACCTGCCCTCTTGTGGCCAAACTTGAACCCGAGGGAGTCAGAGCCGTGCACGTCACCTGGCAGGGTTGTGTATCTGGCCTCAAGGGGAGCCAGTCTTCCTAAATGGTTAAAAGAAATTGCTGTCTGGATGGCAGTTGATTTCTAAATAAGAATATATTTACCTTTTAAGATACAGATATGAAGTAAAGAATGGAATGGTTCTTTTTCCACTTTATCTATATTTCTAGGTCTGTCAGGGACCCAGCTCCACTGAAAGCGTCTTTCCTTTTATGCCTCCTCCTGCCATGTAGAAACTTGTCTGCACTGTTTGCCAGCTCTGTGGCTTTGGGTCGTTCGCTGATGTCTCATGCTGGAGTTATTTCATCTTTAAAATGAAAATAGTGAATCCTGCCTTGTATACGTCATTGAGTTTGTTGTGAGATTCAAATGAAATGGTGTGTTTGTGTGAAAGCTCTGAAGCACTTGGTGGATTGTAAAGTTTTAGCCAAATGACAGGTGTTACTCTTACTGAAAAGGTATTTGGGAAAAAAAGCTGACATACAATTATGAATTTGCTGCATTTTACAAAAAAGCTTTAGTTTAAGGCCTCTTTCCCTGTCATAGTTTATTCTGTGCTGAATGACTTCCAGATTTATCCAGACAGAAACTATCTTCTGTTGAATGATAGCAGAAAGTGCTTTTTCTCTTATTTATTATAAAGCCTGAATGCCACTTCATGAATGGAACTCATGCCTCTGAGTAAGTCTAATATATATGAATAATACCCTTTTTCCTCAAAGACTGAAAGAACTAAAAGGTAAAACAACATTTTATGTTATGAATTCAAATGTTTGTTACTTAGCACCATATTTGAGGACGGGCCCTGTCGCTCTCTTTCAGAGACTGTACTTTTTAACTTTGGAATTGCGGGAGACACTAGAGAGCTGGGTTCTGTACCAACTTAAAGCTAACCTCATCCCTGTTGCGTGAATCTGAATCGTAGGTTGTGCATGTGCTTATTTAAGCAGTCATTAGATTGAAAAGTGTGTGTGGACATGCATATGGGTATGTCAGTTTTTGAGAATGTGAGTCTCTTAACCCAGTGTTTATTATGCCTTGTTCACGCTTATGATCTCTTTAATGTATGCATATTGTTATGGTCTTATTTCCATTGTTCACTGCATGTGAAGGTGCTTGGACCATGCATTTTTCCCTGTTGTAGCTTCCTCTCAAGCAGTTCTGAAAGGTACAGAAGTAAAGCAGAGAACATTGAGATCTAACTTAGGCCTGTTAATTTTTGTCTTTACAAGAAAACTATTACTTTTTTTTTTAATGCTCAGATACTCATGTGGGTTGTGGTAACCAAATACAGAAAATATGATAAATATTGACTTTCCCTGATAGCTCAGTTGGTAAAGAATCCACCTGCAATGCAGGAGACCCAGGTTCAATCCATGGGTTGGAAAGATGCCCCGGAGAAGGAAAAGGCTAGCCACTCCAGTATTCTGGCCTAGAGAATTCCATGGACTGTATAGTCCACGGGGTCGCAAAGAGTCTGACACGACGCAGGGACTCTGATGCTTGACTTTGTATTCTGGTTCTGCCTCTGTCAGTGGTGAAGCGGAAGACAGACTTCTCCTTGTCCTCTTAGCCTTTCTTGACTGTACCATTTACACGCGTCTTGAACGTGTCAGGTGTTTCCAGACTTCCCATTTGCTATTCCCCTTTCTTTTTGGCTTCCTTGGTGGCTGGGTTAGATCCCTGGGTTGGTTAGATCCCTGGAGAAGGAAATGGCAACCCACTCCAGTATTCTTGCCTGAAGAATCCCATGGATGGAGGAGCCTGGTGGGATACAGTCCACGGGGTCGCAAAGAGTTGGACACGACTAAGCGACTTCACTTTAACTTTCTTTTTTGTTCCTTGCCCTTCTAACTTCAAGATCAGCCTCCTGAAAGGAACCTTATTTTCTGTGTGTTTTTAATATTTATTAATACATAAATAAATAAAACCCTGGTGGCTCAGATGGTAAAGAATCCGCCTGCAATGCGGGAAGCCCAGGTTTGATCCCTAGGCCGGGAAGATTGCCTGGAGGAGGGCGTGGCAGCCCACTCCCGTATTCTTGCCTGGAGAATCTCCATGGACAGAGGAGCTACATTCCCTGTGGGCTACGGCCCTGCAGTCGCAGAGTCCGACACGGCTGAGCGACTGGGCACAGCACAGGGGATCGTGGCCGCGCTGGGCCTTCGCGGCCGCACGCCGGCTTTCTCTGGCGGCAGCAGGCGGGGCGCTCTTCACTGCAGTGGCTTCTCTAGTTGCGAGCGCAGGCTCTGGGTGCACGGGCTTCGGTCATCGTGGTGCGTGGGCCTCGCTGCCCAGCAGCAGGTGGCATCTTCTTGGACCAGGGGATCAAACTGGTGTCCCTGGCATCCGCAGGCTGATTCTTACTGCTGGACCCCCAGTGAAGTCCCTGAGATGAACTCTGACGTATCCTTGCCATCCTTGTAAGTGCGTGGTGTGGCCCGGTTCAAAGGCTTTAGTGTCTGCTGTATGTACTGACAGTGCGTTAGTGTCCACTGTAAACAACATAGTTAGGAACTGGTTATTCATAATACAGATGAGCTCCTTCATTTAATTTCTGCAGGTTTATTTTTAACCAGCAGTTTCCTTGTAAAGACAACTGTTTACAATTAGACTGCTAACTACTTTGCAGGAAGTAGGGGGCAGATGGGTAGAACAAGGGAAAAGACCTATTTGAGAAGCTTAAAGATGAAAAGAGACAAAGATTTAATGTTTGTATTTATAAGCATTTCGCACTGGAAACCAAAGAGAGCAGATAATTGCATTTGCCTCCATTGGGTTAACTGGATCTAGCAGGCAACTCAGCGCAGCTTACGTGTGACACAGATTTACGCACATTAGACGGTAGACAGTGCAGAGCGTGAGGCGCACGGTGGTTTAATGGCCAGTGCCGGTATAATTTAAGGTGAGTTAGTCCGTGAGCTATTAAGTGAATTAGCATAGTGTTACTTAAATTTTATAGGTAGTTAAATACTTTTATATAAATTAAGTGTGGTAAAATATTAAACTCTATGTTAAAATAAAGCAAGTTCTTTTGGTGAGAAAACTGCCAACATCTCATCACCAAGGTAAGTCACTTGTCATCATTCTTTGAGATGTTAGAGCTGTGTGGGGAGCCAGTCCCTAGCACATAAGTGAGTAAACTGCCTGTCCTGAGATGGTTTCTGTGACCATTTTTAAAGTCAGACCATAATTCACTTCTCTTGGTTTTGGTGTTTACATACTTTTCCCCTCCCATTCTTAAAACTTACCAGACTCATCTTTCTGAAGTAAGACTTTTAAATCATTTCTTCCTGTCCGTGGCCCCTTTTCAGAAATGTCTGCCAGTCCCTCTTCCCCTAGGCTCTTCTCTGGGCATCTTGAGCTTGGCGTTCAGTACGCCTCACATTCTGACGCAGCTTCCCTGTTCTGCTATTTTACTACACACGTCCCCGTTCTGCTTATCTAAGCTGGTTCCCTAAACGTGTATCTTCCATTTCCTTCCTTCTGCTTTTGCTTGTATATTCCTCCTACCTAAACACCTTACCTTCTCTTCTTCTTTAGTCCTATCCCTTCTGTAAACCACAGTCTAAATTCAGCTTATCTTTTAAAGCCTACCTTGACTCTTAGGCAGGAGTTTCTGGATCCTTTTATTAATTTCCTTTTTATCATGAATTATTGATTTCACAAATTTACTCTGTATTTCCTCAGTGAGATTTTAAGTTACTAAACCTTTCTGGGTCATCTTTAACACCTATCCTGGTTTAGAAACACATACTGATATTTTATATTGAATGCTGTTTGTTTTGATCCTTAGGTTTACCATTGCTTGTTCAGAGAACAATTGCGAGAACTATTGTGTTACAAGAAAGTATTGGCAAAGGTCGTTTTGGAGAAGTTTGGCGAGGGAAATGGAGAGGAGAAGAAGTTGCTGTTAAAATATTCTCCTCTAGAGAAGAACGTTCATGGTTCCGTGAAGCAGAGATTTATCAGACTGTCATGTTACGTCACGAAAACATCTTGGGATTTATAGCAGCAGACAATAAAGGTCGGTGACATTTGCTTCTCCTGTGAGTGTGACAAAATATATTTTAATTCCTTCTACACATAAGACTATTAAACACTGTCATATTTGATGAGAAATGGATATTTGTCATATTGGTTAGACCTATTAAGTAAAACAGAATACATTAGAAGCCTTTAGAAACAGGAACTTCTAAAAGATTTTCTTGATTCTTGACATGTTCCTAAACCTCTAATTACTTCATAAAGTATAAAGAGCTATTTAAAAAGACAAAAAGTGAAACTATATGCTTTTGTTAATTTGGTTCTGGGAAGTTAGATATTGAATATAGTCATAACAGAGAAAAAAAATTCATCAGCTCTAGTTGCCCAGAGTTCTGAGATAGACTAGAGCTCAGATATGTTTCGTTTTAATCTCTTCCTGACCATTAGGGCATTCTAGTATTTCCTAATGAGCTTATTTATAGGGAGAATAAAAATAACTTCTCAACTGTATTCTGTGTTTAAATTTCTAGGGCTAAATAGATTAGTCTTTTAAGTAAACTCAGAGAAATGGTTTCTCTAAAACTGCCTTGGTAACCATGTGGATGAACCCTGTCTTGCCTGTGGTGCACGGGTGACTGAGGCCAGGGGTCAGATCAGATGCTGAAGCAAGTGAGGAAGCCATGTGCGTAGACAGTCAGGATGAGCAGTGACTGAAAAGTCACTTCAGACTGTACTTACTTTTTGGCTTCAGTTATTATAGCAGTGCCCACAATCCCTGCCTTTATAGCTTTTGTCAGAGACTTGTATTAAACTCAACTCTCATCATACTTGCTTTGAATCAAATGTATTTCCTAGCATTGCTATTTTTTTTTTTTTTAGAAAAATGCTTTCATTCTTTTTTAAAGGCCATAACCATAGTCATCTTTTTACTCTTCTCCCTTCCCCTTTTCTTCAACAATATTTATTTCTTCAAAATGTTAATAGTGTTTAATTTTAATTGGTGTTCATGGGTGATTTTGATTTTTCTTGTTGTTTCTCTGTATTTTCAAATTTATTTACAATGAACATTACTTTTTTAAAACTTTTATTTATAGAAAATTCCAGTATACAGAAAAGTAGAGAATAGGGTAGTAGATTCCCATTACCCAGCTTCAAAAATTATCAATTCATTGCAAATCATATTTGAGTTCTGATTCCATCTACTCTGCCCCCTTTGAATTATTTGAAGCTAATCCCAGCAATACATCTTTTCACTATGAATATTTTGCATAAATATTCATATTTTATTTTGCATAAATAGATTGCATAAATATTTTGAATAAAGTTTGCAACTTTAGATTATAGGGCATCTTTTTTTATGAAACATGACCATACTACCATTGTCAGTTTAAAAGATGCCATCAAATATCTAGTCAGTTTCATATTTCTGCAATTGTCTACTTATTGGTTATTCACTTTAGGATCCATTGCATTTGGTTGATATTTTTCTTAAGTCCTTTAAAAACACTAGGGTTCCCCTTTGTCTTTTTTTTTTCTTCTTGCAGTTTATTTGTTAAACTGGATTGTTTGTCCTATAGAGCTTATCATATTCTAGATTTGCTAATTGAATTCATACAGTATCTCTGAACTTGCTCCTTGTATAATTTGAAAACTGGTAGTTAAAATTAGAAAGTGAATCTGATTATTTTATTGGTTTTCTGACTGAAAATGTTATATACTTTCTCCATAATTGTATTGTTTCTATTGCACCTCATCAGGAGGCATATATATGTGATTATCTACTTTTTGTGACCTAGGGGTGATGGTGGATGTAAGCAGCTGTTGTCAGTAGATACTACCAACTTGGTATTTATTTAATTTAAAAACAAAACAGACAAAACCAGTACTCGTAGTCTGACCAAGTCCTTAGTTTTCATTTTCTTCTTTCTTAGACACCATTTTGCTTCTTCCCCAATGCTTTAAAACAGTCTTTATTATTAATGTATTCTGTGACTATGGAGTTTTGTAAATTTTTTTTATTGAAGGATAACTGCTTTACAGAATTTTGTTTTCTGTCAAATCTGAACCTGAATCAGCCACAGGCACACATACATCCCCTCCTTCTGAACCTCCCTCCCCGTCCCCCCCAGACTGACAGAGCCGTTCGTGTCCTGAGCCACAGGGCAGATTCCCGTGGCGCTCTGCTTTACAGATGGTGGTGCAAGTTTGCGTGTTACTCTTCCCATACATCTCACCCTCTCCTCCCCTCTCCCCATGTCCGTAAGTCTGTTCTCTAACCTGTTTCTCCACTGCTGCCCTGTAAATAAATTCTTCAGTACCATTTTTCTAGATTCTGTATATGTGTTAGAATACGATATTTATCTTTTCTCTGACTCACTTCACTCTGTGTAATAGGTTCTAGGTTTATCCATCTCATCAGAACTGACTCAAATGCATTCCTTTCTATGGCTGAGTAATATTCCATTGTGTATATGTACCACTACTTCTTTTTTTTTTTTTTACCACTACTTCTTTATCCATTCATCTGTTAATGGACCTCTAGGTTGCTTCCTTGTTCTAGCTGTTGTAAATAGCATTGCAGTGAACAAGGAGATACATGTATCTTTTTCAATTTTGGTTTCCTCGGGGTATATTCCTAGGAGTGGGATTGCTGGGTCATATGGTGGTTTTATTCCTAGCTTTTTAAGGAATCTCCATACCGTCTTCCATAGTGACTGTGTCAATTTACATTCCCACCAACAGTGCAAGAGCCTTCCCTTTTCTCCACACCCTCTCCAGCATTTATTGTTTGCAGACTTTTTGATGAGGGCCATTCTGACTGGTGTGAGGTGATGCCTCATTGTGGTTTTGATTTGCATTTCTCTAATAATGAGCGATGTTGAGCATCTTTTCACGTGTTTGTTAGCCATCTGTATGTCTTCTTTGGAGAAATGTCTGTTTAGGTCTTTTTCCCACTTCTGATTGATTGGGTGAGTTTATTTCCTAATAGGTGCTTTTGTGTTCTGAAACCCTTCGTAACTCATATGACAGCTCTAACTCTACAGATAGTAATTTCTCCCTCCAAGAACTCGCCCACATTTTTGGTTTCAAGTTCAGGGGTGGCAGTGACTGTGAAAGGTGCAGTCTGAGGCTCGGTCTAGGCTGCTACAGGCCGATTGGCTGCTCGAGCAGCCGCCAAGCTGGGGCTGCCACCTAGCGGTCACCGTGGCGAGTGGCGACCCCGTGGCTCTTCCCTCTTCTTTCTCTGTCAGGGGTCAACGGCTCTGCCTAGAACCTAGGCCTGCCCGCCCCCCCGCCCCCCACCTTCCCCTCCAGCCCCCTCTCCCCTTTTCCTTTTAGGAGGAGGAAAATATTTAGTTAATTCCAACTCAGACAACCCTTTATGTGGGCACAGCCTCTAGTATATCCTTCCACCTCTTGTCAGTTACCTCAGAAAATCTCCCGGTCTCCATCATACTGTGTTCCGAATTTATTTCTTGTGTTTGTGAACCTTCCAGAATTCAGCTATGGTTAATAATCATGCATATGTACTTAGTGATATACCTGTATCAACGAAAAAGAAAGGTACAAGTTTGAACAGAATCAGTTTATGAAGTTTATGAACGAACTTACAAAGAACTAGTATCATGAATATCTAAATCCTTTCGAAATACTCAGCAATCTCCTCCAGAATCTTCTGAAAACATTAATTCCTTAATTGCTTCTAATCAGAGTTGCTGTCTTTCAAGTAACAACCTTCAAAATAAGAAAGTGTTTTATGTCACTTTGAGTATCTTTTGTTATACAACTAACAGGGAAGTTCTTGTGTGCCATGCTAAATGCTTTTAAAAAATTTATCCTATTTTTAAAATCTTCTTAGTGGTCTTGAAAAGTTAAAGTATTCTTGTAGTGTAAAAGAGGAAACAAAGGCTCACTGGTTAAGAAGTTTCTTAACCAGTCTAAGGTCACGTAGTCAGTAACGGCCAGGCCCTGGATTCCAACCCAGGTCAGAATGACTCCAAGTGAAGCATCTTTTACTGAAATGCCCTGCCTCCTAGTATTGTTGTAATACTGTTTTGCTATCATGATTTTGTGAAATATATGGTTCTCCAGCTACTTGTGGGTTAAATGGACTTTCGTGGACCAGCCTAGCCGAGAAGCCCAGCCAGAACCTTTACCATGGCTCCTGAGGGAAATCACATTTTCATTTCACATGTCGGTTTACAGTTAATTGAACTTTTGGAAAAAGGCACATTCCTAGCTGGTGAGGTTTAAAACGACCTTGTGTAAAATTAAATTCATTCCCAGCCTTTTCCCCTCCGACATTTTCAGTTCCTCTCTCAGCTTCCCCATGTGTCAGTGACACTACTGTTTGATAGCTTTCTAAGCTGGGGGCCTTGGAGTTGTAGTAATCTCACTTGGCTTCTTGGTGAACGGTATACACAGTCTGTCACTAAAGCCTGCATTTCTCATTTAAGGTCACGTTCATTTGTCCCATAATATTCCATTCCCACTGTGGCCGTGCTAGGCTCCAGGTATCTCTCTTCTTCCTCCTCCCTCGTTGTTTCCCTCCCAGCTCCCAGGAGCAATCACTGAACCTGGACCAGGCATTCTTCTGTGTATTAGAGAGTCCATCCCTGCTACTGCTTGTGTGGACTGAGGTCACTCTCTTTACACTATGATTCTTTGTCTCTTGAATGGACTAGTTGTCTTTGCCTCAATCTCAAGAATAGGGGACTTAATTTAAGGACCTAAAGGATATAAACATAAATGTATAAGAGAACTGAAAATAAATGAAAATATATGAAGAAGAAAAGCAAGAAAACATGAAAGAAATCTATACAAATGTAAGGTACCAATGTGTTGCAGTTGTGTGATTCAGGACTGAGAGTAAAAAGTGATCATGTTTGAATAGATACATCATAAATGTTCTATAGCCTATCTGAAATATTGTTTTTCTACTTGGCAGACAATGGCACATGGACTCAGCTCTGGTTGGTGTCAGATTATCATGAGCATGGATCCCTTTTTGATTATTTGAACAGATACACAGTTACTGTGGAAGGAATGATAAAACTTGCCCTGTCCACAGCAAGTGGACTTGCCCATCTTCACATGGAGATAGTTGGTACCCAAGGTAACTCAAAGCAGTCCTGTTATTTAAGCTTTTAAATTCCCATGGGTCTAATGTCTTTTCAGAAAATTTTTGCAAGAAGTCAGCCGCAGTGGAAATGTTTAAAATGAGTTTTTATATGAGAATATTTTAGCTTTCTGTTGAAAATCTAACGTAGAGTTAGGAATCTAGGAATTTGATTAGAGATTCTCTAGTCGTTATAACAATACTGGTATTTTGGTACATTCTTAAAAGCAGTGTTTAGTCTTGTGATTTTTGAGGATCTTGATTTTGGAATTTATCTATAGTACCAAACGAAATGTGAAAACGCTCTGTAACATCCAACATGCTACATAAATGTTATCTGACCATCTGATGATTGTGTTTGACTCTAGGACAAGGGGACTGCATGAGTTAGTGCTGTGCTGTGTCAGGTGTCAGAGGCCAGGCCAGTCTCTGCTCCAATGGTTGTCCACTTGCTGACCCCAGACCGGCTTTACTATATACGTCACACATGCGGTTTCACTAGTTCAGCCAGCCCCGTCTTTGCAAAGTCATTGTTGATTACAATGGCTTTATTGAGTTATAATTCACATTCTATGTCACATGCAATAAACTAGAAAATTCTTAAAGAGATGGGAATACCAGACCACCTTACCTATCTCCCTAGAAACCTGTACGCAAGTCAGGAAGCAACAGTTAGAACTGGACACGAAACAAAATAGACTTCAAAAACAACAGGTTCAAACTGGGAAAGGAGTGCAGCAAGGCTGTATATTGCCACCCTGCTTATTTAATTTATATGCAGAGTACATCATGTGAAATACTAGGCTGGATGAATCACAAGCTGGATCAAGACTGCTAGAAGAAATATCAACAAACTCAGAATGATGGTAATGATAGAAAGTGAAGAGTAACTAAAGAGCCTCTTGATAAAGGTGAAAGACAAGGGTGAAAAAGCTGGCTTAAAAGTCAACATTCAAAAAAGGAAGATCATGGCATCCAGTTACATCACTTCATGACAAATAGAAAGGGAAAAAGTGAAAGCAGTGACAGATTTTTTCTTGGGGTCCAAAGTCACTGTGGACAGTGACTGCAGCCATGAAATTGAGACACTTGCTCCTTGGAAGGAAAGCGATGGCAGACCTAGACAGCGTATTAAAAAGCGGAGACATCACTTTGCTGAGAGAGGTCTGTGTAGTCAAAGCTGTGGTTTTCCAGTAGTCATGTATGAATATGAGAGTTGGACCATAAAGAAGGCTGAGCGCTGAAGAATTGATGGTTTCAATCTGTGGTGCTGGAGAAGACTCTTGAGAATCCCCAGGACTGCAAGGAGATCAAACCAGTCAGTCCTAAAACAAAACTCAGAATATTCATTCGAAGGACTGATGCTGAAGATCCAGTACTTTGACCACCTGGTGCAAAGAGCCAACTCATTGCAAAAGACCCTGATGCTGGGAAAAACTGAAGACAAAAGGAAAGGGGGTGGCAGAGAATGAGATGGTTAGATGGCATCACCAACTCCATGGACATGAGTTTGAGCAAACTCCAGGAGATAGTGAAGGACAGGGGAGCCTGGCCTGTTCCAGTCCACAGGGTCGCAGAGAGTCAGACATGACTTGGTGACTGAACAACAACAAATTGAGTTGTATTTCACATACTATATACAGTTTACCCATTTGGTGTACAAATCAGTGGTTTTTAGTATCATCAGTTTTGTCTAGCTATCACCACATTTTAAGAACATTCAAGAACATTTTCATCACCTCAAAAGAACCCTGTGGTTCTTAGCAGTCACTCCCCATGTCCCTCTAAGCTCTCTAGCCCTAGGCAACCTTTAATTTACTTTCCATCTATTGTTCAGTCACTACGTCGTGTCTGACTCTTTATGACCATCTATAGATTTGCTTATTCTGGACTTAGTGTATGGAATCATACAATATGTGTCTTTTATAACTAGCTGCTTTCTCAGTATAGTTTCAAGGTTTATCCATGTTGCAGCACTATCAGAAATTCATTCCCTTTTATGTCCAAGCAATATTTCATTATATGGATTTACCATATTTTGGGTATCCATTCATCAGTGATGGACATTTGTTGTTTCCACTTCGGGCTGTTATGAATAATGCTGCTGTGAACACTGATGTACAAGTTTTAGTGTGGATATGGTTCCATCATCTTGGGTATATGCTTGGAGGTGAAGTTACTGGATCAGACAGTAACTAATGATTTGTGAAACTTGCCAGACGTTTTTTTTTTCCCAAAGGGCCTGTACTATTTTATTGTACATTCCCACCAGCAGCCTCTGAGGGTTCCAAGTTTTACACAGTGTAATTATTTTATAATAGCACTTTTTCTAGTATTTAGTATTAAAGGCATTACACATTTAATGAATATATTGCAGCTGATAGGCAAAAGAGGTGATGTAGATTTTTGGTTCTTGGACTGGAATATTAGTACCTAGGAGTCCTATAAAAAAAGATTCACAGGGTATCAACAAACTAGTATCTTTAACCCCCTGAGTTTTGAGTGTTAGACTTATATTTTTTGAACAAGATCTGTTTCCTTTGAAATGTAATTTCATCGACTTCTTGTGCGCTGATTGATGTATGGTGGTTTAGTAAGGGCCCGGGTATTGCAGTGATGGGGGTGAAATACTTCAGACACTGGGATGGGAGGACCTAAAGGGGAGATTTGTGATTGGTATCACCCTTTAAGTGACCATGTTTAACTTTCTTTTTCTTTAGGAAAACCAGCGATAGCTCATAGGGATTTGAAATCAAAGAATATCTTGGTAAAGAAGAATGGAACGTGCTGTATTGCAGACTTGGGATTGGCAGTAAGGCACGATTCGGCCACAGATACCATCGACATTGCTCCAAACCACAGAGTGGGAACAAAAAGGTACACTCATCACAGAGTGAACATGGCTATTTTTATGTTCTGAAGTTGACTTCGTTTCCTTCTCAGTTCTAGATACATAACTTTTCTGAAACTCAAACCTTGTACTTTATTAGGTTGCTCACAGGTAGAAGATCTCATGGTCTTGCCTGCTCTGAAATCATGGTCAGCTAACTTACAAAGGTTACTGCTGATGAAAGGTAGCCTTTCCAGAAAATACTACCATTAGTTATGTTATCATAAGAGTAGTTAATACTTATGGGGTACCTGCTGTGTACCAGTCATTTTAATGTGTCTCTTATGTATGTTACATCATGTAATGTTCTCTTCAGATGTTGTGCTGTAGTTAGCCCAACTGTTTTTATATTTTTATTTCCTAAAAACATAGCTTTATCTCTTCAAACTTTCACAAGTGCTGTGTCCCTACCCTTTTGGGCACCCGGGACTCATTGTTTTGAAGATGATTTTTCCAAGGACCAGGGGTGGGGAAGATGGTTTCAGGATGATTCAAGCACCTTACATTTACTGTGCACTTTATTTTTAATGTAATGCTGCCACTGATCTGACAGGAAGTACCAGTTTGTGGGCCCAGCCTCTGTCCTAGAGCATATACGTCCCCTCCTGTTTCCTTACCTTGTACTCCATCTCCCTTGCCCAGAGGAATCTTTTTCTGGACTGCTGGATGTCCTTGTCAGGCACCCACATTGCATGCTAAATCTGGACCACTTAGCACATGATAACTGTTCACTGGTCTGTATATTCCCAGCGTCCATCACAGTGCCTAGAACATAGTAGGTCCTCAATAAGTATTTGTTGAATCTATGAGTACTCCCCTGGTAGCTCAGTCAGTAAACAATCTGCCTATTATGTGGGAGACCCAGGTTTGATTCTTGCGTCAGGAAGATCCTCTGGAGAAGGGAATGGTAACCCACTCCAGAATTCTTGCCTGGAAAACCCCACGGACAGAGGAGCCTGGTGGGCTACAGTCCATGGGGTCACAGAGAGTCGGACGTGACTGTGTGACTAAGACACACGAGTACTCAAAGAGCCCAGGCAGGTAAGGATCACTGCCCTCAGCTCACCGATGAGGAACCAGCTTGTGCAGGTTACTGTGGCCGGCCAGCCTCACGGGTGGAAAGCTGAGGAGCTGAGAGCTGAACCTGGGTCTTTCTGACCCAAAACACTTTGCTGGACTTGAACAGAGCTGAGCTTTATTCTATCTCAGCTGTATTTATGGATTCAGTGGGGACGCTCAGATCTCCTGACTCAGGGTTCCAGGCAGTGGTTGCTGCTGGTCTGTGTGAGTCCTAATCTGTAACCTTGGTAGGATGTTTGAAACCTCAGAACTGTGCAATGTGGGATCAATAAGGACTGACATTCATTTTTGTCTATTTTGTTCCCTGGAGTATGTCCTTGCCTTTCCTTTTCTCCTGTTTTAGTGAGAAGACTTCTAGACTGAAATACATAGTCCCTGCATAGCACACAGCAAAGCAGGTGGTGTATAGTAGGACGCCTAGGATGTGGGTCATTGGGAACAAAGATCATAAGGCAAAGAGCATAAAATGGCTGTTGCAGCTTTTCATGGGATTTGGAGTAAACCACTGGAGATATTTATTTTTCTTGAGTCTAATATGATCTCAGTTATGTGCGGAGGCTCAGGCTTCAGAAATCAGACCTGACGGGGTCTGGGATGGGATGTGCATCCTGAAGGGTTAGAGTCTGATGTGACCGCATCTGAGGGTGTACGCAGTGGAAGCCTGGGCTGCCTTAGAGGCCAGGCGCCGTGTGTGAGGGCCGTTTTCCCCTGCGTTAGCAGGACAGCAGGACACCACCTCCAGGAACAGGAACACCAGGACCAGGTATCTGCATACCCTTTGTCAAAGGGGTAACGACCAGTATGCCGAGGAGAGAGGCGACAGGCGCCCACACCAAGACAGCCCTTGTACCACAACTACTAAACCCACACAAGGTGCACGGGGCTCCCACCTGTAAACAGTCCTCAGAGACCATCCAGACAACTGTTTCTCCTAAACTCACAAGGTGATGCTGTGGAAGTGCTGCACTCAATATGCCAGCAAATTTGGAAAACTCAGCAGTGGCCACAGGACTGGAAAAGGTCCGTTTTCATTCCAATCCCAAAGAAAGGCAATGCCAAAGAATGCTCAGACTACCGTACAATTGCACTCATCTCACATGCTAGCAAAGTAATGCTCAAAATTCTCCAAGTCAGGTTCAGCAATATGTGAATCATGAACTTCCAGATGTTCAAGCTGGATTTAGAAAAGGCAGAGGACCCAGAGATCAAATTGCCAACATCTGTTTGATCATCAGAAAAGCAAGAGAATTCCAGAAAAACATCTACTTCTGCTTTATTGACTACACCAAAGCCTTTGACTGTATGGATCATAACAAACTGGAAAATTCTGAAAGAGATGGGAATACCAGACCACCTGACCTGCCTCCTGAGAAATCTGTATGCAGGTCAAGAAGCAACAGTTAGAACTGGACATGGAACAACAGACTGGTTCCAAATCAGGAAAGGAGTACGTCAAAGCTGTATATTGTCACCCTGCTTATTTAACTTATATGCAGAGTACATCATGCAAAATGCCAGGCTGGATGAAGCACAAGCTGGAATCAAGATTGCTGGGAGAGATATCAATAACCTCAGATACGCAGATGACACCACCCTTATGGCAGAAAGCTAAGAACTAAAGAACCTCTTGGTGAAAGTGAAAGAAGACAGTGAAAAAGTTGGTTTAAAACAACATTCAGAAAACTAAGATCATGGCATCTGGTTCCATCACTTCATGGCAAATGGATGGGGAAACAATGGAAACAGTGAGAGACTTTTTCTTGGGCTCCAAAATCACTGCAGATGGCGACTGAAGCCATGAAATTAAAAGATGCTTGCTCCCTGGAAGGAAAGCTATGACCAACCTAGACAGCATATTAAAAAGGAGAGACATCACTTTGTCAACAAAGGTCCATCTAGTCAAGGCTGTGGTTTTTCCAGTAGTCACGTTGGACTATAAAGAAAGCTGAGTGCTGAAGAATTGATGCTTTTGAACTATGTTATTGGAGAAGACTCTTGAGAGTCCTTTGGACAGCAAGGATATCCAACTGGTCCATCCTAAAGGAAATCAGTCCTGAATGTTCATTGGAAGGACTGATGTTGAAGCTGAAACTCCAATATTTTGGCCACCTGATGGGAAGAACTGACTCACTAGAAAAGACCCTGATGCTGGGAAAGATTGAAGGTGGGAGGAGACGGGACAACAGATGATGAGATGGCTGGATGGCATCACCGACTCAATGGACATGAGTTTGATTAAGCTCCAGGAGTTGGTAATGACAGGGAAGCCTGGAATGTGCAGTCCATGGGGTTGCAAAGAGTCAGACATGATGAGCAACTGAACTGAAACTCACAGAAGAGAAATATAAGTACAATGAAGAAGCAGAGGAACCACTCCCAGTTGAAAGACCAAGAGAATTCCCTTGAAAGGGCAATGAAACAGACCTCTTCAGTCTAGTAGGCACTGATTTCAAAAAGAAGACTGAAAATACTGAAGGAATTGAAAAAAGCTATCAACAGAAATACAGAGGACTGTGAAAAAGGAATTAGAAACTATAAACAGGAACCAAGAAAAATTAGAAAACTCACTTGCAAAGACAAAAACTGAAGTAAAGGCAATGAATAGCAGAGTAAATAATTAAGAAGAACAAATATGTGACCTGGAAGATAAAATATGAAAACTGCCCAATTGGGGCAGCAGACAGAAAGCCAAATGAAAAAAAGGGACCTGTGGGCTAAGATAAAGTATGCCAATCTATGCATAATAGGAATTCCAGAAGGAGAAGAAAGAGAAAAAGAGGTTGAAACTGAATTTGAAGAAATTATGACTGAAACCTTCCCATACCTAAAGAACAAAACACATATTCAGGTGCAGGAGGCATTGAGGGTCAAACAAGGTAAGCTCGAGAGGCCTACACCAAGACACATTATATACAGCAGAAGGTAAAGGGAGAATTCTAAAGGAAGTAAGATAAAAAGTCAGTTACAACGGATTCCCCCACAAGATTACTACCTGTTTCCACCACAGAAATGTCGCAGGCTAGGAGGAAGCGGCAGATACGTTCAAAGTCCTGAGAGAGAAAAGCTGCAACCTCGGGTCCTCTACGCAGCAAGGTGACCACGTGGGAAGAGATGCAGAATCTCACAGAAAAGCAAAAGCTGAAAGTACACAGCAAACACCAGCCCTTCCTGAGGGGACCCCGGGAAGTCTCCCCACATTAAAGGGGTGAAGCTCCATCGGGGAAAAGGAGGAAAAGTCACAACTGAAAAGCAAATGACTGAAATAAGCCTGCACACGGATTTTACAAAGTTCTGTGAAAGTGATAACCGCAATGAACAGCAAAAGAATGAACATGAAGATACAAAAGTGGACATCTAAATCATAAAATATGGGGGAGGAAAATAAGAAAATGTAGGTTTTTTTTTTTTTCTTTCATTTCCTAGGTATGTTTGAGCCTGTATGCCTACCTATCTAAGGCAAGTAGATATAGGACGAGATTAACGTATTTGAATAATAGAGTAACCACCAATGAAAAACACAGTAAATTCACAGAAACCAAAAAGAAAATAAGTATAACACAAAGGAAAATCATCAAACCACTAAAGGAAAACAGAGAAACAGAAAGGGACGAAGAAGAAATACAAAATCGATGGGAAAACAGAGTCAAAATGGAAATAAATATGTATATATCAATAGTTGCTTTAAATGTCAGTGGACTAAATAGTCAAACACAGAGGGGCAAACATTTGCATAGCAAAGGAAACCATAAACAAAACAAAAAAGACAATCATTGAATGACAGAAAATATTAGCAAATGAAATGACCACCAAGGGATTAGTCTCCCAAATTTACAAACAGCTCATGTGGCTCAATATTAAAGAAAAATAACCACCCAATCAAAAAACGGGCAGAAGATCTAAGTAGACATTTCCTCAAAGAAGACATACAGATGGCCAAAAAAGCACATGAAAAGGTGCTAAACATCACTAATAAGAGAAGCCCAAATCAAAACTTTACAAGGATGTATCACCTCAGAGATGTCAGAATGGCCATTATCATCATAAAAAAAAAAAATCTACAAACAATAAATGCTAGAGAGGGTGTGGAGAAAAGGGAATTCTCCTACACTGTTGGTGGAAATGAAAACTGGTACAGCCACTATGAAGAACAGTATGGAGGTTCTTTAAAAAACTAAAAATGAAACTATCATATGATCTAGCAATCCCACTCTTAGGCATATATCTGGGAAAAACTATACTTTGAAAAGACACATGCACCCCAGTGTTCATTGCAACACTATTTACAACAGACGAGACAGTCTGATGTCCAGATGAGTGGATAAAGAAGATACAGTGTGTGTATATACACACACATACACACACACAATGAAATATTCCTCGCCCATTAAAAAAGAAAATGCTGTTTGTGGCAATACCGGTGGACCTAGAGATTATCATACTAAGCAAAAGTAAATCAGAGAAAGACAAATAGCGTATCACTTACACGTGCAGTCTTAAAAAATGACACAGATGGACGTATCTATTTATGAAACAGTCAGAGGCTTAGAAAACAAACTTAGGGTTACTAAAGGGGCAAGGTGGAAAGGATGATAAAGTATGGGTTTGTGATTAACATACACACAATGGGCTTCCCTGGTAGCTCAGCTGGTAAAGAATCTGCCTACAATGCAGGAGACCCTGGTTCAATTCTTAGATCAGGAGCATCCCTGGAGGAGGACAGGCTGCCCACTCCAGCATTCCTGGGCTTCCCTGGTGGCTCAGACGGTAAATCTGCCGGCAATGCAGGAGACCTGGGTTTGATCCCTGGGGTGGGAAGATCCCCTGGAGGAGAGCACAGCAACCCACTCCAGGATTCTTGCCTGGAGAGTCCCCATGGACAGAGGAGCCTGGTGGGCTGCAGCCCGTAGGTCACAGAGAGTCAGACACAGCACGGCACACGCACACAGTACTATATAAAGAACAGATACTCAACGAGAACCTGCCATATAGTATAGGGGACTAACTCAACTCGGCACTCTGTGATAACCTATGTGGGAAAGCAATAGATACGTGTGTGTGAGTAAATGAATCACTTTGCTCTACACCTGAAAAACACAAATCGGCTATCCCCAAATATAAAATTAAAAACGAGAATAAAGATAAACTCTCAAAGAGAGCAGATCTCTCAATATTCTGTGGTAAACCTAATGGAAAACAATGTATAACTGAATTACTTTGCTGTACAATAGAAATAAACATTGTATATCAACAATACTTCAAAAAAATTAGTTTTTTAAAATAGAAAAATTAAGACCAGGTGGCAAATTTATTGTTTTAATCCAGAGCCTACAACACGCTGCCTGTAAAGCCCACTTTAGGGCAGAGGGACACACACAGATCAAAAGCGATGAGATGGAAAAATATTTCTTGTAAACAGAAATGAGAAGAAAGTGGGGAATCACTCATGTCAGACAACACAGACTTGCAAACAAATACCATAAAGAAAGATAGATAAGGACACTATTGAAAAAAGGATCAATTTAGGAAGAGGATCTTATACTCATCAGCATATACACACCTAATGTAGGAGTATCTAAATACATAAAACAAATAGCAACAAACATAAAGGGAGAAATTGATGGGAAAACAAGAAGAGTAGGAGATTTGATTGAACACCCCACTCACATCAATGGATAAATCTTCTAGACAGAAAATCAGTAAAGCAAGAGAGATCCTAAACAACACAACAGAATTATGGTAAATTGATATTTTCTGGACATTAAAAAACAAAACACATCCTTTTCAGCTGCACCTGGAATATTCTCTAGGATTGATCACCTTCTCGGGCATAAAACAAGCCTCAACAAATTTAAGAGTGTAGAAGTTATCTCACATTTTTCCTGACCACAACAGCATTAAACTAGAAATCAACCACAGAAAAAGAAATGAGGGTAGAAAATAAGTTACACAGAGACTCAACAACATACTACCAATACTAAAAAAACCAATGGGTCAATGATGAAATCAAAGAGGAAATTTAAAAGTACCTTGAGACAAATGACAGTAAAAACAACCATACAAAACCTACAGAATGGGACTTCTCTGGTGATTCAGTGGCTGAGACGCCAAGCACCCAATGCAGGAAGCCCAGGTTCCATCTGTGAACTAGACCCCGTGTGCAGCAGCTGAGACCTGGCGCAGGCATTTTCACAAGGGAAACCTATGGGAGGCAGCAAAAGCAGTTCTGAGAGGGGAGTTCGCAGCGATGCAGGCCTTGCTCAAAAAAACATGAAATATATCAAATAAACAACCTAGCCTACCACTTAAAAGAATTAGAGGAGAAGAAACAAAACCTAAAGTCAACAGAAGGAAGGGAAAAAGATCAGAGAGGAAATAGATAAAAGAGAGATTTTTTGGGGGGGAAAAAAATACAACCAAGACCTGGTTCTTTGAAAGGGTAAACAAAATGGACAACTCTTTGGCCAGGCTCACCAAGACGAAATGAGAGAGAACCCAAATAAATGAAAAAGGAGACATAACAACTGATACTGCAGAAATACAAAAAACCATAAAGGAATACTATGAACAATTATATGACATCAAATTTGACAATGTAGACGGGGACAACAGAGGATGAGATGGTTGGATGGCATCACTGACTCAATGGACGTGAGTTTGAGTAAACTCTGGGAGTTGGGTGACAGACACGGAGGCTTGGCGTGCTGCAGTCCCTGGGGTCGCAAAGAGTCAGACACAACTGAGTGACTGAACTGAACTGAAGAAACATACAAGTTTCTAGAAACATACAGTCCACCAAAAAAATTAAGGAAAAACACATGATTTGACCAGACTGATTACTAGAGGTGAAATACAATCTGTAATTTTAAAACCTCCAACAAACTAAAGTCCAGGACCAGATGGCTCCATGGGTGAGTTCCACGAGACACACAAAATAATTTATATCAATGCTTCAAAAAAACTGAAGAGGTGGGAATTATAGAATGCCCACTGCCAAAGGCATTCTATAAAGCCACCATCACTCTGAAATCAAAACTAGACAAAGAACCACCAAAAAAGATACATACAGGTCAATATATCTGATGAATGTAGATGCAAAAATTCTTAACAAAATAGCAAACTGAATCCAACAGCACACACAAAAAAGTCACACACCACAACCAAGTGGGACTCATTGCAAGTTCATAAGGATGATTCCACATAAATCAATGTGATACACCTCATAAACAAAAGATAAAAACCACACGATCATCGCAATTGATGCGGAAAAAGCATTTGACAAAATTCAACATCCCTTCATTGCAAAAACTCTTTACCAAAAAAGTGGGTATTGAGGGAACATAATAAAAGCTGTTTATGACAAACCCACAGCCAGTATAATACTCAAAGGTGAAAAGCTGAAAGCCCTATTGCTAAAATCTAAAACAAGACAAGGATGCCCATTCTCACCTCTTCTAGTAAACACTGTAGTATTGGAAGTTGTGGCCACAGCAGTCAGGTCAGAAAAAGATATAAAAGGTATCCAAATTGGAAGGGAAAATTTAAACTGTCTTTATATGCAGATGACATGATTCTATATATATATCTATATATATACAGAAAACCCTAAAGACTTAACACAAAAATTACTAGAAGTGATAAATTAATTCAGCAAGGTAGCAGGATACAAAGTAAACAAGATGATTCAAAGAAATGGAATGTTATCCCATGTCTTGGATTGGAAGAATTAATATTGTTAAAATGGCTATATTGCCCAAAGCAATCTACAGATTTAATGTGATCCCTATCAAATTACCCATGACATTTGTCACAGAACTAGAACAAATAACCCTGAAGTTTATATGGAATCATAAAAGACCCAGAATTGCCAAAGCCATCCTGAAGAACAAAACATGAACCATAATCCTCCCAGACTTCAAACAATACTACAAAGATACAGTAATCGAAACAGCATGGTACTGGCACAGAAACATTCATACGGATCAATGAAACAGAATAGAGAGCCCAGAGATAAACCCATACCCTTAAGGCCTCTTCGACAAAGGAGGGAAGAATATACAATGGGAAAAAGACAGCCTGTTCAGCAAGTGGTGTTAGCAAAGTTGGACAGCCACATGGAAATCGATGAGGTTAGAACATACCCTCTCTCACCACACATAAAGATAAACTCAAAATGGCCTAAAGACTTTAAGACATGACATGTCATCAAAAACTCCTTGCAGAGAGCATAGGCAAAACATTCTGACATAAATCATACCAGTGTTTTCTTAAGTCAGTCTCCCAAGGCAGGAGAAGTAAAGAAACAAATGGGACCTAGTCAAACTTACAAGCTTTCAGCACAGCAAAGGAAACCATTAAAAAAAGGAAAAGACAACCTACAGAATCGGAAAAAATATTTGCAAATGATGCAGCTGGTAAGGGCTTAATTTCCAAAATATGTAAACAGCTCATAGAACTCAACAACCACAACAGAAAAACAAGCAACTTAATAAAAAAATGGACACGAGATCTAAATGGGCATTTCTCCAAAGAAGAAATACAAATGGCCAATAGGCACATGCAAAGATGCTCAATATCACTAATTATTAGAGAAATGCAAATAAGAACTGCAGTGAGGTACTGTAATGAGTGGCCAGTCAGAATGGCCATCATTAAAAACTAAAAATAACAGATGCTGGAGAGGACGTGGAGAAAAGGGAGCGGCACTCTCTCACTGTTGGTGTGAATGTAAGTTGGTACAACCACTACAGGAAACCATATGGAAAAAGCGAAAGACAGAAGAACTACCCTGTGGTCCAGCAGTCCCACTTCTGGCTGTGTATCCAGAAAAAACTCTAATCCACAAAGATACACGTACCCCCTATGTTCACAGCAGCATTATTCCACAGTAAACAAGACATGGACACATCCTAAATGTCCAGTGACAGACGGGTTGGCAAATGTGGTGGATACGCCCAGTGAATACTCCTCAACCATAGGAAGAATGAAACAGTGCCGTTCGCTGCAACATGGACGCAACTAGAGATTGTCATGATAAGTGAAAGCAGTCAGAAAGAGACAAATTTTATCATATTTGTGTGGAATCTAAAATAGGACACAAGTGATCCTATCTGCAAAACAGACTGAGGGACATAAAGAACAGACTTGTGGTTGCTGGAGGGGAGGGTGCTGGGAGTGGGAAGCTGGAGTCAGCAGATGCAAAAGCCGTCACATGCAGGATGGGTCAGCCGCATCCTGCGTGCATCACAGACGATGTAAACAGCAACGGAAAAGACTGTGTTAAAAACAATGTATGTACAACTGAATCACTTGGCGCTGTGTGTGTGTATATAAATATATATAACTGAATCACTTTGCTGTGTGTGTATATATATATTATATATATAACTGAATCACTTTGCTGTGTGTGTGTGTATATATATTAACTAAATCACTTTGCTGTATAGCAGAAATTAACAATATTATTAGCCAACTATACTTCAATAAATTTCTTTTTAATTTAAAAAGCAGCAGAACCACAGTGAAAGGAGGAAAGGTCACAGTTAATATTGCTCCGCATCCCCCCCAGCCTCTCTGCCCAGGAGTAAAAGAAAGACGATGGAACAGTTCAAAAAGCAATGTTACTACTGCATAAAATGAAGTGCTGGCTTCTTTTTTAGGTACATGGCCCCTGAAGTTCTAGATGACTCCATAAATATGAAACACTTTGAATCCTTCAAACGCGCTGACATCTATGCGATGGGACTAGTATTCTGGGAAGTAGCTCGACGGTGTTCCATCGGTGGTAAATTTCTTTCCCTTCCCCCAATATTTGTCACAAACAAAACTTGATTAAGAATTGTCTTTCTTATTGAATGAAATTGTTTACCCAGTGACCAATGAGAGTGCCAGAGGGATGACACCACACGCTTTATCCTTGTGCATGGCTCTATCCTGATAGCAGCTGTATTCCAGTGTGGTCTTTTTCTAGTTCCACTTGGAATTTTGGGATGCAACAGAAACCAGCCCCTTGTTATCTTGCAATATAGATATTTAGAATGAATGACTGCTTGTGAGGCCACCCAGGAAGCTATTTCTAGCATGTACCGGAGTCAAACTGATTTTTTTACCCTCGAGATTGTCATGATTTTCTCCATCTGATAGTGGAAATTACATATGCAAAATGCAAATACACTATCACTGCATTACTTTTTACAATACGTTTGTGCTAGATTGAGCACTTTGAATGTTTACTTGAGAAACAGTCTTCTCCTGAGAACGCAGGCTCACCTGAGACTCAGGCCTCAGGGTTTTGAGGCAGTGAGGGGTGGAGAGGCAATAAGGACACGTTATTAACAGACACAAGTGGGGGAGGGACCTGCACTCGGGCCTGCCCTGCAGGACTCACACCTTAGTGAGAGTGTGCATCCCTTCACCAGCTGAGGCTGTGCACTTGCAGAATAAAGGCTTTCATTTCAGTAAAGTCATCGAGGAGAAAATGTCAGTCTGGTCATCACAACTCAGTTAGCCATTACTAACACAGCCTTTGCTGACTGTATTGCAAAATTTAGTTTCACAGTGTGGGCTCGGTACTGACTGAAGGAGGTGGGCTGTAGATGCAGACATGGATGAGAGAGCGCAGGCTGTCCACTCGCCCGTTTCAGTAATGGGACACTGTGACAGAATCTCCAGCTGTTCCTTTCCTGTCTGGTCAAAGATTGTTCTGACGTTATCTGAGTAAATCTTTTAAAATAGGTTTTGTTTTTTTTTTAATTCTTTACCAATGTAGGAATTCATGAAGATTACCAGCTGCCTTATTATGATCTTGTACCTTCCGATCCATCAGTTGAAGAAATGAGAAAAGTTGTTTGTGAACAGAAGTTAAGGCCAAATATTCCAAACAGATGGCAGAGCTGTGAAGTGAGTATTTATTTTGGGTACTATACAGTTTTCTAAACTGCTTCTGGTTAGTATGTGGAAATTTGCTACTTTTCTTTAAGGAAAACAGAAGTAAGAATTCCCATTCCTTTATTTTTCATAGCTAATTAAATCAATGAGTAAAAACAGAGTAATTTGTTTCTTATGTTCAAGTACATTGCAAAGGCCATGGAACCTTTTTAGTGGCCATCAGTTTATTAGAATAGTGTTTGGATCTGCCAGTGAAAGAAAGCTCCTGCATTTTAAAGCTTCCTGGCTTTCCCTGGTGGCTCAGTGGTAAAGAATCCGCCTGTCATTGCCGTTAACACGGGTTCAATCCCTGATCTGGGAAGATGCCCAGAGGCCACAGAGCAACTAAACCCATGCACCACAGCTTTCTGAGCTCTAGAGCCCGGGGGCTGAAACTGACTGAAGCCCACACGCCCTGAAAGCCTGTGCCTACAACAAGGAGCCACCACAGTGAGAAGTCCAAGCGCCACAGCCAGAGAGCAGCCCTCGCTCGCCACAACCAGAGAAAAGCCAAGCGCAGCAGTGAAGACCCCGCACAGGCAGAACATAAACCAGGGCAGCCCAGGACAGCGGGCTGCGTGCTGGCTGGAATCAGGAGGCCTGTATTCTAGATCAGCCTGGCTGCCGTACATTTCAGAGTCTGGCTTCAGGCACTTCAGTTCTTGGGACTTTGATATGCATTTCTGTAAAATAAGGGATTTGGATGATTGTGAAGATGGTTCAGATGATCTTAAATTTTATTCATTTCACTGTTTATTTGACTATTCATCAGGAATTTGTGGAAACTGCTTTTTAGCAGTATCTGAGCTTTTCAACCTCAGCTCTTACAAAAAGTTTTAGAAATATTTTTGTAGTTGTACTTTCAAAGAATTTATAAGAAAATGTTTAATTTATCCTCAATTGCTAACTTTTACTAACAGAAGTAGAAGATATTAAGAATACACAGAAAAACTGTACAGAAAATGTCTTAATGACCCAGATAACCAGGATGGTGTGATCACTCACCTAGAGCCAGACATCCTGGTGTGTGAAGTCAAGCAGACCTTAGGAAGCATTACTACAAACAAAGCTAGTGGAGGTGATGGAATTCCAGCTATTTCAAATCCTAAAAGATGATGTTGTTAAAGTGCTGCACTCAAAATGCCAGCAAATTTAGAAAACTCAGCAGTGGCCACAGGACTGGAAAAGGTCAGTTTTCATTTCAGTCCCAAAGAAGGGCAATGCCAAAGAATGTTCAAACTGCCACACAATTGCACTCTTTTCACATACTAGTAAGGTAATGCTCAAAATCCTTCAAGCTAGGCTTCAACAGGGCGTGAAACAAGAACTTCCAGATGTACAAGCTGGATATAGAAAAGGCAGAGGAACCAGAGATCAAACTGCCAACATCTGTTGGATCATAGAAAAAGCAAGGGAATTCCAAAAAAACCTTCTGTTTAATTGACTGCACTAAAGCCTTTGACTGTGTGGATCACAACAAACTGTGGAAAATTCTGAAAGAGATGGGAATACCAGACCACCTTACCTGCCTCCTGAGAAACCTGTATGCAGTCAAGAAACAACACTTAGAACCAGACGTGGAAATAGCAAAGTGGTTTAAAATTGGGAAAGGAGTATTGTCAAGACTATATTGTCACCCTGCTTATTTAGCTTATATGCAGAGTACATCATGCGAAATGCTAGGCTGGATGAACCCCAAGCTGGAATCAAGATTGCCAGGAGAAATATCAGTAACCTCAGATATGCAGATGACACCACCCTAATGACAGAAAGTGAAGAGGAGCTAAAGAGCCTCTTGATGAAGGTGAAAGAGGAGAGTGAGAAAGTTGGGTTAAAACTCAACATACAGAAAACTAAGACCATGGCATCCAGTCCCATCACTTCATGGCAAATAGGTGGGGAAAGAATGGAACAGTGAAAGACTATTTTCTTGGGCTCAAAAATCACTGTGAACGGTGACTACAGTCATGAAATTAAAAAAGATGCTTGCTCCTTGGAAGAAAAGCTATGACAAACCTAGACAACATATTAAAAACAGAGATATCACTTTGCCAACAGAGGTCTGTATAGTCAAAACTATGGTTTTTCCAGTGGTCATGTATGGATGTGAGAGTTGGACTATAAAGAAAGCTGAGCACTGAAGAATTGATGGTTTCGAACTGTGGTGTTGAAGAAGACTCTTGGGAGTCCCTTGGACAATAAGGAAATCAAACCAAGTCAGTCGTAAAGGAAATCAACCCTGAATTTTCATTGGAAGGACTGGTGCTGAAGCTGAAGCTCCAATACTTTGGCCACCTGATGTGAAGAGCTGACTCACTGAAAAAGATTGAGGGCAGGAGAAGCAGGTGACAGAGGATAAAATGGTTGGATGGCATCATCGACTTAATGGACATGAATTTGAGCAAACTCTGGGAGATAGTGAAGGACAGGGAAGCCTGGTGCGCTGCAGTCCATGGGGTCAGAGTCGGACATGACTGGGTGAACCACCACCACGATTATACTATTATAATATTGGCAAAGCATTTCCCGTTAGAGTTGATGTTTTGTAGTGTAGGAAGAATAAAAAGCTGTTCACTTAAGTAGTTTATTTTACATCCTAAATTAATGTAGACTTCAGTCTACATACCTGTGAGATCAAGAGAATTCCTTGGCTACCTCCAATGAAATCAAGTATTCAGGCCCAGACAAAATATATTCTGTGCTCACGGAACCTGCATGTTTAACAAATGAAATTGGGCTAGATTTTGTCTTTGAAAAATTTCATCTTGATACTACAAACTGGAATTATTCATGCACTCATTCAATAAGCAAATTAGAGCAAATTACTATTAAACAGATGGCTAATTAAGCATGAAGGAAAGTTAGTAGTTAACATTAAAAACATGCATGCAAGTTGCAATTACTGTCTCAGCATGTTGAATTAATGCCATCACTGTCATTTTAGGTTTTTTCTCTATTTGGCTAGTTTTGTATCGCTAACTTAATCTTTCACTTTTCTTGGGTTTTACACGTCTCCCCTCAGTAGCTGAAACACATCGAGGATTTGAAACTGATAGGATACCTACAGAAGTGTTTTTCAGAGCCCTCTGACCTTTTCTGGTCTGAAAAGCTGGCTCTAGGTCAGCTTTCATCTTGGCTATCCCTCACCTTTCACCTGTGATCTCTCTTGCCTCTCTTGTGGTGACTGCCTTTCTGAATCCCATGTCTTCAAGTTTCTTTTGCTCATCATCTCCCTCTTCCAGCTCTTTGCTCAGATGTTACCTTGCCAGTGAGACGTTACCTGTCAACCTATTTAAAATAGCACTTTTTTCCCCAGCATACTTTATCTCCTTCCCTAACTGATGTTTTCCTCAGCGCTTGCCGCTGACAGCCCATGTGTTTTGCTTAGTTGTTAACCATATGCTTTAGCCCTCTGTAACGTGAGCTTTGTGAGAGGGGAGCTGTTCTCTGTGAGACCCCTGCTGTGTCTGTTAGTACCCTACTAGATGCGTGGAGGACGGTATCTGGCTCATGGCACTTGGTTTGCCGGATGATTTTATGCATGTCCTGAACCCTTGGTCGTTTTTACCTGAAAACAAATGCTCATTTCTAGGAAATTTTCCTCAAGTATTTCCTTGATGTGTTCCCTTCCATTTTCTTCTGTTCTTTTTCTTCAGCTCTGGCTATGAATGTGGACATCCTGAACAGGCATTCTGCTTTTCTTGTGTTTTCTTTCTTATTACCCATCTCTTTGTTCTCTTTTCTCTACTTTCTGGGAAAGGAATCCACTTTTATCTTTTGGTTTTATTATTATTATTCAGATTTATCTTGTAGTTCTATAAAACTTTCCCCAAACCAAACCCAAAAAAGTATTGGTAAGTCCAGTATCAGTATTTTCTTTTATCTCTTTGAAGATATTAATGATGGCCTGTTGATACTGTCTTCTGTACACCTTGTGTTTTTCTGTTTGTCTCAGTCTCTGCGTTTCATGTTCCTTTCCTGAAATGCCTGGTCAGGCTCAGGCTCTACGTATAAAAGCAGCACTGAGAGCTGATGGGAAGCTTTGTGCACATGAATGCAGCTCGTCGTCATGCAGGCTGAGCGTGAAGGAACTGGACTGCTGCTTTGGGAAACCACTGACGTCACTCTCTAGGCTTTTCTTCTTGGGCTGAAGACTCTTCTGGTCTCTTACCTAGAGGAGTGTGTAAAGTCACTGGCCATGTTCTGGGGAGAAAGTTTGTCGTCTTGGCGTTCAGTGTGTTGTCCATGTGGAATTTTGCCCTCATTTCCCCAAGACGGCAGTCTGTTCTGCCCTCAGATTGAAGCCTCTCGTCTTCTGTGGGGATGGGGTTGGGGGTCACCCAGCTGTGTGAAGTTGGGGCAGGGCAGGGCAGGTATCTGGGCTTCCAGCTTCTTTGGCTGATTCTATTTTTGCCCTGAACGTCACCTCGGGGATACAGGATGTAAGTTAATTCCTCAGTTTTGGGGGCCGTTTCATGGGAGGCAGGTTCCCTCTTTGCCTTGCACAGCTCTGTTTGAGGATTCAGCTTTCTCAGGCTGCAAAGTCAATCCTCCCTTGTCCATCTGCTTTCCAGCTGCTGGCACCAGTATCCTGCTGAGGGGAATTTAGGTCATCTTTACTCATTTGCTATTACAAATGATGCTGAAACAGAATTCCTTGTATGGCGTTTACAAAGAAAATTTACAGGTAAAGATTATTATCTAGGTCGTTGAAAAGTGGTGCATGCGTTAATGATCTTTCTCTTCTTTTCCTGTAGGCCTTGCGAGTAATGGCTAAAATTATGAGAGAATGTTGGTATGCCAATGGCGCAGCCAGGCTTACAGCCCTGCGGATTAAGAAAACATTGTCACAACTCAGTCAGCAGGAAGGCATCAAAATGTAAATTCTGTGGCTCTGCCTGAACTCTGCTTCTTCTTCACATCTGCTCCTGGGTTTTAATTTGGGAGGTCAGTTGTTCTACCTCACTGAGAGGGAAGAGAAGGATGTGGCTTCCTTCCACGGCGATGTAGAAAGGTGAACTAAGACATCCCGGGATTTCTTCAGACCCAGGAAACCGCCACGTGGGGTCCTTTCTGTGTGCTATGAACGCTTTCCCAGGACAGTTACAAAACGTTGTGTAGGCTACCTTTATTTTTTATTAACACAAACCTTGTTTTTTAAATGATTGCTGGTCTTAACTTTTAGGTAACTGCTGTGCTGAAGATCATCTTTAAGGGTAAAGGAGCTGGATGGCTGAGTTATATGAAACATTTCTTATTTTTAAAGAAAGTGATTTCTCCTGGTTAGTACATTCTCAGAGGATTCTGAACCACTAAAGAGTTTCTTTGATTTAGACTTTGAATGTACTGTTCTATAATTTTCAGGATCTTAAAACTAACACTTATAAACTCTTGAGTCTAAAAATGACCTCATATAGTAGTGAGGAACATAATTTATGCAATTGTATTTTGTATATTATTGTTCTTTCACATATTCAGAACATTACATGCCTTCAAAATGGGATTGTACTATACCAGTAAGTGCCACTTCTGTGTCTTTCTAATGGAAATGAGTAGAATTGCTTAAAGTCTGTGTGGTAAACTTGTCATGTTTTAATTCAAAAGTTTATTTACCTGGATAACCCAGACTTACTCTGTTTTGTTTTCTAGAAGAGTTTTTCTGGTATGTTATTTGGTATTCCATTTTGAAAATGCCTTTCTCCTACCAAAATGTGCTTAAACCACTAAAGAAATGAAATGGCATTAATTGGTAAATTGTTATCATGGTCATAAGTATTCTCACCAAGTTTTTGCATTTTAATTGTATTGTCTAAGTACACTTTTAAAAAATCAAGTGGCACTCTTGATGCTTATAGTACTTTAATAACTTAAAATCTGTAGCATACAGACAAATTTTTCTAAAAGGGAAAATTTGTCTAGCTGCTTGTGAAAAGTTGTGTGGCATTCTGTAAGCCATTTTTTTCTTTATCCGATCAAAGACAGTGTTATTTTTTTTAAGAAATGAATTACGTTTAAAGTTAGAATATGGTTAATGTTAAATAGGCTTCTTTCTAGGAAGGTAAAGGCAGTTGATAATTTGGATAGTAGCAGGTATGTGAGAGTCACGTTGTGTAGGAGTCACTGGTCTGTGGACTTTCTGTCTTTGTAGCTAAGGTCAGAGTCAGTGTGGTTTTGAGGTCGCACTACACTTTGAGGAAGGCAGCTTTTAATTCAGTCTTTCCTTCTTTGTGCAGATGTTGCAACTGCCTAATTTATATGGCTATGGAGTGAATTTGGTGCACCCTCAATATTTGGGAAAGTGATAGCTAAGGAATATTCCAAGGATAGATTCTCCATTTACAGATGTTTATGGTGAAATTAAATGTTTAAAGCAAATCTGTCATGGCCTTCTCACATTAAGTTGAAATTAGCTTATAATAACTGGTTTTACTTCCAGTGCTAAAAGTCTTTGCAGGATTTCTACAATTGTTCAAAGTCCTCTTTATCACTGTGATCTTAATCTGAGGGAGGAAAGTCTATCGTAGCTGTGAGGCAAGACCATACCTTACAGAGCTATCAGTTTCCTGATGAAAGGGTCAGAGTAACCTTGACAGTATTTTGGTCAGTAAGAGATAGTGGCCATTTTGCTGACTGAGCTGCATTCTGATAACGTCTTATTTCTTATACATAGAAAAAATCTGAAAGACTGTTTGGTCTTAAAGCCAAAGTAACTTTAGAATGAATGACATACTTCATAGGAATTTAGTGTCAATTTCATGTGTTTAAAAACAACATGGGGAAAATATTGTTTAGAGGTTAATATTTTGAGTCCAAATTTTAGTTTTTTCTGTAGTTACCATGATTTCATCAAAGCAAATGAGTGAGTTTGCGAGGTTTGTTTTTATAATTGTGTTATGTTTCCTGTTTAATAATCTCTAGCTCTATGATCAGGTACTTTTACTTTATTTTGGTTTTTTTTGGCCATTTACAAGCCTACCAGATCTGCTTTATGAAATCCAGGGGACCAATGCATGTTAATCAGTAAAACTATTTTTATATAATTTTAAGAACATACCAAAAGTTCTTGTCTGATTTAAAGTTGTGATACATGATTTCTCAGTTTCATATAAGGTAAAACCAACTTTTGCTGAAGATATTCTTTATTAAGTCAAAAAATGAGTTACAATTTTACTGTTCAGCCTAAATGGATAAAATCTACTTTTGATGAATCAGGGAACTTTTTAAAAGTTGGAATTTAGTTCTAAATTGGGTTTTCATGTTACTCTAGCTGATTCCTTTTTTTTTTTCCAACTAACGAAGGTTTGACAAACCCCAATTGGCTAGTATTGAAAATGAAAGTAACTGAAAATATTTATGGATCATGATTGCTGTGGCTGTTCCTGCAGAAAAATTTGACTGGAGAAATATACTTAAAAACACAAGCCTTTGTGTTTATACTATCTTTCTTCAGATGCTCACTTTCCAAGGTTCTACTTTGCTTAAGTAACCTTCAGGCAGACTGTCCACGTCAACTGCCAGTGCCCCCAGAGGACGGGGACGAGGGGCGCGCACGGCTTCCTGGGGTGCAGACATCCCTGGTCGTCTCCTCACACCCTTGGCTCTCTGTCGCCCAGGCTGCCTTCCCGCTGGTCCTGCCTCTGAGTGGGCTGGCAGCAGAGGGCAGCTCTGGCAGTGGGGTTGTGCCCGAAGCAGTGGCCAGCGTGTCTCCCACAGGACAGGGTAGGTCCAGAGAGCTGAGCCTGTAGTTACGCTGCAGTGACGGTGCCCAGGAAGTGCCTTGAGTCAGGACACAGTGCCGTGGTCATCGGGAACTCCAAGTTTCCATTCTTAAAAAATGTCAGTGGCCACTTGGCCATTTTGCTGCTCATGCCTGAGTTAACCTTTTTTCCCCCTCTACTTTAAAGAACTGTCACATACAGAACATTTTGTAAAACAAGATGATAAGTGCTAATTAAAACTCAAAACAACATGAGGATCCCGTTAGACATGTCATATCAAGAGTTTATTTTTCCCCCTCCACTGAAAGAGTGATTGTTAGTAAACTATTTCTTGACCATGGCAGTGTTCTGGCTCCAGATGGTGAGAGTCCAAATAATGGTTCTGTCACAGCTTGGCAGAAAAATGCCAGTTCAGATGTTTTTGAGAGTATAAAAAATAGCTCATGACATGTCCTGCAGCATCTTGTGTCTGTTTTGGAATGCTGTGATTCCCATGGGCCCTCTCCAGAAATGCTGGACTTCTAGGACATTCTGAGGATTGTCAGTACATTTAAACCTTTAGCCCTATTATGCAGTCTTATTTGTAACTGTAAACTTAAAAAAAAAAAAGTGGTTAACAACATTCAACCAGTTTCTTAAAGCTTAAAAAGAACTTCAGTGAATGTTTTTATTTTTAAACAAGATTTGTGAATTGAGTATCATGAACTGTGTTTTGATATCCCTTTTTCACATTGTGCCAATGGAATGGGGTGTTTGATATTTCTTTACATGTCAAGGAGATGCTTCAAAATGTCAATTGCTTTAAACTTAAATTACCTCTCAAGAGACCAAGGTACATTTACCTCATTGTATATATGATGTTTAATATTTGTCAGAGCATTCTCCGGGTTTGCAGTTTATTTCTATAAAGTATGAGTATTATGTTGCTAAATTACTCAAATGGTACTGTATTGTTTATATTTGTACCCCAAATAACATCTATACTTTATTTTCTGTATTTTATTGTATTTGTGCAAAATTCTTTTGGCTTTATCACTGTAATCTCTGCCCCTTTAAGATGTGTACAAAAAATGTCCATATAAATTTTCACTTACGTTGAATGATTTTGAGAAACCTGTAAAGAGGTGAGGAAAATGAAAACTGCAGTTCCCCATAAGTTTTTATAAATTGTATACTGTATTTGTAGTAATATTCTGAACGAACTGTAAATAGGTAGAAGAATAATGCTTATGTCAAGTCCTAACACTACAGTAGAAAAAATGGAAGCAATGCAAATAAATTACTTTTTTTCCCAAGTGCTAGTGGCATAATTTAAAGTGTGTATATTGGGGAGAGTCCTGCTGTTATGAAATGTAACTGACATAAATACAGACTAGAATCTTTGGATGACTACTCGGTACAAGCTGCAGTACTGGAGCATGTTTGAGACTTGCCCCCCTGTCCAAAGGTGCATCTTTACGTGTAGAAGCTGCTCTCCACATGCGTGTGGTGGCGGTTCTGCGTGGACACGAAGTGACACATCTGCGCGGGAACTCTGCTATGTGTGTGTTAACGTTTTCAGCGATTTTCCCAAAGAAAATGTAAAGTATTTTCATCTTCTTTCCAAATTTTTCCTTCTTTTCCTAAATTAAGGATTGTGAGAAATAATTTGTAGAAATAAGTTTTGTGTTTGAGTTTTTTTGAACAGTTAGTCTCCTGAGAGTGAGAACTTGACTGGTAAGAGAACTGAGGAAGTAGTGATAGAAAGAGGAGATGTCATCCCTAAGCCCGCAACATACTCTAGGTGAGGTTTTGCAGATTGGATTGTTCTTACATTAAAGACTAGTCACCTCAATTCAGAGACCAGATTTAGCGATTTTTTTCTTCATAATAAAGGCAGAAGTAGAGCTTTTTCTTGTCAATTAGAAGAAAGTGAGATTACTTTTAAAACATCATAGATTCAAAGAAAACAGAAATAGCTTTGTCTTTTCATCACCTCTTCAGCCCTTGGGGTTTTCTAATTTGGAAAAAGTGATATTACATACATGACCTGATGGACAGATCTTGCAACTCTGTGCTTTATTTCATAATTGAGAACTTAGAAAACATTGCAGCTATTCTGAAAAGTGAGGAGAAACATTTGGTGTTACAAAAGCAAGGGCTCAGCCATGTATGACTTTTAAGGGTTGGAAAATATTCAGTCAGATAACATTAAATCATTGTGAAAATGAAGGATTCTTAATGTGAGATGGGAAAAAGAAGAAACTTAGGATGACTGTTTTCTTTCCTAATACAAAAGAACAGAATTATAAGAACGGGATTTGGCAACTTAAGTATTTCAAAGAAGAGAAAGGAAACAGACTGTTGAGAATGACAGGATTTGGATGCAACCAACCCAGCTCTCAAAAATAAAGGTGGAAAAAAAAAATGCAGCACATGTGAAAAAGTGAAATTAGATCATTCCTTAATGCCATACACAAAAATAAGCTCAAAATGGATTAAAGACCTAAATGTTAGACCAAACACTGTAAAACTCAGAGGAAAACATAGGCAGACATAAATCACAGCAATGCCTTCAATCCATCTCCCAGAATAACAGAAATAAAAACAAACAAATAGGACATACTTAAACTCTTACACAGCAAAGGAAACAATAAGCAAAACAAAGAGACGACCCACAGATTGGGAGAAAATATTTGTAAATGATGTTACTGATAAGGGATTAGTCTCCAAAATTTACAAACAGCTTATGACACTTAATAGTATCAAAACAAACAACCCACTCAAAAGGCAGAAGACCTGAGTAGACGTGTCTCTAAAGAGGACATACAGATGGCCAGTAGGCACATAAGAAGATGTTCAACACCATTCCTTATTAGAGAAATGCAAATCAAAGCTACCATGAGAAATCACCTCACACCAGTCAGAATGGCTATCACCAAAAATCCCCAAACAACAAATGCTGGAGAGGGTTAGAGAGAAGACAACCCTCCCGCACTGTTAGTAGGAATGTAAACTGGTACACGAACTATGGAAAACAGTATGGAGGTTCCTTAGAAAAATAAAAACAGAGCTGCCATATGATCCTGCAATCCCACTCCTGGGCACATATCCAGAGGAAAACACGACCCCAAAGATACACGCACCGCAGAGTCCACTGCTGCACTGTTTACAGCAGCCAGGACACGGGAACCACCTGAGGGTCTGCTGGACGTTGAGGCGTGGAGCTTACCCCGTGCGCCTGGAGAACCCCGTGGACAGAGGAGTCTGGCAAGCACTGGTCCACAGGGTCACAAAGAGTCAGACACGGCTGAAGTGACAGCGCGCATGCACACGATGTGCATTGCAATATTAGCACCAAGGAGTGGGCAGGAAACGGAGCTGCACTGGAACAAACACTCTTTCACTGGAATTACACTAGCATTAATCTGAAGATTGTGGTTAGCTAAAATACTGTAGTCCCTAGAACAACCACTAAAACACTTAAAATACAGTTTAAGAAATCTAAACGGCACACTAAAAAGTTGTTAACACAGAAGAAGGCAGTAATAGAAAGATGGAAATGCAAAAACATACGAGACATTTGGAAAACATAGTAAAATGGTAGCCACAAATCAAACAATACCAATAATTTCATTAAAAATGATTGGACTAAATACTTGAACCAAAAGAAATTGTTACAATGGATAAAAAAACCAAGACTTAACTATATGGTGTCTACAAGAGAAACTTTGGATTCAAAGACAAATAGTACAAAAGTAACAGCATGAAAAATATACACCATGCCAATAGTAACCGTAAGCCAGAGCCAGAATGGATATCTTGATGTCAGACAAAGTGGGACTGGAAATGAAATAGAGGACGTTTCAAATGATAAAGGGTCAGTATATCAGGGAGATATGTTACTCTACCAAATGGGTTCACTCGTGCACTCAGTAAAGCTAATCCAGTGACAGCAGGTCCTGGTGAAGAAAAGTCCCGTGTTATTGCAGCACCCACTGTGGGGACAGGTAAGAAGGGTGGCTCACGCTTGAATGACCCAAACTCCCCAGTGGATTCTCAGGAAGACAAAGTGAGGGAGGGGGTCACAGGGTTATTGATCAGCTCATGCACAGTTCTGGTTGGTGAGTGGTGAGCCAACAGGGAGATGTTTGGGGACTCTCAATCATCAACTTTCTGCTTCCAAGCTGTCTGGAGCCTACATGCCTGTGGAGAGCATGTAGTTAACTTTCTCCAACTGGTGGTTGTGAAAGTGAAAGTCACTCAGTCATGTCCAACTCTGCAACCCCTGTGGAATTCTCCAGGCCAGAATACTGGAGTGGGTAGCCTTTCCCTTCTCCAGGGGACCTTCCCAACCCAGGAATCGAACCCAGGTCTCCCACATTGCAGGCGGATTCTTTACCAGCTGAGCCAAAAGGGAAGCCCAAGAATACTGGAGTGGGTAGCCTATCCCTTTTCCAGTGGATCTTCCCAACCCAGGAATCAAACCAGGGTCTCCTGCTTTGCTGGCGGATTCTTTACCAACTGAGCTATCAGAAGTCCTAGATGTTAATGTACTTAAAAACCTGCACCTAAAAACAAATATGTGGAGAAAAAAGTGACAGAATTGAAAGGAAAAATAGATAATTCACCAATAACATTTGGAGATTAATACTACATTCTCAATAACTGATAGAACTTGAAAAAAAGCAAAGAAGAAAATGTCATCACCCAACCTGCCCTGACATTTGTAGATCAACCACCACAGCAAAACATACATTCTTTTCAACTCCACACGGAACATTTTCCAGGGAAAGACCACATGCTGTGCTATAAAACAATTTAAAAGGACTGAAGTCATACAAAGTATCAATATATTTTCCAACCATTTGAAATTAAGTTAGGAGTTACCAACAGATATTTGGAAATTTAATGCATTTCTAAACACTTGAAGAAAGCAAGGAAAGTTAGAGAATTTAAATGAAGTAAAACAGCATATGGAAACTTACAATATGCAGCTAAAGCAGTACTGAGAGGGAAATTTAGTTTTAAATACCTACACTTGAAAGGATATTTAAATTCCATGAGGACAGACACACAAGTCCTTCATACTATGAGCAAACTGAATCCAGCAACAAAGAAAAAGGCTTACACGCCAGGACTAAATCGGATATCCTGGGGCTGCAAGCTCGACTTCACACCCCAGAAGCTGTGCTGCTGTCCTGTTAAGTCGCTGAGTCGTGTCCGACTCTTTGCGACCCCGTGGAATGTACCCCGCCAGGTTCCTCTGTCCATGGGATTTCCCATGCAAGAATGCTGGAGTGGGTTACCATTTCCTTCTCCAGGGGATCTTCCCGACCCAGGGACTGAACCCACGTCTCCTGGCCTGCACTGGCAGCCAATGGATTCTCTACCACTGAGCCATCTGGGAAGCCCCAGAATGTCGTCTACCGTATTAATAAAATGACAAAACCCATGTATTCAGCTAAACAGAGACAAGTAACGGCATTTGACAGAATTCAGCACTCTTTTGTGATAAAAACCCAAACTAGGAATATAAGGTATGTTCCTCAACCCAAGTGAAGAATATTTTCAACCTATGAAAATCCTACAGCTAATAAACTTAAGGGTGAAAGAGAGTATTTCTCCTAAAATCAGGAGCAATCAAGAATATTCACTCATTTTTATATAACATTGTAGTAGAGGTTCTATCCAGCTCCTGACCTGCCCCCAACCCCCACCAAAGATTAAAGGCATTCAAATTTGAAAGAGTAAAACTATTCACAAATGATATGATCTCCTATGATCCTAAGGAATCCACAAAAAAACTAACTGAAAAAATTGTAAGGTTGTATGATACAAGATCAATATATAAAAAGCAACTGAAATTCCCTGTTAGCAATGAACAATCCTCTTAAAAACTTCCACTCACAACAGCATCAAGAATACAAGAATAAATTTCATTGAAAAAGTATAAAAACTGCAGAGAGAAATTAAAGATCTAAATAGATGGAGAAACATCCCATATTTTTGGACTAAAAGATTCAATACTCTTAAAATGATACTTCTCCCCCAATTATTCTCTAGCTTCAACCTAATCCCTATCAATAGTCCAGCAGGCTTTTCTGTTTTTTTAAAATAGACAAACTGATCCTAAAACCTGCATAGAAATGCAAAGTATCTAAAATAGCCAGAATTATTTTGAAAAAGAACAAAATTGGAGGAATTACCCTACCCAATTTCAAGTTAATAAGGCTGCAATAATTAAGACAGTGTTTGCTGGCATCAGGATAGGTGGATAAAGCAATAGAATAGGGTTAACAGTCTAGAAATAAACCCTTACATATATGATAAATTGATCTGACATGTGCCAAGCCATTTTAATGTGAGATCGGTCTTCAGCAAGCGGTGCTGGAACAGCATATACCAAAATGGGGCGGATGGGGGGGAGGTGTGCAAAGACAGAAAGAGAAAATTATTTAGACCTTTAGCTCATTAAAGACCAAAAGACACAAGCAAAGGCTGTACCACTTCTAGAGCTTCCCCACTGACATGAGCGGTAAAGAACCAACCTGCCTCAAAATGTATGACAAAACCCACTACAATATTGTAAAGTGATTAGCCTCCAATTAATAAAAATAAATGAAAAAAAAAAAAAAACAAACAACAAACAAACAAAAAAAAACCAACCTGCAAATGCAACAGACATGAGGCCTGGCTTCCATTTCTCGGTTGGGAAGATGCCCTGGCGGAGGGCATGGCAACCCACTCTAGTATTCTTGCCTGGAGAATCCCATGGACAGAGGAGCCTGGCAAGCTACAGTCCATAGGGTCGCAAAGAGTTGGACATGACTGAAGCGACTTGGCACCTCACATACAACTTCTAGAAGAAAATGGGAGAGAATCTTCATGGTTTAGGTAAAGACTTCAGTGTGATACCAGAAGCAAAATTTAAAATGTTGAAAAACTGGACTTCAGAATTAAAACCTTTTAGGTACTGAAGTGAAGCTTTAAAAAAAAATTGGTGTTGGTTAGGATTGAGGTGGTGGAGAAGTAGGACATGAAGTTCACCTCCTCCCGTAAATACATTAAAAACACATCTACAGGTATTTCCCTGGTGGTTCAGTGGTTAAGATTTCGCCTTCCAGGGGTGCTGGTTTGATTCCTGCTCAGGAAGCTATGATCCCACATGCCTCAGGGCCAAAAAAACAAAACGTCAGGCAGATTCATATTTTAACAGATTCAATAAAAACTTAAAAAAACGGTCCACATCAAAAGAAATCTTTAAAAAAAAACCCACATCTACAAATAGAATGATTCACACAGAACATCTACTGAACACTGGCAGAAGACCACAGATTTCCTAAAGAGCAACAAAACCTCCATGTAACTGGGTAGGACAAAAGGAGAGAGAAAAATAAAGGACCTGGGGCAGCCCCACTGCAGGGAGGGAGCTGTGAAGGAGGACGTGTCCTTGCACCCTGGGTGAGCCCCCTTGCAGGCAGAGAGACCAGCCTGGATGGAGGGGGAGCGTCAGAGCCTAGGAGGAGAGTGCAGCAAGACAGTAACAGAAAGTCGGCAGCACCACCCTATGCTCCGCGGCGTGAGATGCTCACCCATGGGTGGGGGCTGGGTGCTGAAGCTCAGGCTTCAGAGGCTGAGACTCAGGGAGAAGACTGGGGTTGGCTGTGTGGAGACAGCCCGAAGAGTCTGGATTGTGGCCACAGCGGGTACACTCAGAAGGCGCCTGGGCTCACCAGTGAGGCCGGCCACCCTTCCTGGGGGCCGTCCAAGGATGGGGTGGGACCACATAGGAGCTCCTCTCCCTACGAGTGCTCTCAGGCCCCAGGACACCTCCTGCAGGAGCTCTGGGCATGGGGCTGAGTCCCGGACACTATGGTGGGCTCTAGAGAGGGGCACGCGCCATCATGGCCACTGCGATCCCCGTGAGTAGGCAGCAAGCCCTGCCCCTTCTGTCCCAGGAGCACACGGGGACAATGGCGGACACGCCGAGGAGACGGGCAGCAAGCACCCAAGCTACAGACAGCCCCGCAATTTCAGTGAGAGGAGAAGGACGCGAGCTCACCTCCTCTCACAAAAACACGAAAATCACAACTGCCGAACAACCAGAGAAGACCGGAACCTACAAAAAAGGACATCTCACTTTCAAAGACAAAGAAGGCACAATGAGATGGTAGGAGGGGTACCTTTGCCACATAATCAAATCTTCTACCTAGCAGGTGGGCAGCCCACAAGTTGGGAAATAACTTTATCATAGAGGTGTTCCCACAAGACTGACAGTCCTCAGCCCCGCATCAGACTTTCCAGCCTGGGGGTTGATATCGGGAGCAGGAACCCCCAGAGCATTTGGCTTTGAAGGTCAGCAGGGCTTGGGGGCAGGAGCTCCATGGGATTTGGGGAGATGTGCTCCACTCCTGGAGGGCGCACACGAGGCTTCATGTGCACGGGGACCCAGCACAAAGCAACAGCTCCAGGGGAGCCTGGGACAGACCCAGCCAGGTCGTGGAGGGCCTCCTGGGGAGGTGGGGGCTGGCTGCGGCTCACGGGAGGACAGGACCCTGGTGGCAGAGGCCCCAGGAAAGACTGATCGGCAGGTGCGCTCCAGGGAGTCGCCGTTTTTGCATCAAGACCTGGCCCTATCCACCAGCCTGCAGGCAACGGTGCTGGAAGGCCTCAGGCCAAACGACCAGCAGGAGAGGGACACAGCCGTCATCAGACAGGCCACCTAAAGCCACACTGAGGTCAAAGCCACCTTTAAACACACCCCTTCACATGGCCCTGTTCACCAGAAGGACAAGGCCCAGCTCCACCAACCAGTGGGCAGGCACCAGTCACTCCCGACAGGAAGCCTGCACAAGGCCTGGGGCCAACTTCACCCAGCAGAGGGCAGACACCGAAAGCAGGAGGAGCTGTGATCCTGCAGCCTGGGGAAAGCGGACCACAAACACGCAAAGTCAGACACAATCAGATGGCAGAGAAAGAAGTTCCAGATGAAAGAAGATTAAAAACCCGTAAGAACAACTAACTCAAGTGTACACAGGCAATCTATCTGATAAAGAATTCAGAGTAATGATAGTAAAGACAATGCAAGATCTTGGAAAAACATTGCAGGCACACTGACAAGACACAAGAAACGCTTAACAATGACCTAGAAGATTCAAAGAACAAACAAACAGAGATGGACAATATTATACTGAAATGAAAATACACTATAAGAAATTAATACCAGAGCAACTGAATCAGAAGAGAGTAAGTAAGCTGGAAGACAAGACTGGTGGAAATCACTACTGTGAGACAATAAAGAAAAAGAATGAAAAGAAATGAGGACAGTCTCAGAGATCACCGGACAATATTAAACACAACAACATGTGCATGGTAGGCATCCCAGAAGGAGGAGAGAGAAAGGGCCTGAGAAAATATTTGAAGATATTGAAGCTGAAAACTTCCCTAACATGAGACGGGAGACACTCAAGTCCAGGAAGCACAGAGAGTGTCGTACGAGATAAACCCAAGGAAGAGCATCAGTCAGTCAGCTCAGTCGCTCAGTCGTGTCCGACTCCTTGCGACCCCATGAACCACAGCACTCCAGGCCTCCCCGTCCATCACCAACTCCCGGAGTCCACCCAAACCCATGTCCATCGAGTCGGTGATGCCATCCAACCATCTCATCCTCTGTCGTCCCCTTCTGCTCCTGCCCTCAATCTTTTCCAGCATCAGGGTCTTTTCAAATGAGTCATCTCTTCACATCAGGTGGCCAAAGTATTAGAGTTTCAGCTTCAACATCAGTCCTTCCAATGAACACCCAGGACTGATCTCTTTTAGGATGGACTGGCTGGATCTCCTTGCAGTCCAAGGAACTCTCAAGAGTCTTCTCCAACACCACAGTTCAAAAGCATCAATTCTTCAGCGCTTGGCTTTCTTTATAGTCCAACTCTCACATCAACACATGACTACTGGAAAAACCATAGCCTTGACCAGACAGACCTTTGATGACAAAGTAATGTCTCTGTTTTTTAATATGCTATCTAGGTTGGTCATAACTTTCCTGCCAAGGAGTGAGTGTCTTTTAATTTCATGGCTGCAATCACCATCTGTAGTGATTTTGGACCCCAAAAATAAAGTCAGCCACTGTTTCCACTGTTTTCCCATCTATTTGCCATGAAGTGATGGGACTGGATGCCATGATCTCAGTTTTCTGAATGCTGAGCTTTAAGCCAACTTTTTCACTCTCCTCTTTCACTTTCATCAAGAGACTCTTTAGTTCCTCTTCACTTTCTGCCATAAGGGTGGTATCACCTGCATATCTGAGGTTATTGATATTTCTCCCGGCAATCTTGATTCAAGCTTGTGCTTCCTCCAGCCCAGCGTTTCTCATGATGTACTCTGCACATAAGTTAAAAAAGCAGGGTGACAATATACAGCCTTGACGTACTCCTTTTTCGATTTGTAACCACTCTGTTGTTCGATGTCCAGTTCTAACTGTTGCTTCCTGACCTGCATACAGGTTTCTCAAGAGGCAGGTCAGGTCTGGTATTCCCATCTCCTTCAGAATTTTCCACAGTTTATTGTGATCCACATAAAGGTTTTGGCATAGTCAATAAAGCAGAAATAGATGTTTTTCTGGAACTCTCTTGCTTTTTTGATGATCCAGCGGATGTTGGCAATTTGATCTCTTGTTCTCTGCCTTTTCTAAAACCAGCTTAAACATCTGGAAGTTCACGGTTCATGTACTGCTGAAGCCTGGCTTGGGGAATTTTGAGCATTACTTTACTAGCATGTGAGATGAGTGCAATTGTGCGGTAGTTTGAGCATTCTTTGGGATTGTCTTTCTTAGGGATTAGAATGAAAACTGACCTTTTCCAAATTTGCTGGCATACTGAGTGCAGCACTTTCACAGCATCACCTTTCAGGATTTGAAATAGCTCAACTGGAGTTCTATCACCTCCACTAGCTTTGTTCGTAGTGATGCTTCCTAAGGCCCACTTGACTTCACATTCCAGGATATCTGGTTCTAGGTGAGTGTGAGTGATCACACCATCGTGATTATCTGGGTCGTGAAGATCTTTTTTGTACAGTTCCTCTGTGTATTCTTGCCACCTCTTCTTAATATCTTCTGCTTCTGTTAAGTCCATACTGTTTCTGTCTTTTATTGAGCCCATCTTTGCAGGAAGAACATGCCAAGACACATATTAATCAAACTCACAAAAATTAAAGACAAAGAAAAATATTAAAGGCAACAAGAGAAAAAAAAATCAACAAATAATGTACAAGAGAGTCCTCATAAGGCTATCAGCTGACTTTTCAGCAAAAACTCTGCAGGCCAGAAATGAGTGGCACACTATATTTGAAGTGATGAACGGGAAAAATATTACAACCAAGAATACTCCACTCAGCAAGGCTCTCATTCAGATTTGACAGAGAAAGCAAAAGTTTTACAAACAAAAGCTAAGAGAATTCAGCACCACCAGACCAGTTTCACAACAAATCCTAAAGGAACTTTAGGTGGAAAGAAAAGGCCACAACTAGAAACAAACAAAAAAAAATTACAAATGGGAAAGCTCACCACGAAAAGCAAACATAAAGATAGGAAATCATCCACACACAAATATATCAAAACCAGCAATCGTGAGGAGAGTACAAATTCAGAATATTGGAAATGCATTGGAAATTAAGAAATCAGCAACTTAAAACAATTTTGTAGATACACAGACTTCTGTCTCAAAACCTCATGGGAACCACAAACCAAAAATCTACAATTGATACACACACACACACAGAAATGCAATCCAAATACAACACTTAAGATAAATGTCAAATCATAAGAGAACAGAATAAGGGAAGAAAAAAGACCTACAAAAACAACAAAATGACAATAAGAACATACATATGAATATTGCCTTAAATAGAAATAGATTAAATTTTCCAACCAAAAGACAGAGACTGGCTGAATGGATACAAAAACAAGACCCACATATATGCTATCTATAAGAGACCCACTTCAGATCTAGGGACACATACAGAGTGAAAGGGATGGGACAAAGGTATTCCACGCAAATGGAAATCAAAAGAAAGCTGAAGTAGCAACACTCATATCAGACAAAATAGACTTTAAAATAAACATTGTTATTAGAGACAAAGGACACTACATAATGATCAAAGGCTCAATCCAATAAAAAGATGTAACAAGTGTAAATATATATGCACTCAAAGGAGCACCTCAACATTTAAGGCAAATTCTAACATCCATAAAAAGAGAAACTGACAGTAACACAATAATAAAGAGGGACTTTTAACACTTACTTCACATTCATGAATGGACAGATCATCCAGAAAGTCCATATGGAAACACAGGCTTTAGATGACACAGTAGATTTAAACTTAATTGATATTTATAGAACATTCCATCTGAAATCAGCAGAATACAATTTCTCAAGTGCACACAGAACATTCTCCAGGATTGATCACATCTTGGGCCAGAAATTGAGCCTTGATAAATTTAAGAAAATTGAAGTCATACAAAGCATCTTTCCAAACACAGTGATATGAGATTAGAAATCAACCACACACACACAAATGTAACTAACAAACATGTGGAGGCTAAATAATATGTTGCTAACAACCAATGGATCACTGCAGAAATCAAAGAGGAAATAAAAAAAAGATACCTAAAGACAAATGAAAACAAAAGCATGACGATCCAAAACTTGTGGGACACAGCAAAACCAGTTTTAAGAGGGACGTTTATAGCAATACAATATTACCTCATGAAACAAGAAAAATCTCAAACAAACAACCTAACCTTGCCCCTAAAGGAACCAGAGAAAGAACAAACCAAACCCCAAATTAGTAGAAGGTAAGAAATCATAAAGATCACAGCAAAAATAAAAGAGATAAACAATAAAAACATCAATGAAACTAAAAGTTGGTTCTTTGAAAAGATAAATGAAATGGATAAATCTTTAGCCAGACTCATTAAGAAAAAGAGGGTACAAATCAATAAAATTAGAATTGGAAAAGAAGCTACAATGGACACCACAGAAATACAAACGACCATAAGAGACTACTACAAGCAACTATAAGCCAATAAAGTGGACAACTTAGAAACTGACAAATTCTTAGAAAGGTACAATCTCTCAAGACTGAACCCAGAAGAAACAGAAAATATGAAGAAATCAATCACAAGTACTGAAATTGAAACTGTGATTTAAAAACTTCCAACAAACAAAAATCCAGGACCAGACAGCTTCACAGAAAAGTTCTATTAAACATTTAGAGACCATGTAACAACTATCTTTATGACGCTATTCGAAAAAGAGTATGGAAACTTATGAAACTATTTCAAAAGCAGAAGAAGGAACACTCCCAAACCCATTCTATGAGGCCACCATCACTCTGATACTAAAACCAGACAAAGATACCACCATAAAAGAAAATTACAGGTCAATATCACTGATGAACATAGACACAAAAATACTCAACAAAATACTAGCAAACTGAATCCAACAATATATTTAAGGGATCATACACCATGATCAAGTGGGATTCATCCCATGGATGAAAGGATTTTTCAATACCTGCAAATCAATCAATGTGATATACTACACCAACAAACTGAAGAATAAAACTCATTTCAACAGATGCAGAAAAAACTTTTGACAAAATTCAGCACCCACTTACATAAAAAACTTTCAAGAAAGTGGGCATAAAGGGAACATACCTCAACATGTTGTTCAGTTGCAAACACCTCAACATGATAAACCTAGAGCTGATATTATACTCAATGACAAACCTAGAGCTGATATTATACTCAATGGTGAAAAGCTGAAAACATTTCCTCTAAGATCAGAAACAAGACAAGGATGCCACTCTCGCCACTTTTATTCAACATAGTTTTGGAAGTCCTAGCCACAGCAATCAGAGAAGAAACAGAAATAAAAGGAATCCAAACTGGAAAAGAAGAAGTAAAACTGTCACTATTTGCACATGATACATGATGCTATACATAGAAAATCCTAAAGATGCTACGAGTAAACTACCAGAGCTCATCCATGAATTTAGTAAAGTTGCAAGATAAAAAACTAATCCATGGAAATCTCTTGCATTTCTATATGACAATGAAAGATCAGAAACAGAAATTATGGAAACAATCCCACTGACCATCACAACAGAAAGAATAAAATACCTAGGAATAAAACTACCTAAGAAGGCAAAAGATCTGTACTCTGAAAACTACATGACAATGAAACAACAATTCAAAATCTATGGGATGCAGCAAAAGCAGTTCTAAGAGAGAAGTAAATAATACAACCTTATCTCAGGAAAGAAGAAAAATTTCAAATAAACAAATCAGCTTTACACCTAAAGCAACCAGAGAAAGAACAAACCAAACCCAAAGTTAGTAGAAGGAAATAAATCAAAGATCAGAGTAGAAACAAATGCAATATAGAGAAAGAAAACAACAGAAAAGATCAATGAGACTAAAAGCTGGTTCTTTAAAAAGGCAAACAAATTTCATAAACTTTTAGCCAGACTCATCAATAAAAAAAGGAGAGGGCTCAAACTAATAAAATTAGAAATGAAAAAGAAGTTACAACTGACACCACAGAAATACAAAGGCTGTTAAGAAACTACTAAAAGAGCTATATACCAATAAAATGGACAACATAGAAAAAATGGACCAATTCTTAGATGGTACAACCTTCCAAGGCTGAACCAGGAAGAAATGGAAAATATGCACAGATCAATCACAAGTAATGAAATTGAAACAGTGATTTAAAAACGTTCAGCAAACAAAAGTCCAGGACCAGATTGCTTCATAGGAAACTTCTATCAAATATTTAGGGAAGAGTTACACCTGTTGTTCTGAAACTCTTCCAAAAAATTGCAGAGAAAGGAACACTCCCTACCTCACCCTATGAGGCCACCATTACCCTGATACCAAAACCAAGCAAAGATGATACAAAAAGAAAACTACAGTCCAACATCACTGATGAACATAGATGCAAAAATACTCAAAAAGATACTAGCAAACCCTGAATCCAACAATATTAATACATTAAAAGGATCATATACCACGTTCAAGTGGGATTTATCCCAGAGATACAAGGATTTTTCAATAAATGCAAATCAAATCATAATGTGGTATGATATACCACATTAACAAACAGAAGAACAAAAACATATGAACATATGATCATCTCAATAGATGCAGAAGAAGCTTTTGGTAAAATTCAGCACTGATTTAGGATAAAAACTCTGCAAAAAGTGAGCACAGAGGGAACTTACCTCAACATAATAAAGACCATATATGACAAACTCACAGCTAACATCGTTATCAATGATGAAAAGCTGAAAGTGCTCCCTCTAAGATCAGGAACAAGACAAGGATGCCCACTCTCACCGCTCTTATTCAACATAGTTTTGGAAGTCCTAGTCATGGAAAACAGACATGAAAAAGAAACAAAAGGAATCCAAATTGGAAAAGTAAAATTGTCACAGTTTGCAGAAGATAGGCCACTATACAAAGAAAATCCTAAAGATGCTATCAGAAAACTATTAGAGTTCTATGAACTTGGTAAAGTTGCAGGTTACAAAATTAATACAGAGAAATCTCTTGTGTTCCTACACAATAACAATGAAAGATCATAAAGGGAAATTAAAGAAACAATCCCACTTACCATTACATAAAAATAAATAAATAAATAAAATACCCAGGAATAAACCTACCCAAGGAGGCAGAAGACCTATACTCTGAGAACTGTAAGATGCTGGATGAAAGAAATTAAAGATGACACAAACAGATGGAATGATATACCATGTTCTTGGATTGGAAAAATTGATGTTATCAAAATGACCACAGTACCCAAGGCAATCTACAGATTCAGTGCAATCTGTATCAAATTATCAATGACATTTTTCACAGAACTTGAACAAAAAATTTTACAACTTGTATGGAAACACAACTCCCCCATCCCAAATAGTCAAGACAGTCCTGAGGAAGAAAGATGGAGTTGGAGTAATCATGCTCCCCGACTTCAGACTATACTACAAAGCTACAGGAATCAAAACAGAAATACAGATCAACGGAACAGGACAGAATGTCCAGAAATAAACCCAGGCATCTATGGTCAACTAATCTATGACAAAGATGGCAAGACCATACAGTGGAGAAGAGACAGTATCTTCAATAAGTGGTAACGCAAAAGCTGGACAGCTACATGTACAAGAATGAAATTAGAACATTCTCTTAACACTACACAAAAATATACTCAGAATAGATTAAACACCTAAATGTAAGGCTGGACATTATAAACTTAGAGGAAAACATAGGCAGAACACTCTTTGACATAAATCTCAGCAAGATCTTTTTTGGTTCACCTCCTAGAATAATGAAAATAAAAATAAACAAATAGTACCTAATTAAACTGAAAAGTTTCTGCACAGCAAGTGAAACCTAAACAAAATGAAAAGAATGGAAGAAGATATTTGCAAATGAACAGGCAACAGGGATTAATCTCCAAAATAAACAAACATCTCATACAGCCATATGTAAAAAAAAAAAACAAACACCAACTGAAAAATGGGCATAAGATCTAAATAGATATTTCTGCAAAGATGACATACAGATGGCCAAAATATACATGAAAAGGTGCCTCTACACCACTAATTAGAGAAATGCAAATCAAAATCGCAATAAAGTATTACATCTCACCAGTCAGAATGGCCATCATCAAAAAGTCTATAAACAATAAATGCTGGAGAGGGTGTGGAGAAAAGAGAAACCTCCTACACTATTGGTGGGAAGGTAAACTGGTTAAACTTCTGTGGAAAAAAGTGTAGAGGTTCCTTGAAAAACTAGATATAGAACTGTCATATAATCCTGCAATCCCACTACTGGGCATGTATCTGGAAAAAAAAAAATTCTAAAAGACACATGCACCCCAATGTTCACTGCAGCATTGTTTACAATAGCCAAAACATGGAAGCAATCTAAATGTCCATCAACAGATGACTGGATAAAGAAGATGTGGTACATATATGCAACAGAGCATTATTCAGCCATAAAAAAGCAAAACAATACCATTGGCAGCAACAGTGATGGACCTGAAGATTGTAATACTAAGTCAGTCAGACAAGGTCAAACATATGATACTGCAACAGGGCAGGATGAGCACAGTCCTTAGCAGGTGACAGCCACTGCTGCGCCTCATTACCCTGCTCACTGCAACTAGGCAACAGGTCTTGTTCAGCCACTGCTGAGTGCCTCCGTGGGCCCTGTCCACAAGCAAGTGTCAATGAGTGACCATTACTTGTCTTGCTCAGCTACTGGACAGTGGTGCAGTGGGCCCTGCTCACTGGGGAATGACTGAACCACTGGGGAAGTAATTCAGTCAAGGGTCGGTGGTGCGGGGGTCATCAGGTAGAGAATGAGGTAAGAGGTAGATTCAGGCCTTGTCCTCGAGGCCCTCCTGCTTACCCAGTCTTGGGCCAGTGGGTGAGCTGGAGGGCCCAGGGAACAGACTGGGGACTGTGTCCTTGAGGGTTCCGGGGTCCTTACGAAGGCCCTCTACTGGCCGAGGCCCAGGCCTTGTGGTAGTGGTGAACCTCTTGTGCATCCCTGTCTCTGCAACCTAACACCAGTGGCTGTCTGGGTCACAGTCTGTGAGACCTGGTCTCCCCTATCTGGGTGGCCTGAGGAGGCTGAGGGTCAGCTGGGGTGGGTGCGTGGCAGGACGTGGGAACCTGGCCCTGAAGGAGCTGCCAACAGAGCTCTGCCTCCTCTTAGCCAGGGCTGGGACCTTGGAGGGTGAAAGTCGCGCCTTGGGACTTTGCTCTTTCTCATCAGGACAGAGAATAACATTTATCTGGTAGAGATTTATAGGAACATTGTTACTTGATCATGACCGGACCTCAAGAACAAAGGATCTGATACCAAGAATTCTGTAACAACTAACCATGTCCATCTCTCACCTTTTGCTTTTAAAGGGACTTGATGAAAGCATTTAGTAATTAACTTTGGGGTTCTCAGGCAATGAGCCACCCATCTCCTTGGATGAATGTGTAATAAATCTTTCTCTGTTCCAAACTATAATGTTTAGTATTGATGGGTCTCACTGTGCGTTGAGCACATGGATTTGTGATTTCAGCAACAGTATAATTCATAGGTGGAATCTAATTTAAAAATATGATACAAATTAACTTATTTATAAAACAGAAACAGACTTACAGATTTTGAAAACAAATTTATGCTTACCAAAGGGGAAACACGGTGGCGGGGCACAAATAGGAGTTTGGGATTAACACTGCATATTACTCCATATGAACAGATAACCAACCAGGCCTACTGGTGCATCGCACAGGGAACTCTTCCTGTGATTCTGTAATAACTCATCTGGGAAGAGAATCTGGAGAAGGATGAGTGTATGTATATGCAGTACTGAATTGCTTTGCTGTACAGCTGAAATACAACATTGCAAATCAACTATACTGCCATAGGATTTTTAAAACTTACTGTTAGAAATGAACCAAAGATTGAGCAGAGAAGTTTACAAATCATGTATATGATAAAAGAGAATTCTTGTAACTCAAGACAAATGATCCTATTAAGAAAGTCTTAAAAAATCTGATATTTACCCCAAGATACATGAATGGCTAATAAACAATTTCTTATGACTATCAATAAAATTAATACCATAATAAACAACCACTCCACACTAGAATGACTATAATAGTTAGACAATGTAAGTGTTGGTGAGGATCAGAAACTAGAATCTTAATCTTAATCACTGCATGAGTGAGTGCTCAGTCATGTCCAACTCTTTGCAATCCCACGGACTATGGCCTGCCAGTCTCCTTTATCCATGAAATTTTCCAAGCAAGAATACTGGAGTGGGTTGCCATTTCCTACTCCAGAGGATCTTCCCATCCCAGAGATTGAAACTGTGTCCCTTGCATCTTAATATTAATACACTGACAGAATGTAAAATGGTACACAGTCCCTTTGGAAAAGTTTCATTTTTGAAGAACAGTTTCTTCAAAAGTTAAATATAGATGGATGGGATAAGGATCAAGATAGAGTAAAATGATGTAAAGCTCACCTTCCCCCATGAACACATCAAAAATACATTGACATATATAGAATTTTTTATGGAAATTGACCTAGAAACTGGCAGAAGAACCACATGACCAAGGTTTAAGGGGATTCCCAAGTAACTGGGTAGGACAAGAAAAGAAGCACTGGGGTGGGACCAATGTTTCTGAAAGGAGTCTAAGAGGAAAAGAAAGACTACAGGCAGACTCTTGTTCTGAAGAGCAAGTGGGTGGAGCCAGAGTCTGGGTATCTTGGGCTTGGGGTCTACACAGAGGAGACAAGCGCCCTTCACTGATGAGAGGGCCACTGGGACAGACAGAAAGGCTGGAAAACATAGACTCTCCTTGCGAGGAGTGCAGATGCTGGCTTGCCCCGCCCTAGTGGTGGCTGCCTCTCTGCATTCCCCGGTCTGAGCCCCGGTGAGTGCCCTACTCACTCCACACATAGCTTAGCAGGGTATCTAGGGTGACCAGGTCCTGGGAAAATACTTTATCTAGTGACACAGAGGTGGCCTGGGGTGTGGCCCAGGAAGGGAGGTGGTGGCCATTGTCGTCACTTACTCAAACAGCTCCAGGAAAGCAGTGCTGACCTCCAACGGCAGCGTAAGCCGCTTTCTTGCAACCACAACGCCCCAAGCCCTGGTCCCAGCCTAGTGAATGCTCTGGCTCTGCTCACTCCGTGACACGACCTTGCACTAAATCTGGGAAAACCACAAAGAGCAAAAGACATGACCTTGAGCTGTGACTGAGCAGAGTCTAAAATACCTACAGAGGCAGCACACCCCACCTCTGTAAGCACACAGGTGTCACTGAGTTCTCAGTTCCCCTCCTTTGGACCAAAGCCCCAGTGTGGGGAGAAGGGGGACACTTAAAGGGAACAGATCCCACCTGAGTTTGATCCTCAGAGTTTCTATTCCAGCAGCTTGGGAGTTGACCCAGACCCCTGGCAGGGCTGCAGGAGACGCTGGGCAGAGAAGTCCCACCTCATATCCCGAGCAGGATTTAGCTCCTCCAACACTAGCCACACTCTCTCTCAAAGTGACAGTGGCCAGCAGATCCTGGCCAGAAAAGACGTGACTGGTGTCCACAATGAATCAAGACGTCACGCCACTGACACTAGATACATGCTGTCTACAGAGGGATGTTCCCGTACAAGCACCCTTAGACCACAATAAATGTTTCACCTAAATTCACAGACACAGAGAGAATAAAACAAAAAGGCAGAGGAACTACTCCCAATAGAAAGAACAAGGGAAAACCCTAGAAAACAGGGATAATCAATCTACCAGACACTTGAGTATAAAAAAATTAGTAATAAAAATGCTAACAGAATTAGGAATATTTATATAAACACAGGTCATTTTAATGAGGAACTAGAAACTATAAAGACAACGTAATCAAAAACAGGTTATTCAGTTTCTGAAATAAAAGCACTCTAGAAGCAATGAGGAGCTGACTCAGTGACACAGAAGAATGCACAAGTCATTTTTAGGAAGAAAGAATAAGGAAAAATCACCCAATTATAACAGTAGATAAACAAGTGTGGAAAAAAATGAAAGCAACAAATGAGATTTATGGGCTAAGATAAAATGTGCCAACATATGCTTAACAGGAGTTCCAGAAGGAGAAGAGAGAGAGAGAGAAGAGGATAAAAAACTATTTGAAGAAATTGTGACTGAAAAATTCCCAAACCTAAAGAAGGAAACAGATATGCAGGTATAAGAAGCACAGAAGGTAACAAATAAGATGAACCCAAACAGGTCCACACCAAGACATATCATAATTAAAACGGAAAAGTTAAAGAGAGGATTCTAAAGGTAGCAAGGGATAAACAGAGAGTTAATTACAAGGGAACCTCCATAAGGCTATCAGCTGATTTCTCTGCAGAAATTTACAGGCTGGAAGGTGGTGGTATGATCCATTCAAACTCCTGAAAAGGAAAAACCTGCAACCTAGGATATTCTATCCAGCGGTATCATCATTTAGAATAGAAGGGGAGACAAAGAATTTATCAGACACGCAAAAAACAAAAGAATTCAGCAATAGGCCTGGGGAAACAGACTCTTGGAGGGCACAAACAAAACCTTGTGTGCACCAGAACCCAGGAGAAAGGAGCAGTGACACCCCAAGAGACTGACCCCGACTTGTCTGTGAGTGTCTAGGAGTCTCTGGTGGTGGTGTGGATTGGTGGTGGCCTGCTGCAGGGACCTTTTGAAGGAGGTCGCCATTATCTTCATTACCTCCACCATAGTTTGGCCTCATGTCAAACAATAGGGAGGGAACACAGCCCCACCCATCAATAGAAAATTGGATTAAAGATTTACGGAGCCACCCATCAGAACAAGACCCAGTTTCCCCTTTAGTCAGTCTCTCCCATCAGGAAGCTTCCACAAGCCTCTTATCGTTCTCCATCAGAGGGCAGACAGAATGAAAACCACAATCACAGAAAACTAACCAAACTGATCACATGGACCACAGCCTTGTCTAACTCAATGAAACTGTGAGCCATGCCCTGTAGGGCCACCCAAGATGGCTGGATCATGGTACAGAGTTCTGATAAAACATGGTCCACTGGAGAAGGGAACAGCAAACCACTTCAGTATTCTTGCCTTGAGAACCCAATGAACAGTATGAAAATGCAAAAAGATAGGACACTGAAAGATGAACTCCCCAGGTCGGTAGGTGCCCAATATGCTACTGGAGATCAGTGGAGAAATAACTCCAGAAAGAAGAGACAGAGCCAGAGCAAAACAACACCCAGTTGTGGATGGGACTGGTGATGGAAGTCAAGTCCAATGCTGTAAAGAGCAATATTGCATAGGAACCTGGAATGTTAGAGCCATGAACCAAGGCAAAATGGAAGAGGTCAAACAGGAGATGGTAAGAGTGAACATCGACACTTTAGCAATCAGTGAACTAAAATGGACTGGGATGGGGGAATTTAACTCAGATGACCATTATATCTACCACTGTGGATAAGAATCCCTTTGAAGAAATGGAGTAGCCATCATAGTAAACAAGAGAGTCCGAAATGCAGTACTTGGATGCAATCTCAAAAATGACACAATGATCTCTATTCATTTCCAAGGCAAACCATGCAATATTACAGTAATCCAAGTCTATGCCCCGATCAGTAATGCTGAAGACACTGAAGTTGAATGGTTCTATGAAGACTACAAAACCTTCTAGAACTAACACCCAAAAAAGATGTCCTTTTCATCATAGGGGACTGAAATGCAAAAGTAGAAAGTCAAGAGATACTTTGACTTCAGTATTCTTACAGGCAAATATGGCTAGAATATCCTAGGTTGCCAGGAGTAACAGGCAAATATGGCCTTGGAGTACAAAATGAGGCAGAGCAAAGGTTGAGTCATAGCAAACACCCTCTTCCAACAACACAAGGGAAGACTCTACACATGGACATCACCAGATGGTCAATACAGAAAATCAGATTGATTATATTCTTTGCAGCCAAAGATTGAGAAGTTTTATACGGTTAGCAAAGACAAGACTGGGAGCTGACTGTGGCTCAGATCATGAACTCCTTATTGCAAAATTCAGACTTAAATTGAAGAAAGTAGGGAAAACCACAAGACCATTTAGGCATGACCTTAATCAAAACCCTTATGATTATACAGTGGAAGTGACAAATAGATTCAAGGTACTGTATCTGATAAAGTGCCTGAAGAACTATGGACAGAGGTTCATGACACTGTACAGGAGGCAGTGATCAAGACCATCCCCAAGAAAAAGAAATGCAAAAAGGCAAAATGGTTCTCTGAGGAGGCCTTAAAAATAGCTGAAAAAAGAAAAGAAGCTAAAGGCAAAGGAGAAAAGGAAAGATATACCCATTTGAATGCAGAGTTCCAGAGAATAGCAAGGAGAGATAAGAAAGCCTTCATAAGTGATCAATGCAAAGAAATAGAGGAAAATAATACAATGGGAAAGCCTAGAGATCTCTTCAAGAAAATTAGAGATATCAAGGGAACATTTCATGCAAAGATGGGTGCAATAAAGGACAGAAATGGTATGGACCTAACAGAAGCAGAAGATATTAAGCAGAGGTGGCAAGAATACACAGAAGAACTATACAAAAAAGATCTTCATGACCCAGATAACCATGATGGTGTGATCACTCACATAGAGTCAAACATCCTGGAATGCAAAGTCAAGTGGGCATTAGGAAGTATCACTATGAACAAAGCTAGTGGAGGTGATGGAATTCCAGTTAAGCTATTTCAAATCCTAAAAGATGATGCTGTGAAAGTGCTGCACTCAATATGTCAGGAAATTTGGAAAACTCAGCAGTGGCCACAGGACTGGAAATGGTCAATTTTCATTCCAATCCCAAAGAAAGGCAATGCCAAAGAATGCCCAAACTGCCGCACAATTGCCCTCATCTCACACACTAGCAAGTACTGCTCAAAATTCTCCAAGCTAGGCTTCAACAGTATGTGAAGCATGAAATTCCAGATGTTCAAGCTGGAACCAGAGATCAAATTACCAACATCCGTTGGATCAACAAAAAAGCAAGAGAGTTCTAGAAAAACATCTACTTCTGCTTTACAGGCTACACCAAAGCCTTTGACTGTGTGGATCACAACAAACTGGAAAATTATGAAAGAGATTGGAATACCAGACCATCTGACCTGCCTCCTGAGAAATCTGTATGCAGGTCAAGAAGCAAGTTAGAACTGGACACAGAACAGACTGGTTCCAAATCGGGAAAGGAGTACATCAAGGCTGTGTATTGTCACCCTGCTTATTTAACTTCTACGCAGAGTATATCATGTGAAATGCCAGGCTGGATGAAGCACAAGCTGGAATCAAGACTGCCGGGAAAAATATCAATAGACTCAGATATGCAGATGACACCACCCTTATGGCAGAAAGGGAAGAAGAACTGAAGAGTGTCTTGATGAAAGTGAAAGAGGACAGTGAAAAGGTTGGCTTAAAACAACATTCAGAAAACTAAGATCACGGCATCCTGTCGCATCACTTCATGGCAAATAGATGGGGAAACAATGGAAACAGTGAGAGACTTTATTTTGGGGGGCTCCAAAATCACTGCAGATGGTGACTGCAGTCATGAAATTAAAAGATGCTTTGTCCATGGAAGAAAAGCTATGACCAACCTAGACAGCATATTAAAAAGCAGAGACATTACTTTTCCAACAAATGTCCACCTAGTCAAAGCTATGATATTTCATATATGGATGTGAGAGTTGGACTATAAGGAAAGCTGAGCGCCGAAGAATTCATGCTTTTGAACTGTGGTGTTGGAGAAGACTCTTGAGAGTCCCTTGGACTGCAAGGAGATCCAACCAGTCCATCCCAAAGGAGATCAGTCCTGAATATTCATTGGAAGGACTGATGCTAAAGCTGAAGCTCCAATACTTTGGCCACCTGATGCGAAGGACTTACTCATTGGAAAAGACTGATGCTGGGAAAGACTGAAGGCGGGAAGAGAAGGGGACGGCAGAGGGTGAGATGGCATCACCGATTCTATGGACATGAGTTTAAGTAAGCTTTGGGAGTTGGTGGTGGACAGGGAGGCCTGGTGTGCTGCAGTCCATGGGGTTGCAAAGAGTTGGACACAACTGAGCGACTGAAACATACCCTAAAAGAAATCCTGAAGGATATTCTCTAAATGGAAAAGCAAGAACCTTTAGAAAAGGAAAAATCCCAGTAAGAAAGGTCAATATATAGTAGGGACTGAAGATCACTTAAATAGCTAGTACACTGATCTAAAAACAAACAAAAAAACTGAAAAAGCAACTGTGACCACAATAAACATAAAGCGGTATATGTGAAGATGTAAAATATGCCACTGAAGACAATGTTGGGGAGGGAAGTAGAAAATGTAGATCTTTTAGAATGTGTTTGAACTTAAATGACTTATCAGTTTGACGCAGGCAGATATAATTATGGGTCAAAATACACGAATCCAATGTTGACCACAAAATCTAAAACCTACAAGAGATACACAAAAACCAAAAAGAAAAGAACTCAAACATATTACAAAAGACAATAAAAACACAATGGGGAAAAAGAAAAAAGGACAACAGAACAACTGGAAAACAAGGAATAAAATGGCAATAAGTATATACCTATAATTCAAGTGCCAATGGGCTAAATGCTCAATCGAAAGACAGGATTGGATTTAAAAAAGAGATCCATCAATATGCTGTCTACAAGAGACTCAATTCAGGGTGGAAGATATACACAGGTTCAAAGTGAGACAATGGAAAAAGATATCCAGGCAAATGGAAACAGTAAGAAAGCTGAGATAACAATATTCATATCAGACCAAATAGACTTTAAAATAAAGGCTACAGAAAAGACAAAGGGCATTATATAATGATAAAGGGATTAATACAAGAAGAGGATATTAAACTTGTTAATATACATGCAATCAATACAGGAGAACCTAAATGTGTAAAACAAATACTAACAGACATAAAGGGAGAATTGAATACAGTAATAGTAGGAGACTTTTAACATCTCACTGACATCAATGGACAGACCACCAGATAAAAAGTAATAAGGCAACGGAGATCCTAAACAACATAATAGACCGGTTGGACTTAACTGATACCTACAGGATACCATATCTAAAAAAAAAGAAACCATATTCTTTTAAGAGTGCATGAAACATTCTCCAGGATCAATCATACATGAGGTCACAAAACAAACCTCAACAAATTAAAGAGGGAAGTAATCATATCAAGCATCTTTTCCAATCACAATGGCAAGAAACTAGAAATCAACTGAAAGACAAGAAAAGAACAAACATGTGGAGAGTAACCAACATGCTGCTAAGAAAAACCCCAATGGATCAACAATAAAATCAAAGAGGAAATCAGAAAACATCTTAAGATGAAAATGAAAACACAACTTTTCAAAATCCATGGGATGCAGCAAATGCAATTCTGAGAGGGAACATAGTGGTATACGTCTTTCTCAAGAAACAAGAAAATCCCCAAACTGCCTGAATTTCCACCTAAAAGAACTAGAAAGGGAACAAAGGCCAAAGTCAGCAGAAGGAAAAATCAGAGAGAAAATAAAATGAGATAAAAAAATAGAAAAGATGAACCTAAGAACAAGTTTCAAGAGCTAAAGTTTTTTGAAAAGAAACAAAATTGATAAACCGTTTGCTAGACTCACCAAGGAGAGAGAAGACTCACATAAAATAATAAAGAGGAGAAATATCAATGCCAAAGAAATTTTTAAAAATCATTAGGTAAATATTATGAACAGTTACATGCCAACAAAATGGATGACCCAGAAGAAATGGACAAATTTCTAGAAATAAACAGCCTGCCAAGACTGAGCCAAGAAGAAACAGATAATTTGAACAGACTAATAGTCACTGGAAGTGAAATAGAATCCATAATAATAATAATAATAATAAAACAACGCAAAACTCCCTACAAACAAAAGTCCAGGACTGGACTGCTTCACTGGGGAATTCTACCAAACATATGGAGAACTTACATCTATCCTTCTCAAACTATTCCAAAAAAAAACTGAGGAGGAGAGAATACTTCCAAAATCATTATATAAGGAAACCTTTATCCTGATACCCAAACCAAACACAGTACAAAAAAAATTACAGGTCAGTATCCTTGATGAATATAGATGCAAAAAATCCTCAAAATATTAGCAAATTGATTCCAACAATACACAGAAAGATTCGTTCGCCACAATCAAGTTGGATTTATTTCAGGGTCACAAGGATGGTTCAACAATCACAACAAAAAGATCAATTTTATACCACATAAACAAAAGAATAAAAATCATATGATCATCTCAATAGATGCAGAAAAAGCATTTGACAAAATTCAACATCCATTCATGATAAAAATTCTCAAAGTGGGTATAAGGGGGCATCACCATAATAAACAGTTTATGACAAATCCACATCAATATAATACTCAACAGTGAAAAGTAAAAGCCTTCCCACTACATTCAGGAACAGGACAAGATGTCCACTCACTGCTTCTTTTATGTGTGTGTGCATTTACATTTTTAAAAAGTTAATTAATTTATTTTTTAGGATAAATTTATTTTAATATTTATTTACAATATTGTGATGCTTTTTTGCCATACATCAACATGAATTGGTTGTAGGTATACAGGTATTCCCCCATCCTGAACCCCTTCTCCCACCTTCCTCTCAAACAGGACTCACTCACATCCCCAACAGAGCTCATTACTTCTACTTAACATAGTATTGGAAGTCCTAGCCATAGCAATCAGATGAGAAAAAACAAAAACCACACTCAGACAGCAAGGGAAGAGGTAAAACTGTCACTACTTTGCAGATGACATAATGCTTTACATAAAGATCCTTAAAGTCTCTACCAAAACTATTAGGATAAATGAATTCAGCAAGGTTTCAGGATATATGGTTAAAATACAGAAATTTGTTGCATATCCATACACTAACAATAGGAGAAAGTAAAACAATCCTGTTTAAAATTGCATTAAAAAAACAGAAATAAACTAAAGAGGTGAAAGATGCATACTATGAAAATTATAAAACATTGATAGAGGAAACTGAAGATGATTCAAATAAATGGAAAGACACCCCATGGATTTGTCAGAATGGTTATCATCAAAATGTCTGCAAATAGCAAATGTTGGAAAGGATGTGGAGAGGGGAACCTGGTCCCTGCTGTTAAAATTTCTGAAGGAAAATTCAACAAGTTGAGACATATGCATTCCTAAAGCCCTTTCCACCTTTTGCACTTTTCTGTCAGGGATATTCTGACCAACAAAAGTCATATTAACCATCTTCAAATTCTCTGGCACCTCAGGGATTGCATCTGTATATGCCTATAGGCTTAACAGAAATTCTGAATGATCTTCATTTGGTTTCTGTATTCCCTCCTGGGCTTTATTAAGGCGTCTTTGTTTCAGCCGCCTCTTCACAACCATGCAACAATGCAACCTTGATAACGTCCAAGTTTGGACCTGTCCTCAACATCACATCCCAAACAGAACCCACTGTAGGTTCAGCTGTGCTTGTAGCAGCCTGTATCGAGCTACCAGGGGCTTCTGAATGAAGCCCATCTGCCTCCTCCCAGCTTTATCCAGCACCTTCTGCGTCCTGAAGTGAGGAAGGTGGTTAACAAATTTTGAACATCGGCCTAGGTTGGGTAATAGGTTGCAAAAAATTAATGAAAAAAAATTTCCAACTCTTTGGGTCATCTCTCTAAGTTAGCATATTGTTCTTCCAATTAAACAAACCTGAAGCTGAAAAAGGAGAATGGACCAAGATCAACATCACCAGCTGCCCAGTTTCAGCACTCACATCCCTCATTGGAGACTTACCTTAAGGGATTTTGCCCCACTTGAGTTTGAGTAGGTTCCTGGCTAAATGGAGTACCCTGGCAGGTATGAGAGGGGAAGACCAGTCCTACTTCCTATTTCTCTACCCACAGACACCAGCAGGGACTAGAGGGGGATTGGGGGGAGTCTGAGGCAGCAGCAGCACCAGCGTGTGGCGCCGGGGAAGGAGCCCTCCAAGTATTAGAATTAACAGCAAGCCCTCCTCCTTTTCTTTAGAATCAAGTGAAATAATAGGTTTCTTTTCCTGCCCTTCCTGTTGGGCCATAATCTTTCATTGTCTTTGCACAGGTTTATTCTGACGCAATAACCTAAGACTGTATGAAAGGTATTTTATCTCATTTTCCTTCCCATTTACAAAATAAATCAAGTTGTGAGATTTTATTGTAATTTATGAATCCATTTTCAGGCCATTTTGCTCTGGAGTCTAAAGGATATTGTGGCTATACACAGTGTTACAAAAAATACCATCTCTTTCTTTCTCTTCCAGGGATTCATAACCCAGGGTCACCTAACTCCAAAGAATGCAGGCTAGAGGGCTGCGAGAGGAACTGAATCAACATTTTCCATTAGGAAGGGGCTCTGCTTCCAGGTGGTTATAGCAGCAAAATCTCTACAGGTCCTCTCCTCTTGGTGCTTCTTGGGCACCGAGAAGCTCAGTCCCTAACGGCCAATTCTTAACAATTAACTCAGACCGACCTAGACAGACATGGGCAAACAAGAGCAGAACAAACAGACAGAAAAAAAAAAAAAAAAAAGAAAGAAAAACCACCCAAACAAACAAGAAAGAAAGAAACGCAGTCCTGGGCCTTTAATTCAGGTACCTCCGTCAGCAGCTGCAACCTTCCGCACTGACTGCCCACATCCCACCGGGTAGGCCGCCCACCACGATTTGGTCAAGATCACACGAAACACCTGTGCGAAGGGGCGCCTCTTTAACGAGGCCACTCACCCGAAACACATCTTCCACAGCCAACCCCCGAAAACCATCCTTTCGCTGCAAAACAAAACCTAGGCACCGAAGGCCAGCGGCAGCTCACCTGGGGATTCCTGAGGACAGTCCCCGGCACTAGCGGGCCGGGCCGCGGCCTGGACTCGCGCACAGGCGCTCAGGCCCCGCGAGGGGCCGACGAACCAAAGCTTTGGCCGACGAGCGGGCCAAAGCTCCGTTTCGACTTACCTCCGGGCTGGCTCCTCTTGCCGGACACGCAGGAAACCAACCAAAATCCAAGACACCGAGGCCTGCAGCGAGCAGAGGGCTTACTTTGCAGGCAGCCGAGCAAAGAGGTCGGACGACAAATCTCACGTCTGCCCTCCCAAAGGCAAGAGGCTGGGAAACTGGAGGTGTAACTGAGGAAGAAACCGCTGTGGGGCTGAGGCAGAAACCGCTGTGGGGCTGAGGCCCGGGAGCGGTAGTGCGTTCGGCGCAGGCGGACGTGATGACGTCAGCCTCTGCGTGGCCAAAACGTCATGCTCGCTCACGCTCAGTGGAAAGGCTGGCTTCTCCACTAAGTTAAAACGGGCTTAGCTTTAACCGGACGCTGCTGACTACAAGCTCCTAGAAAATAACTCGGGCAAACATCTCATTTTTGGACCACTTGCCACGTGGAAAACATGCACGTCTTTAAATGACCTTGATTAGAGAAGGCAGATGAAATGGATTTAACTCACACTTTTGGTCATCTGCCTTTACTTGCTAAATCTGACACCCTAATTCAAGAAAAATGAAAACATCCACACAAAGACTCCTAGGTGAATGTTCATAGCAGCACTGTGCATCATAGCCCAAAACAGAAGCAATCAAAATGTCTACCACTGATACTGATTTTTTTTGTGTGTGTTATATTTATTCACTGGGTTACTATGTAGTAATCAAAAGGGATGGACGACTGGTACCTGATGCAACGTGAATGGACCTCAACACCATCATGGCTCGTGAAATAAGCATGACCAAGAGACTGCAGACGGGCACCAGAGGACTTTTTGCAATGACAGGAATGTTCTAAAACTGGATTTGGGTGATGAATTCACTATTTTATAAATTCAGTAAAATTCATTAATTATACACATATAGTGGGTGATTATGTACTGTGTAAATTATACCTCAATAAATCTATTTTTATTGAGGCTTCCCTGGTGGTTCAGATGGTAAAGAATCCGCCTGCAATGAGGAAGACCCAGGTTCCATCCCTGGTTTGGGAAGATCCCCTAGAAGAGGGCATGGCAACCCACTCCAGTATTCTTGCCTGGAGAATCCCCATGGACAGAGGAGCCTGGCGGGCCACAGTCCACAGGCTCGCAAAAAGTGGGAGACGACTAAGCACACATTTATTTAAAAAAAACCCTCCTGCCACTCTTACCCACCCCCCTACCCCCCAGCATACTTTATGTGCCAGTCCTATGGAGTCACCCTCGTGTTTGCCAGCACACCCTGCTTTTTGCCTCTTTGCTCAGGCTCTGCTGGGCTGCTGGGACCACAGACGCCCCTTCCTCTGCCTTGCCAACTGGATCATCCCCAAGGCCCAGCTCAGATGTCATTTCCTCCGCATTCACTCACGCTGCCTGCTAGTAGGTCACTGACCTCGGCAGTATTTCCAAGTCATTTGGTTTAACTTCTAATTGCACCTCTTTACTGATTTAACCCCCTTGGGGATATTCAGGACTCTCTCCCTCTTCACACTGAAGCAAGAAGATGGTGTTCACACTCGTCCCTTTCCGAGTACCTCCCGTGAGAACTAACAAGATAGATGCAGGATCGTTTGGACGCTAACTCGCTGGTGACTCTGATGGTAAACAATCTGCCTCAATTCAGGAGATCCGGGTCTGATCCCTGGGGTGGGAAGATCCCCTTTAGAAGGGAACGGCTACCCACTTCAGTATTCTTGCCTGGAGAAGACCATGTACAGAGGAGCCTGGCGGCTGTAGTCCGCGGGGTCGCAGGGACTCGGACGCTGAGTGACTAACACTCCCCTCTTCACCCCCAGCTCTGCCGGGACCCTGTCTTCGCAGGAGCCTGGCCTAAGTTTGATGTGTCCTGTCAGAAGCACAGTGCCCTTTCTGGGAGGGTCTGCTTTATGCTCCCACCACACTGTTTATGAAGCCATGTCATCCGTCCCCATGCTGCCCTCTAAGCTCTTGTATAAATTTTGTGTCCTCGAGTGGTTCCAAGGCAGATCTCTGCCAACTAGATAGGGATACCTCAAGGATGAGGACCGTGTCTCGTTCATTTCCGTGAACCTCTTGCGTAGCCCAGAGCAGAGCAAACCCCAAGGAGAATTTGTTGAATGAATGATCATCCAGTTAAGGGAATCCTAAAAGAATATAATTGATCTGACGGAATCCATCCAATAAGCTGGATATTTATATTATAAAAGCAAAGTCCTTCATCCTGGGGAGTCCCCAGATGAAGCGTGTGCCAGCTTTTTAAAAAGGCATTCCAGCCCTACCCCCAGGACCTCTCAGGTGCTCTTAGAGAAGACCTTTCTTATTTTCCTTACTCACCACCCCACCCATCTCCAGATGGCTTCTCTCTCGCTATTCTGTTTACCGGTTCCATCAACTACTTTCATTATCCTTTTATTACTTTCTCTTTTTCTTATACGTGATGTCATTAAAGCAAAACAAAACAAAACAAAAAAGTGGGCTTTCCTTAGAATCCAGCACTGTTAGTAAGATGGAAGTTTGGTTTTAAATTTTAAGTTAAATTGGTTTTAAATTTTAAATTATTTAAAGTGAAGAATATTTTTACATGGTCAATAAATATTTATTAGTAATTATTTATAATGTAAATAAATATTTACTGAGCCTGGACCATACAAAACAAACTGTGTACCTATCATTCACCTTCCATTTCTTTTCTTATTGCTCTTCCAAATTAAAAAGCAACCAGAATTCTTATTTACAGCATTCCTGATCCCAGTCCAGCTTATAAGTTTAGTGAACCAGATGATTTTGGAAGCCTTTCCAGCTCTAATATTTTGTGATTCTAATATACATTTTTACCTTCTTTCTTAAACCAATAAGTGAATGCAGTCTGCTTTGATCTTATTGGGGGTGTTAATATTTTCAACCCAAAAAGGAACAGGAGTTTGGTTCATTAGACTGTAGAGCCTGGATTTTTAAGGTGTGTGTCCCAGGCATGGGTAAGCATGATAAATACAGGTTGGGTTGGGTTTGGCAGGATGGCTTACCAGATATAGTTTGATTTCTCTTAGACTCTCTGATGCTTTGGCTATGCATCAATGTCCTCGGGTAAGTCAGGCTGAGGGTCTGTGACTCAGGGTGTGAGGGGACTTGCATAGTATGTGGCATATAATAGAACCCTGATAAGTATTTCTTGGACCCCTGCTTGCCTGCCAAGACCATGTGCTCTAATTTCCCTTTAGACATGCAGACACTCTATTTCCACTTTCCAGGACAGAGGTCCTGCCTCTCTGGGCTCCCATTTGCAGTGAGCAGGGGTGCATCTATTTCATGGGACAACAGAAGTTATTTTAAGGAAGTCGTGTTTCTTAGAAGGTCTTTCTGGTACCCTGTCTCTCCTTCTTATTGGCCCCGCACATCAAGCCTTTGCCCCAGAAGAGCCGTGTCAGGAGCTGAGCCCACGTCCTTTGTGTCAGATCTTCACTCGGGGGAATGAACTCCACTTCCGAACCTGCTGTCCATGCTTTTCCCAAGCGTCTCTCTGTATGATCCTGATTTCTTACTCATATTGCTACTAATTCATGCTCCTGGAGAAGGTAAACCAGATTTTAGGTCTATGCAGGTCTCACAAGGATTTTGTTTGTTTTATATTTATAAAACAAGCCTTTCAAGGCAACTTATTCTCCAAAAGTCGTCAGTAGATGGCAGTGTTGCTCTTTGATCGGTTCTGGGTCTGGGGTGTTTCTTCTGTTTTTGTTTTTGTAAGATTTAGAACAGCTGAGGTTTCTGTCCAGCTTTAGACTGTGGGTTCCACAAAATGTAGTTCTTTCTACTCAATCAGTCTTTTTGTTCAGGACCTTACCAAAAACCCTGAGTCCTTTGGGTAGGCTAATAAGTAAGTCTTCAAACTAGTATTCTGTTTAAAATGTTTTAGTTACCACAGTTAGACATGGTTGTAAAAATTCAAAAGACACAGCAACGTAGAAAATAAACTTGAATAAAAGTTTTCCATGTGTTTTCCTATGCATGTAATAGATATTAGTAACATTACATATATGTGTGTAGGGTCACACTAGTCATACTATCCTACAACTCGCTTCTTACGTCATGGGTTCCTTCACGTCAATACATAGGATCTTCATTCTTTCACACTTTCATTGTTTGTAACATTTACATTCTGTTCTGGAACTACAGTCAAGTCTTCTAGGCTTGAACTTCTGAATACTCGATAAAAATAGCATTTACCATATTGTGGTTATGTAAATATTAATCACTGCAATACAAAATGTGATCAGATCTATAGGGAAGGAAAGAGAATCACAGGTACTTAACCCTTACCATACAATTGTCAATGTTCAAAGCTGTGTTTTAATTTCATTTTTATTTTCCTTACTTTTACTCAGTTATCACTGGTTTTTATTAGTTTGTTTGAGTCTCATGTTTCTTGAAATCTCATTCTTCTGTCCCTTTTGCTCTGTTCAAGCACCTCCCTGGGTAATTGGTAAATATTAGTACATCTGTTATAAGCTTTCTCTGCAGAACTCAAAGTACCTTCTCCACATTGATTGCTGATTTGGCCTGGAGTTTTTAGGCTCAAATTCATATTCCCCTGGAGTTTTAAAGACATGGTTTAAAAGAGTTTCTGACGGGAAATCTGATGTTAGATTCTTATTCCTTTGAGATTGATGTTTGTTTCCCTATCTGGAAGCTTTTAAGACTTTTTCATTGTTCTTGGGGTTCTGAAATTTCTGCAAGTGTCTGGGTATGGATATCTATATTTACCTGCTTGGTACCTGGTGGGCTCTTTCAATCTGTCGATTTACGTTATCCCCCAGCTCAGAAAAACTTTCTATTGTGTTTTTGATTCTGTTACTTGCCCGCCTTTTCTTGGTTCTTTCTCAAACTTATATTGAATGAGTGGGTGTTGACCTTCTAGATCTCCTCCAGCCAACATGAACACATTGCTGAATCCTTCCAGGGATATTTCATGCATGGACTAATACTCACATGCGTGAGATTATACATATACACATGCAGGTACATACATACAAGTGCCCCCTTTCCATTTTTAGTTAAATGGTGCTGTACCAAAGAGCTGTTATTGAAAGAAGAGGCCAAACTTTGTTAGAGAAGGAGGATTGCTGGTGATAGCCCTCACTCAGTTTTTCCTATTCTGTGCTGACAATTATGCACACCCTTCTAAATATGCACACACACACGAGACCACCCCCAACAAAAGAGAAGCTCCACTCACTCCATTCCATGACGGTTTCTTCTTACAAGCATGTTCTTCAGAGGACTCGTTACTTCTTTCTCCCTAAAAATAAAGACTTATTGAAATGTTGCAACCACACAGAATAATCTCCTTGTGAGGAGTTCCATCCAGTAAATCCCCTTTTCCCCATCTCGTACCCTTCTGGAGCTTGTGCAGGAATGGCTTTGCTGCTCCAGTGGCTGCCCGGGGGTCCCACCCATGATCCCAACCCTGGAGCTGCCTGTGGGAGCGTTCAGTGCAGGCGTCTCTGCTGAAGAATGAAGCACGTTGTTGGATGCTCCTTGCATGGTCTGTCTGCTCTCTGCCCACTTCCTCTGCCCCACTGCCATGCCCCATGCTGGATTCCAGTGCCCTGAACTGACCTGGTGAGGGCAAGTACTGGAGACTGGCAAGCATCTCCTCTCAACTTCCTATCCTTTCTAAATAGATGGCAGAAGTCAGGAATCCAGCTGGGTTGGTGGGGAAAGCGAAAAGGTATGTGTGTTGGAAAGGGTGTGGGGGTAGACGGGGTCAGTCTCAGAGCAGAGAGGTGATCAACAGGGGGCCGCTTCCTGTGTGGCTTTGGCTCCTGTGGAACTGTCAAATTTGTGTCTTCCTAATCTTCCTTACTGCTGCGGCCTGTCTGAATTCTGCCCAGCTCATGAAAAATAGCCAAACAGAGCTGAAGAACACAATAACTGAAATGAAAAGATACACCCGAGGGAACCAACAGTAGATTAGATCATACAAACAAAGGGATTAGTGAACTAGAAGACAGAATCAATGGAAATCACTTAAGTTGAACGGAAAAAAGAATTTCCAAAAATGAGGATAGTTTAAGAGACCTATAGGACAGCATCAAGAATAATAAAATTCATATAATAGGGGTCTCAGAAGTAGAACAGAGAGAGAGAAAGAAGCAAAAAACTTACTTGAAGTGGCAACAGCTGAAAACTTCCCTAACCTGGGAAAGGGAACAGACAGCCAAGCCCAGGAGGCACAGAGAGCCCTGAGCGAGATCAACGGGAGGAGGACCACACCAAGACACGGCTGAGCGAAAACGACAGAAGTGAGCGACGGAGACTGTAAAAGCAGCGAGGGGAACGCAACCCGCTGTGAGCAGGGAGCCCCCCGGGGGCTGTAGCAGACTTCGCAGCAAAACCTTCGCGGGCCAGAAGGGAGAGGTGCACTGCAACTCAAGTACTGAAGGGAAAAGGTCTACAACCAAGGATACGCGGCCAAGCCGTCATTCAGATCTGAAGCAGAGATAAGGACGAGTTCAGAACCAATAAACCAGCTCCACAAGAAAGGCTCAGAGTCACGTCCTCCCCTCTGGGTAGGCCTGTCTCCAAACTAGCAACGCTTGCCTGTCAGTCTTACACACACACACACACACACACACACACACACACACTGTGTGCACAGAGGCTGTTTCTGATTTATTTCTCTGTTTATAGAGTCCATCACAGAGGTGCTTAGGATCTTAGGAGATTCTTGTGGGACAAATGATATTTTAAAATTTTTATGTTTTGAATAAATAATACTCAAAGAATCCACATATAGTACAGCTACTATGGAAAACAGTATGGAGGTTCCTCAAAAAATTAAAAACAGAATTATCATATGATCCAGCAATCTCACTTCTAGGTATATACCCTAAGGAAGTGAAAAGAGGATCTTGAAGAGATATTTGCATTCCATGTTTATAGCCGCAGTATTTACAACAGCCAAGATATGCAAACAACTCAAGTATCCATCAGAGGAAGAATGGACAAAGATGTGATGTACACACACACAAGTTCAGTTCAGTCGCTCAGTCGTGTCCGACTCTCTGCGACCCCGTGAACCGCAGCACGCCAGGCCTCCCTGTCCATCACCAACGCCTGGAGTTTACCCAAACTTATGTCCATTGAGTCGGTGATGCCATCCAGCCATTTCATCCTCTGTCGTCCCCTTCTCCTCCTGACCTCAATCCCTCCCAGCATCAGGGTTTTTTCCAATGAGTCAGCTCTTCGCATCAGGTGGCCACATCAGTTCAGTTCAGTTCCTCAGTCGTGTCCGACTCTTTGTGACCCCATGGACTGAAGCACGCCAGGCTTTCCTGTCTATCACCAATTCTTGGAGCTTACTCAAACTCATGTCCATCGAGTTGGTGATGCCATCCAACCATCTCATCCTCTGTCATCCCCTTCTCCTCCTGCCCCCAATCTTTCCCAGCATCAGGGTTCTTTTTCAGTGAGTCAGTTCTTTGCATCAGGTGGCCAAAGTATTGGACCTTCAGCTTCAGCATCAGTCCTTCCAATGAATATTCAGGACTGATTCCTTTAGGATGTACTGGTTGGATCCCCTTGCAGTCCAAGGGACTCTCAAGAGTCTTCTCTGACACCACAGTTCAAAAGCATCAATTCTTTAGCACTCAGCTTTCTTTAGAGTCCGACTCTCACATCTATACATGACTACTGGAAAAACCATACCTTTGAATAGATGGACCTTTGTTGGAAAACTAATGTCTCTCCTTTTTAATATGCTGTCTAGGTTGGTCACAGCTTTTCTTCCAAGGAGAAAGCATCTTTTAATTTCATGGCTGCAGTCACCTCTGCAGTGATTTTGGAGCCCCCAAAGATAAAGTCTCTGTTTCCATTGTTTCCCCATCTATTTGCCATGAAGTGATGGGACCAGACACCATGATCTTAGTTTTATGAATGTTGTTTTAAGCCAACTCTTTCACTCTCTTCTTTCACTTTCAAGAGGCTCTTTAGTTCTTCTTCACTTTCTGCCATAAGGGTGGTGTCATCTGCATATCTGAGGTTATTGATATTTCTCCCAGCAATCTTGATTCCAGCTAGTGCTTCATCCAGCCCGGCATTTTGCATGATGTACTCTGCATAGAAGTTAAAAAAAAAAAAAAGTTAAATAAGCAGGGTGACAATATACAGGCTTGATGTACTCTTTTCCCGATTTGGAACCAGTCTGCTGTTCCATGTCCAGTTCTAACTGTTGCTTCCTGACCTGCATACAGGTTTCTCAAGAGGCAGGTCAGGTGGTCTGGTATGCCCATCTCTTTCAGAATTTTCCACAGTTTGTTGTAGTCCACACAGTCAAAGGCGTTGGCGTAGTCAATAAAGCAGAAGTAGATGTTTTACTGGAACTCTCTTGCTTTTTTCATGATCCAAGAGATGTTGGCAATTTAATCTCTGGCTCCTCTGTCTTTTCTAAACCCAGCTTGAATATCTGGTAGTTCACGGTTCATGTACACTTAAGCCTAGCTTGGAGAATTTTGAGTATTACTTTGCTGGTGTGTGAGATGAGTGCAAATGTGCAGTAGTTTGAAAATTCTTTGGCATTGCCTTTCTTTGGGATTGGAATGAAAACTGACCTTTTCTGGTCCTGTGGCCACTGCTGAGTTTTCCAAATTTCCTGACATATTGAGTGCAGCACTTTCACAGCATCATCTTTCAGGATTTGAAATAGCTCAACTGGAATTCCATCACCTCCACTAGCTTTGTTCATAGTGATGCTTCCTAAGGCCCACTTGACTTTGCATTCTAGGATGTTTGACTCTATGTGAGTGATCACACCATCATGGTTATCTGGGTCATGAAGATCTTTTTTGTACAGTTCTTCTCTGTATTCTTGCCACCTCTTCTTAATATCTTCTGCTTCTGTTAGGTCCATACCATTTCTGTCCTTTATTGAGCCCATTTTTGCATGAAATGTTCCCTTGGTATCTCTAATTTTCTTGAAGAGATCTCTAGTCTTTCCCATTGTGTTATTTTCCTCTATTTCTTTGCATTGATCGCTGAGAAAGGCTTTCTTATCTCTCCTTGCTATTCTCTGGAACTCTGCATTCAAATGAGTATATCTTTCCTTTTCTCCTTTGCCTGTAACTTCTCTTCTTTTTTCACCTATTTGTAAGGCCTCCTCAGAGAACTATTTTGCCTTTTTGCATTTCTTTTTCTTGGGGATGGTCTTGATCATTGCTTCCTATACAATGTGACAAACCTCCATCCATAGTTCTTCAGGTACTCTATCAGATCTAACCCACTGAATCTATTTGTCAGTTCCACTGTATAATCATAAGGGTTTTGATTTAGGTCATACCTGAATGGTCTAGCGGTTTTCCCTACTTTCTTCAATTTAAGTCTGAATTTTGCAAATAAGGAGTTCATGATCTGAGACACAGTCAGCTCCCAGTCTTGTTTTTGCTGACTGTATAGAGCTTCTCCATCTTTGGCTGCAAAGAATATAGTCAATCTGATTTTCTGTATTGACCATCTGGTGATGTCCATGTGTAGAGTCTTCTCTTGTGTTGTTGCAAGAGGGTGTTTGCTATGACCAGTGCATTCTCTTGGCAAAACCCTGTTAGCCTTTGACCTACTTCATTTTGTACTCCAAGGCAAAATTTGCTTGTTACTCCAGATAGCTCTTGACTTCCTTCTTTTGTATTCCAGTCCCCTATAATGAAAAAGACATCTTTTATGGGTGTTAGTTCTAGAAAATCTTGTAGGTCTTCATAGAACCATTCAACTTCAGCTTCTTCTGCATTACTGGTCGGGGCATAGACTTGGATTACTGTGATATTGAATGGTTGCCTTGGAAATGAACAGAAATCATTCTGTCGTTTTTGAGATCACATCCAAGTACTGCATTTCAGATTCTTTTGTTTACTATGGTGGCTACTCCATTTCTTCAATGGGATTCTTGCCCACAGTGGTAGATATAATGGTCATCTGAGTTAAATTCACCCATTCGAGTCCATTTTAGTTCACTGATTCCTAAAATGTCAACGTTCACTCTCGCCATCTCCTGTTTGACCACTTCCAATTTGCCTTGGTTCATGGCTCTAACATTCCAGGTTCCTATGCAATAATCCTCTTTACAGCATTGGACTTTACTTCCATCACCAGTCACATCTACAACTGGGTGTTGTTTTTGTTTTGGCTCTGAATATTCATTCTTTCTGGAGTTATTTCTCCACTGATCTCCGGTAGCATATTCGGCACCTAATGACCTGGGGAGTTCATCATTCAGTATCCTATCATTTTGCCTTTTCAAGCTATTCATGTACACACACACATTAATACAATGGAGTATTACTCAACCATGAGAACAGAAGAAAATCCTGTTGCTATTTGCAACAGCTTGGATGAAGCTTGAGGGCATTATGCTAAGTGAAATAAGGCAGGCAGAAAAACACAAGTTCTGTATGATATGTATTTCATATATACATCATGTAAATGTGATCTAAAAAAGCCAAACCAATGGAAACACAATAGAATGGTTGTTAAGGGGCTGGGCTGTGGGGAAATACTGGACAAAGGATATAACCTTCCATTATGATTGACAAGTTTGGGGACCTAATGTACAGCACGGCAGTTATAGCTAATAACCCTCCCTTCACCTTTGGTGACCATAAGTTTGTTGTCTATGTCTGTGAATCTACTTCTGCTTTGTAAATAAGTTCATGTTTGTAGTTTCTGTATGCAAGTGATATCACGTATTTCTCTGTCTGACTTCCTTCCTGTAGTGTGATAATCTCTAGGTCCGTCCTCATTGCGGCAATTTGCCAACACAGAGAGCTCTCTTCACAGAGAGCTGACTTTCGGAACAGACCAGTGGCAAGAGATCTGAGGGTCAGTTCCTCACAGGTGAGAAGCACGGCACAGGCCTTGTTTACAAACCCAGAAGACCTGCTCTCATCTCGGTCAGTGAGGGGTTAAGCCTCTGCGGACCCCCAGGGATTTCAGCCTGGACTCCCAGGCCGTTAATCACTGGGGACCAGGGCTGCAGGACAACAGTTAGTAGCAATTAACCTACAGTGAAGGGAGCATTGTTCCCCCCCTGCACGCCCTCATCTGCACGCCCAATTACTCTAAATTAACATTTACCAAGCAAAGTGCCTGTTAATTGGAAGGGCAGTAGAAAGAAAGGCCACACACCTACCCAGTCTAACTTAATAACCTCAAAAGAAGCCATTAATTAACAGGAAACGCTGCACATTCAGATCTTGTTTGGCTGGTTCGCTGTTAACACGGGTTTGTGTTTCTGAGCTTGGCTCTGGTCTCCCCACTCCCTCCCCTCCAGTACCTCAGATTATAAAAAACACTCTCAGAAGTGAAACTTCTTTTTAAAGGATGTCCACATTGACAGGGTCCTAACAGGTTCCTGGAAACAGCCTTCTTAGTGTCTAGCTGGGGAAACTGAGGCAGAGAAAAAAGGAGGACAGCCCGGGGTCGCACATGCAGACGGCAGCGCCTCCTCGGCGGGGCCCTCCGTGTGCCGCCCCGGCACTGGAGGCCGCATGCTCCGGCCCCCAGGTGACGGACGCTCAAGTCTGGTACCTTTCATGCTGGTTGACAGAGGGTGAAAAGTTAGGTGGGGGGTGACGACGTCGGGGCGCAGGCGCAGGGCCTCAGGGCAGCCTGCTGTAAAACCAACGCCCGCCCAGGCCCACTCCCTGGCCCCTCCCCAGGGATGCAGCCGGGCTGAAGGGCACCCAGCATCCCCCAGCCCAGCAACCCAGGGTCCTGCAGACACTTCTCTCTCTCCCCTGTTCCCACGTCCTGTCCACTTGAAGCCTTGGTTTCATGCAAACCCAGCTCTTCTCTTCCTGCACAGGCTCGCGGTCTCCGTCCCAGCTGGGCGTCCTCCCGGCCTGGCCTGGCGGTGCCCGAGGTCACCTCTCTCTTCCATTCTCCACGGCGCCTGTCACGGTCTCCTGACCTTCCTCAAGCCCCTCGCCCGTCGCCCTGTTCTCATCAGATGACTGCCCCTCCCTCCTCAAGAAGGTGGACACCGTGGGGGCGGGGACCCTGCCTCGCTCCCTTCCCTCCCGGGGCTCACCTGCCCTCCTGCGGGGCTGCCCTGACGCTGCAGCGGTCCCGCGTCCCCACCCGGGCCGGTCTGCGCCTCCTCTCGGACCTTGCTCCTCAACCTCACTCTCCCCGGGATTCTTCCGCCACACCGGAAGCCTCTTCAAGCGTCCTTGTATACTCTCAACCTCCTACCCACTCTCAATTGCCCTACAGAAATGTTCTTCCCTAAATTCAAAATTAGCTCCTTGTTACTAAATCGGGAGATGTGCTTTTAGTTTCTTTTTTTAAATATGACCCCATTTTTTGGAATTTTCTACTGCTGATGACTCCCTCCTTTCTGAGGCTCATGGTCCTTGGCTCCATGGAACCACCCTTCACCTTCCAGGTGTCTTCTTCCACCTGCCCCTTCCTCAGACATCCTCCACGGTCAGCCCCATCCAGACGGGTGGCTTCCACTGCCAGCTCGGTGATGACGGCGGTGACGATGGTGGTGGAGGCGGTGCTGACGGTGACGGCAGCGACTCTCAGCTCGTATGCACCCAGATCTGACTCCTGAGGATCGGGATCATCTCCAGCCACCTGGCAGGCATCTCACTTGGGACTTTCAGAAGCATCTCACACTCGCCAAGTTCAAACTGAGCTCGCTGTCTTTCCTTTGCCTGCTTCTCCCTGAGGGCTTCCCGTGTCACTGAAAGTGCCACGCTGCACAGGGGTCACCCCTCCCCCTACCTCTCCTGCCCAGTCAATCAGTTAATCATCAAGCCCTGTATATTCACTCTCCGAGGGGCCTCTGTACCCCGCTCCCATGACTTGAGCTGTGACAAATTCCGGTCTCACCTCCCTGCTACCAGGGTGATCTTGCTAAACCTCTATTTTATCCAGTTGCACCCTTCAGTGGCTCAGGACTGCCCCCAGGTCAAGGGTCAAGTGCTTTAGAACAATGCCAGATTCTTCAAGACCACACACTGGAAAAATCTATGGACTAGGACAGTGTTCTCATCTCGGGCTCCATTCTCTCTTCTTAAAAATCAAACATCCCTGCAACAGCCTTAGAACTTTGATACCTGTTTCCTGATTTAAGACATGAAAACACTTCCATGAGGTAGGCATTACTGCCTCCATTTCACAGATGAGAATAATTGAGTCTCACAGAGTCTGAGGTCCCAAAATAATTATGGCAGGATGTAAACTCCTGCAGGAGACTTACCATGCCTTTTCCATGATCCCAGAGCTCAATAATCCAAGGGAGCAGAACAGGGGTCTTCCAGCGACTCAGAGATCACCCCGATCACATCACAGATCCGAGAGGCCGTCTCACATTGCCCATGCTTCCTGTTACCCTGTGCCTGGGGCCTGAGTCTTACCCTGAGCTCTGGGTCAGAGAGAATTGCTTCCACACCTAGTCTCAGATGGGATTGGAATGATGGATGAGCAAAGGATCAATAGCCATCTGTCCGGCTCCACTGATAAGCTAATCTTTTCAGTAAACATTTCATTAGCTCCTGCCAGGCTGCTTGCACCTGCTGACGGAGAGGCAGAACGGGGTGTGTGAGGGGCCTCTGCTTCATCATGGGCTTCATATGTCATGGTGGCGGGGGTCTCCTGGCCCCTAAGCTTTGCTAGAACACTGGTACCATGTACCAGGAGAATCTGAAGCATTCCCAAAGCTTTGGTAAATTCGTGGAGATGAATGTTCTTTTTGTCCCCTTTAGCTTTTCCCCAAGGAAGCTGTGACGACCCACCATCTAAATGAGACCTCCCCGGCCCGTTCCATTTTAAGGTCTTACAAATGCCGTCTTCCCTTCACTGGGCTCCTGCCGCTCTTGTTGCACCTACGGTCAGTTGTACAAACAGTAAAGCAAACCCAGCATCTCGTGAGCACTCACTGGGTGCTGCGCACCGCGCTAAGTGTCTTGCATGCCTTGCAACAGCCCTGTGAGGTAGGGCTATTGTACTTGTCCATTTGGCGGGTGAGCAACGACTCTCTGAGAGGTTAAATGGGCGAGCAAGGCCGAGATCCTGGGTTTGTCTACCTCCAAAGTCCAAGCTCTGACTCACCGTGTCACATTTGCAATTTGTGGAATTATTTGACCAACTTGTGGCTCCCTGAACAGACTGAAAACTCTGCAAAGATGCGGAGCATGCTTGATTGCTTCACCACTGTCCTGAGCACAATGATTTTTAAAAAAGGATACAAGGTATTACACAGAAGTTTGTTTAACTTTTATTGGTGGTGATGGTTTAGTTGCTCAGTGGTGTCTGACTTTTGTGACTCCATGGACTGTAACCAGCCAGGCTCCTCTGTCCATGGCATTTTTCAGGCAAGAATACTGGAGTGGGTTGCCATTTCCTTCTTCAGCGGATCTTCCTGACCCAGGAATCAAACCCGGCTCTCCTGCATTGCATTGCTCCCCAGCTAGTGGAGATAAGAAGCTGGTTTTTATTTCATTTTTTGTTTTATTTTTGCCATACAGATTCCATCTTCACAGCTTCTCGGGGAAGACTGCAAATACCACTGGCTTGGGTGATCCCTCACTTAGCTCCACCCCCTGGCTTCTTAAAAGCAAACTCCATCTGTAAAGCCTCCTCATACTAGCAGATAACTCCTACCTTCCCACTGCAAAAAACAAGCTACTCCAGTTTTGCACGTCAGGGGGTGTTCCTCACTTTCAGAATTACGTTGGCTGGCTTTCTCGGAGGTCTGCAGCCTCTCACCTCCTCACAGTCTCCCCTGTTCATTCTCCTCTATTTCGACTGCTTTGGACAGTTCTTCCAAGTAATTTAAAGTTTGGTCTCCAGTTTCAACAAATATTGTTGCTGTTGGATGACTTTCAGGAAAAGAAAAGGGATAAGGTGACATCATGCCATGGGGTGACTTTATGGGGACCGGGCTGAAGCTTTGTGGGGGCGGCCCCAGCAGCTTGTGGGCATGTAGACTGCAGGCTCCCTGGTACCAGATCACGTGCGTCTTCACACTGCGGGGAAGGGACCACGCCAGGCCTCTCGGTGTCTGATTCTAAAGTCCTTGGTCCTAAACGCTACATCACAAGGTCTCCATTAGCCATGTTGTTGAAAGGAAAATAGAAAACACTGATAAGCTAAATAAACAGTTACAATCACCCACCACGTTTCCAGCATTCTTGCCTGGAAAATTCCGTGGACGAGGGAGCCTGGTGGGCTAGAGTTCACGAGGTTGCAGAGTTGGACGCGACTAAGCGAGTGAGCACGCATGTGCGCGCGCGCACACACACACACACACACACACACACACACACACACACACACACACATCATGTTTCCGCTTAGAGAAAACCACTGTCAGATAAATGACATGGTGGTTAAAAGCACTCAGACCTGCTCTATACACATAAAAGTGAAAGTCGCTCAGTTGTGTCCAACTCTTTGTGACCCCATGGGACTATACAGTCCATTGGGTTCTCCAGGCCAGAATACTGGAGTGGGTAGCCGTTCCCTTCTCCAGGAGATCATCCCAACCCAGGGATTGATCCCTGGGCTCCCACATTGCAGGCGGATTCTTTACCAGCTGAGCCACAAGGGAATCCCAAGACTACTGGAGTGGGTAGCCCATCTTTCTCCAGAGGATCTTCCCCAGCCAGGAATCAAACCCGGGTCTCCTGCATTGCAGGAGGATTCTTTACCAGCTGAGCTACCAGGGAATGAACACGAAATATTATCGTATGAGGCACGTGATTCTGAAACTAGATACTTAGCACAATGTATTTCCATACTGATGAACACAGAGTTATTTACCTTTCAGTGGCTCTGTGGCATATATGCAGGGGTGTGAGTTAACTAGTCCTCTCTGGCTGGGCTCTGCCTCTAATGTTTAACTTTTTACACAGTGCTGCACTGACTATTCTTCAATACATATCCCTGTGTACTTACTAGAGTTTTCTCCCCTAAGTCAGGGTTTCTCAGCAATGACACTATTGATGTTCTGGACCAATAATTCTTATCCTCGGAGGGCTGTTCCGTGCATTGTAGAATGTGTCACCTTTGATTTTTTTCATTACTATCTTACAGTTTTATTATGAGTACAGGTCTTCTGCCTCCTTAGGTTTATTCCTAAGCATTTTATTCCATTTGTTGTGATGGTGAATGAGATTGTTTCCTTAATTTGTCATCCTGATCTTTCGTTGTTAGTGTACAGGAATGCAAGCGATCTCTGTGTGTTAATTTTGTAACCTGCAACTTCACCAAATTCACTGTTGAGCTCTAGTAGTTTTCGGGTAGTGTCTTTAGGATTTTCAAAGTATAGTATCATGTCATCCACAAACAGTGACAGTTTTACTTCTTTTCCAATGTGGATTCCCATTATTTCTTTTTCTTCTCTGATTGCCGTGGCGAGGACTTCCCAAACTATGTTGAATTAAAGTGACGAGAGTGGACATCTTTGCCCTGTTCCTGATGTTAGAGGAAACGCTTTCAGTTTTTCACCGAGAATGTTTGCTGTGGGTTTGTTGTATACAGCCTTTATTATGCTGAGGTAGGTTCCTTCTATCCCTACTTCCTAGAGAGTTTTTATCGTAAATTGATGCTGACACGCACGCACAAATGTCAGTAGCGGCAGCATAACCCTTCTCCCATCTTGACAATCATCATCTCCAGATTGCCAGTGTCCCCAGCTGGCAAAACGCTCCTGCTTGAGAACCACTGCCCGAAGGATAAAAACTCCTAAATCAAAAGGTTAAAGGATATACATATTTTAAGACTTTTGTTACCTATGCCAAATCGCCTTCCAAAAGTTGCATGTCTATCTCTTTACACTCCAAGAATGTATGAGAGTGCTCGATTCATCACTCTACGAATATGAGTGTTATACCCATCATTTAATAATTTATTAAGACAAAGTTCTCTCACTGTTTGATTTTTTATTACTAAAGCTGAACATTAAAAATACCATGTTGATTGTATTCATTGGTTATAGTTTCTGTGGTGAACTATCTCTCCTTATAATTTACCATTTTTTCTTTTGGAATATTCTTTTTCTTTCTTATTTTTCTGTCATTTTTTAATTTATTAAATAAAAAGTACATCCCTTTCATAGCTTGGTGTTTGTCTTTCTGCCTTGATATCTACGGTAGTATTTGTTTTAAAATCCTTAGGAATATCATATGCAACATGACATATTTTTCCAACAAACTGTGGAAAATTCTTAAAGAGATGGGAATACCAGACCACCTGATCTGCCTCTTGAGAAATCTGTATGCAGGTCAGGAAGCAACAGTTAGAACTGGACATGGAACAACAGACTGGTTCCAAATCGGGAAAGGAGTACGTCGAGGATGTATACTATCACCCTGCTTATTTAGCTTCTATGCAGAGTACATCATGAGAAACGCTGGGCTGGATGAAGCACAAGCTGGAATCAAGATTGCTGGGAGAAGTATCAGTAACCTCAGATATGCAGATGACACCACCCTTATGGCAGAAAGTGAAGAAGAACTAAAGAGCCTCTTGATGAAAGTAAAAGAGGAGAGAAGGAGAGTGAAAAAGTTGGCTTAAAGCTCAACATTCAGAAAACTAAGATCATGGCATCTGGTCCCATCACTTCATGGCAAATAGATGGGGAAACAATGGAAACAGTGACTGACTTTATTTTTCTGGGCTCCAAAATCACTGCAGATGGTGACTGCAGCCATGAAATTAAAAGATGCTTTCTCCTTGGAAGAAAAGCTATGACCAACCTAGACAGCATATTAAAAAGGAGAGACATTATTACTTTGCCAACAAATGTCCATCTATTCAAAGCTATGGTTTTTCCAGTAGTCATATATGAATGTGAGACTTGGACTATAAAGAAAGCTGAGCGCCGAAGAATTGATGCTTTTGAACCCTTGAGGGTCCCTTGGACTGCAAGCAGATCCAACCAGTCCATCCTAAAGGAAGTCAGTCCTGAATATTCATTGAAAGGACTGATGTTGACGCTGAAGCTCCAATACTTTGGCCACCTGATGCGAAGAACTGACTCATTGGAAAAGACCTTGATGCTGGGAAAGATTGAAGGCAGGAGGAGAAGGGGATGACAGAGGATGAGATGGTTGGATGGCATCACCAACCCGATGGACATGAATTTGAGTAAGCTCTGGGAGTTGGTGATGGACAGGGAAGCCTGGCATGCTTCAGTCCATGGGGTCACAAAGAGTCAGACACGACTAAGTGACTGAACTGAACTGATCATATGCAGGGCCAGGGACAGCATCCTTGTGTATTTGATTTTTAGGGGCTCTGTGTTCCCTGCCAGTGAACCTCTGACCTGGCTGGTCTTTGCCTGGTAGAGGAGGCCATTTGGGTCTTGCCCTTGTATATTAAAATCTGCTGAATGTTCCTTTTGCGTTTGAGCGAAAAGTTCTTCCTCTGAAAGCCCACTTGTCAGGAGGCAGTCTTGATCTGGGAAGACTGACCTGGGGCTTGACCATAATTAGTTCAGGTTAATTATTGCCGATCTGTAGATTCGCAGCCCAGAGCCTTTCTTCCCCTGAGCTGGGGCCTCTGGAGGTTTCTTTTATGAGCTCTGAACCCTGAGGGAGGACTTAAAGTAATGAATTTTCCTGTAATCAGATTTGAGGGTTTGTTCCCTGAGCTATCCAGTCAATTGGAGAATTGAGCACTGACTGGTTTATTTGGCCAAAGGATGCTGAAGATAAAGCACAAGACATCCAATAAGCAACCTGGTGAGCATACTGAAAAAATGACTTAACAGTCAGAGACGTCTACCTCTTCCGCTTCATGAAATGTTTAGAGGGAATAGATTCATTTACAAGAAGAGGATATCATCTGCGAGCTATTCAGGAAAGACTAGCTCAGGGGTAGTTTTTGTTTTGAGTATCTAATAATCGGACTGAGAGTCCGACTATCGTCCAGTGAAACCTTGCAAGTTTCACCTTAAACTTCTTCACCATGGGAGTAACATGGTTTGCACATGCTTATAAGTATTTAATTTGCTAAGTATTTACTCAGCATTCATTTGTTTGTTCATTCATCCATGCAATCACCAGAAGGCACAGTGGATGTAGAATGCATTATATGGGGTTCCTGCCTGTTTTAAGACACGTACATGCCACTTGTATTACTGAGTGAAAACACACTTTGCAAGGGTTCACGTTATCCACATTCGGGTTCACAACATGAATATCTGCAGAGAGCAGATAGCAAAGTCAGTGAGGCTGGTTCAGGGATCTGGAAGAGGATGAGAGGAGGTTGGACTGAAGGGGAAAGGTGATGAGTACCCACCAGTCAGCCCAGAGGCATTCAGTGGACGTTAGTTCCTTCTCCCAGGAGAGTCTCCCACATGAAGCTCTCAGAGCTGCAACAGCCTCACTTGGTCTGAACTTGGATAAGAGCTCCATGCAGATGGGCTTCCCAAAGAACAGGAGAGGACAAGTCCAGAGTTTTGTGTTGCTTTGAGGCATCGAGGTCAGAAATAGAAGGGAGCTGCAGCGATATCTTCTTGTCCTGTTCAGTTCAGTTCAGTCACTCAACCGTGTCTGACTCTTTGCAACCCCATGAACCACAGCACGCCAGGCCTCCCTGTTCATCACCAACTCCTGGAGTCCACCCAAACCCATGTCCATGGAGTCAGTGATGCCATCCGGCCGTCTCATCCTCTGTCGTCCCCTTCTCCTCCTGCCCCCAGTCAGTGAAGTCCCCACTTCTTCTCAGGAGTTGCTAACTAGTTACAGACAGGAATGTAGGTTATACCACTTGAGGGAAAAGACTGTTTTACATACAAACATTTTAACAGAGAAGTTCATTCTGGAGGGATGTGAAACTCTCAAAACTGTCATTCTGGGTTAATTTAATTCCACAGTTAATTCCAATAAAGGAGAAAAGAGAGAGGCAGCCGAAGGCACAGGCATGGCTGGGCAGGAAGTGGGGCCAGGCTCGAGGAGCATGACTGCCTCGGCCGGAGACGCAGCACGTCAGAGCTGCCGGAGGTGGGCAGGGCCGGGGGCCGCGCTCAGCACGGAGCCGGCGTGGCTGGGCTGCGTGGTGGCGGACACGTCTGCCCAGTCGTGTCCGACTCCTGTGACCCCGTGGACGGTAGCCCAGCAGGCTCCTCTATCCATAGGACTTTCCAGACAAGAATACTGGGGTAGGTTGCTATTTCCTTCTCCAGGAGATCTTCTTGAGCCAGGGATCAAACCCAGGTCTCCTGCACTGTAGGCAGATTCTTTACCAACTGAGCTATCAGCAAAGCCAAAAATCTTTGTGCTCTGTGTGAATCTGAAGCTGCATTTAACAGCTGGGAACAGTGACCTGGGAAACGACGGCTTCAGTGAAACAGGGGTGCACTTTTCCTCGTGGGCAGCGCAGGGCGGCTCCGCGGCCTCACCAGCCGTCTCAACCTTCTGCCCTGCCGTCCTTCCTAAGCGGCTTCCCTCTGCCCGCTCCCCTCACGGCCCGTGGCGGCTGCCAGTGCTCCTACTGGGAAGAAGAAGGGAGCAGGGAAGGGCACAAAGGGTGCCTTCCAAGTTTGTGGGTGCCCTTCATAGAGCAGTTCCCCAGAACCCCGCCACTCGCCCAGTGACTTCCGCGCACTTCTGATGGACCACCCCATCTGCAAAGGAGGCTACGTGTGGGTCGGTCGCTCAGTCGTGCCCGACTCTTTGCAACCTCATGGACTTAAGCCCACCAGGCTCCTCTGTCCATGGAATTCTCCAGGCATTGGAGAATTCTCCAAGAACACTGAAGTGGACTGACATTCCCTTCTTCAGGAAAGGAGGCTGAGACACCAGCTTTGTAGTGTGGCACGAGGCCGCATTCAACAATCAGGGGGATTCTGTTACAAGGGGAGAGGAGAGAACAGACGATGGCCAGGCAAGTAGCACTCTGTGATACAAGCTCAAGGAAGACAGTGAACAAAGACGGCGAAGCGCCCTTCCTCCCCCCGTGACCCAGGGCGCACAGAGCACTGTCACCAGGCAAGAGAAGGCTCCAGACTCGAAGCTCTAACTAATCTGCTCCCATCTTCTTAAAAGGTAAGAGGAAAGTTCAGGCCTAGGGAAGCGGAGGAGATAGAGCATAACTTAAAAGGATTTCAGGTTCTCACCCCTTAGGTGGTTTTAGCACAGGGCAGTGACAGACTGAGAGATCCTGGAGAATCTGACGGAGCAGGGCTTGAGTGGCATCACAGTGTCTGAAGTGTGAGTCACAAGATGCTACTGGAAGTCATTAACACATGAAGAAATGGCTCCCGGGTCAAAACATTTGGGAAGCTCTGGATTAACCTAAGTGAAGCTGTTTATTTCACTGCAGAATATGTTGGAGTCATTAACATGCTCACTGAGCTTGTGATTTTTTGCTTTTCTTCCTAAAAGAGAGTATCTCCAAATTTGTTTGACCATGGAAGTCACTTCTTGCAGAGGGTCCCATGGGATGCATCCAGATTAAATACTGGGGAAATAGTGGTGTGGGTAGAGGCTGCTGCCTTATCTGCTGGGCTCTGGCTTTCTCAAAGTGCCACCGATGGACCACTTAGCCCAGAACCAGCTTAACCCCATTTCAGACCCACTGAATCACAATCTCAGGGCTTTGGCCTGGAAACCTGCATTTTCCCAAGCTTCCTGGATAATTCTTACACTCACTGAAGTTTGAGATCTACCAGATGACAGAGCTGAGCCCTCACTTCACAAAGAGTATGACTTAAATTTACATCCAGGTAGCTCCTCCTGGCCCCCTCAAAACTCATTTCTCTCATCACCATTTGGTATCTGGCTAATTTTCTCAGCTCTCTTCAGAGCAACTTGCATCTATCTTTATTGCCTGTCTCTTTATTGATTTAGGTTCTTCTCTGCAATTCGTCAAGCTTGGATTGTATTTTAATCTTGTCCTCCAAAGTAGCTAAGATCCCTTCCAGCTTTGTATCATGCAGAAATCTGATTAGTTGGGTCTCGATTCCATCCTTCAAGTCATTAATGAAAATATTAAATGGTCCTGGGTTGGTAGGAAGGTCTTCAGGGTTGTAAGTAGATGTATGGCTTCCATATCTGCCACTGGCCTCTGCTTTGTACAGTTATAGGTTGGATCACACCCGGTATTTCAGTTGTAGGTTACCATTTCCTAATTTACAAATCCATGCATGTAATGCAAATCTATGTAGGAAAGAACCCCATTGATCAATAAATATTAGACTAGCAAATGCCCTGAAGGCCTCCTCAGCCTTTCCTCTCACATCAGGGGCATACTGACCACAGGGTGAAGAAGGTTATACCAAATGTGTGCGTCAAAAAGATCAATTTTTATACAAAAGGCAGCTCAGCTCCAACTCCGAGGTACACCATTCCAGGCGGAGGCAAGCCCGTAAGAAGCAGCTTCTACATCATAATGCAGGAGGAGCTCACTTTGCTGAGCGTTTCCTAAGAGCTCTCACCTCTTTACATGTGTTCACCAGCCCCCCTGCGGCCTGAGCGCCGCGGCCATCACCCTTCCCTGATGGGCCGTCTGAGGCATGCCACCCGTGGAACACACAGGTCGTGCCCGAGCTGGGAGCGTCAGAGCGAGGTCTCAGACTCAGGCAGGCCGCGGCTCTGACCCGCCGGCGGAGGGACCGGAGCCGTGCGGGCGTCCCCACGCTCAGCGAGCGCGAGGGAGCGCCGCGGTTCCCCGCAGGAGCTGGATCCCGGGTCGGCCCAGGGGCGAGCTGGGGCGGCTCTGGGCGGGAATCGACACGCTCCAGCTGGCCACGAGAGCACCGCAGCAAACCCGGTGGCTGCTGACCTCGCCGTCAAAAGCCTGCCAAAGCGGCGGGCCGAAGTCACACTTCCACCTCAGCCCCTCAGGCTCGGCCCCTCAGCCTCTCAGCCGCCGCTTCACGGGATGATGTGCATTTCATGAGTCGGTCAAGCTGAGACAGTGAAGACCCGGGCCCCCAGAATAAAAAAAGCCTGCCACCGCCGCTTCCCACCGGGCCAGCGAGGGGCGGCTGGGAGGCTGCAGGGCCTTTGTTCCGCCGGGTCTACGCGGCGCTCTGCCCATCAGCCACCAGAGGGCGACGGCGTCCACACATCAGACATTCCTGCGGGGGCAGAGGCAGCATCCGCCTGGGAGACCTGGGGCTGACGCTAGGGATTTCCTCCAGCCCCTGAGCTGTTAAAACCTTCATGGCGGTGGCGTCCCAATCTCAGGGAGCAGTCTAGTTTAAGAAGGGTTCCTGAGGTTCAGAGACGCTTGATTTGGGAGAACACAAGAGAAGCTGGGCTCAGACCCCAGCTCTGATGCTCAGAGGCCGTGTTTAAGCCCCACCCAGCCTTAGTTGCCTCATCTGCAAAGCGGGGATCACACTGCTTGTCCACCTATCTTCCCAAGCGCTCACAACGTTTCAACGAGACAGAGGAAGTGAAGGAGCTCTGAGCGATATGACTTGTAAAGACAAGGGATTTTGATCAAAGCTGCTGTGTTTGTTGCCAGGAGAGGGAGGCGGAGCCCGAGGAGCCCGCTGCTTGCTCTGCGCTGGCAGGGAGCAGCCTCTGTGTCCTGGAAGCTGGCCGCTCTGGCTAGTGGCACAGTGGTGTCCCTACATCTGAAACATGAAGGGCGAGGGGTGCGGGGCGCCCGGGGGGGGGGGGGTGGTCACAGCGCACAGATGCTGGCCCACGCTGACTCGCTTTGTGACTTAAGGCGAGTCTCGCCATCCACACAGCGGGCAGTAGGATCTCTCTGCCCTTCCAGCTACTCCCAGCCTGCAGCGCCCCCTGAATCGTTATGACACAGCAGGGAAGTCGCAGGGAGAGAAAGGCTGCTCATACTGGGAGCTGGAGGGGAGGGCTGAAGAGCAGCCCCTGATGCACAGGGAACCTTGGGACTTCTCCCTTCTTCTGGGCCTTGATCTTCTCATCTGTGGAACTGGCAGATTGGGCTCATTGATCTAGTCCAACTATTATCTCCCCACAATTGTGTCTCAATAAATACCCATAGAATCCATATGGACTCTATAAAATTCCCTGACTGTGATTCCATTAGGAAAACAGACAAGCAAGCAGACACTTTGCCCTCAGATTGGTCCTGACCTCTAGAGTGCCCCCAAGTGTCCCAGCTGAGCGGAGGCTGGAGAACATTTCCATGTGCACTTGGGGTCCTTCCTGCTGCTATCATTAGAGGGTAGATGCTGGAACCCTGCGTCCCTCTAGACGATGGGCTAACCTGCCTTTCTGATGCTCCAGGCGCGGACGCTGAGCCCCACCTGCAAGCTGCTGCCATGGCTGCCCCGTGCCCAGTCTCTGGTGTCCTCGTTTCCAACAGACGGAGGCTCTGTCAGCCCCACGTTGACGCCTGGTCTTCTTGTGGCTCCAGGGGCTCATGGAACACCGTCACATGGTGTGGCCCGTGCTTCTTCAGTCTTCTAGTGCTTCCACTGATTTCTAAATTCCAGTGCAAAGGAAAAGCCAACTGAAGTTTATGGAATGTAGGAAAGGAGAAGGCATCTAAAATCTCTTCAACTTGGAACTAGGATTACTTCCCCCTACCCCCAAGATCTGCATTTCTACCCTTGCCATCCTCTTTGCTCTATACAAGGCACATTACTTCCCAGTTTCAAACAAGCCTTCCTCGCTGCTGTGCTTACATTAGGACACAGTCCGTACAGTGGGCAGGAGGTAGGAAGCGGCTCCCCGCTTCCCTGGCTGTGACACCAGCGTTAACCTCCTCTAGGCTCCTTTCTAAGATGAAGACTGGACCATCCGTCTCTTGCTGAGAGATACAGGAGGCCCCTCTCTGCCTCCAGGTGAGCCCAGCGCCACCGTCCTTAGGTTGCTGCCACGTAGAAAAATGGCAAAGATCAACTTCCATTGTACTTCCTGCATTTCAGGCTCTCTGCTGAGTGCTGGATGTATTCCACTTCCTGCATCCTCACAGCCATCTTAAGAGGTGGGCCATGTTATTATCCGCTTCTTGCAGATAGGAAAACTGAGGCACTGAGAAGTGAGCCCACCTCAAAGTCACTGAGTCAGAAAGGATGGCGCTGGCATTTGAATCCGGTTTTGGAAGACTGCTGCTTATCATAGTACAATCCCGTCTCATCGTTTTGAGAAGCTTCCTGAGATTACTCTTGAGGGACAGAGTTCAAAGTGTCTTTATCTTTGCCTCCAGGTTTCCTCATTATGATCCCCCTGGAAAGACACTTTGCCGTGTGCCTCTCTGCTCTGTTACTAGACTGGAAACAACTCAAGCAGAGGATGAAGGCAGAGATGCTCAGAAAACACTGGTTAACTTGAACCCTCCTCTGCCCTGGTAGGTTCCCTGTATCACACACCTTTCTTACCCGCTTCCTCATCCTCTCTGCGTTTGGGCTCTGCTTGTGCCTCTGCCCGAGTCTCCAGGGACAGACATCCTCGTGTCCATGTACAGGGTCCTGCCTGGACTCTGATGTCGCCCACTCCCCTTGCCAAAGCTCTCTCCCCCTGCGGTCTCCAGCGTGCTCCCCACAACTGGTCATTTTGCCTCTGCCAGCTTCTCTTCTGTCCCCACCCACAATCCTCCCACCCAAGTCAGGGAGGTGTCCCCAGCGTTGCCCCCACCACCATTACATGGACCCCTCACAGCCCAACCTGGGGACACAGGAGCAGTTCATAAACGCGAGCTGGATGAATATTTAAAGGGAAGTAGTAAGTAGTATATTAACAACTTACGTGGATGTTGTAATGATCCACAGTGAAATATTCCCTCACCTCTTTGCAAAATTATCATTCCAAACCACGGAATACATTAGGTTTTATGATCCACTTGCTTCTTGGGGGAGATATAAATCTTGAAACATCATCTTCATATGACGGGGAAAAGAGTCCCCTGGGACACAAGATGTTTAAGAATGTTAACTGAGAATCAGAAATAGTTTGTGACTAATATCAGGGTTTTGTTTATGGACAGAAATAAATCCCCAGTCTAGGGCTGACCTGTACAAATCTGATCACAAATGATGGAATGGGGGAAACAATCTGAATTTAAAGAGGTGACTGGGGGGGCAGGGTTGCAGTGTTTAGGAGCTAATATTTTCTGACCATAAATCTCTATGCTGTTCAAACATTACAAGTCACCAACTAAAATAAATATGATAGAAACTAGGAATTTATATCGATGGTCTACAGTCACCAAGGTCTGTAAGTAGGTCATATGAAATGAAGCAGTTCCTTTTTCCAGGATCATCAGAAGGGGTCCCCTCACCCTTCAGTGGTACCCCACACAGCAGAGGCAGAGGAGGGTGCACTGGCTTTTGGGGGTCCTCAGGTGGGAGCACGGCTTTGGGAGAGAGACGGCCCATGTTTGCTTCTTGCCTGTTAGACTTGGTCAGGCTTTTTCCCTGTTTAAAGCCCATCACATATGACATGATGTGTAGAAAAGCCTAAGGACTCCATACAAAAACTACTGGAACTGATAAACAAATTCAGCAAGGCAGCAGGATACAAGATTAATATACAGAAATCAGTTGCATTTCTTTATACCAACAATGAAATATCAGACAGGGCATGTTAAAAGAAAAACAGTACCTTTTAAAATTGAACTCCTCAAAATAAAATGTTTAGGAATAAACCAGAACAAGGAGGTGAAAGACTTCTACACTGAAAACTATAAAACATTAACAAAGGAAACTGAAGATGATTCAAATGGAAAAATATCCCATGCTCTTGGATTAGAAGAATTAATATTGCTAAAAGGCCATCCTACCCAAAGCCATATACAGATATAATGCAATCCTTATCAAATTACTCATGATATTTTTCACAGAACTAGAACAAATAATCCTAAAATTCATATGGGGCTTCCCCGGTGGTCCAGGGGTTAAGCGTCTGCCTGCCAATGGAAAGGACACCGGTTCGAGTTCTGGTCCCGGAAGATCCCCACATACCTCGGGGCACACAAGTCACAACTGCTGAAGCCTATACACCCCAGAATTCCTGCGGCACAACAAGAGGGGCCGTGGCAACGAGAGCCCGTGAGCTGCAACTGGAGAGCAGCCCCCACTTGTCACAACTAGAGAAGGCCGCAGCGCTGACACAAACAAACAAAACTGAAGAAAATTCATGCGAAGTCAGGAAAGACCCAGAACTGCCAAAGTAATCTTGAAGAAAATGAGCAAAGCAGAAAGCATGATCCTCTCAGGCTTCAGACAATACTACAAAGCTACAGTAATCAAAACAGCATGATATCAACACAAAAACAGACATATGGATCAATGGAAGACAATAGAGCCCAGAACTAAACCCACACACCCATGGTTAATTAATCTTTGACAAAGAAGGCAAGAATACACAGCGGGAAAAAGTTTCTCAGCAAGTGGTATCGGGAAAGCTGGGACAGCTGTGACATTCTCAGGCTTGTCTTGCTGCTGTTGTTGTTTTTTAATTTGTATTTAAAAAAAATTGAGATAGCTAACATTAGAGTGTCTTTATTTTTGATGATCCGTTTTGAGGAACGCTGGTCAGGTATTTCACAGCATGTCCTATAGAAACTTGCCTGACACATTGAGTTTATGGGTTTGGGGGAGGAAGGCCACAGACGCAAACTGTCTCTCTCATCACGTTATATCAAGAGTGCATCCCAGCGACTTGACCTATCACTGCTGACGCTGACCTTGACCAGCTGGCTGAGGCAGTGTTTCTCAGATCTCCCCTTTCATATTGCACCCTTTATGGGAGGCCCTAAAATTAACAGAGAGAAGTTATACTCCACCTGTTGAGGGTGGTGGGGCGTCTACATAAATTATTTGGGAATTCTTCTGCATGGCTAATTTGTCTATTCTATTTTCCTACTTATTTATTCAATCATTTATCTATCTCAGTCTGGACTCATGGATATTTATTTTATATTTTGGGTTATAATCCAATACTACTTTATTTTCCTGCTCCTCTGTCCCACTGATATACTCCGCATCAATGTGGGTTTAAAAAATTTTTTTTTTTTTAGCAATTTCTTACTTTTTGGCATTATAAGAAGCTCTAGGCTTATCTTGTATGTTTTCCACACTCTCCTAGGCTAAGGCATTTCTCCATGAATCCTTTCTTTTACTGGAATCTGGTATTAGAAACCAAGAGCTGGTACCAGGTTTTCCTATTTCCTGGGCTTTCCTGGTGATCAGACAGTAAAGAATCTGCCTGCAATACAGGAGACCTGGGTTTGATCCCTGGGTTAGGAAGATCCCGTGGAGAAGCGGATGGCCACCCACTCCAGTACTTGCCTGGACAGAGGACCCGGGTTGGCTACAGTACCTGGGGTTGCAGAGGCTCGGACATGACTGAATGACTAACATTTCACTTTTCTTTTGCTTTTTGCTACTGAGTCATTTGTTGCCATTGTCACCTTGCCAGGTGAGACACAAGGTAATATATGTGTGTACACCAACCTATGTATACACATATCTATAGAGGTTTCTTGTGCAACCATCTGTGTCTATATTACATTAAACATGAATTCAAACTAATATCTCCAACCACATCACCATGTTGATCATTCAAAGCCATCTCCCCTTGCTTACCTGAAAACTTCCACTTCAACAAGGAGATTCCTGGCTCCACCATCTGCCATCTATAGACTCATTTGTTCCATTCCAGTGGTTTCAAAATTGTTAACCTGTATGCACACGGAAACAACTTTGTCAACCAGAGTGAAATGCCTATGTGCCTTTGGTTCTGTAGACTCCATGATTTCCAGAGTTACCTGGCTGACTCAATGGAAAAGACCCTGATGCTGGGAAAGACTGAAGGCAGGAGGAGAAGGGGACGACAGAGGATGAGATGGTTGGATGGCATCACTGACTCAATGGACAAGAGTTTGAGCAAACTCTGGGAGATGGTGAAGGACAGGGAAGCCTGGTGTGCTGCAGTCCATGGGGTCACAGAGAGTCGGACAGGACTTAGCGGCTGGACAACAGGACAACGATCTTTTTCCCCCACCCCTTCAGAGCGGTTGTTTCACATATTTGTACAAATCTCCCTTTTCTCCTGGTAGGCAGATTTCAGTCCGTGTAGTCAGCCTCAGACCGTCTCTGGGACTGCATTTTTCTCCTGACTTCCCTTCCTCTCTTCCACCCTTCTGCCCTCTTCTTGGACCCTGATTTCATCCTGCTCCCCTTCACCTGGTGTGGGCCAAGAAATACATATTCGGATTCTATCTTTAGGAGCAAAGGTGAGTTCTTACAATTGGTGGTGATGCTCCATGGATCTCCAGGGGATGAGGTCCATTGTCCTAGGTCCTCCAGAGGATAGAAACTAGGTGCTAACTTAATCACCATCCACAGACAGCGGGGGTGGACAGGAAGATGGGGTGAATAGGGTCAGAGAACACCTGCCACATGCGGGACTGTGAAGACAGGCTGAGAGGCTGGGTGGGAATCAGCCATGTCACAGCCATGCCGCAGTTTCACAGGACACAGATTTCCAAAATCAAGCCATTCATGGAAACAGAATTTCATTTGCCTTTAAACATTTTGTACTTCAAAGGTCTCTAATATGTGTATTTTTAAAAAGTCATCAGAGTATTGGAATACTCTGAAAGATCACCCACTCCTCCTTAAAAGGCGATCTAAACAACATTCTTGTAGTTATAATAGTCTCTGTGGCTCTAGGGTGGTGGGAGGCTGAAGCATCAAGTGACATCCTCATCAGTTCTGTCCCTGGGGATGAGGAGGGAGCCTGACAGCTGAGCACGTCTTGCCTTTGACAAACACCTTTCTTATTCTAATTACACCTTTCCCTAAAGTAACTTTTCCAGCTTACTCTTTCACCCCACTCCTTATATCCCCTGTTTAAAAGGAGCCTATTCAGACAGCTTGTGAACAATGCTGCTTCAGGATGGTTTAATCGGGGGTAAGGAAACCTGTAGCGGGTCTTATCTGGGGTGAGCGTCTCAAGCATCTAAGATTATCTCCCTGTCACCTTGTGACCCGTCTTCTTCATGCTACCTTTTAATTTTGGTAGCAATTACGGTGTATATGGATAATGCCCATTAGCATATTCATGGTCATCTCGTCATATTTATTGTCCACACAACTCATTAATCTTCATCTACTTTGTGTGCTTGACAGCTCAATCTATTTTGCAATCTCTGGGAAGCAGCCATAGCCCCCCAAAGCCTTTGTTTTCCTGTAAATAAACTGTGTTGGGGACCAGAGGACAATTGTGCATCCCGTGGTGATTGACACCAGCCAAGGCTCCTAATCAGGATGGGACTTCATTGCCAGCTGAGTCGAGTGCATTACGGGGCCATTGTTCCGTCGCTGCCAGGGCAAGAACACACACAGACAGTCACCTTCGCAAGATGGGTTGATTGTTCTTCAAGATTAGACCGAAGTGCCTTATTATCCGTCCCAGACAACAAGGCATCTCACCCAAACAGACACATTTGCAGGAGCGGCCAGTACACTGGCTGGATTTGAATTGCTAATGTATAATCTGCCCAGCACAGATGTGCAATGAATATTTGGATGTTGTTTTGCCCGTCAGTCTAGGAGGCTGAATTGATGAGGTGATGAGTATTCAATGATGGGTCTTGGACATTGGCCAATAGCAGAGTTTGAGCACTTGGTCTGGAGATAATCAGATTACCCCCCAAAGTGCCTTTGCAGTAATTCAGCGGTAAATTCTGTTACAGAGGCTGTTTGGTGGGAAGTTTTTTTCCTTTTTTGGTGCAATTAGATGTTTTGTTAGGCTTTTCAGACTTGGGACACACATAGAAGTTGCCTTCTGTCCTTACTTGCTAACTGTGAGGGCTGTGAGTAATATGCAACTGACTGCCTGAGTTTGAATTGGCCATTTTTGAGCCTGTTTTCTCAAGTTTGGTGTGCCTGTTTTTTCACCTGTTAAAATGGGTTGAAAAAGTCTATCGACCGTATAGAGCTGCCATGAGAACTCAAGAATTGATACCCATAGAGTAAGTCCTAGAATAGTGCCTGGCTATAACAAGCACTAACTATAAACATATTATTGGTCACTTGCTTGCTCTTGAGATTACTGTGATCAAATAGGTTGGGTACACTGGAAATAAAAGTAAACCACCTTCAGTATCTCAAGACGTCTCCTGGCCTTCACCATGCTACTTCGCCTAGTCCATTCACAACTGTATGGAACATTTCCCACACGTATTGGACCATGAAACCCTTTTCTCTGGAGCATCTTTTATACCTGATTTTGCCTAGAACACACTATAGGAAAATCTACCTGGAAGATGTTAACACAACAGTTGAAAAGGTTTTAAAAAAAAAAAACAACACATGATTCGGGAATTTTATATAAAATCAAGCTATTCATATGTGAAGGCAATGGGGATTAATTATGCAAATACATATATTCTCTCTGAAAAAAAAAAAGTACTCAAAGTGTATTCTTAGGAAGAGGATGATAGCTCTGAAGGAAGAACTCAAGAATGGCAGACAGAACTTGTAGGAAGTGGTGAGACCAGTTGATTGTATTGAAATAATTCTAAACAACTGCAGCAAGTATCTTGTCAAAACTGACATCAAAAGATTAAAATATTTGGAAGAAATTATTTTACTAAAATAATGGGCTACTGGCATACATCAATGCAGATCAAAAGAATGAAGAAGGGGAAAGGAAAAGCAAGTGTCTTTTATTAAGAAACAGAAAAAGAAGGTACAAAGGATGATGCACTTCTGTTTAATGAAGGTATAATAAAAATTACCCCAGTCATCCTTAACGACTTAAAAAATATATATAATAAATCATTAAAGGCCAATACTCTTAGATCTGAGGTAAAAAACCCTTAAATACAAGGTTTCTCTGCTTATTAGATAAATAAAAATAAAAAGTAGAATATTCAAAATTGAAATGAGTAAAATAACGTCAGGTGTGGCAACATTAATATCAAGCAGTGTAGAGTCAAAGAGTATGAAACTGCTAACTTCATTTCTTTGTCCCCAGGCCCTGCACGCGGTTGGCTGTGAACAGATATTAGCCAGATGTGTTGTGGAAGCGGAAGCAAAGGGCTAAAGGTATATGGGAGGGATAGTTTGTCTGCCAGGGCTCCTTGAGTGTAAGATCTTCATTTTTTTTGCACCTATTTTATCTTCCCAGCTCACCTTCTTCTGGGAACTGCTTCCTCCTCCTTCCTCTGGACCCCCTTGGACCCTTTCTCCCAGCTATGTGATTCCTCCCACTGTGACCTCAGGTCCTTCCCACGGTGGACGGGAGCCCACCTGAGCCCAGCAAACAACAGTACCTTGCCTCCTGACCAGCTTCCTTACTTTTGGGGAAGACATCTGAATCAAGAAGGCTCCATCACTGTCCTTTGATGGTGTCCTTTCACATGCTGATAAAGAAGGCTGGCTCCTCTTTGGTGATGCAAACAGTAAGATGGAGGTTCTCCACTGCTATTGGTGGTCATGTTTCCTGCCATGAGAAACTAGCCTACAATGAAAGACAGTGATGTCATGTATTACGTCAAAACTGGTTTTCAGATAGCACGTGAATTCCTAGTTCCATCTGAACCTCAGGCCTACCATTTCCCACTTCACTTATGCAATTTTTTTCTTGAATCATCTATCCCTTCCTAAATAAATTCCCTTTTTCTGCATTAGCTACAATTGGGTTTCTGTCACTTACAATCAAGAGTTCTAATACAAAAAAAAAAAAAAAAGAGTCCTAATACAGTTACCTTGTTAAAGTTTTATCTGTGTTAAAAAGACATTGAGTGGTATGTCCTGACGTATGATATCGTACTAGTTCAGTTCAGTTCAGTTCAGTAGCTCAGTCGTGTCCGATTCTCTGCGACCCCATTGACTGCAGCGTGCCAGGCCTCCCTGTCCATCACCAACTCCCGGAGACTACTCAAACTCATGTCCATTGAGTCGGTGATGCCATCCAACCATCTCATCCTCTGTCGTCCCCTTCTCCTTCTGCCTTCAATCTTTCCCAGCATCAGGGTCTTTTCAAATGAGTCAGCTATTTGCATCAGGTGCCCAAAGTACTGGAGTTTCAGCTTCAGCATCAGTCCTTCCAATGATCATTCAGGACTGATTTCCTTTAGGATGGACTGGTTGGTCTCCTTGCAGTCCAAGGGACTCTCAAGAGTCTTCTCCAACACCACAGTTCAAAAGCATCAATTCCTCAGTGCTCAGCTTTCTTTATAGTTCAACTCTCATATCTATACATGACCACTGAAAAAACCATAGTCTTGAAAAGATGGACCTTTGTTGGCAAAGTAATGTCTCTGCTTTTTAGTATTAGTTACTGAATTGCTAACTTAGGTGTCCAGGTCCCACAGTGAAAGGGAGCATATAATTTGGCTGAAAGCAAGGTGGACAACAAGGTAACTCAGTTTGAAAATAAACATCATCAGTTAGTGATTTTGTTTTTGAAAATTTCTATCTTTTTGTATTACTGAAGTTTTGCAACCTTTTCACATGCCTACTTTTTTCTGATTTTCCTTGTTTTCACTTTTAAAAATTTTAATATTTGCCTTTAGAATTTAAAGTTAATAATTTTCTTGCTAGGTTGCTTATAGTAGCAAACAACTGGAGCAATCCTAATAGTAAGGAATTAATCAGGACAAACGATACATCCCAAATAGGGCAACAGTTGGAAACACAAATGTCTAAAAATATACTGTAAGAACATAAGTGACCAATAAGATTTTATGTTTTCTTTTATATTTGAATTTTTTTTAATCTTATGAGAAAATCAGCTTATGGAGTATCAGAAAATACAAGCAAACAAAATAAGATTTTAATGCCTACTGATTAATCACACCCATCTGATTGCTGGGAAAAATATAAACAACCTCAGATATGCAGATGACACCACCCTTATGGCAGGAAACGAAGAGGAACTAAAGAGCCTCTTGATGAGGGTTAAAGAGGAGAGCAAAAAAGTTGACTTAAAACTCAATATTCAAAAAACCAAGATCATGGCATCCGGTCCCATCACTTCATGGCAAATAGATAGGGAAAAAGTAGAAACAGTGACAGGTTTTATTTTCTTGGACTCTAAAAATTACTTCGGACAGTGACTGCAGCCATGAAATTAAAAGACACTTGCTCCTTGGCAGAAAAACTATGACAAACCTAGGCAGTGGATTAAAAAGCAGAGATGTCACTTTGCCAACAAAGGTCCATATAGTCAAAGATACGGTCTTTCCAGTAGTCATGTAGAGATGTGAAAGTTGGACCATAAAGAAGGCTGAGTGCTGAAAAATCAATGCTTTTGAATTGTGGTGCTGGAGAAGACTCTTGAGAATCGACTGGACTGCAAGATCAAACCAGTCACTCCCAAAGGAAATCGACCCTGAATATTCACTGGAAGGACTGATGCTGAAGCTAAAACTCCAATACTTTGGCCTCCTGATGTGAAGAGTTGATTCACTGGAAAAGACCCTGATGCTGGGAAAGATTGAGGGCAAGAGCAGAAGGGGGCAACAGAGGATGAGATGGTTAGGTAGCCTCACTGACTCAATGGAATGAGTCTGAGCAAATTCCAGGAAATAGTAAGCACAGGGAAGCTTGGCGTGCTATAGTTCATGGGGTCACAAAGAGTTGGACACGACTTAGCAATTGAACAACAGTATAAATAACACATACATATACATTCTCACATTTATTCATTTACAAGACTTTTATTTTCTACAGAAAATGGGACAGCACATGTGCTTTTTAAAAGAAAAAATCAACTTAATGACGTATAACTGACATGCAATAACATGTGCTCATTTTAAGCATACAGTTGATTAATTCTGATAAATTTAGAGACCCTTATAACCACCACCATAATAAAGATATGGGACATCTCCATCATGTCAAAAAGCTCCTGTTGTGCCCTTTCCTAGTCAATCTCTCATCCTGGGCCACAGGCAGTAATCAGCTTTCTGTCACTATAGATTAACTTTGCTTTTTCTTTGCTTAAGGTTTCATATTCATGGAATTATACAATACAAACTGTTTCTGTGTCTGACTTCCACTTAGCATACTTCCGAGATTCATCCACACCGCTGGGCTCATCAGCATTTCGTTCCTTCTTCATTGCTGAGAAATAGCCCATCCCATGAACGTACCACGATTTGTTTATCTGTTCACCGTTTAAATACGTTTTCACTTATTTTAGACAAAATTTCTAGAAGTGGAATTGACAGGTTGTATGGTGTCACGTCTGACTTTGTACAGAACTTTCAAACTGTTGTTCTGAGTTGATTCCATTTTCTATTCCTTCTCACACCAATGTGTGAGAAGCCCAGGAGCTCCACACTCTCACCAGCATTTTTACTGAGTCTTCAATTTTATGGGTGTGCACTGATACCTCACTGTGGTTTTGATTTGCACTTCTTTTAGAACCACTGATGTTGAACATCTTATCATGTGCTTACTGGCCACTTGTAGAGCTTCTGTGAAATGGCCCTTCAAATCTTTCCCTGATAAAAACATGTGGATTGTTTGTTCTCTTGTTGTGAGACTTCTTTACATATCCTGGGTGCAGGTCTTTATCAGATATATAAAATATTTTCTTCGAGCCTGTGACTTTTTAATTTTTTTATACATCAGTGTCCTTTGAAAAGCAGTTTTTAACTTTGATGAAATCAACTTACCAATTTTCCCTTTTATGGTTTGTGCTTTTTGTATCCTATCGAAGAAATCTTTGCCTACCCCAAAGGCTGTGGAGATTTTCTTTTCCAACTTCTTCAGTCTGGCTTTTATGTTTAGGCCTATGATCCGCCTCAAGTTCGTCTCTGCATGTAGTATGAGGTAACGGTTCTTGGCAGAAATTCACTGACCCCAGGTGCAGATATATTTTAGAACTCTATTCTGTGGCAGTCTACAGTTTACACGTCAGCTTCACATCCTGAGTGTCGCTGAATCATTTCATTCAGTCCTCTGACCCTCTTCACAAGCACATTATGGGGTGGGCTTCTGAGACCTGATTATACCCATTTTATAGATAAAGAAACCTAGACTTGAGGACTGCCACCTTAGGACACCTTCTCAATAGCTGTGGAACCCCGAAATTCTGGCTTTAGTAATAACAGAAAAGTAAAGGCTGACCTGGAATCATCACTTAGCAGTCGGTCCTAACTCTGCCTGTCCATTTCTTGGGTGAGTGATAGGTCACAAAGGTAAATCACAACTGTGCTATGCCTGTCCCCCGCCAGCCCCCCACCAAACCCCAACACACACAGATACGCACATACATACACACAACCCCCGAGAGACGTCTAGGCTGTGTTTGTCTCAGAAGACATCAGTGGCTGGTTAAGAGATGGTGCTTCCTACAAAACCGTTCAGCACTTGCTTCTGGTCCTGTCTCTGGATCACCAGGCTGGCTGACCCTTACTGTGAGCTCCACCCAATGCCCGTCCTCTGGGCAAGGACAGTGCTGGCTCCGGCAGCCAATGGCGCTGGTAACATCTCTGCCCATCCCCGCCCTCCAGGGCTCCTGTTTAACCAGAGGACAGCAGTCACGAGCTCAGCCCCCTGCCCCTCGGTGAGCAGGCACGGGAGCTCTGGTGTCGGGACGGTGACAGCCTCGCAGGCCGCTGGGGCTACGGCTGCGGGGCACTGAGGCTAGGCATGTAGTACGGAGTTCAGAGATCTGAGTAAGGGGCTTCTGACGGCGGACGAGGCGGGAGGCGCTTGCAGAATGAACTTAGAGGAGGGCTTCAACGGTCCCCGTGTGACTTCAGGCAGGTCCCGTGCTCTGGGGGCCGGTATTCCCACCCACGGAAGAGCACGTTAGGTTGGGGGATTTCTGGGGTCCTAGTCAGCTCTGAGTGGACGTGATCCTGGGACCTGGATATGCAAAGAAAGGAGGTCCCACAACAGTGATGCTGGTCGAGGAGGAGGGAGAAGGGCTGATGATCAACAGGGACGGGGGATGAGCAGAAAGCAGGGCAGGGAGGTGTACAACTGCCTCATTTCCTTCAAGGAAGAAGACGGTGAAAGTGAAACTGGCATCCTGGGCTGGGCAGAAGGTGGCAAGGCACCTACTGATGAGGCACCCACAGCACAACTGAGAGTTCTCGACCCGGCCCAGGGCTTCAGGGCTGCAAGCCTTGGCTTCTCCACACGGAGCAAGACTACAGCATCACCTGGATGATGCTGAGGAGAGCTCTGCCACCACCTAACCCCACAAACACAGTATGCTTAAGCACACAAATACTCTGTAACTAAGCATCTTAAATTCTATTTTTCCATGTTCTAGAAGTAGTTCAGTTCAGTTCAGTCGCTCAGTCGTGTCCGACTCTTTGTGACCCCACGAACCGCAGCACACCAGGCCTCCCTGTCCATCACCATCTCCCAGAGTCTACTCAAACTCATGTCGGAGATGCCATCCAGTCATCTCATCCTCTGTCGTCCCCTTCTCCTCCTGCCCTCAATCTTTCCCAGCATCAGGGTCTTTACCAATGAGTCAACTCTTCACATCAGGTGGCCAAAGTGTTGGAGTTTCAGCTGCAGCATCAGTCCTTCCAATGAACACCCAGGACTGATCTCCTTTAGGATGGACTGGTTGGATCTCCTTGCAGTCCAAGGGACCCTCAAGAGTCTTAGCCTCCAATTAAAATAAATAAACTTACAAAAAAAAAAAAAAAAAGAGAGCTCTGCCAACTCTAAAGCCTTCCCTAACAGGACTTCAGTATCATTAGTCATTAGATCCTTTCCAAACAGGAAGAACCACAATACTGCTCCCCCTTAGCTGACCGAGTGGATATCTTCTCTACGTACATGACTGGACACCCACCTCCAACTTGCGTGTGTGTGTGTGTGTGTGTGTGTGTGTGTAGAAGCTGAGCTAACTGGTAGAGATCCATGACACCCACCTCCAACTTGCGTGTGTGTGTGTGTGTGTGTGTGTGTGTGTGTGTGTGTGTGTGTGTGTAGAAGCTGAGCTAACTGGTAGAGATCCATGACACCCACCTCCAACTTGCGTGTGTGTGTGTGTGTGTGTGTGTGTGTGTAGAAGCTGAGCTAACTGGTAGAGATCCATGACACCCACCTCCAACTTGCGTGTGTGTGTGTGTATGTGTGTGTGTGTGTGTGTAGAAGCTGAGCTAACTGGTAGAGATCCATGACACCCACTTCCAACTTGCGTGTGTGTGTGTGTGTGTGTGTGTGTGTGTGTGTAGAAGCTGAGCTAACTGGTAGAGATCCATGACACCCACCTCCAACTTGCGTGTGTGTGTGTGTGTGTGTGTGTGTGTGTGTGTGTGTAGAAGCTGAGCTAACTGGTAGAGATCCATGAAGGGCAACAGGGGTCAAGAGTTGCATCCACGTGCATATGGGAATGAGCCGACATGGGAGAACAGTCACCGCTCTGAAAGAGAGTGCCTGAGAAAGACCTTTCATCTCCCATCACCCAGGCTCGGGGAGCAGGGGGACGGCATGACAGTATTTTCTGGCATGGATTCTTTCAAACACCCAACTCTTAAAACCCTCTGAGTGACCTCGCTGGTGGTTCAGTGGCTGAGAATCTACGCAGGATTGCAATGCCCAGGATGTGGCTTCCATCCCTGGCTGGGGAACTAAGAGCCCACATGCTGTGGGGCTGCTAAGTCCCTGTGGTAACTCCTGAAGCCGGTGCTCTGGAGTCCACAACTAGGGAGTCTGTGCCCTTGCAGGAACCATCCCGCATGATGCAACTAAGGCCTGACACAAGCAAATAAATAAAAACAAACCAAAAGACCCCAAATCTTCTGAGCTACACCAGCCTGGATTTCTGCTTTGGGAAAGCAAATGACCCTGATAACTCCACTAGGACTTTGAATGACCCAGTGTCAGTCCGTGAGGGCTACTGAGCAGGGTTCCTCATGGGGCTGGCAACGGGGTGTGCGTGGGACACCAGGACCTCTCTTAGGTTCAGAGCATCAGTCTGAAGACAGAGTATCCTGTCCCCCAGCTTTGCTGTGAGTCAAAGAATTCTGTACTTATTCTGAATTTCACAAAGTATTAAAGGTGATATGATATTCATGCTTGTCAAAGGGGAGTTGGCTGAGAGATTCTGGTACAGTGCCATCGTGGATGGATCAGGTAATCGGGGTCGAGTCCCGGTCTACTCACTTTTCAATTGTGCCTTTCAGCAAGTCTTTCATCTCTCCGAGCTTCCTCGTGTATAAAATGACGGACAATCATATCCACCTCTGAAAAGGGAAGATGAGCGACAAAGCCTTCCTAAACCTGCGGAGTGAAGGGCCGTGCCTGCAGCAGGGTAGAGGACTCCTGACCGTATAAACGCACGCGGGCTGGGGCAGGGCGGAGGTGCGCTGAGGAAGGTAGAGTGGGTGGACTGAGCTATCAGAAAGCCTTGAGATGCTGCCCATCTCTCCAGGCTGTGTGACACAAGCAACTGCTTAACCATACTTCTCTCTAAAGGGGAGAGCACCGAAACCTCACAGAACTGTCAGGATTAAAGGAGCTGTCTGAGACGGGCCACAAGTAAGTGTTAGAATGACTAATGTTAACATCCTGGCAGTTTACTCCAGTCTTCCGTGCTTCTCTGCTCCTTAATTTCAGCTTAGTTCTGGAAGCTGTGAATACTACTCCTATGGGCAAAGCTCCATCCTAGGTCCAGGAGGCAGGAGTTAATATGCCAGAGGCTGGGAGCTCAGGCTGGGCTCTACATCCTTCCCAGATCTGTGGTCTTACTGTCACCTGCTGCGGCTTAAGACAATGAAGGGAAGTTAAACTTAAGACCCACAGACTCATGTAGTCCACTTTGGAAGGATCTGCATAAAAATGGCCAAATAGGCAAAAGTTTTAGTGCCTGGAATCGGTGAGCATCAGTTATGTCTCAGAGCATGACGGAGTCTATCTTTCCTAAATCCAGTGGACAGAGTCATCAGGTCTTTCTGGAAAGGCTGCTCTTCCCTGAGAAACACATGTACCAACCACACAAGATGGAATGATCTACTTTACCAGATGGCAAGCTTTCACAACACCGAACAGAACTCAACTGAACTTCTCATTCCACAAGACTCAATAAGCCTGACACTCGTTTTAGAGAACTTCTTGCTGGTACAGTCATTTCATTAAAACACTTCTGGCATATAGACAGACATGACAAATCACAACCTGAAACTCCATCCTCTGAAGAACCTCAAAGAACAGTACAGTGGTGTAGCAGAACCCAGGTGGAACTTCTGTAGTAATTTCTGATATCCCCAAAGTGCAAAAATAGCTAGCATTTACATAGCCCATACTGTGTGCCAACTACTATTTTAAGTACTTTACATATATATGATAACTCATCACAACCCTATGAGGAAAGTACAATAGTTACTCCATTTACAGACGAAGAAGCTGAGCCAGAGATCAAGCAATTTGCCTAAAGTCACATCGGTTCCTCAGGCTCTCAGGTCTTTGCTCTTAGAGTTGATTAATGTGGAGCCTTTGGCCAGTGATCTTTATTATTTTTTAAAAATGAATTTTGCTTTAAAGATACACTGAAAGCTGCTTTGTTTATTTGTACTTAGGTGGTGGCGTGGTATCTGGCTCTTGCAACCTCATGGACAGCAGCCCACGGGCTCCTCTGTCCATGGGATTTCCCAGGCAGGAATACTGGAGTGGGTTGCCATTTCCTCCTCCAGGGGAACTTCCCAACCCAGGGGTCGAGGCTGCATCACCTGCACGGGCAGGCAGAGTCTCTGCCACTGAGCCGTCCATCATGGGAGCCCCATGCACTCAGACCAGCGGGTAAATAACCATCTTTAAGACTGCTGAGTGCTATGAGAGCGTCAGAAAAGGTGGACGGGGAAGGCTGCTTCCAGTTCGGGAGTTGGGTGGAGCATCAAGGAAAGCTTCCCAGCAGTGGCATCTGAGCTAGGCCTTGAAGGATAAAAAAACACTACTGCCTTACATTCAGTAGGTGCCTACTTAATAAAATACAAATATTAATGAAGCTGACGACTCAGATGACACCAGGAAACAAAAGTCTGTTACTCGCTCAGTCGTGCCCAACTCTTTGTGACCCCACGGACTGCAGCGCCCCCAGGCGCCTCGGTCCATGGGATTTTCCAGGCCAGGATACTGGAGTGGTTTGCCATTTCCTTCTCCAGGGGATCTTCCTGACCCAGGGATCAAACCCAGGTCTGCTGCACTGCCCTAAACAAAATATATACCACATGCGTGACAACAGCCATTCATTCCAGTATCCAGTTACTCTAGTTTCTGACTTAAGGCTTGGCTGTCTACATTCCTAATACAACACAATAGATCACGGAGGCTGAAATCTAGTATTTTTTTCTCTTCCCATGATAAATATCTTTTAATATCGTATCTGTGTGCAAAACACAAATCATCTTTGTAAAAAGACAAAAAACACAGCGCATTCTTGCTATGGATCCAGGCAAAGGTATGACTAACAAAAATTTCCTCACAGAGGTCACTGAACACTGAGGGGGACTGATTCTGGGAACTACAGTAATTGTCTTCTCATGAAGCCAAATTAATCAACCTTGATGATACACTTTAAGTATTAAAACCAAATAAGGCACAGTATGACTCAAAGTTTGTAAGTAGACTAACAGTAATCTAGAGAACATGTAATTAAAATATTCTGCTGAACAAGGAACTGTACCACATTGGTAATACTCAGAATTATTATAGCATAAAAGATATTGTTTTTCTGAAAAAGTAGTCTGGGAGGTATGGGGTAGAGGAAAGTGACTCAGATTCAAGTATATTTAAAAAACTTTTCTTCTGTACTAGACACTAGGTTTTTTTCTTTGGTTTCAAAACTGGGTGTATCACCTTCAAATGTGATATTAATGAATACAGCATAAAGACTTAAAAAAAAACACGATTATACCAGCAGTTTGGTGACATACTGGTAAAGCTGTTCGGTAAATGCCTCAGGGGAAAACGTCTCTTTCACCCTGTTTCTCCCAGCTAGTCCCATTGTGGCTTTTAAGGAAGGTTCATGGATGAACTTTTCTATTGCTTCTGAGAAGTGCTCTGGGTCAGGGTCACACAGAAATCCTGTGACACTGTGGACGATGGACTCCAAGGGCCCGCCTGAATTAACAGCGATGACTGGGCACTGCATGTACATGGCCTCCAAAGGAACGATGCCAAAGTGCTCATTGCTCGGTGTGTAAAGCACACACGTGCAGCCTCGGAGGAGTGAGATTTTCTGTTCGTCGGAGCAAGACCGTAGGAAGGTCACACACTGACCCAGGTCAGACTGCTGGGCCATTTTCTTCAATTCCTGGTAGTGCTGTACGTTCTCCGGGACTCTCTCATCATAACCACCGGCAATGATCAGATGAACTCCGTCCCAGTCTTGGGACGTCAATCTTCCACGCAGCTTTACAAGGGCTTCTAGGGCCAAAGTCAGATTTTTCTTCCTTTCATATCTGTTGATGGAGAGGAATATGAATTTTTTCCCCTGGGGGACGATGTCATCAAGCTTTTCAGGAATAGCAGAATCAAAGCTGACGACATTCAGAGATGGGTAGAGGACGGCAGGGTCTATGTGAGACAGGGACTTGAACGTTTCCTTGAAAATGGCAGCTGTGAATCGGCTGTTGACCAAGATGCAGTCTGCCATGCCCGTGGTATACTCCTCTATCCAGTCAATCGGGGCCCTGTATAGGCGTTTAATAAAAGAGTCTCTCCTGGTGAGAAGCAGATCTGGGAAGTGACAGTAAAACAGGATCTTCTTACGCCGTCTGGCCAGCTTGAACACGGGGATGCAGGCGGACACCTAGCCAAAGCAAAAATCAGGAGATGAAGTGACCGGCCAACTAAACTTCAGCCAAACCAAACGAACAGATGCCGGCCCTGCCGCCTGGTTCATCAGCCCCTTGTAGGCAACGTCCGCTTTTGCTTCGCATTCCCCCAGCCTCTCACCTGGGACAACGCCTGGTGTGCAGAAGGCTGCGAGACATTTTCTGGACACATGCTAAATATTTAAAGTTGCAAGTCCAGTGGTTTCCTCTAGAACAACACTGTCCAATGGGGATAAAAAAGTCTAGTAACTACGCAACAACTTTTTAAAGGTTAATTTTAATGTATCCTAAAATATTATCACTTCAAACATAATCAATAGTTAAGAAGTTAATGAGGTCTTCTATTCTTTTTTTCACATTAAATATTTAAAATCAGGAGTGTATTTTACTCTTAAAATACATCTCAGTTCAGACTGGCCACATTTCAAGTGTTTAATAGTCATCCAGGGCTAGTGGCTACCACACTGGAGTCACTCCAGAATCTACCTCCTCCTAAGGAACTGAATGAATGAACTATAGTTTAGTGTAGTTTAGAGTGGAATCAAGATCGCCAGGGCCTGAATTTCAGCTCTGCTAGCTAGCTGTAACTTACCTCTCTGTGGGCCTTCTTCTGTAAGGCGGTGACAATCATAGTTTAAAAACTATATATCGTTTTTGTCATTATTAAGTGCACTGGTGTTATGTAAAACCTGTAGGAATTTAGCACACACTCTGTGCTCTGCTGCTGCTGCTGCTGCTAAGTCGCTTCAGTCGTGTCTGACTCTGTGTGACCCCATAGACGGCAGCCCACCAGGCTCCGCCGCCCCTGGGATTCTCCAGGCAAGAACACTGGAGTGGGTTGCCATTGCCTTCTCCGACTACGTGCTCAGTACTTACTGAAATGTTAACCATAATCGTCACAAGAGACTTTCCTTCCTGTTGAGTCATCTTTACAAGTCACTTAATCTCTAGCTCACTTAACACCTGAAAAAGGTGAGCTTTATGGATATTGAGAGATTTATCCAAAGCTACTTAGAAAGCAGCAGATATGGAACTAGAATCCAGGCTGGCCAAGCTGTTTATCCACTACAGTCTCAGCTGCCCGATGCTTACTGACTAGCTTTATGGATGTGGATTGCTTGGCAAATGCCCATGTTTCTCAAAAGGAAGTAACCTGCACATAAGCCAGGATGACAAGAGTGACCCAGAAGTAACAATTAACACAGACACAGACATGGGGCCGTTTCTACCTGTCAGTCTGGCAAAGATTAAAGTAGTTTACAACAGCCAGTGTGGGGGAGAGCAGAGTAAGAGGCTCTATCACCGCGGGAGGCCGGAATGACACAGCCTCTCGGGAAGGCACATTTGGCAAGCTACTGTCATCTAAGACACACAACCTCTTGACCTACCAGTTTTATTTCTATGAATTTCAAAGACAATGCCTGCAGAAATACAAAAAAATAAAGATATAAGGATGTTTATTATGTTTACTACAACCCTGAACTGGGACTTCTCGGTGGTCCAGTGGTCAAGACATTGCTCTTTCAATGCAGGGGGTGTGGGTTCCACCCCTCGTCAGGGAACTAGATCCTACATGTTGTGCAGTGAGGCCAAAAAAACACACAAAAAAGCCAAAACTGATTTATTCACACACAAAAAACTGGTCACGTTGCTACTGTCCTTTAGCAGAAAAATGTATAAAGTATGATACGGTCAAACAAAAGCAAATTTTCCAGTCATTATGAAGAATGAAGTGAATCTGTAATATTGATGTGTAAGGATGGCCTAAGCAAAACTTCTTGGTGAAAAAGAGTAAGCTGACCAAGAGTAGGGTGTGTCATAATCCTAGTTATAAACAAAAAGATGCCTCTATAAACAGACATCACATGCTAGTACAGCCACAATTTCTGAATGCATACGGAAACTGTTAACAGTGTCTGTCTTTAGGGAGTGGAACCAGGGTGGGGTTTTTACATTAGTCTTTCACGGTATTTGAATTTTCAGTCCTGAGTAAATGTTACTTTTTAAAATAAAAAAAATTTTTTTTGGGGGGGGAGACATAAAAAGGGTCTAGAATAGCTAGAGTCCAGATCCAGGTAAAGGGCTTGGACTTTTCTCCAAAGGCTAATAAAGTTTTAACAGGGACATGACATGTTGAGCTTAGGGTGTTTAAACACATTACACTACTGAGGAACAGAGTGGCTTGACAGCGGAAGTTATAACGGGGTGTGTGTAGCCTGGAGGTGGTGTCAGCAGGAATAATGCCAACAGGAAAGGCATACAAGTTACTGAGAGGTAAAACTTGACTGAAGGCTGGTTTCTAACATTTGCGTTTCTTAGAGCGAGCACCAAGGCCCATATGCTTCACAATCACCCGATGATCCAGTGAAAATGCACATTTCGGGGGCACACCTCAGGGGCCCAGGATGAAAACTCCAGAGGGTGGGGCCAAGTAATCTGCCGCTTCAGCACGTCCACACTCAAGTTCAAGCTCCATGGCGTCACTCCCACGCTAACCTCTCCAGATCAGTTCCCACCTCTCCGAACCACCGGCCGAGAGAGGTCAGCAGGGGTCCAGGGGGGCGGGGGGCACCTGGCAGGTGTGAGTCAGCGGGAACCGCGAGGGTCGGGCGTGGCCGCCTCACCTGGTCGCACACGACCACGTCGAACTCCTCATCGCCCAGGAACAGCACGTAGAGAGCCAGGAAGATCATGCGCACGTAGGCGCAGACGGCGGCGCCGCGGCCGCCCCAGCCCAGGCTGCGAGGCAGCCAGTCCCCGGCGCAGCGCACCGGCAGCTCGCGGCTCTCCGCGAAGCAGTGGCCCGGGTCGTAGTGCGCCGTCCAGATCTTCACGCGACACCCGCGCGCCTGCAGCGCCAGCGCGGCGTCCAGCACCAGGCGCTCGGCGCCGCCCACGCCCAGGTCTGGGTGCAGGAACAACACGGTCGGCTTAGGAGCCGAGTCGGCATCTTGGCCCGGCTTCTCCGCCATGGCCCGGAAGCCACGCCCGCGCCACCAGCCCTGCGAAGGGCTTCCGCGCAGGCTCCCTGGTCCGGCTTCCCAGCCGGCCCTCGCGGCGCGTGCGTCGGTTAGGCCACATCAGCGCCAATCTGTGGGTGTCTAGTAGCTGCCGGAGGAAACGTCTCGCCTGACCATGGCTAGATCTTCCCATTGGCAGAGACCTGGTTCTAGGAAGGACGTTGTGACCCACGGGGAAAATACAGGAGGCCTGCAGTTCCCATACGGCCGCTCATCAACCCTCTCGGAGCAGAACTGCTGCGGGCATATCGCGGGACAGCCCAGGCGTCCCTGGACTCAGCGAGGGCCCCGCCAGCAGGTCTCGGGGCGGGACCTGGGTTAGCTCTCTGGCTGCGAAGCTCTGCCGCTCCTCCGCAGTTCACTCCAGCTCCCGGCCGCCCTCCTGTCTTCAACATGGTATGTGGCCCCAGCCTCCCTCCTTGTCCCGCTTCCTCCCGGGCGCCCCGGTTCCTGCCTCCCGCCGTTTCCTCGCCTTCCCCAGCGCCCCCGTGCGTGTCCCGGCCTCGGCCGTCAGGGCCCGGAACCTGGGGGCTGTCCGGCCGCGCTCACCAGCCTCTCCTTCTCTTCCCTGCAGCCTGGCCCGACCCCCAGCGGCACTAACGTGGGCTCCTCGGGGCGCTCTCCCAGCAAAGCGGTGGCGGCCCGGGCGGCGGGCTCCACGGTCCGGCAGAGGTGAGGATCTTTGCGAACTTCTCGGCTGCGGGCTCCTAGGGATGGGGCCCAAGAATTCGTTGGTCTTGAGAAGGAGACCCCGGAATGTTAAGATCTATCAGGGCAAAACGAGCTTCTTGTAATGTGGCCATGCGGGTAAAAAAGTTTTTGGTCTTTAATGTCTCGAGAGAGAGACAACATTTTCTTTGCTCAGTTTTGAGGATCACTCTTGAAAAAGGAGAGTTAAACTGGAGTAAGGTCACAGCGTTGAGAAAACTGACGTCCTTAAACTGGTATCTTTAGACCTGAGCCTGGCACGTTTCTATCTGGAAGTCCCATACACACCCAGTCAAACAGACTCGTTCAGCGCGCAGTTCAGCCTCCTTTCACCTCAGCTCCCGCCCCTAATTATGTCTCCCTGCGTCCTTATGGTACTTTTCGCCCAAAACCAGAACTTCAGCATCATCTTGGATTTTTTTTAATGCTCAGTCTTTATTCAATACATTTATATTGCACACTAAAACCTTCTCGTCAGTTCTTTGCTTCTCCGTTTTCTGCTGCCTCAGTTTAGCCCTCAGTTTCTCTCATCTAGAGAAATTTTCCGCCTAACTCGTCTCCTCTCCAGGTAATTTGCACTCTGAAGTGTCCTCCTCTCTGATTCTGTCACACTGTTGATTAGCTTCAGTGTTAGTTTCTTGTTGCTTAAACACTGCAGGGGCCGGGGAGAGGGTTACCAAGACTCTTTGTGGTGCTTTTTTTCCCTCCAGTCTAACTGATTCTCTTCTTTCTTTATTTATGATCTAGCAACAGTGAGTTATTACTGTTTTCTGAACTCACTGTACATCCATTCCCACCCCCCCTCCGAGTTTCTGTATATCTTGAAGACCAGGCTCAGAGGTTATTTCCACTAGAGGCCTTCCTAGCTCCAAAGGCAACAGTAGCTGCTAGTCTTCTGTTTTACTCCCAAGCATTTTGTTCATGCCCTTCTAACAGCATTTGTGTTTCCATATTTATCTCCTGCCTTAGACTTTGATAGAAACTGCCTGTTGTCTCTGTCTTACCATAAAACAACAGATGAGTGAAGGAAGGATTCACACCACCCTGTAGTCTTGGGATTTTTTTTTTTTTTGGAAGGGGGGTTGTTATCTAGAGAGGAAAAGAACTTGAACAGATACATGAAAACTGTCCTCAAGGAGGTGACGAGGGATGAGGCTTTCCTTATTGACTACAGTAAATCTAAAACTGATGATATGAACTCACCTGAGACAGATTTCATCTTAGAGCAAAAAAAAAAAAAAAAACTTTAGTGGAACTGTCAGAAGTGCTAAGATGATCCTGACTCATTGTGCCCCGTCATCAAGATGTTCACGGCCAGGCAGGGACGGACCAGCTGTGCTGTGGGTTATTCGGTCCTGGGGTGCTGTCTTGTTTCCACCCTGGGTTTCCGAGAGTCTTGGTACTGGAATGGAAAACATGTACGGTAGGTACAGTTCCTTGGGGAATGGGTCTAGTTAATGAGAATTAGTAGTATTGTGGCAGGGAAGTTGGGCCATCTGAGAACTTTCATAGGGCAAAAAAAAAAGAAATCATGTACTTATTAAATACAACAAAATTATTTACTTAACAAAAATGAAATAACTGCTGCACAAGTGAAATGGAGAAATAAACATTGGAGGACGTATGTCGCCTATGAAGTTGTGGGTGTTGGTGTCATCTTTTAGAATTCCGTGTGGCTGGTTCCAGTGTAACTAGACAGACCATGGTTGTATTGAGAGACCCTACAGAGTTCCCTGCTAGAATTTTGGTACTCTTTTAAGTGTTACTTCATGAGTGTGATATAATAGATATTGGCTGTCTATAAGTCTGTTCCCTTTTTGTGAGTTTGTAAGAAAAAGTTGAAGCTAATAGTAATAGTGCTATGCATTAGATAGCTCCCAGATTTGCAGTTGGTCTCCATGTTCAATGAGGTAATAGAGGTAGTACCTTGGAGAAGAAACTCTGGGATTTAAGGTCAGGACAGGGTTAGAGTCCTGTCTCTGTTGTTACCATATAAAAGGAAGTTGCTAGGATGAAGAGGAACAATAATGCATTACAAACTGTGAAGCTGTAGAAGCTACGGTATTCAGGATTATTGGGAGTCAGGGATAGTAAGATGATGGACTGGCCAGGGGTATTAAGGAAGTGATCACATGGATACTTGAGGGTGCATGCCAGGCTCTGTTCCTGTCATGAGGCTGCATCTGTGGAGAAGCTAGGTAGGGTTTGACCTTTGAACCTTACATTCCAATGTAAGAGACCATAGCCAAGGCACATAGATAATTTCAGGCAGTCGGGGCAAGAAGAAAAGTTGGGTGTAGAATAGAGAGTGGGAAGGGATAGGGTGTTCAGAGTAGGTGACACGTGACTTGAAACCTAAAAGAGACGAGGGAGGAGATGATGCCCCGGAACAGCCAGAAGACCACCAAGTTAGAACAGAGTGTGTTAAACGCTGGTGACGGAAACCATTGTGTTAGGGTATAGAGGAGCCAGTGACACAGTGGCCAGAAAGAAAGGGTAAAGTAGACCCCAAAGAAGTTTAGTTTAAAATTAAAGTGTCCTGTGTGCCAGCAGATGTAAGAAATCTTCAAAGAGGCTAGACTGATTCCATGAGGGGGTGGGGGGCTCCTTGAGATGCTGAAGACAGGAACTGGAATCGGGGGGAAGTGGGAGCCGTAGAAAGTACACGGGTCCTAGTCTTGGCTCAGTGGAAGACTTGTCAGGTCCACATTGGGTTTCTCATCTTGTTCAGATTTCAGGTGCTTACTCCACCGAGTAGATGATGTGTATCTGTATGTGAAAGATCTTCTGGGTATGAATTAGTCTGTAAATCCCTGTGTAATTATATTTACAATCAGTTTTGCCGTAGAAACAGTCATACAAATGGAGTTAGAACTTCGCAGCTGACCACATGGCCCATGATTGACGTGTCTGAAATACAGTCTTTTGAGCACAGTGCGCCTACATCACTGTTGTTAGATTTCTAACATGAACGCAGCTCTTTTTGCCAGAACCCGCGCTGGAGCCGTGACTCCATCCTTCACTCGGCGCCGCAGGGCCGGCTCCCAAGTGCTTCCTGCATTCAGAGTGTGGGGTGAGGTCCATGGTAGGGCGAGGTGGGAGCAGGATCGGAGTTCGGAGGACAGTGGGAAGAGATGGTGGGGGTAGGGTGTTCACTTTTGGTCTCTCCCTGTATGCCCGTCTTCTCAAAAGTCCAGAGCCAGCAGCCCACAGATAACTGGAACAGGATTTTGAGGATTCGGTTAACAGTGGGGGCAGTGATAAAACAGGGCTTTCTCTCTCTCCTCTTCCTCTCGCCTTCCCTAGAACTTAGAAGTTGGTGATAAATGGGCTGAAGAAGGTTTCTTGTGACCTCTCTCACACTTACTCCCTCTTTTCAAGGGGTCCCACTCTCACTCTGGAGTGGGGATGGAAGTGGAACTGGAGGAGGAGCTGCTGGGGAGGGTTTCCAGCGCCCCGGGCGGGGCGGCGGGAGTCCCTGGTCCCTTCCAGCCGGTGGCGTTGGTGCTGTCCACGCTTCTGTGTGCTGAGGCTGCCCGCCCCCCACGGCTCACTTCACAAGCCTGGTGCCCCTTGGGGGGGACGAGCTCTGGTTGGGTATTTCCTGCGTTTTTCACATCCTGCCTCTGTCTGAGATCTGTGATCAGTATATCAAAATAACAAAAACAGACTACAAAATAAATTTTCAACAAATGTGTGCTCTGTTTTGAGACCTGGATTACAACTTTTTTTTTTGGTCTCTTGTAGAAAATACAGTAATTTGAAAAGATTTTAAAGCAGTCATTTTTAAATCTTAATAGTTTTCTGGGTTATTATATGCATCAGCCTATGGCAGGCACTCAAATTCTTAATGGTTATCATGATCAGTGGAGTCAAAGCAAAACTTCGGAAGGTATTAGCAAAGAAAAAGTTAATTTTTTGGTTCTTTAAAAATATAATGGTAGCGTATGCCATAATGTTCTGATCAGGGTTTCCAGGAAAAGGCCGTCCGTAACGTACTTTTTTCTCTCACAGGAAGAACGCCAGTTGTGGAACGAGGAGCGCAGGCCGCACGACCTCGGCGGGCACCGGGGGGATGTGGCGATTCTACACCGAGGATTCCCCAGGGCTCAAGGTGTAAGTCTTGGGAGCAGACCGTGCTTCTGTCCGGCATCGCAGAGCCTTTCGGCGGCGCTGTGTCTCTGCCCCCAGTGGGGTTTGCTCTGATGAGGGTGATGATACGCAGCTGCTTTCTTTGCGCCAGGCGGGCTGGGTTTGGTTTGTTCATGTACCGGCCAGTTACTTTAGGGCTCAGAATGACATCCGTTCACGAATTGAGTGAGAGCAGGGGGACACCTTCATGTAGCTCTGTCAGAGTAAATGATGGGAACAGGGAGAACTGGAGGGAAAATGGCTTAATTAGATGAAATTGCTCTTCATTTGCTGTTCTTGTCCCACACTGAGAAATAGGACTAACCATCTGAATAGGAGCTGGGTGATTTTTCAAAGCTCTCCTGGAGGCATAAGCTGATATTATTACAGCCTAATGGGAGTTTCTGCATTAGGTTGTGCTGAAAAGTTCTTAGGCCTCCTTGCCTTTGGTGGGTGGTGATTGGACCCCTGTCACTTTCCAAGTTCTTATGCCTGGGACTGCTCCCCACGCCTTGCTCACTTCCCTTTCTGGTACCTTGTGGCGGACCTGACCCCGCAGGTGTCTGACCGGGTGGACTCCTGGGCCCCGCTCTCTCTCTCTGTTAGTAGCTCAGTCGTGTCTGACTCTTCGCAACCCCATGGACTATAACCTGCCAGGCTCCTCTGTTCATGGGATTCTCCAGGCAAGAACACTGGGTGGAGTAGGTTGCCATTCCCTTCACCTGGGGATCTTCCCGACCCAGGAATCGAACCTATACCCAATCTCGCACATTGTGGGCAGATTCTTTACCATCTGAATCATCAGAGAAGCTGTTTCCTGACTAAATTCAGGGGATGAGGAATTGGAATAATGACAGCAACTCCCATTTGTATAGATAGCACCTCAGGTTCAGGGAGGCAAAGCTACTTGTCAGAAACCAGCAGCCAGCCAGAGATGGAAGCAGCTCTTGTGACTATTAAATTCCATGCCATCTGTTTGGCAACACAGAAGACAAAAATCAGCTTTATTTGGGTTAGTTTATTTAACTGGACCAGTAGCTTGACCTGGATCACAAATTTAATTTAGGAAGACTTCCCTAGAATTCTTGAGATTTGGTTTTATTTATCGAATTTTTTTTTTTTTCTGTTACGATGAAGACTTGTGAGAATGTATTTTAAGGAAGTAATTTCTCGAGGTTGGGGGTATGTGAATTCTGGTCCTTGCTAGAGGTAATTTTTCTGAGCATTTCAGAGAGAGAGTTTGAAACCCGTTGCTCTTCAGGGTATCCTTGGTATAACATTTTAACCCTTCTCGAGGAGGTAAAACAACTGTCCTTACATGGGTGAGTCTGACTGATGCTTGCTTTGGGCTCTTGTGCAGTGGGGCTTGCCGCTGCTGTGAGTCCTCCCGGGGAGCGACAGAAGCCAATCCTTTGAAGTGTCATAAACCGCAGTGTTGTCATCCCACAGAGAGAGGTTTGTGGTGAAAGGACACAGATCCACATCTTGGAGCTTGTTGGCTCTTCCTGGGAGTTAGGAATTTTTTCAGGTTGATAATGATGGCATTTCCTGGGAGCTTACTAGCAGCCTGACTGGTGTATGAATGTATTTAATAGCTCAGCAACCCTATGAGAGAGATGCTGTGACTATCCCCACTTTACAGATGAGGAAACCGAGGCTTGGAGAAGGTGAGTCACAGGGCCACAGTCGCAGCTTGTGAGGGCCAGAGCTGGTCTCCTGACTCCAGCGCCCGGACTGTGAGCGCCGCCCTCTCAGCTTCACGCTCTCTGGCTGATGTTACTGTAATGGCGCTTCATAGTGAGGGAGTGTGATCCAGCGCATGGTGATGGTGATGTCTTCCTATGGACTTTTAAAATTGCTTACTCTCATAATTGTACAAATTTTGGAAGAACAACATGGTGTACCAAGGACTTGGATCCCTGTGCATTGATTATTGTCCACTAGTGGATTGACGTTAGCCTGCTGCTCCGCTGGGTTATTCTGCTGCCTTCATTATAAAGATTCCTGGGGTCTTTGTCCACCACCAGCTATATCTGGGAGGTGAAGTGACATCTTGAATTCTCCAAAACTGGTGTTGACAAGAAGAGTCAAAAAGGCGAGGCCCTTAACCTTTGACTGAAGTCAGCATTCACAGCTTGCATAAAACCAAGGAGTTCTATCTTTAAGAAACCCATGTACTAATTCTTAACCTGAAAAACATTTGATTTAGGGAAGGGCTGATGAGTAAAATCTGTTGAGACTTCCTTTCTTTATGGTAAACTAATAAAAGTCAAACTTTTTATGTTGCCTAGAATGTTTGTTCCTTAAATATGGGAACCTTTTTAAAGCAGTAAAATGAGTGATGTATGGAATCAGAAAAGCTGAGTTCAGATCCCTCCTTTCCATTCTGGCTCTGTTTTCTGAGGCAAGTAATCTCTCTGAGCCTCAGTTTTTCTTCCTTATGAAAAGAGGTGAATATTTGTTTCGCCTGTGTCTTGAGTTTGTTGATCATATGGGATCATATATTTAAAAATACTTCATAACTTACAATGTGATATTCATCTTTGAATGCCTAGTTTATTATACTTAGACAATGAAGGTTGTCTTTATTAATTTGAAATAATAGTTTGATAATTGGCTCATTTGCACTTAAAGAGTTTGCGAAAATTGTTAAATTACTTTTAATTATGGAAAAATATCAAATGCACAAAATCAGAGAGACTAGTGTCTCTGAGACAGATCCTTTTATCTGTATATATTTTAGTATGTTTTATTAAAAGATCAGGATTCCTCTTTTCTAAATAACCACAATGCTGTCACCATACCCTCAAAATATCCACAGTAATAATTTTTGGAATATTTTTAAATGATCTAAATTATATTCTTCGCTGGATCTTGGGTGCTTTCCGCTCCCTTTTCCTCTGGGCCGTCTTTAATATTACAGATATTATAATGTATTACTGCTGAAACTAAGCATGCCTTCTTTTCTTATTTCCAGGGGCCCTGTTCCAGTATTGGTGATGAGTCTTCTGTTCATCGCTTCTGTATTTATGTTGCACATTTGGGGCAAGTACACTCGTTCATAGATTCGGCTACATCCATCTGTCTGTCATCTGAAGAAGAAAGGAAAAAATCCCAACATATTTTGGACCAAAAACATAGTGATTTTCTGTTCATGAAGAAGAAATTTTCTTCAAGCTTACTGTTTTACAGGGAACTTAATGAGAATTAAAGAATCAATTTTTTTTCTATGGCTAATAAACTTTTTAATTCATTTATACCAAGTCTTCATTGCTGATGCCTGACGCTAGGGCACTTAGTCAGTCTGCCTTTAGATTTACAAGTAAATACGTAGAAATCGTTTTGTGGAGTTTTTTTTTTTTTGATTGGATTGACAGTTTCTCACATGACCATGTAGTCATTCAAATCCAAGATGCTGTAATTGGCCTTGGTTTGTTTTCTTTTAGGTATTTCCGTCCTGATGATTGTCATTTTGAGTGTTCTGTGGTTTTCAAGGAGTGTGCCTATGACTCCATCAGGCAGATCTGTGTTCAGAGGCAGCTGGTACCCAGCGGAATCGTCATAGAAATCATCCAGAAATCTTGGATGAAATGTTTGCTCATTCTGTTCTTTGTCTTTAAAGCCACAGATAATGTTTTTGCCTTTTCTTTCTTTCAGTTCTTAATTCTGTGAGTCTAGATGAGGGGCTTCAATCTATTTTATCACTTGTCGATAAGCCCCTTTTGAAATAATTCATTTGATAAATTGGATTTCTCATATAAAATTTTGTTTCATTTTGAAAATTAAAGACCTTAATAATCAGTGTGAGATACCAGAATTTCTAAACTGAGTTCTTACGATTCTAACCAAAAATGAAAATTTTTGAAGTGTCACTTAGCTTATATCACCTTCTGGCTATCAGCCTTCAGTTTCTGATGGACCCTAGGAAATACCAAGAGTAGCTCAAAGGTGTACACTCCGAGTCTAGGACTCTAAGCCAGAATTTCTAAAGATTAAGAGATCCGTGTGAAACACCCTAGTTGTCCAGTAGAATGTAAAACACCCCAGTTGTCCAACAGAATCACAAAATGATAAAGAAGTATATTCGTTTTAAAAAACTGGTAATTTGGAAAACATCTTTCTCTAAGCTTATTAAAATTTTTTTAGAAGAGGTAAGCAGTTTCATAAGTGTTTTTCTTAAATCCTGGCTGAAAGTAATTTCAGGTCCAAAGTGCCAAATTTAAGTGGTGAAAGTGTATATCTTTAAAAATGACTTCCTCAGGCGATACATAGTGAAGTGAAGTCACTCATTCGTGTTCGACTCTGCGACCCCGTGGACTGTAGCCCACCAGGCTCCTCCGCCCATGGGATTCTCCAGGCAAGAATTGCCATTTCCTTCTCCAGGGGATCTTCCCGACCCAGGGATTGAACCCAGGTCTCCTGCATTGCAGGCAGACGCTTTAACCTCTAAGCCACCAGGGAAGCCCTTAGGCAATACATGGGTGAGTGTAAATTCCCAGGTGGCTCAGTGGTAAAGAATCCTCCTGCTAAGGCAGAAGACACAGGAAGCAATGGGTTCGATCCCTGGGTTGGGAAGATCCCTGGAGAAGGGAATGGAACCCACTCCAGCATTCTTGCCTGGGAAATCCCATGGACAGAGGAGCCTGACAGGTCCCCCTAGTCCATGGGGTTGCAGAAGAGTCAGACACGACTGAGTATGTGTGCATGCATACTTTTGTAAATCCTAACAGGTGGCAAATTGGGAAAAAATAATGAAAAACTGATTCCTTCTGATCTTGGGAATTGATTATTGCACGAAATAAGCATCTTCATTTCGAAAGTAAGAGGAAGAAGTCTCAGTTTCATTTGGAAGAAATGAAAGATGATAGGATCTATAGTGGAATTTTTCTTTTTCTGATATTCATGTTGACAGTACCATTAACAGTTAAAAGTCACACATTTAATTTGGAAAAGAAATCTGTTCCTCTTGTCTGGAGGATTTTCTCTGGGGGAGATGCTAAAGCCACTTGGGGGAGCTGTTTGGTTGTGAGGGGTGAATTCTCTGCACAGTTCTGCTGTTGGCCACCTCTGCAGAGGGGTGGTCTCTAGTGGACTGATTACTGAAAGTCACTGACTTCTGAGCCGGTGATTTTTAAGAAAATACTAGTTTTCAGTGGCACAGCAACATGCTTCCTTCAACAGAAGGAACAGTGGGGGTTGGGCATAAAGATGTACAACATCTATTATGTAGCTGTTTTTGGCTCTGATGATACAATGCTAATACCATAGCTGAGAGTCTTAGTGTTCAAGCTGTTCCTTTTTCTTTTTTTCCAATTTTAAAAATTGTGGCAAAATACACATAACATAAAATGTACCACATTGGCAGTTTATAAGTGTGCGAGTCAGTGGTACTGAATACATTAACATTTTTGTGTGACCATCACCACTGTCCATCTCCAGAACTCTTCCATCTTGCAAAATTGAAACTCTAAACCCACTAAATAGTAACTCTGCTCCCCCCACCGCCCTTTCCCTCAGCCCTGGCAACCACCATTCTACTTTCTGTCTCTATGAATTTGACTTTCTAAGTACCTCATGTGAGGAGAATCATACAATATTTTGTCCTTTTATGAATGACTCATTCCACTTAGCATGATGTCCTCAAGATTCATCTGTTTTAGCATATGTCAGAATTTCCTTCCTTTTTAAGGCTGAATAATATTCCATTGTGTGTATATATCACATTTTATGTTCCTTTCTTTTTAAATAGGGATGCTTAGACTTGTTTCTTGAGTCCTAGGGGATCATGAGCCATTTACAGTAATTTCAAAAACCTAACAGATTGGACGTTTACCTGCACTGAGGCTACCTTGGCTCCCCAGATCCTCAAGCTTTCTTGACTATGGGATAGAATTCTAGCCTTTACTGAATAGACACAGCCAGTACATGCTGACAGAAGCTCTTGAGTTTAAAACTGGGAAAGTGAATTACATGATAACTGCGATTTGAGCTGAGCATTTTAAGTCATTGGGGAACAACCATGTTAGGAAAAGGGCCCAGGAGTCCCTAAGGCTAGTGAAGGAAGGAGAGACTGAGGTTTCTGGGCCCGACAGTGCCTTGAATGCCTTCCAGTAAAACAGTAGATGAGAAGAAATCTATTCCTGGGATAAGAGGCGAAACATGGTATATAGTTTCTATTTTCACACCTGTCTTAGTCTAGACGCCACTTTTTTTTTTTCCTCCAGGTGCTAATATTCTCAAAGGAAGAACTGGAAAAAAAAATTCTGAAATGCAAATGTTGGCATCAAGTTAAAATGACTGAAAATGTCTACAAAGCTATTTCGGCAGGAAGCACTGTACAGTGTGTGGAGTTCCTGGGCACGTGTTGCCTCGCTCTTGATCCTCTACGCTCCTCCCCGGGGAACCCCAGAGCTGCACTGCCCTGTCCCTCAGATGCTGCAGCAGGCGGCTTCCAGTCAGGACGAAGCTTGTTCCACTCTCTGGGGGGACTCCTAGGGCTTCTAAATTCACTGTGCTTACTGCCCCATCTTCCAGGCTTGGCAGTGCTTCTGACCGGGGTCCACCTGCTGGCCCTGCCATTTATCAGAGGGGAGATCATGAGTATCTCTCTTGTCCTGGGGGTCTGTCTCATTTTCCTTAGCTGTAAATGACTAATGTAATTCCTACCAAAGAGGAGGTCCAAATGAGAAGGAAGATCCAGTGGTTGCTTTGTTAATTAGCTAACAGTTAATGAGTGCTCATTCTCAGTAGTTTTAGAATTTGGTTTTTTAGTTAATCAACAACCTAATGAGGAATTTACTATTTGCCCCATTTTACATAAGGGGAAACTGAAGTTTAAACCATTCTACTTGTAAGTGGAAGGGTTGGGATTTAACTCCAGATCTCTGACTTACTGACAAGAGTCACATAGATAGGATTATTAAGTACTTGGGTTGAGGGCCAGGGAAGGGTATCACAACAGAGCTTTCACACAGAGCTCTTAAAAATAACAGAATCTGGGGCTTCCCTGCTGGTCCAGTGGTTAAGAATCTGCCTTGCAATGCCAAGCGACACCAGTTCAACCCTTGGTCCGGGAAGATCCCACAAGCTGCAGGGCAGCTAAGCCCATGCACCACACCTGTCAGCCCAGGAGCCTAGAGCCTGTGCTCCTCAACAAGAGAAGCCACCGCAGTAAGAAGCCTGCATCCTGCAACTAAAGAGCAGCCCCTCCACAACTGGAGAAGGCCTGCATCAGCCATGAGGACTCACCCAGCAGACAGAAAAATAAATCTTAAACAACAACCCACAATTCCAAGAAAGCACCCACTATGATTGGGTGCACTCCAGGCGTTTCCCAGCTTCAATTCTGGTTCTGTGGAAGTTGCTTTCTCTGCTCCTGCCCTGAACCCTGCTCATTCTCTGGAACTCTTGCGTGTACAGAAAGCATAGTGTTTATTCATTCAACAAACATGTACTGATCACGGTGTGATGTGCCTTTCAACTGGGGTTTCAGAAGTGGTGAGGCAGCTCATTGGGCATTTGGGTGTTAGGACCCCAGTACCTCCCGGGGCCCCAAGTTCTACAATAGCTGTGTGATTATGGATAAAACAGACAGGGAGTACCTTCAAGGGCCTCTCAGCTACTGGTGAAATCAGTAGTTGGGACCACAGCTTAAGAACCAGGATGCTCACTGTGTGGGCAATGGTGTCAGAGACTGCAAAACTGGAACTGGCTTCCAGGAAATCTACACTGTGTGGTCACTTGTCTAACACAGGAAGACGGGGATCCCTGGGATACTCCAGCTGGAAGCTCTGAGAGCTGTGTTCGCCTCATCCCACAGCAGAGTTCTGAGGCCCCAGGGAGAGGGGCTCACCCGAGACAGTGCAGGCGGTCTAGCAGAGCAGAGGCCAGAGCCGGGCTTCCCGCTCCGGGCCCAGGCTCCCGCTCCGAGCAGCACTGCAAGCCCTGTCTGGGTCCTCTGCATGAGCCAGCTGACCTGTCTGCAGGCTGGACTCTGCGACCGGGTAAACCCAGCGGTGGGCTTTGGTCAGTGGGCAGTGTGACTCAGAGGGAAAGGAGTAAAAGCAGCAAGGTCAGCTACTGAAAAATAATGCTGGTAAATTTAGGAGAAAGTCAGCAAGTTCCTAAGACTTGACGGAGAGACAGAAGAGGGAGAAACAACCGGTAGAACTGCACTGTTCTGTGTTCCCGTGACCGAGGATGTGTGAGCCAGAAACACAGCAAGACTGACCAAGCAGGGGTAAAGGAACAGCTGGACTTTTAAACACTACTCCTGGTTGCTCTGGCAACTCGGTCCCCTTCCCATGCTGAAGATAAAATATGCAAATTAAACTAAATAGGGTTCAAAGGTAGTCATACCCAGTCTAGACGGGTAAGACCTTTTGGGAAAGGTCTGGAAGTCTGTACCTCATAAAGCAAATGAAGACATGAGAAGAACTTGAATTACACATAAAAGTGTTAAATTAGTCCTGTGAACATACTTGCTTTTCTCCCTGTTGACTGGTCTTAGGCGATGCAGATGGTAAATCCTGTCCTTGCTGGTTCCTATGGTCTCAGCTATTCTACTGGATAATATACATAAGGTGTTAGTGAGATCCCCTGGAGGAGGAAATGGCAATCCACTCCAGTACTCTTAACTGGAGAATCCCCATTACAGAGAAGCCTGGTGGGCTACAGTCCGTGGGATTGCAAAGAGTCAGACATGACTGAGATGACTTAGCATGCTAGTAAGAGAATGGAAGCTCATTCTCCTAGGGCCCAGTCTAAATTGATTTGGGGTATAGAATTTAAACAGGGGTTCTCAGAGTTTTGCGTGCACTGGAATCACCTAGGGGGAACCTGCTTCTGCTCCCTGGCAGGTCTGGCCTGCCTCAGACCGGGCGTCCTGGCTCTGTAAAACGGGGGTCACACAGTGGGGCCCGTAGTTTCCTCCAGGCCCAGCTCAGGTACCAGTGTATTAATTGAGTCTCCCTTTCTCTTTGAGGCTTCAGCCACAGCACTGTTTGTTTTGCAGCCTCTGCGCTGTGTCTGGGGAAATTCACCCTGCCATGGGCGACTCTGCGTTTTGCGTGTTTGTGATCTGGCGGCATGCATGGCTGGCTGGCAGTGGGGTGGGAGGCCCTGAGGACCCGCAGAGTCTGGCTCTCCCTTTAGTTCTCTTCCACTCAAGGCAGTACCTCTTTTTATAGAGCACGTGTTGCCTGAAGGAGCAAACACTGGTCAGACTTCCTTTCGCAGTAGCAGTGCCGTGCTGAAACCCTCAGGCGGGCCCAGGAGGCAGTAAAACCAGGAACAGTGCCTCAAGTATTTCATGACTGTGCTGGCGAGGATGTCTTTCTTGGGTGGACCATAAATACTGGCATGGCGCCCCTCCCAATCCGTCCTGATGGTGGAAAAGCAGGGAGTCACTGCTCAAGGAGCTGTTGGACCCACCAGACTTGCAAACACCTCAGTGAGATTCGAGTGACGGTGTGAGGGGCCGGGAAATGTTTGCAGTAATGTGTGCATATCCTTTGCACTTCCTGTTGGTGGGTTTAGTAAACCCAGATTAAAGCAAACTTAGGTGAGCTGTCATTCCCACTCATCTCTGAACCTGCCGCCAGCTTGGTGGTCTGACACCTTGCTCACTGCTCCTCCTCTTTCTTTTCCTTCTTTCTCCGCTTCCCCTGACCCTCCGCCTCCCCACTCCTCTCCCATTATGCTCATCTGTTGTACACAGCTCAAATATTCCTGGACTATTGTTTGCATAAATAAAAGAAAAGTGTGCTAAGAAACACAATCCTGTAATGAAAGTTATTTAAAAGTAATTCTGATTTTCACTTACATTTTCCCAAGTTGTTGTGTTGAACTGTGTGCTCCAAAATTTATACACTGAAGTCTTAACTGCTAATACCTCAGGAGGTGACCTCGTTTGGAGATGGGGTCCTTATGGAGATAGTAAAGTCAAACTGAGACATTAGCATGGTCCGTAATCTGATGTGAACTGCACCCGTCTAAGGAGGAGAAAGGTGGACACAGACAGCCCCACAGGGCGAGTGCCGCGTGAACCTCGGGACACTCATCTCGCAAGCCAAGGGCAGGGGGCTGGCACTGGCTCTTCCCTCATGGCTGAGCCTGCCAACACCTTGACTCTGGACTCCTAGGCTCCAGAACTGTGAGGCGATATGTTTCTGTCATTTAAGCTGCCCCTTTGTGGTTCTTGTTATGGCAGCACTGGCAAACCAGTACATATTAAAAGGGAAGCCAGCTGGGAATTCTCAGAGATGTTTTTAACCACCAGCCCTCCTCCTGTCTTCCTAGTCCTCTGGCGTCTGCAGCTGCTATGGAACCTCTTCATCTCTAAGCTCTAGAAACCCTGCCCCACCACTAGCCTATATTTTCCTAATGCCTCTCCTGGGGAGCAAGAAATCAGCAAACTCTGACTCACTACTCTGGTATCTTAAGAAAGGTGGTACCCAAACTGGAAACACAAGCATTTTGGATCACTGGAAGTAGATATCCCTAATGTAAATGTAAATGTGGCCTATGTCATGCATGAGGTAAGCATGATTTCTATTTGGATTGGGACTTGTTCATGTCATGGCTAACTGAGAAAACCCCAGTGTTCTGACTCAAGAACTGACTTCCAGTTCAGTTCAGTTCAGTCGCTCAGTCGTGTCCGACTCTTTGCGACCTCATGATCCACAGCACACCAGGCCTCCCTGTCCGTCACCAACTCCTGGAGTCCACCCAAACTCATGTCCATTGAGTCGGTCATGCCATCCAGCCGTCTCATCCTCTGTCGTCCCCTTCTCCTCCCGCCTTCAATCTTTCCCAGCGTCAGGGTCTTTTCCAATGGGTCAACTCTTTGCATCAGGTGGCCAAAGAATTGGAGTTTCAGCTTCAGCATCAGTCCTTCCAATGAACACCCAGGACTGATCTCCTTTAGGATGGACTGGTTGGATCTTCTTGCAGTCCAAGGGACTCTCAAGACTCTTCTCCAACACCACAATGGTTGGTGGTAAATTCTTGGCAGGGAATTTGGTAGCAACTAGAGCTCGTTTAGCAGAGTGAATGGCATTCATGCAGTAATCATAAAGCCTGGACCAGTGAAGGCCTGGAACAGCCACTGGGATTTGAGGCTATACACAGCAGCTTGGGGGTCCAGATTCAAGTTTTCACTTAGGTGTATTTTCCTTACATTCCCGAATGAGCTCCACTCTGTCACTGTGATGAAAAGAGTTATCATAGCAGGTCAGACACTGCTAGTTTTGGAGAGGTCAGTTTGCAAGGGAGGAGCCTGACTGGTGGTCTGCAGATTTGGCAATTGAACTAACTGATAAAGCTGACTGATGGTGTGGTTTCTCTCGTATACGAGTTCTTCTTCTAAGAGTCTGAGACTTCGGTAGTTGCCAGGCAGAAAATGCCTTGGCAACCACTGACAATAAAATCCTGGGGCCCCGAGTCTTTAACAGGCTTTCTGGGCAGAAACTTGGTACACACGGCTGCATTCTGCACTGCTAGACAAGGGATCATGCTTGACGTGTCCCTCAGAGGAGGGAAGGGCTATGGGAAGCCTGCGTGGGTCCCTGCAGACCTCACCTGTGTCTTTCTCCCCCTATGACCCTATTATGTATCCTTTCACTGTGATAAACCTCGGCTGTGATGTGAGCACAACTATGTGATGAATCCTGTGAGTCATTCTAGAAAATCGTCGAACATGTGAGTAGTCTTGGGGAATCCCTGAAAGAGTCACGGTGTTTTACTTCTTCTTTTTTAAAACATAATTTTATTATTTAGTTGTGGCCGTGCTGGGTCTTCACTGCTGCAGGGTCTTTCTCTCTAGCTGTGGTTCGCAGGCTTCTCATCGCCATGGCGTCTTGTGGAACATGGGCTCTAGGTGCATGGGCTTCAGTAGTCTGGCATGGGGCTCAGTAACTGAGCCAGTAGGCTTCACACCTCGGAGGCAGGTGGGATCTTCCCGGACCAGGGACTGAACCCGTGTCTCCCGCACTGGCAGATGGATTCCTTACCGCTGGACCAACAGGGCAATCCCTGTTTTACTTCTTAGTATGTTGTTGGCTTCTGCTTGCTAATATTTTACGTTTTCTTTATTCACCTTGTTCACTTCAACTCCCATTCATCAAGCTTTACTTCATGCACGTTGTTCTAGACATTGATACATGGCAACTTCTTGAATCTTTTGCGGTACCCAGGACAGCTCCTTTTGTAGGTAAGAAAGCTGAGGCTCACAGAAGTGGAATGACTCACCGGCGTCATGGAGCCCCTGACTGCGCGGTGGAGCTGGGAACCAGGGCACCCCGCCTCCATGTTAGTGAGGCCAGCAGCCTCAGCGTGCCCCCGACTGAGGGCTTCCTGCAACACAGCACTCGGAGTTCTAAAACTGGGGTGGTCCTGGGCGAAACCAGGACACCTGGTCACCCTACTTCAAGTCCACGGCTCTTTTATACTTTATCCAACTGATATTTCTATTTTCCCAAGGGAGAGCTTGTCCCCATTAGGAGGTGGCCTATTTAGACCCAAATTGAGCCGGACACCTGGTCTCGCAAGGAGACCGGTTTCCAAAGCCTTTCCTTAGTGCCAGACCCTCTGCCCCTCCCGACCCGCTTTGCTTCTCTGCTCTCTTCCTCTTCCCCACAAAGCTTACCCACCCTAGCCCCATCTCTGCCCACCACATTTTTCAGCATTACTGGTTTTAATTTCCTTCGCCATCCCCTTTGCAAAAACTTCTTTCCTGATTTAATTACTATTTCTCTTAATTCAATTCCATTCTCTTGACTGTCCTTAAACCCCTAAACTTGTTTCTCCAAAGAATTTAATGGCAAGGCCCCGTGTTTAGAGATTAATTGTCGCCATTTTGCCTTCAAACATAGGTACTTTCTTACTTCTCTTCAATTATCTCTGGGAGAAAGGCAAGTGACCATCCTTCTTCCTAGGGCCTCTGTGAGAACAGACACCGCTGGGGGCTGCCTTGAGAGAGACAGAGAGAGGGAGGGAGAAAGAGAGAGAGAGGGGGGAGGCCAAGTCTCTTAAATTTCTCTCCCACCTTCTACTGGCTCTAACCTCAGGGTCTGAGAGCAGCCAGGGTCCAGGTGACGCAGGTGGGCTCTGAGCAGGTGAGGGGGGTGGGCTCTGGGGGCAGCAGCTCGGGCTTCAGAGATGTGCGTGCTCTGCCGTGAGGGGTTTGGGATGCTGAGGAGACGGACGAGGGCTTGGCTCCAGCCCCAAGCATCTCACTCAGCCAAGGTCTTTCAGAGGAACTAAGGCTGTGGTCAAAGGAACAGAAACACTTTTGGCTAGAATCTCCCTTCCCTGGAAAGCCCCTCTCAGGAAACCAAAGCTTCAGGGCTCTCTCCTCTGGTTAGCGTTCCCACATTCTCAGTACAGCAGCTTTTGACCTTTCAGCCCCAAACCCCTGTTTTCCTAGTTCCATCACCCAGAGTCTGCGCTGTCTTTGTGTACAGACCTTGAAAAATGGTTGCTAGGGCCATCCTGGTGGCTCAGCGGTAAAGAATCCACCTGCCAATGCAGGACACACGGGTTCAACCCCTGGTCCGGGAAGATCCCACATGCCGTGGGGCAATCTAAGCCCACAACTCCTGAGCCTGTGTGCCTAGGGCCTGTGCTCCTCAACAAGAGGAACTACTGCAGTGAGAAGCCTGTGCCTGCAACGGGAGGGCAGCCCCCGCTCACGGCGACCGAAGGAGGGCTGCATGCTGCAACGAGGACCCAGCACATCCCCAAATCCATCCACCAATCTTAGAGCAAAACGGCTGCTGGAGGAGAGATGGTTGCAGGTGGGGCCCAGACACCTTCCTGCCTGGGTCAGTTACTGTGTCCCCTGCCCCCTGTGTGGGTGAAGCACCCTGGAGAGGCAGAAAACACACGGTCTGGGGCGCTCAGACCAGGGCCTGGGGTCCAGCCTGGCACGGAGAGGCTGTGTGACCTCGTTCCTCCAAAGCCCCGAGGCTCAGCGCCCTCGTCTGCCGGTATTCAGATACTGTAGAGCGCCGTGTAAAAGGGGTGCGAGGCTACCTTTTATGTCAGGATTAAAGGAAAAGAACTCAAGTGAAGCGTTCAGCACGGTGCTTGGCGCACAATAAGCCTTAAACAACAGGCAGCATTATTCACGCTGAGAAGCATTTGGTTCTGTGTGTCACAGAAGCCCCAACTCCTAGGACTGGAAAGGAAACTGAGCTTTGAGCCCTCTCGTCTTCCTGCCCATTTAATTACGAACCCTTCTGTTTGGCCTCTGACTCTGCCTGGGTACCTCCTGAGATGGGGGGCTGGCTCACTGCTCTTGGGGAGTCCCTGCCTTCTTTGGGCTCCTCTGTGGATGTCTCTGAGGATGTCTGTTTACAGGTGTGATGGACTTAAACCACTTTCCAGTTGCAGGGAATGGGAAGCTGTCCCCCATTCAACTACAAAAACGTAGGCTGCCAGAAAACAGGATGCAAATTATAGCTTGGAGGATAATTCAGCAAATAACTCAATGACATACTCACTGGTGAAGAAATCAGGCTCTAGATGCTTCCCTTTACCCCTGGAGTTCATGGTGCTCCAGTCCAGCTGAAGACAAGGTCCTGAGGATGAGGAAGAACCCAATTAATTTAGACACATTTTATAGACCAGGCATCAAAGATCCCAAAGGAAATCTGAAATTACCCCTTTCTTGGGTTCACGGGGACTCATAAACAACAGCGCCCATCCCTGGTTATTCATGCTCATTAAATGTCAGAATAGAGAGATAAGAGCTCACAGAGGTCCCTCGCCTCTACTCTGGGGATGCTTGCCTGCATTTATGATGAGAAGGCCCTGAGCTGTTTAATAAACTACCTCATTTGTCTAATATAGTCCTCCCAGGGCCTTGTTGATGTCCCCAGCTCCACACCACACATTCTGATATTGGGATAATATCAGAATGTATTTAAAATTCCCACTGTGTCTATTTCATCCTTATTTAAAGGAAATGAATTTCAAGGTTTAACGCAGATTTTCTAATGTAAATGTACCTATGCACCTAGGAGTGAGGAGCTGAAAATATCACTATCATATGTATCAAGACAGTAAGGGAAGGATTACAGCATAGGAACTGTACTAGACATTCATGGCTCATCTAAATTGAGATCCTGCTTCTTGAAGAATTGCGCTTTGTGAAACAATGGATTCTCCTCCTTAGGAAGTACATATTTGTATAAAGCTGAATTTATTCTCATTTAGGGTTTAATGGATTTAATCATCTCTTAATGACATATTTTATATGGACTATTAAGAGGTTTGGATTTGACCTTAGAACTTAATTTGACCAATCCCTCCTGTTACAGATGAAAAAACTGAGGCCCGGAGAAGTTAAAAGTTTTTCCAAGAGTCACACAGGTATTTAAGTGTAGGGCTAGGATTCAAATCCAGATTTTAAAAATTCAAATGGTTCAAAACTCACCCCATGTGTTCTGAGATAAGCATTTTCAGCAGTCTCTTTGGCATAAAAGGGAAGTGTTAACGTTTCCTCATCCTCTACACCCAAGATCCTATTTACTTGGAATTAGCCTGGTGGAGGAATCACCTTGTTCTTCCACGGGTGCTGCCCCGGCCTCACACCACACTGACAAGGAACCGCGCCCTCCCCTGACGCCCCGCCGCATGCACACACGGCCCCTCCGAACGTGCCGCAGGCTTTACAGGAGACCCGAGGAAACGGAGACTTGGGTCACCGTGTTGCTTGCTTCTCCTTCCTTTCAGAGCGCCTTTCTGCAGAATTCATCCCAGAAATTCCCTGTCCCTCACTTCAAAAAGAGAATAGCTTAGTTCATCAATTCTCTTTCACTTAGGGCTGTGTTTTGCTGCAACAGAGGCCTGTAAAGCAACGCCTTACATCATTTTTCTTTCAGGTTAAAGACGTCTGGAGGTGGGCATTCCAGGGCTGGCGAGGTAGCATCACAATCTCACCAATGTCCTAACCTACTTTCACTTTTCCATTTTGCTACCCTTCGTACAAGCCTGTTGTCCTCAAGCAAGATCACCTTAGGACTGCAAAATGGCTGCCACGAGTCACCACATCCACGTCTCAGGGGAGGAAGACGGAGGGCCGACAAGGGGCCGGCCAACAGAGCCAACGCCCTTCTCAGGGGGCGTTTCCGGAACTCTTACACGGCAGTTATTTTCTTCATTCAGCTGGCCAGAAGATACTCACGTGGGCACTCTTCTCCAGAGAGGAGGCTGGGAAATCTAATTTTTCAGCTGGCACACTGCTGCCTCCAATGAAATCAAGGACCCGTGTAAGAAGAGAAGAAGGCATTTTGGGTAGGCAGACACAATGTCTGCCACAATCCCCAACTCAGTTTTGGGCCTACAGCCAATGACTGGTTATTCTGTTAAAGCGAAGAGGCCATCACAGGGCTGAAGGGAGGGAGCTGGAGGAAAAGCAATGGCTAAGTCTTTCACCTGCTGTCTTCACTGACAAGTCTCTCAAAGTGGATCGGGACAACAAAGAGATTTATTTGGGGGCAACAAAGAGATCTGCCCACTGATGTGAAATTTACCACCCTCCTTAGAAGGCAGAAGTGGTTACAGTTGCCTTTTGTTTTCTTGTTTCTACACCCAAGGTTGTTGTGAGAATCAGAAGACAGAGAGGGGGAAGCACGTTATAAACCATAAGACGCTACTCAGTGACAGCAGCGGTCGTTCATCATCATTACGAGTGTGGTCACATCTTCCAAAGCGGCGCGATCAGCTGAAGAAAAGGATTTTCTGATGCAAAGCAAGAATGAGAGCCAAAGAGAGAAGGAGAGAAAGAGTGGGGGTTGGGGGGGCAGGGGCAGGGGGGCAGAAGAGAGGAGAAGGGGAGAGGCAGGGGAGAAGGGAAGGGCGGAGAGAGGAGCGGAGGCCCCTTTTCCATCAGAGGCAGAACAAAAATATACTGACCTAACTGAACCCCATGTCTGACCCAAACACATATACAGCTACCCGGGAGCCAGCATCAACGTTCCTTGCTCAGGGTTTTCTATCTAAAGAGTATGCCCTTCATTTTTGTTTTTGTCTGTTGCAATCAACATGTGCGATTTTAGGTCTCCGACCAGGATCAAACCCACATTCCCTGCTTTAGGAGCTCAGCGTCTCAACCACTAGACCCCCAGGGAAGTCCCATATCCCTCATTTTTAAGCAATATATATACACTGAAAATTATGTGAACCATATGAAAAAGCACAAAGAAGTTTTTTTTTTTTAAAACCCGCTTTATTGATGTATAACTGACATGCCATAACGATGCACATTTCAAGTGTATGATTTGACATATTTTGACATACACGTACACTCATGAATCCATCACTACCATCAATGTAATGAACACATCCAGCACCCCCCCAAAGCTTCCCCATGCTCCCTCCTTCCTGCCCCTTACTGGCCAAACCCCTTCCTGCCAGGAATCACTGATCTACTTTCTGCCACTCTAGATTCCTTTGCATTTTCTTGAATTTTATACAAATGGAATATAAAATTCCATAATGTCCTCTTTTTTGCTTAGCTTCATTCACTTGGCATAATAATTTGAAAAAAAACCCCACAACTTATAGAGAAGTATAATTAATGATGTAACATAGATTCTCCAGGACTGAGAACAGATAATTAGCCATATTTGCTTCAGCTCTCCTCTTGTTTTTCCAATGTGATTTATACAAGGAAAAAAATTGTAAAAATTTACATAAGTCAATAAATAATTATAAAGCAAACCCCTGTGGGCAAGAGATGAACCTTGCAAGCCCCCTGTTATCTTCCGCGTCCCCTCGCTGACAACTGCTTCTGCCTTCCCATTCCAGGTCACCACTATCCTCACTTTTGGGAGAATCACTTTCTTGCTTGCCTTTTTGGTTTTATGACCTATGTACGTGTCCCAGTATGCTAGAGTTGAGCCCCCTGTTTGTGAATTTTATATGAATGAAATCATGTTGTTTGTCTTCTGTGACTTGTGTGTTTCACTCTTGTGTTTGGGAGATTAGCCATGTTGTGCCATGTGGCTATGATTTGTTCATTTTAATGGCTACAGAATATTCAGCTTTATGAATATCCTATGGCATGGTACGGCCCACACCAGAAAGAAATCTTTTAAATATGATCACCATTGTTTGGCTTGCACTGGCGCCCAAGCCTTGTGCCTATCAGTCATCACAGGATAGAAACAGGAGAAACACCCTCACTCCTGTGGTCAGGCCCCTGACCCCCACCCTGTGTCCGTGGAAGGTGAATCCATTAATATTCACATGTGCAAATCATAAACATTTACAACAATACCTTCTGACATAGTATTCTTTCTGAAGAAGCGAAGCACAAAGTAGTTTAAAAAAAAAAACTTGAACTTTATGTAATTTCATTAAGTCACCCCAGGCTAACAAAAAAGTGCCAGAGACTGGGAGGCTTAGACAGCAGATCTGTGCTTTTTCTCACGGATCTGGGGGCTGACAGTCCAGAATCGAGGAATCAGTAGTCTTGGTCCCCTCCGAAGCCCCTCTCCGGTTGGCAAAGATCTGCCTGCCCCTGCATCCTCACACGTCTCCTTCTCCGTCTGCTTCACCGTCTTCTCTCCATACCTGTTTCCCAACCTCTTTAAATGCCTCCATCAGATGAGGTTAGGACCCATCCCAGTGGCCACAGTTTATCTGCATCCCTGTTGCAAAGCCCTGTGTCCAAATACGGTCACAGACTGTGGTGCTGGGGGTGAGGACTTCAACGCCTGAATTCTGGGGGAGGCGTGATTCGGCCCCAAGCAGTTGTGTTGACCTTAATACAGCTAGTTGCGTTCTCCGTGGGAGAAAGGGAAACAAGGGTGAGGTCAGACACTCTCCTTCTACAGCCTGCTCTTCCACTTTCACTCTTTTCCTCGGGCCTTCAATCGAGAACATCCTGGCTCCCTGCTCCTACATGCCATTATTCCCACGCTGCTTTAAAAGATGTTGTTGCTATAAATTACATAGGAAATACAAGAAATCAAAAGCTAGTTTTATGTTTCTTCATGTATAAGAGGGACATAGTAAGAGCCGCTGAAGTCAGTGCTTGCAGTCTGAGACTTTTTTTTTAAAGGGTTCAGTGCATTATTCAAGTTGAAAAAATAATGATTTGGACCTCGGCCTGCCTCCAGCAGATGGACCACGTTGCCCATCCCCAGCCCTTTTTTAAGAAGCCCCCTTTATTCTGTGATACCCAAGTGTCTGCAGGCATGGTGGCTTACAAGCACCTTCTCACATGGCGCATAACTAGATCCTAATCACCACCCAGGGCAGGAGAGAGATCGTTTGAACCCCTGTTGTAACATGGGGTAACGGGAGCGTAAAGGAGGTGGGTTTTCAAGGTCACACAGCAAGAAAGGCATAACGCCAGTTTTCCTTTCTCAGTTCAGCTCATGTGAATCCTACAGTTCTCTGTCGCCTTCTGTCCCCCAAAGTGGCAGGACGTCCACCATTGCTCTGTCTCACTTGGGGGGCACTGGTGCTCGTCATTGGGAGGGGGGGCAAGTGCAAGCATGATGCTGACTCAGCGATCAGTAAGAAAATGGACTGTTCTCAGGGAAGCAGAGGCGGGGAAGTGGTCAGCTTCTTTCTTCTAATAACAGGCTGTATGTTTTGTTTTTCAGTTAGCACGTGTCCTGGGTCCCTCTTACCCTTTGTCTTTCATGCTTTCGAAGCTTCCTTTTTCCTTCATATTCCAAGCCCACAAGTATTTGGGGTTTTTTCCTTCATTTCACCTGTATTTAAGTAGTTGTTGTTCTACTGCAAAGAGGTACTTTCCTCTCTCCTCCATCAGTTTGTATATTCACTTATTAACTCATATCACTATGGTCTCATGGATTCTTGTTTTATTTAATGAGTTTTTGTTTTATTCCATGGGTTTCAAAGACCGAACTATATATTTGTTTGGTGGGAACGGCTTCATTCGGGCTCCTGGGTGCTTTTGACGTGTTCCCATAACTCTGTGAGCATATGCTTGTTGTTGCGTTCAGTCGCTAAGTCATGTTTGACTCTTTGCGACCCCAAGGACTGTAGCAAACCGGGCTTCTCTGTCCGTGGAACATCCCAGGCAAGAACACTGGAGTGGGTCGCCCCTTCCTTCTCCAGCGCATCATCCTGGACCAGGACCCGCACCCAGGTCTCCTGCAGCGACAGGGGCATTCTTTACCACTGAGCCCCCAGGGAAGCCGGAGCACATCCCTACTTGGCACCAAAAGGTGTTTCATATTTTTCTTCCACTTTCCTTGCCCCCACCTTAAATTCACTGTATTTCGAGAATTGGTGGGTACCACCCAGTGTTAAAAACTGAAGTCTTCAGCCATTGTACGAGCCAGAGGAGATCATGATTTCTTCTCAAAATATGACCCTTCTCTGCCTTCAAATGAAAGGAAAAAGAGGGTGACTGCCCCCAAGAAGGCCTGTGTTTGCAATTCATCCCAAGGGTAAACACATCCACTATCTGAAGTTTCTTATGGCATCCCTTTCCTGGAAGAGAATTCCAAACTTTGTCTCAGACGACACTACATAGGAAGCAGGAGATCAAATATGTGCGACGGGGTAACAGGAGATCAACATGGGATGTACTCCCGCCCTTGCTAACAGTGCCGCTGACCCACGCAAGGCTGTCCTCCCAGCCTACAGGGCAGCCGGCAGAGCAGCAAACCTCGGGGCACAGAGGACCTTGTCACTCCCGACTCCCACGTGGTGAAAGGTGAGCCTCTGCTGGGGACCCCTGAGTGGCCGGGCTGTCCTTTCCACACTCACCGGTGCGGCCAGAGCCTACTCTCAAGACAGTTTTGATCATGGCCCCTTTTCTATTAAACATAAATTCAATCAGGAAAGATTTCAAACTTACAGAAAATTACAGAGAAGCATGTCAAAAGGACCAATGTGCCCATCGCTAGATAGAAGAAATGTTAACATTCGCCTTAGACCCTTTTATTTTATTTTATTTTATTTTGCCTTAGACCCTTTTAGAAAGAAAGTAAAACTATAGGTAAAATTGAAAACCAATTGCCCTCGCTCTCCCTCCAGAGGTAACTCTCAAGTTGGTAGGCAGCTTCTTAGTGCTCAATATTACTTTGTTTTTATGTGAGTAAACAACAATGTGTAGTATTGACTTGTACATTTAAAATATTTCATAAGCAATACTCTTAAACATGCTATGCATCTCAGGCCCCAGGCCCCTATTTTGTGTGTGTGTGTGTGTGTTTTTTCCCAATCTTAGAGGCTAGTTTTGTTTTAGGAACGGGACACCACAAAGGTCCAAGACAAACCCAGAAACAGAACAAGCTAAATCCAAGAAGGCAGGCAAAGTAGCCTAAAGGTCACCGCTTAATGTACCCTCGATTTATCTCTGTATTTCCATGGCAACCCCTGAGAGGGGAGGGACACTTACCCTGATTTCTCTGTGTCTGCTTCAAAAGTACTTCGTGTTTGGCAGAGATGCTCCGGGGCTGTACTTTGAGAGATGTATAGTGGTCAACCACTGGAACTCTCTCAGAAGACCACGGGAACGCGCCTGTGCGGATAAACCAGGGGGGTTGTCCTGGCATTACCTTTGCTTCATTTCCTTGCTAACTAAGATCTCCACCCAAAGTGGGGGCTGAGCTCTGCTAGACTCGATTTGTGCCACGTGCGAAGAAGGATGGAAGATTGCGCATGCTCTGTCCGCCCTGGGGAATCTCTGCAGCTTTCCCAGTGCCTTATCTGCCTCCTAACCCTCTGAGTTCCCTCACTCCCCACTCTTTGGGAAGAAGGTGCTTTAAGGGTGGGAGCTTCCCTTCTCCATCTCTGACCATTGAGTAAAAGCCTGTTTTGCTTGCACCAAACTCAATTTCATTACTGGCAGAGCAAACCTGGGCGGAGAAAGAACCCCCTGACTGATGGGGTATGTGGTGGGAGGGGAGCTTTGGTTCAGCTGGGGCAGCAAGAGGAGTGTTTCATGTCTAACTCAGAAATAGTATCATACTGCTTGTATCTTTTTTCGGTTGGCTTCTGATTTTCACCTGAGATTTAGCCATGTTAATATTAACAACATAGATCTTGTTCATTTATTTTATCTGTTAGATACTATTTTGTTGTATGACATTCCTATAATATGTGCATGTGCCTGCTAAGTTGATTCAGTCGTGTCCAACTCTTTGCGACCCCATGGACCATAACCCGCCAGGCTCCTCCATCCAAAGGGTTCTCCAGGCAAGAATACTGGAGTGGGTTGCCATGCCCTCCTCCAGGGGTTCTTCCTGACCCAGGGATCGAACCCGTGCTTCTTTACACCTCCTGCATTGGCAGATGAATTCTTTACCACTAGCCCCATCTGGGAAGCCCTTGTAATGATATGATATTGCTCTTATTAATTCCTAATGCTTTGTACATTCTCTTGGATTTTCTTTGACAATAATAAACTCACCTGGAATAGTGACAGTTTTGTTTCTTTCTATCCTTAAACCTCTTATTTCTATTTTTAATATAATGCTGAATAGGAGTTCAACTGGAGATTATTTTGTTCTTTTTCTAATTAAAAGGAGATTGTAAGGGTTGCATTTTTAGGTATGATGCTTCTGGTAGGTTTTGGTAGTTACCTTTTTATCAGGTTAAGGAACCTACCTCTTAGTACTAGCTTTCCTGGAGTGGTTTTTCCCAATGTCCATTCATGACTGGCCTCATTACGTTTCTTCTTCTGAATCTACTGACACCAATTATATAATCTTCTCCTTTTAATTCCCCAATTTAGTTAATTACATCATTGGATTTACTAATGTTAAAGTATTCTACTTTTTTTAAGGAGAAGATGAGATAGAGGGCCAACCTCTATTTATTTGGTCAGGATGTATTTATTTTTAAACACAGCTCAATTAAATTTGCTATCCAGCTGTTTGCTGTCTACATATCTATTTTAAAAATTCTTGTATTTTTGTACGTTTGAGGTGGGGGCTGCTGTATGTCTTTCTCCCCTGTCTGGTTTATTATCTAGACTATACTGGATTCATAAAATAAGTTGAGAAGTTTCATCTTTGTTTACTGTCTGGAAGATTTATATATAGTTGGAATTATCTGTTCTATGAAAGTTTAAAGGATCCACCTGGAGAACCATCTGTAACCCATAATTTCTTTGTGGGAAGATTAAAAAACTATTAATTCAAGTTTTTACATTGTTATAAAAGTACTTGGGTTTTCCATTTCTTCTCAAATTAGTAATGGCAAGTATAGTATTTTAGATTGGGGTAGATAAACTATGGCGTTTGAGCCAAATGCAGCAACTTTTTGTAAATAAAGTATTATTGGAACTTGGCCATGCACATTTATTTACATATTGTCTATGGCTGATTAGGTTGTGTTCTCCTAATCAATCCCCAGTACTTATCCTCTGTCTCCCTGAATCTCATAGCTTTTCTGTCCTCAGTAGAGATGAAGAATTTAAAAATGGAGTTTTCAGTTCACTTCATCTGACTTAGGCGTCCATCAGGCCTATTCAGTGACTACCCGGCGTCCACATTCCCAGTACTATTTTAAAAGCACTGGGGATCTAGCAATGAACAAACAAGTCCAGGCCCTCATGAAGCTTATGGTCAAGGACGGGAGTCCCAGACAATAGACATACATACATTGTGCCTGGTGTATTCGGGAGAAAAATAAAAAGTCTTGGCTACTATTTCCTTTTCTGTAACATTCTTTGGTCTATTCAAGTTATTCATTTATTTTGTATCAATATTGCATTTTCTATATATTAGAATTTATCAATTTCATGTAGGTTTTCAAATTCATTACTATGGATGGTTTCATGCTTCTGTTTTCAACTTTTTGCGTCTTACTGTCTTTGTAGATAACATAATGTTGAATTTTTTTAAAAAGCCCAGTCTTACAGTTTTTTTCTTTTAATTAAGACATTTTCTAATTTATATTTATTTTATATTTAAACTCAGTTTCCATTTTATTCACATTTTTCATTTATTTGCCTTCTTTTATTTCTATGCTTGCTTATCACTGGATATGAGCAGGTTTAAAAGTTATACTCTATTTTCTGCATCTGATGATTGCTTTAAACTTAGGACTAATATATATTTAAAAATTTCTCCAGTTAATGTATCAAACTTGTCAGAATTTATGTCTTTCACCTGAAACATCAGATACTTCAGTCTGCTGTCCTGTCCTTCAGTGTCTTCCCCACCCCTATTCCAATGCCATCATTACGTGAAAATGATTTATTTTCTTTTTTTCAATCATGCTATATTTTTAAATTACTTTCCCAGATTTATATCTCTTAAATTTTGACTACTTTTTCTAAAATTATTTTCAGTGTGTGGTAACCCTTTTTGTATCTTACATGCCTGAGAATTTTTTTTTATTACCCTCCATATTTTAATGCCAATTTTTGGATATAAAGTTCTACTTAGTAAATTTTTGTTTCGATTAAAAAATTACTTCCTACTTCCTGTATCCTACACTTCTTTTGTAAGGACTAATGCCTCTCTGCCTTTCTCTGCAGATAGAGAAAGATACTCTTTCCCTCGGTATTTCTCTGCTTTCTCTAGCTAGGTATTCTCTAACCACGAGAGTCTTTTCAAATTTTACCTTTGCCTCTGGGACAATAAAAAAAAAACAACACTACAATCTAAGTATGGGTTTTCAGTCTCTACTTTAAATGTGAGGTCTTTCATCTTTTCTTAATTCTAGAAAATTAATGTCCATTTATTTGTTCAAATATTTTCTCCTTTCTATTTTCCTTTTTCTCTCTCTTGTTAGAACTCCTATTATTTGGATGTTGAAAATTTTACTTCTAATATCTTTACTTCTTAGATTTTTTTTTTCCTTTTGTGTTTCTTAAGGATTTGTTTTGTTTTCTGTTGCTGTCTGGGAGAATTCCTCAATTTGATCTTTCAGCTCACTAATAAATTCTTCATAAATCTGTCCTAAATATATGAATATATTCTTCAGCTAAATCTGTCCTATCATTTATCTACATTTATCTGATAAAATGTGAATATTTTCACTTGGGTTTAAAATAATTTGCAGTTCTTATCTCATAATCCAGTGATTTATCATGTTTACTTTAAATTCTTGGCCTAGTCTTCTGTTTCATATAATCCATGGTGCTTCATTTGCCATTTTTATTGTAATTTTTTGGATAGTCTTACTTTTAAGATGCCTCCCCCACCCCGCGGTGTACTCACACTGCTCCGGTCATGTATATTTGGGGATTTCCAAAAGAGAGTGCTAGTCTGTGTCTGTCCTTGTGAATATAAAGTGTAGCTAGTGGAAAGTGTCCCCACAGGGCCACTATTGATTACTTCTGATTGCTGACTCCCCGTAAGGCAACCTTCTGGTTCAGGATTTCAATTTAAACTTTCAAGGACTAGATGCAACATAGTATCTTGGATTGGATCCTGGGAAAGAATAAGGACATCAGTGGAAAAAACCTGGCAGAATATGAGTGTGGTTTTTGCTATTAATAATGTACCCATGTTAACTGCACTGCAGTTATGTAAGACATTAACATGAAGAGAAACTGGATGAAGGGTGTACAAGAAACCTTTGTGCCATGGCTGAAACTTTTATGTAAACCTAACATTGGTGGCTTAGCTGCTCAGTCATGTCCCTCTCTTGCGACCCCATGGACTGTACCCCACCAGGCTCCTCTGTCCATGGGATTTCCCAGGCAAGAGGACTGGAGTGGGATGCCATGTCCTTCTCCAGGGGATCTTCCCAACCCAGGTATTGAACCAGGTCTCCTACATTGCAGAAAGATCCTTTACCAACTGAGCCATCAGGGAAGCCCAAACTTGACATTATTCCAAAATAAAACATTTTTATAAATATTTTTGATAAGTGAACTAGACACTCATGTATAATTATCTGTAGGTATATTTCAGTTTAAATAAAACATTTTAAAAGTGTAAAACACACACATGCACACACACACTTATACCCCTTAAAAACCCTTTCAGTCAAAACGCCAGTGAGAAGACAGGATTGCCCTTGGTTGTAATCTCCCTGCTTTTGAAGTTCTGAAAGGGAAGGACTGGAAAATTAAAACTCAAGGCCCGCTGATCCAGTTGTTCCACAGTTCACTGATGCTCTTATTTTGAAAGCTCTATTTTCTCTCTGTTTCATTTTGCATAGATGTAATTGTTTGGCTTTCAAGTTCACTGATCTTTTTTTCTCTACTGTCTAATCCACTGTTAATCCAATCAGTGTATTTTAAAATCTCAGACATAATTTTCATCTCTAGAAGTCTTATTTGGGTCTTTTGTATATTCTCCACGTCTGCTTAACTTTTTAAACACTAGGAATGCAGTTACAATACCTGCGAAGGTCCTTCTCTGCTGATTCTAACATCTGTGTCACTTCTGAGTTGGTTTTGGTTGGTTGGTCTCACTATGGGTCAATTTTCCTGATTTTTTGCATGCCTGGCAATCTTTGATTGGATACCAGACATTGTTAATTTTGCCTTGCTGGTTTTGGACATGTTGTATTCCTATACATCTCCAGTTTTGTTCTGGGATACAATTAAGTCCTTGGGAATGCTGTGATTCTTCCAGGTCTAATTTTTACAACTCACTAGGTGAGTCTGGGGCTTCACAGGTGGCTCAGCGTGGTCTGCCTGGTGGCCGTAGGCACGGTTCCCAGCGCTGTGTGAGTCTAGGGCGTTTTCCCTCTCAGCCTTTCAAGTGGGTCTTTCCTCCACTTTACGTTTCTTCACATGACCTATAGTTGATGGGTGCACGGGAGGTTCTATGCAGATTTCTGAGATCCTCTCACTGTGTGAGCTCTCTTCTCTGGAGCTCTGTTATGAGCTCTGGCTGCTTTGGTCTTCCCGGATCCTCAGCTCCGTCTCCTTGACTACTGGAGTCTGCAGGCTCTGCCTCGGTTGTCCCCCAAGTGCCGTAGCCAGAGAATTCTCTTGAGGCTGCACACGGCACAATCTGCTTCTGGTCCCTGAGGCACGGTTGTCTTCTGTCTTGTGACTTCTATGTCTTGAAAAACACGGTTGTATGCATTTTTTCTTTCTTTTTTTTTTGTTATTGTTTTATAAAGTAGGGTAAATTGGTCCCTGTTACTCCATATTACTGGAAACAGAAGTCTCACATCCTTTTTTTTGTTGTTGTTCCCTACATTTTAATGGTGTGTTGAGGAAGGTTTGTGTAGTGAGGGCAAAGAGGGGCCAGGACAGCTTTCCCAGTTCCAAAAACGTGGCTCCATCTTCCACTGTTACCATGAAGAACTCAAAATGTGGCTTCTCTGTGTAGACACTTAGTCTCTCCGAGCTAAGATTTCTGCCTCCAGACTGTGCTTCCTAGAACTCTCCAGGCCGTGCTCTTCACGGTGGGCAGGACACCGGTTTGTACAAATAGGGAAAGCAGTCGGCTGTATTGAAGGGGCATGTTTGTGGAAAGGCGGGATCAAGGGAGACAGGGCAGGCGCACAGGTGAGGTGGGGGCAGAGGCCGAGGTCAGCCCGACGGAGATGCCAGCCAGGGTCAAACGCAAGGCCACGTGAGCCGTGTTAAGGGAGAGTCCCGCATTTACACACTCCACGTCTGGGCAGGGGCAGGCACGGCACGTAAGCCTGCCAAAACAGAGGGGGAAGTCATGTGTAAGAAAAGGCCCACATGTGTCTCTGCAGGATGTTGAGCGTTTGAGAAGAGCTTGATGCTTGAAACACTTCCATGGCAGAGATGGCTGGCTGCCCCCTGAGGATAACTTCTTCCTTCGAAGGGCTCCCAGGATGGTCACCATGGAGAGGCTGCCTGCTCGGGGATGACCTCCCCAGTCCCCATCGTAGGCTGGCATGAGGCTCAGCGGCAGGCCAGGCGAGTGCCAGTGATGTGAGTGCCGGTGATGCGCACCTCCCACTCGGTCTAATCCCTGCGCTTCTCCACTTACCGCTGGTTGGCATGGAGACCCTCAGGGCAACCTTGAAGCCTGCACTATCTCAGGACAGCCTGCCTAACTAGGGCATGGACAATTTTTGCTGTCATGGTGGTGAAGCTGTAACGTTGTGTTAAGAACATTTTCAGTAATGAGGCAAATTGATCATTTGGCAAACTGACCTTTGACAATCCAATTTCCAGCAAATTCTTTCTTGAGGGGATATGGAGATATATATATATATGTATGTATGTAGATATGTATATATATGTACATGTATATAAGACTTGATATGTAACTTGATATATACAACTTGACTTGCTTCCTTTGGAAAGACCAAGTGGTGTTTTGAGTAGAATAACACACCATTCTTAGCCGAGAGCTGATTTTACTCATAGATGTAGATATTTTGTAGATGTTACACCCTGCGGTCAGATGGGGAAAGACTTGCCTTCGTTCTTTTCCCTCCATTCACAGGATGCCAAGCACCCTCTCGGGTGCCCTCTGCTCTTATGAGGCAGAAGATTTAAGAGGAAGAAACCAGGGGACCTAGAGAGAGGGACAGAGAGAAGGGAAATCACAGAGGACACTCCTAGACTCACACAGACAAGAAAGACTCGAGGGGAGAGAGAAAGGATGTGTTGCCCACCCTTGTGTGTGTGTATGCATACTCGACTGCTGAATTACTAGGATACGTCCAGAAATGTTCTGCCCTTCTTAACGCCAGAGACGTGACAATGGACTTACAGGTCTGACTCCTTTATTTCACAGATGGACAAGCTGAGACCCATAAGGGGACACAGGGCTGCTCAAGTCACTGTTTATTAAGCTGAAGAGTTGGGATTTCCCAAATTCACTTGATTCAGAAATCTTATAGAGGCCCTCCTCCCACTCCCAGTGCCCAGATTTACCTTTGAGCCGCGGCTCTCGCCTTCCTGTGAGTTAGTGAAAACCACAGGGCGAGCCTGCAGGGAGATAAGCGCCAGGTCCTGGCTCAGCTGCGGCCCAAACAGACCACAAAGCAACAGGGCGGATGACGCGGCAGAGAGGAGTTTCCCACGCGGGGTCCCCACCCAAGCCTCCCTCTTTCGCGGTGCAGGGGAATCCCTCCGGCCTCCAGCTTGCAGCCTCGGGAGGCGAATGCCTTGAGTCACTCCTGCTGCAGTGCTGGGCTGGTAACCACAGAGGGTGACCACAGGCCCGGGGAGCTGGGACCGTCTGGGAAGCAGTTTCTCTTCTAATCTCGCTCTAGAGGTGGTGCCGTCTGCCCTTCCCCGGCCCCTCCCGGTCTGACTGCTCCAAGCCACACGGGAGCCCTGTCTCCCCGAGAGCCCGTGGAGTGGCACGCAAACTCCGTTTCGGGGAATCCAGCCCGGCGTGGCCGCCTCTGTGCGTCGCTCATCGTGGGGACCCTTTTGCTCCACCCAGAGAACACCAGCTGCTTTCAAACGCCTGTGCTTTAGCACAAGATGCTCTTCTGCCTAGACTTCTCTCCCACCTGGACTGCTTAGAACACTCCTTCCTCATTCATTTTTTTTTTCCACAATAATTTATCTTTGAAATTGGGTAAAATATATAAAACATAAAATTTAACATTTTAACCACTTTTTTAACAGGGTACATTTCAGTGGCATTCGGAACATTCACATGGTTATGCAAACATCATCACCATCCATCGCTAGAACTGAAACGGTCTGTGTGCTAAATCACTTTGGTTGTGTCCGACTCTCTGTGACCCTATGGGCTGTAGCCTGCCAGGCTCCTCTGTCCACGAAACTCTCCAGGCAGGAATACTGGAGTGGGTTGCCATTTCCTTCTCTAGGGGATCTTCCTGACCCAGACATCAAACCTGGGTCTCCCATATTCGGGCAGATACACTCCTGTCTGAAGTGATGTGGGAAGCCACATCACTTAATAACTCCCCATTCCTTCCCCCAGCCCCTGCGGTTCTACTTTCCGCCTCTATGAATTTGACCACTTTAGGTAACTCGTAGGGGCGGAATCATACAGTGTTTGTCCTTTGGCGACTGATACTGCTCCTAGCATGATGTCTTTAAGATTCATCCACGCTGTGGCATGTGTCAGAATTTCCTTCCTTATTAAAGGCCGAATAGTATTCCATTGCATGTATGTGTCACGTTTGTTTATTCATTCATCTGTTGATGGGCACTAGGGTGATTCCACATGTTGGCTACTGAGACATGATTGCTGGCCTAACATATGGTCTGTGCCGGACAGTGTCCCGCATGCACTCAAGGAGAGTGTTCTGAGTTAAGTCTGTTAGATCTAGTTGGTTTATGCAGTTGTCCCAGTCCTCTAGTTCCTTACTTATCTTCCATCTGGTCATTCTACCCATTACTGAGAGTACAGTAGTGAAGTCTCCAACAGTTATTGTAGAATTGTCTCTTTGTCCCTCCAGTTCTATTGGTTTTTGCCTCATACATGTTGGTGGTCTGTTATTAGGCATGTAAATGTCCCTCCTCGTTTCGAAGCCTCTATCCAAACGCTCCCTCCTCTGGTGGGAGCCTGCCTCCCCCAACCCTGGGGAGTTACTGTCTGTGCTCTGCACTCTCGCTGTAACTTGGCTACACCTCTGTGACCCAGGTTCAGCAATGGTGAGTCATTTACATGCCTCTCTTCCCAGTTAGTTTGTCTTGGAGGGCACAGAATTTTGTCTTCTTTATGTTTGCATCTTCAGAATCTGGCATAGTAGGAATGTTTGTTGAATGGGCATTTGTCCTGGAATGCAACGGTTGTGTCATCCATGTTCTTCCTGGGATAAAAATATTGTAGTCAGAAATTCTCAACACCATTGCTTTTGTATCAGTAATGTATAGCTTCCAAAGTGCTTGCTCTTCTCCCTAATTTGATCCTTATCACAAACCTATAAGGGTGCCAGGCTCCACTTTACAGGTGAAGAAAACTGAGGATCAGAGACTTGGGTTGAGTGTCTTGCTAGAGGTCAAGATAGTAAGAGGCACAGCTGGGACCTGAGCTCAGGTTAGTCTGGCTCCCAACCAGACTCCTTTCTCTGTGTCCACTGCCCTAGTGGGCCTGACTCTTTGTGGCTGCTCTGCATGGGATCACAGCCTCTGTGTAGAGGCTGAAGCTCTTTTCTCTTAGGGCATTTGAAGCTTGCCTTTGGATATGTTACAAGGAGTTCTGAGTGAGTCTCTGAGATATACCTCCCGAGATCATTTGAGAGATAGGAAGGCTGGTGATTGCAGCCATGAAATTAAAAGACGCTTGCTCCTTGGAAGAAAAGCTATGACCAACCTAGACAGTATATTAAAAAGCAGAGACATTACTTTGCCAACAAAGGTCAGTCTTGTCAAGGCTATGGTTTTTCCAGTGGTCATGTATGGATGTGAGAGTTGGATTATAAAGAAAGCTGAGCACCGAAGAATTGATGCTTTTGAACTGTGGTGTTGGAGAAGAATCTTGAGAGTCCCTTGGACTGCAAGGAGATCTAACCAGTCAATCCTAAAGGATATCGGCCCTGAATATTCATTGGAAGGACTGATGCTGAAACTGAAGCTCCAATACTTTAGGCACATGATGCGAAGAACTGCCTCATTGGAAAAGACCCTGATGCTGGGAAAGATTGAAGGCAGGAGGAGAAGGGGACGACAGAGGATGAGATGGTTGGATGGCATCACCGACTCGTTGGACATGAGTTTGAGCAAGCTCCGGGAGTTGGTGATGGACAGGGAAGCCTGGTGTGCTGCAGTCCATGGGGTCACAAAGAGTCGGACACAACTGAGCGACTGAACTGAGCTGAAACTGAAAGCTGAGTGGGACCTTCCCTGGTGGTCCAGAGGGTAAGCCTCTGAGCTCCCAGTGCAGGGGGCCCAGGTTCTATCCCTGGTGGGGGAAATGAATCCCACATTGCCTCATCTAAATATCCTTCGTGCTGCAACCCAGTGCAGCCAAATGAATACATAAATAAATATTTTGGGGCTTCCTTGGTGGCTCAGTGGTAAAGGATCTGCCTGCCAATGCAGGAGATTTGGGTTCAATCCCTGGGTGGGGAAGATCTCCTGGAGAAGGAAATGGCAACCCAGTCCAGTCTTATTGCCTGGAAAAATCCCATGGACAGAGGAGCCTGGTGGGCTACAGTCCATGAGGTTGCAAAGGAACTGGATATGACCTAGCGGCTAAACAGCAACGAAGAACTCTGGGTTCCTTGCTCACTGAGGCACAGGTGGGAGCTGGCGCTCCGGTCTGGGCTTCCCTGATTATAAACCTGATGGGCTTGCTGTTTGAGCGAACGCACCCTGGGCAGCCCTGGGAGAGTTCAGGAGCTTTTTCATGGTTTGAACGAAAATTGGCCCCGTGTGTCCACTCGGACTGCTGGAGCCCTGCAGGGTGAATCTGCTCTCTCTGCTCCCGACACCCTTCCAGGGATGTGCGAGCGTTTCCCCACGGTTTTTCCTCGGGCTAGAGGGCTCCGGGGCCTCCAGGCTCCTCCCCTGCTTTCCCAGGGCTCCTTCGCTGGGCCATCTCTGCCTGACATGCTGCAGTTTGGCCATTGGCTGGGTCTGAGTGACAGGGACAGCACACCCATAACAGGGCATCACCGCGCTGGCAGGGAGGAAGACTGCGGAGGCTCTAATTGCAGTTTCCTCAAATGGACAGGCAGCTGGCTGTCCAGCAGAGAGCAGGACCGGATTGGGGGAGGGGGAGGGAAAGAGAGCCCTGGCATGTGTGATGGAACAGAAATAGAGGGGCTGGCGTTACTGCGAGCCAAGCTCCTTCCCAGCACGTGTTTGCAGGGAGGCCGGTTCAGGTGAGTCCACCGGGCCTGTGCTGGTTGCAGGGTGAGTCCCCTGGGCCGGGGGAGCGATGGATGTTTCCAGGCCGTTCCCCTGCAGCGGCTGGAGTGGGGTGTGGAATGGCGACCACACTGTGGTCCTTGAGATCTTGGATTCTCCATGGGAGCCTCTGTTTATGACTCCCTTCCGTTCTGCTCCCTGGGTCCTCTAGAGATGGCTGACTTCACTGGTCCAGCGACTGACCTTGACAGTGAGGGGAAAACAAGGGCAAGGAGTGACTAGCGAGGGCCCAGTGAGGCCGCCTGGCTGATGTTCACGCAAACGATGATAATAATGGCACAGAGGACTGCTGAACTGCCTTTTTAAAGAAGTTCAGCTGCATACATACATGTACACTATATATATGCTTTTTAATAGGTTCAGCAAGTGTGTATATATAGGTGTACATACATACACATATATACACTTTGTGCAACCCCAACTCTGTACAGGGAAACTGCACTTAGCACTTGGTACACGTAACATTCACCCCGTGAGGGCACCTGGCGGCTCCTGGCAACGTCTCCCTTGTGACCCTTTGGGGGCCAGAGTGGGGTCTGTCACCTCCACGCTCCGAAAGCGCATGTGGGTTGAGAACTAGACTGGAGAGCAGGGCTGGGTTTCAGTCCTGGCTCGAAGGTGCTGTGTGACACAGGCTGAGCTCCCCCCCTTCTCCGGGCCACGAAGGACTTGGGCTAGAAGACTTCTGAGGTCTCGGGCCCACAGAAGCTAGGGGGTCTGGGCCATGGGGCAGGGTGCTACCTTGCCATGTTCTGGACTCTTTAGGGAAGGGCACCTCTCTCCACTCTGCTCTTTGCCGAGCCGGTCCGCGGGTTTCCTAGCCAGGCCCGGCAGCCCTCGAGCCTGGCCTGGAACTGGAGGTCCCGAGGTTGAGCCTGTTTCTCCCTCGGCCGAGGGCAGGCACCGGGCCCAGGCCTCCCCGCTTCACCCGCAGACGACGCCCCGGAGAGGGATGCTGCCTGCGTTGCTCTCAGCGCCCTTGCCCCACCTGCCCTGGGGACAGCCCGAGCCATGTCCTCAGGTCACAGGGAGAGCTCAGCATGTCCTGTGTGACACACGGCCAGAGGGCAGTAAAACCCAAGCCCTCCCGGTGGGCAGGTGATCTCCGCAGAGCTGGCCAGGCCTGACTCAGAGCCTTAGCCTGCCAGCCCCCGACCAGCTGTGGCCCGGGTCACCACACAGAAATCATGCCGGGCGACGGCATCGGGCTGCGGGGAAGCGTGTCCCTGGCTCGGGGGCCGAGGAGAGGAATGCAGTATCAGCCTGGCATCCGCCAGCACAAGAGAACAGCTGACTCTCTGCAGGGAAAGCTGAGACGGAGTCCCAAGTTCAGGGCTGGCGGGATCCCCAGGCGGGATTGCTGACAATCTGACCGACTGCCAAGGAGAGAGCTGGGCCAGACCCTCTGCGGCCCACTCCTAACCCCACCCTCCACCTGACTGTGTGTGACCCTCACTTGATCCCGGCCCCTTCCTCGGGCCTCGGCTTCCCCATCTGGGCTGAATATGAAGGTCTGAAGAGAACATATTTTGTGTGGTGTCTTAAACTTTGGGGACCCTGTTCCTCCAGCCTTCGGTGGAAATGCTGCTATGAAGGCTGAGTGTCTGCATGCCAGGTGTCTTGCCTGGGACACACTCCCTTCTCAGCCAGCCTCCGCTTTTCTTATCACATCCTGATCTGAGCTGGTACCTATCCTCCTGTTTTCTAGAAGGAAAACGACCTTCATTCTGAATTATAGGAATGGGGATCTGGACACTTCAGTGTCCAGGTGAAGAGGTTTGGGCTGACCATGGAGGTCTTATTTTTAGTTCCACCTCCCTCCGTGGCGTCTTGAGCAGTTCTCTCCCCCACTCGGGCCCGAGTTTTCCTCTTGGTGGTGGGAGGTGTTCGAGCCAAGTGACCCCGAGACTTCTTTCCAGTTTTGCCACAGGGTCTCTAATTTCCCCTTAGAAATTAGACTTTTTCCCCCACTTTTGTCTCACAATGGATTAAATGGACCAAGAAGCCAAACAGCCTGGCTATAAATCCACTCGGAAGGACAAGGAGACCTCTCACTGTAATGGGGGGAACAGTTAGAGAAATGTGGTGAAAAGAGATGGGACGCTTACTGTTCGTATCTCACCCACGGTGGGGGGTTTGCAAGAGTGATCACACACACACACACACACACACACACACACACACACACACACACAGGCGCATGGGCTGGGGGAGGGAGGAGGTGCTGGGTCAGCTGGGGTGTCTGGAGAATGTTTGTCCCTGAAGGAGAGTTAGGCAGAAAAGCATGTTGGCACCAGGCCGCGCTGGGATTATCTTCATCATAGAGCCATAATTTACTTTTCCCCAGACCTCGGGATCATACAGGGGATTCCAGAAGCCTCATGTGAGCAGCGAGTACCCAGGGTCCGGGGGCTGCCTGCCAGCAAGGCGACCTCTCTCAGCGGCTGCCGCTGCCACCTGCTGACTGGGGGCTGGCCGCTGCCCAGAGTCCTTGTGAGAGGCTTGTCAGGAAGCTCGTGCCCACCTCTCAGGCGTTTGGGTGTGAACCTTCCCCGTGGAGCCGTCAGCATGCCTGTGTCAAACGGCTTCATCTGCCTGTGCCAGGGGAAGGGCCGCGGTCCCGGCGGCCCTCCTGCCACCCTGACCTGTGGCTGACGGAGCTGCCCGAGCGGTGTCTCACTGGTCCCGCCACGGCCTGCGGGCGGCTTTGAGCAGCTGGTGGTGGGAAGCTGATGCTCTCTGCTGCTTAGGAGCTGGGCTTTGAACAAGGAGCAAGAGAATAGCAGAAAGAGCTTTCTGGATGCAGAATTGCATGGGAAGAATCATAGCAAACATGGGTAATACAAAGTAAGCCAGTTTACAAAGTAAGTTTACAAAGTAAGCCAGTTTACAAAGTAAGCCATGGGTAATACAAAGAAAACTAGATCAAAGGTCCCCTGCCTCTGCCTACAGATCTGTGCTGATTAGTGAAGAATGGCCATGATTCGCAGCAATGGGGAAAATAAAGCCCATAGAATGAATTCTGGAAAACTAATGTAGCTTCTGTAATTCTACTTTATTTTTAGAGACAGACTTGCTGCTTTTTAATGTGAAATGTTTTTTTCCTTATAAAGCGACTGTGATATTAGACGGTAGTTGGTTTTTTAAAATGTACCTGTCTAATAATCCTATGTCAATCCTCTGTGATTAAAGCAAAATTGTTTTTACTGATCTGTGAATTCCAAAATCTAGGAACCGGTGTATTCTCAGAGACCTTGGATAGCGGGCAGTGGGGAACAGGCAAGGGCCGGAGGTGGAACAGTCAAGTCTATAAGCGTCAGGGGACCATGTATATTTCACCCACTGCAGAACCCTCAGCATCTAGCACATGGGTCAGTAAACATTTTCTGTCAAAGGCCTGGTAGTGAATATTTGAGGTTTTTGGGGTCATACTTCTGTTACTTCTACTTGACTTTTCCCTCTTAGCACAAAAGCTGCCATAGATAATATGTAAATGAGTGAATGGGGCTGTGTTCCAATAAAACTTTATTTACAAAACAGTTGACGGACCTGATTTGGTCCACGGGTTTTAATTGGATGACCCCAATCTCTGCTAGATTGATCAGAATACTTATCCCTTCAATACGTATTTATTGGATTGATGTAAATTGTTTCTCGAGGGCAAAGAGGAGACATGGGAAGGGTCTGAGGCAGGATGTGTCAAGACCACTGCAGCAGAGTCTAGGATGAATGGGGGTGTGTCAAACCCTACAGTTTCTCTTTGTGGTTCATTCGTTCTCTCACCAAGCATTCTGGACTGCCGTCCCTGTGTCTGGCTATATTTCAGGACACGGGAATATAAACTCAGACCCAGCCCTGCCCTTAGAAGCACTTGACCTGGAGAGGGAAAGAGATGCAAACACAGTTGCAGCCAGTTTACGACCTCCCACGGAGGTCTGGCTGAAGTACGCCCCCTAGGTCTCCCCACACAGGGAATAAATGCAGATGGAATTCTGTTCACTGCAAAGCTGCTCAGAGACGGAAGGAGGGTATTTCGGAGGTTCCAATTTCCCTGTCACCAGGGATGCTCAAAGACGGCTGGATGCCCATCTGGTGAGAACATTACAAAGGGGATATAAACCTCACTTTTCTTCCAACCCTCATTCAGAAACAAATCGTATGATTCTGCTGCTCTTTCCTGGTTTCTCCAGGTAGACTGTCAGGCAGCCGAGGCTATGAATTCTGCTTGAGGGATGTGTTTCTGGGAGTGGAAAAGCAAGGAGAATAGCTGCAGGCACCGCAGGGACCCTGAGGCAGGTGGCAGAGCTGTGTGGTCCCAGCTCTGTTGCTGATTGACTGCGAGACCCGGGGTGAACCCTTCCCTCCCCGGGACCTTAATGTCCCTTTCTGTATCAGGGTGTAGGGGGGGCAGTTAACTAGGTGTTTTCTGCTGTCTCACTGATTCTCTCACTGACTCTGGGAAGGACTATTTGGTTTGCTTGTTTGTTATAGCTGCATTAAGATACAGTTTATATGCCACACAATTTACTCATTTAAAAGGTACAATTCAAAAAAATTTTAAAAAATAAATAAAAGGTACAATTCAAGGTTTTCAGTACATTCATGAAGTTGTGCAACCATCGCCATAACCAGTTTTAGAACATTTTCATCATCTCCAAAAGAAGGCCCATGCTCTCCAGGTATTGCCTCCTAATGCCCCCTGGCCCTAGGCAATCGCCAATCTTTCTGTCTTTATTGATTTGCCCATTGTGGGCCTTTCATGTAAGTGGAATCACATCATAGGTGTTTTTTATTTTTTTTGTACCTGGCTTCTTTCATTTAGCACATTTGCAAGGTTCATCCATGCTGTAGCACGTATCACTATTACATGCCTTTTTATTGCTGAATGCTGAATAACATTGTGTTGTATAGATATACTATGCTTTATTTGGGTTGTGTCCATTTTTTGGCTGTTATGAGTAATACTGCTATGAGCATTGATGTACAGTTTTTTTTCCGCGGAGGCATGCTTTCAGTTTTTTTTGGGTGCACACCCACGGGGTGATTTGCTGTATGATGCCTTCTTTGATCTTATATCCTGCACCACCAGCCCTTATACCTCATTAGGTCCAGTCACAGTGGGGCTCTGTCCACCCCCAAGCCCATAGTTTTAGGTCCCCACACCTTTGCTCACTTTGCTGCTTCCCCTAAAGGGCTCTTCCTCTCATCGTTTTGGGTTCAGATCTTATGTGTTATTCAAGGACCCACTCAAATGTCACTTCCTCCACTGCTGCCTCCAGCAAAGGTCATGTGACCCCACAGGACTTGCCCATTAACACTAGTCCTTCCCATTGTGGATTGAAGTTATTCTGTGCCCAGGTCTTATTACCTTCCTAGATTTTACATCTCCTGGCTTCAGCTAGGCTCTGGTTTTTGGATTCACTTTTGTATTTTAAGTGCTTGCATGTAGCAGCCCCCACATTAATGTCTGAATCGTGAGTATCTGATGTGTTCTGTTACTTAACGATTTTAAGGCGCTCCTTCTGCACCCTGTATGGCTATCAGGGTCCTAAGAGCCCTTCCCATCCCCTCAGGATGAAGACACACTCTTCTGGCAGCGCTCGGGGAATAAGCTTCAGCTGCTTTCTGTTTCTCAGGCCCATCCCCCCGTCTCCAGGCTGACACGGGCATTTCAGCCTCTTCCTCACGTTTCCAGCTAAAATCTAATGAATTACTCTGATAAACAAGGTTATATATTTTGGGTCCTGACATCTTTGAGCATTGATCACGATTTTGAAATTCATAAACATAGACAGCTGTCTTCCCAGATGACCTAATCAAATCATATTCCCCTAGAAAGCAGAGCTCAATTAGATGTTTAAGGCATCAGGCAGTGAAATGGACTAGATGACTTCCTGCCCCATGAAAGGTGCGGTGCGGCCATGATCAATGGTCATCTAGTCTTAGATTCGACATTTCTAACAACAAGTAAATAACGTCCGCCCAGGGCCACTTGAAGAGTAAGAAAGTTCCTTACACTAAACTAAAATCTGTCTTCCTGCAGCTCTGCCTGGCTTGGTCCCCAGGGGCCCCTCAGATGAGCTCCCCGCTTTCTGTTCTAGCCCACCCCTGCAAGTTTTGAAAACAGGACTGTGGCTTCTGTTTTTATCCTTATTCAGACAGAATAGCCCCAGTTCCTTCAGTAAGTTCTCACTGTGTAATAAGAAACAGTAAAAATAATAAATAGTAAAGCGTCAATAATAATAATAAATGTTTTCAAACAAGAAAAGTATCATCATGCTGCAGTAAATAGTGATGATATTGAAACTGCAGACTTCAGTTTCCTATCCCCAAGCATCTGGCATACACCGGGCATCGTGCCAAGCACTTAATTAACTGGAGGCTCACAACAAACACAAAACATGGGGACTATGACGGTTCCCATCCGACAGATAAGAAAACCGAGACTCAAGAAGGATAAGTAACCTGACAAAACTCACCGAGCTGGGGGTAGAGGCAGGTCTTGAACGCAAGCAAGTCTTTTTGAGTTCGCGGTCTAACTTCCACATGGGCAGCCTTACCGTCGAGCCGGATGACGTGACCTTCTCCACACAGTGGTGGCAGGCCTTTTTCTCCTGCGGTCTGGAGACTTGAGTTCCATCATGGACACTTCCAACTTGGGTATGAACCGCATGAGTTCCCCTCCTTGCCTGAATCTTGGTAACTTCATCCGTTAAACATGGAATGAGTGAGTTGGTCTGTAAGGTGGCCAGTGGATTGTGGTTTGAATATTGCACTTGGCCTGAATGCATTGAACTCTTTCAAATCTCTGGCCCTTTGAACTTCAGTCCCATTGCGTGACTTGACAAATAATTCCTCATCTTTTGAGACCTGGTTTGAAGATTGCTTCTTCTGTGTAGCCTTCCCTGAACCCCAGGGAAGATCAGCTGCCTTAACGCCTGTTCCACAAACACTGGCATAAATCTCTGCTCTAGAACTTGTGACGGTCTCCTCAGATGGACGGTGACCTTCTCAAGGACAGACGAGTTTGTTCACTGTGGCAACCCCGGCATTGAGCGCAGTGGGGGCTTGCGTTTTGAAGGACTTCAGAAGGGCCGGGTGGTTCTGGCGCCATTTCCCCATCACTCCTGCTAGGTGGCGCTGCAGCTCACAGGAGAGCCGCCCCAGAGGTCTGCAAAGCAGCGGGCCGCCAGTGGGGGCGGCGCCTCAGGCCAAGTGGGAACTCGCTTGGCCGGAAGCCCAGGAAAAGTACAAGTTTCTATTTTCTCCTCATCTGTTCAGTTTTAATGTTGCTGGGATTGAACCCTTTGCATTTCCCATTCCTGGAGGTCTAGGAAGGCACAGGCCGTCGGTGCTCCCTTCTTCCATCCGCTGCTGCCTCATAGCTGGAGAATTTAGATTAGTCCTTTCCTCTGCCTTCAGACTGTTCCAGGTTTATCATCCCATGCATGCATGATCTGGTTTTGGCCACGTGTCATCCTCACCTACTCAAAAGAGAAGAAAAAGACACAGTTCACGATCTTATGGTAATATTTCTGACCCAAATGAACTTCCATTTCTGATCCTTTTACTGGATTCAAATAAGATCCATTTTGTTTTAATATTTCTTTTTTCCCTTATCTTGTTTCTGCTCTTCAGTGTCTCGGCATATCCGGTGCTCTGTCCTTCAACAGAAGGATAGTAATGGTTAAAGACGCTGAGTCTGAGTGGCCTGGGTCTGAATCTAGCCTTTGCTACTTGTTGTATGACCCTGGACAAGTTACTTGACCTCTTGGTGATTCAGTTTCCTCCTCTGTAAATGGGGGCAATAATAGCACCTACCAAAAGAATTGTTGTGAAGCTCAGATGAGTTTTTAGAGCTTTACTTTAGAAAGAGTTGATAAACACTAAGTGCTTCTAAGTAGTTATTACAGAGTTAACACCTGACATTTGTTCACTGCGTGTTGAATGTACCTCTGTATTAAGTCTGTATCCCAAGAAGGCGGGGGTTGGGTTTGTCTTGTTCACGGTCCCATCCTTAGCCCCCAGAAGAGTGCTTGGCACATGAAAGAGGCTTAATTAAAATTTTGAAAGAAACAAAGTCTGTTTTGTTGTTCCTTTATGATAAAAATGAATTGCTTACCCATTTAAATTGGTTAGAATTTAAAATTAATAATACTCAGTGTTGGCGAGGGAATTAAATAGGTACTTTCATTTATTGCTAGTGGAGTGTAAAATGGTTGAAGCATTCTGGTAGGCAATTTGACAATATGTAGAAAGAGCCTGAAAAAAAGTTGATTCAGTAATTCCACTTTTTAAAAAAAATCTATGTGTTCAGATATGCATAAAGGTTTAACTACAAGGTTGTTAGTAACAGCAATATTTATTCTTTTTTAAAACATTTTTAATTAATTTTCTTCTAGTGTTATTGAGATGTAATTGACATACAACAGGAAGTTTAAGGAGCTTCCCAGGTGGCGCTAGAGGTAAAGAACCTGTCTGCCAGTGCAGGAGACATAAGAGATGTGGGTTTGATTACCTGGGTCAGGAAGATCCCCTGGAAGAGGGCATGGCAACCCACTCTAGTATTCTTGCCTAGAGAATCCCATGGACAGAAGAGCCTGGCCGGCCACCGTCCATAGGATCTCATACAGTCAGATGTGACTGAAGCGACTTAGCATGCACACACCGAGTTTAGGGTGTACAGTATAGTGACTTGACTTATATACACATCATGAAATAATTGCCACCATAAGTTTAGTGAACACCCATCATCTCACAGGGATATAAAATTCTAAAAAAGGAAAAAAAGTTTTTCCTTGTGATGAAAACTCTGAGGATTTACTCTCTTATCATTTTGCATATATAACATACAACATGCTAATTATATTAATCATGTTGTACATTGTATCCATAGTACTTATTTAGCTTATTTCTGGAAGTTTGTACCTTTTGATCATCTTCATCCAATTCCCCCCCAACCTTCTCCCCACTCCAGCTTCTGGTAACTGCAAATCTGACCTCTTTTTCTGAGTTTGTTTGAAGTATAATTGACCTGAACACTATGTTAAGTTTCTGGTGCAGAACAGAGTGATTCAGTATCTCTATACATTTCAAAATGATCACCACCAGCATAATTTATTCTATTAAAAATCACTAATGATTGAACAGGAAGTTATTAAATAATCTCTTCTGTGGGATAGTTAATAATGTGGGAAAACTTTGTTGATATAAGCTTAAGTGATAAAAAGCTATCTACAAAACTGAGTATACAGAAGGGGCCCATTATTTAACCTCACTAGTCCCAATTTCCTTATCTATAACATCAAAATAATAATAATAATGCATATCTCTTTCGATTGTTACAAGGTTTAATAAAGCGCTTTTTAAAAAGCTTTAAATAAACTATTTTATTAGTTCTGGCATGGGAGTAACAGCTCAATAAATGTTAGATATTGTTGTAAAACATTTGTCAGAAGAACGAGACTGGAGGGGAAGGAAGTACAGCAGGGTGTGAATGGTGGTTGATCTCAAGTGGTGAGATTACAGGGGTTTTAATTTTCTTCTTTATGAACTCACATATATGTAAAGCGGTTAATAAAGTTCTGAACCCCAGCTGGTGCCCAATAAAAGGCAGCTAGCATTATTCTATCTTCGATTTTCTCTCTCTCTTTTTAATAATGAACATATATAACTTTAAACGCTTCTCTTTGTTTTTAATTTTTTTATTGGAGGATAAGTGCTTTACGATACTGTACTGGTTTCTGCCGCACATCAGCGTGAGTCAGCCACAGTATCCATGTGTCCCCCCATCCTGGGCCGCCCCCTCCCGCCTCTCCAGGTTGTCACGGAGCGCTGGGCTGACCTCCTGGTGTCACACGGCAAAGCCTCTCAGTTATAAAACAGAACACATCTGAGTCAGTCCTAATGAGGTGACTGAACCTAGAGCCTATTATACAGAGTGAGGTAAGTCAGAAAGAGAAAGACAAACGTTGCATATTAATGCATACATGTGGAGTCCAGGAAGATGGTACTGATGAACCTATCTTCAGGGCAGCAATGGTGATGCAGTCATAGAGAACAGACAGACTTGTGGACATAGTCGGGGAAAGAGAGGGTGGGATGAATTAAGAGAAGAGCGTGGAGCCATACACATTACCATAGTGAAACTTTAAGCTTTAAAGTAAAGCTTTATATGTATATGTTACATAATATAAATATTACAGTATAAGCCTCACATATGTATTAAATATATAGCCACAGTGCCAGTTCTTTATGTTTGTTAATTAATTAACAACCCTGACAAAACAGGCACTCTATGCCAAGCTTTGTGATAGCCACTTAGGTCACGCGCAAGCGGAACTGACTGTCAACTTTTTCCCTTCAGTGGGGACCCTGCGTAACCAACTCAGTTCTGTTTGCATCCTCCTTTTTTTGAGACGCTCATAAATATTCCTCCCCTGTGGCCATTGTTGTTTTGATAACACGTTCCTTCTGTGACTCAGTAGTTTTCTCTTTTCCCATTTCTGCCTCAGACTTTCCTTTTTCACAACAAATTCCATGACTATCTTAGCTGCCTTTTCCTGATTTTATCCCACACCACACTTTCCTTTCCCATCCAAAACAAATAATAATTCACCTCTCCCTTGTAAATGAAGTCAAGATTGCTGATAATAATCATTTCTACCTCTTTCAAGTCCAAATAAAAAATGTATGAGTAAGTTGGGATTACAAACCAGAGGAAAGGATGACTAATTTGATGAAAGATATTGGGAAATTTGACTGACTATTTTGCAAGGAAAAAAATTAGATTCTTATGGCATGCTGTCAGCCATGTCCGACTCTTTGTGACCCCATGGACTATAGCCCAACAGGCTCCTCTGTCCACGGGGATTTTCCAGGTAAGAGTACTGGAGTGGGTTGCCATGCTCTCCTCCACGGGATCTTCCCAACCCAGGGACTGAACCGAGGTCTCCTGCATTGCAGACAGATGCTTTACTCTCTGAGTCACAAGGGAAGCCCAAGAATACTGAGTGAGTAGCCTATCCCTCCTTCCGGGGAACTTCCTGACCCAGGAATCGAACCGGGGTCTCCTGCATTGCAGGCAGATTCTTTACCAGCTGAGCCACCATGGAAGCCCCTTCCTATGGCATACCACACAACAAAATCAATTCCAGATGGATTAAAGAATCACATCTAGGAAAACCTAATGAAGATATTGGTGAATATCTTATTTCAGGGTGTGGAAAACCTTTCTAGAGACTTATGATATACAAAGGTATGTGCACAAAAACAAAAATAAAACATCTTCTGCACTCAAGAAAATCTAAAACAAAAAAGAAAAACATATTTTCTAGATTTATGACAAAGATAGTTATCCTTTACTATCCTTAACTATAGAAAAAGTCTTTACAAATCAATGGGAAAATCTAGATAAGTCAACAGAAAAATGGGCAAAGGTAAACAAAATTAAAAGATAAATGATAGGCTAGGCAAAATTTTTTATAGCATATAAAAGAGATACAGCACTAAGAAAGCATCAGTTGTTTAAGGAGCTCCTGAAAATCAATGTTACAAAAGACAAAGAAAAACCAGCAAAGTCTCTGAACAGGTGAATCACTGAAGGAGAAGTAAAAATATCAACAAAGATATTAAAAAATGTTCAACTTCACGAATGATCAGGGTAATGCAATTCTTTTTTAAAAAAAATCACCTTTCTACCTAGCAAATTAGCAAAAATTAAGAAATTTAAAACAACCAGAGTTGAAGCATATGTGAGGGATGCAGACACCTTCATACTCTCACTGGTGAGAGTATATAATTGGTGAGATCTTAGCAGGGCAATTTGGCAGTAAATTTTAAAAATATTCATCCTTTTTGACCCAGCAATTGATTCGAAGAATATATTCTTAGAAATACTATACTTGTGCCCAGAGATGTATGCAAAAACAGGTTCTAATTGCTTACTACAGTAAAAAGCAAAGGAAAAGATATTGCATATTCTAGAGAATGCTAACAGAAGTGCACACAAATGTATGTATGCATAGAGTTGTCACTGTAGTTTTGGAAGTACCTAGAAATATCTCAGATGTCCAATAAAAGCAGATCATATAAATAAATTCTGTGTACCCACTTAATGGAATACTACTCAGCCTATAAAATGAATGAGATAGGCCTACATGTATAGATATATTAATAGAAAGATGTTCATAATAAAAAATGAATAATATCCACAACCATTACTTTAAAAAAACAAGCTGCATGAAATATCTACAAAAGAGAAACAAACTCACAGACATAGAGAACAGATCTGTGGTTGCCAAGGGGGAGGAGCAGGAGAGAAGGAAGGACTGGGCGTTTGGGATTAGCAGATGCAAACTATTGTATTTAGGATGATAAACAACAAGGTCCGCCTGTCTAGCACAGGGAACTATATTCATTATGCTGTGATGAGTCCACAATGGGAAAGAATATGAAAAAGAACATATATATGTATATGTATAGCTGAATCACTTTGCTGTACTGCAGGAATTAACACAACATCACAAACCAACAACACGTCCATAAAATTAACAACAAAAGCAAGTTTCAGGACTGTAGGTGATGTCTGACGGGTTTATATAAACCTCGGCCCCTGCAGTCAGGCTGTGTGTCTCTGCTTGGACAGGCGGGGCCCCTACTGATGGAGGCTAGGCCACGACTGCGGGCAGAGCTGAGAGGCAGCCCCAGTTACCAGCATCCTCTGCGTTTAACCCTTCACTGTCAGGGGAGGGCACTTGCCTAAGGATGCTTTCTCTCTTTAGTCTGCTGGGTGGACTTGGGACTCTTTTGTCTTTTTAAGCTGATTTAAAGTAGGACATGACCCCACTGGGCTTCCCTGGTAGCTCAGTTGGTAAAGAATCCACCAGCAATGCAGGAGACCCCGGTTCGATTCCTGGGTTGGGAAGATCCACTGGAGAAGGGATAGGCTACCCGCTCCAGTATTCTTGGGCTTCCCTTGCGGTTCAGCTGGTAAAGAATCTGCCCACAATGTGGGAGACCTGGGTTCGATCCCTGGGTTGGGAAGATCCCCTGGAGAAGGGATAGGCTACCCACTCCAGTATTCTGACCTGGAAAATTCCAAGGACTGTATAGTTCAGGGGGTCACAAAGAGTCGGACACAACTGAGTGACTTTCACTTTTTTTATGACCCCCGTTAACAAATTCTGAAGGTTTCTTCTTAGGAAAGGAATGGATTGGCCACTATTTCTCCATGAACATAAAAAAGACAAACCAGAAGGAAACTCCCCAAATCTTCCATATCAGGAGGTCTCTTTCAATAATAATCATGGATTGTAAGTGGCTAGGCAGGACGACCCTGTGTATCAGAAGGAAGGGGAGAGAACTCCTAAGGTTGAGACCATGAACTCTGTTTGATCTGTTTAGGTCTGCTGTCTCATATGAAGTTGAAATCTGCTTCCTGGAGGTTCTATCCTAGGTTCTTTGAGGTCAGGCCCCTCTTCCTAAGGAGAACCCTTTAGAAAATCAAAGATAGCATCCTATTCTTTCTTCTGTCAGCCTCATGATGAAGAACCCCCCGTTCTTGGGAGTTCAAATAGAGGCCACTGTGCTATCAGAGAAACTGAAAAGGGGATGACCATGGGTGAGAGACTGGACTCATGATCTTTTACCTACCCTTAATCCGTTCCTAAGTGAATGCAATGCCCAACCATGAGTCAGAAAACTAGGCTTCATCCCTGACACCTCCTTCCTGTAACTTTTATTCTGTGAATATCTCTTGAAAGCACCCACTTTTCTCCATTTCTACTGCATTAAAAATGCAAAATGAAAGGGGCTACTTTGACAGGAAATGAACTCACCGTTGGCGGTGGTGTCCAAGCAGAGACTGGTTGGAGCCTGGGTGTGGATGATGCGGCAGAGGCCAGGAAGCTAGGTGACAGCAAGTGTTCCTTCATCCTCTCTCGTCTGCCTGAGCCGGGGGGTGAGGGCTCAGGCCTCCCTTCTCGTGGACCACTCCTTTTTCCTGCTTGTTTAGGTACTGCTGCACAAGACCTACGAAGCTCTAGGAGGCCACGAGGCCAATTTCTAACCAAAGTCTCTTTCAGAAGAGGGCGGAGTTCTTCTGGGGGCTTCCTGGTGGCTCAGATGGCAAAGAATCTGCCTGCAATGTGGGAGACCCAGGTTTGATCCCTGGGTGGAGAAGATCCCCTGGAGAAGGTAAGGGCTACCCTCTTCAGCATTCTTGCCTGGAGAATTCCTTGGACAGAGGAGCCTGGTGGGCTACAGTCCATGGGGTGGCCAAGAGCTGGGCACGACTGAGCAAGTAACACTTTCACCTTGAGGTCTTCTGAGCCACTAGTCTCTCCAGACAGCATCCTGATCAATGGGAAATCTGAAGCCCAAGAGCAGGGTAGGGACTCGCCTCAGGTTAAACAATGAGGCAGAAGTAGAGACAGGGCTGTGACCCTGCCTCTTGCCTTCCAGTGCTTTCTCTCGTTATTCCCTGCTGCCCCTCATCAGTCCGCTCTGTCTCATTTAGCGCTGGTGAGTAATAATTTGCACAGATCCTGTCAGATGATAAATTACACCTGTCATGTAGGAAGGATGCTTCAGTGCTGCTCTGGGCTAGGGTGTCAAAAGGCAAGAGCTATTTATTTAAAACACAAACAAAGAGAAGGGTGACAGAGTAACAGTGTAGAGACAAGTGGACGGCTTATTCTTCTATCCTCATATCCGGGGATCGTAAGTCTAGGTACATAACCATGATCTTTAATTTCAGAGTCAAAAATAAACTAAAATCACCACCACCACCACCATCATCAGCCCCAACAAAACCTCAGTGTTCATCAGCCGAGATTTTTAACTTGCATAGCTATCAATTCCAATTGCTAGATGCTGGGCCTGGTTGAAGAGGAGTCAAAGGTATGATTCATAATATTTGGTTCTGTGGTAGATAAAGAGAACAAGTACAAGCCAAATAAAGTGTATCTGAAACAATCGTATAATAGGACTTTGCCTGATAATCTGTAGGTTTAACCTGTAGCTCAGCATTCCCAAAATCCTTCTGATCTCTTCTGTAGTGTTTGGGGGAAAAAACCTTTCATGATATAGCTTTTTCAGAAAAGCTATAGATGGTTGAAAAATGCAGAAAATTCTCATAAACTGAACTGGATCCAGAAGCTCCTCAGTCAACAAAGAGTGTGAATTTTGTAAAACTGTTTATAAGTCTATTTGTTGCCAAGTCTAAAGTGACCTTCAACCAGTTATCAATGTGTGTGAAAATGAAAGTCGCTCAGTCGTGTCCAACTCTTTGCGACCCTGTGGACTATACAGTTCATGGAATTCTCCAGGCCAGAATACTGGAATGGGTAGTCATTCCCTCCTCCAGGGGATCTTCCCAACCCAGGGATTGAATCCAGGTCTCCCACAGTGCAGGCGGATTCTTTACCAGCTGAGCCACCAGGGACGCCCCTGATGTGAGGTTGCAGTATATAAGAATGAAAGACACATATGGCATTTTTTTTTTTTTTACTTATTCCATACATATATCTGGAGAAGGCGATGGTACCCCACTCCGGTACTCTTGCCTGGAAAATCCCATGGACGGGGGAGCCTGGTAGGCTGCAGTCCATGGGGTTGCTGGGTCGGACACGACTGAGCAACTTCACTTTCACTTTTCACTTTCATGCATTGGAGAAGGAAATGGCAGCCCACTCCAGTGTTCTTGCCTGGAGAATCCCAGGGACCGGGGAGCCTGGTGGGCTGTCATCTATGGGGTCTCACAGAGTCGGACACGACTGAAGCGACTTAGCAGCAGCAGCATACATATATCCAAGGTGAAATATTCATTATTTTCTTACCACTTTCAATGTAAAAAGTTTTACCTCTGCTTTATTTCTTTCACAACAATATGTTAACAGTCATGTCCTTATGCTAATATCCTCAGGTGCTGGGTATGAATTTGAACTGACGCACTCCTTTTCCCTACATTCACAGAGTGTTATTGCTTTTCCTGTCTAGAGTCAGGAAGGTTTACAAAATCCTTTGGTTCTAGGACATGTCATTCTGAGGAGTTTCACTGTTGGTTACCCCAGGGTCCCTGTAACACATCACCTACAGAATCTGCATTATATAGATTTAAGCAATAGATGGAATTGTTCTTGTTTAGTCACTAAGTTGTGTCTTTTGCAACCCCATGGACTGCGACCCACCAGGCTCCTCTGTCCGTGGGATTCATCAGACAAGAATACTGGAGTGAGTTGCCATTTCCTCCTCCATGGGATCTTCCTGACCCAAGGATGGAGCCTGCATCTCCTGCATTGGCAGGTGGATTCTTTATCACTGCGTCATAGTAGCTGGAATAGTGATTTTCAGAAAACAAGGAGTGGGAAGAGTGAAGCATATCTCCTGGGAGAGGGCACTATTAGAATCTCTGGGTTGAGGGGCATGTAGTTTGAGAACATATTCAAAATTATCTCATAATTTTATGTCTGGAAAACAAAAAACAGTGAGCATATTCTTAGTGAAAACCACAAGAAGTAAAGCTCAGTGAAATCTTTATGGTTGATAGGGTCACTCAAAAGATACAATAAGAAATCTTTTTAAATTAGCCCTAGGAGTAGCTAAAATGATGGCTACAAAAAAATAGAGAACAATAGAAGGATGAATAATATCACACAAAAATCATGCCTTCAGCATAACCAGAAGAAAGAGAACACACAAACTTCAGATTTACCCACAAGTAGATAAAAACTCCAAGTGCCAACAAATTATTTTTCATGCTTTGCCCACTAGCATTCAAGAAGGCAAGGGGTAGTAGGGGACATGCTACATGGAAGAGTGAAGAGGATAGACAGCGGCAGGCCCAGGCTTGATCTAAAATCACCACCAGAAAGAGATATTCTGAGTAAGAAAAATTCTGAAAAAGACTTCTGCTATATCAGAGCACCTGCTATAAGGAAGGAATATAAAGATGTATGCTATTGAGGTAGCAATTCTTAAAAAGTACTGTTTCTGAGAGAAGAGAATTTGAAAAGGTTGGGAGAGATGGTTTCCAGAGATTTGGTGGTGATAGAGAAAAGAAGTAAAGGGAACATTCTACAGTCTTGCAAATAAGACAGAATTTTAAAAAAAAAAATGGAAGGACACTCAAAACCTTCTCCAGTCACAAAAAATAAAGGCCACCTTTTGAAGATATTCTGCAATGATACATGGGCATAAAAGGGCACCCCTGAATTAGGAATTAAAGAGAACTGGTTTTCAACAAGAATGAAAAGTAAACAAAAGACAGATATATCAGAAATCAAGATTAAGTGGTCTTTGACAAGGCACCCAAGAAAGAATAGACTAAAATTTTCAAAATTTTAATCAGGGAGATTGAAGAAAGGCAGGAAAAGTGACTAAGAGAATGAAAACAAGGTAAAGAAACAAGAAGGGTTAGAGAGAAAGTAGTTGGTGGTAGAGTCAGGAAGGCAAAGAAAAAACAACATATATAACTGGGGTCACTAAAGAGGATAACTCAAGAAGACTTTCTGGAAGTGAAAGAAGGTGGTACATATTGAAAGAGTCCACTAGGTACCTGGGAAAATTTATTCATAACAGTCAACTCTATGACATAATCTAGTGTAACTGTTAGACCTTAAAAATAAAGAAAAGAAAAAAAAAAGAAAAAGGAAAAAAAAAAAAATAAAGAAAAGTACTTAAGGCCAACAAACAAAAAGACCAAATGTACAAAGGCAAGAGAATTAGAATTGGTGGGTTTTTTTGTTATGTAGCAATAGAAAATGAATACATACGGATTCCTACATATTGCTAAAGTGAAGTTCAACTTCCTCAGCATCAGTAATTTAAAAAAGAAGAGCAGTTATACCTTGAGAGTCTCTCAAATTGCATAAAATTGAAATAAAATAATACTGACATAATTAAAAAGGCAGTGGATTTATCTACAAATTTAATTTCCCTGTAACATATATAATATTGCATCGCTGCTGCTGCTGCATAAAATGAAATTGTTACATGAAATAGCTCATTTAATCACAAAGAATAATTTAAAAAACTGTTCCTCTAATGGAGACACTCTCCTCAATTTTGCATTTGGGATACAGCCGAAAGTTATTTGGAGATAAAAGGCTGGGCTCTTAGCAAACATTATTCTCGATAGTGAAAAACTGAAAGCATTCGCCCTAAGATCAGGAACAAGACAAGGGGGTCCACTTTCACCACTATTATTCAACATAGTTCTTGAAGTCCTAGCTACAGCAATCAGGGAAGAAAAAGAAATAAAAGGAATCCAGATTGGAAAAGAAGAAGTAAAGCTCTCACTGTTTGCAGATGACATGATACTGTACATAGAAAACCCTAAAGATAGTATCAGAAAATTACTAGAGCTAATCAGTGAATTTAGCAAAGTTGCAGGATACAAAATCAATACACAGAAATCACTTGCATTTCTATATACTAACAATGAAAACTCAGAAAGAGAAATTAAGGAATCAATCCCATTCACCACTGTAACAAAAAAATTGAATATCTAGGAATAAATTTACCTAAGGAGACAAAAGAACTGTACACAGAAAATTATAAGACACTGATGAAAGAAATCAAAGATGACATAAACAGATGGAGAGATATTCCATGTTCCTGGGTAGGAAGAATCAACATTGTGAAAATGACTGTACTAACAAACACAATCTACAGATTTAATGCAATCCCTATCAAATTACCAATGGCATTTTTCACAGAACTAGAACAGAAAATTTCACAATTCATATGGAAACACAAAAGACCCAGAACAGCCAAAGCAGTCTTGAGAAAGAAGAGCTGGAGGAATCAACCTCCCTGACTTCAGATTATATTACAAAGCTACAGTCATCAAGACAGTATGGTACTGGCACAAAAACAGAAATATAGACCAATGGAACAAGATAGAGCAGAAATAAACCCATGCACCTATGGGTACCTTATTTTTGACACAGGAGGTGAAAATATACAATGTGTCAAAGAGAGCCTCCTCAATAAATGATGCTGGGGAAACTGGACAGCTACATGTAAAAGAATGAAATTAGAACACTTCCTAATACCAAATACAAAGATAAACTCAAAATGGATTAAAGACCTAAATGTAAGACCAGAAACTATAAAACTCTAGACGAAAACATAGGCAGAACACGTGATGACATAAATCAAAGCAAGATCCTCTATGACCCACCTCCTAGAGTAATGGAAAAAAACCAAAAGTAAACAAGTGGGACCTGATTAAACTTAAAAGCTTTGGCACAGCAAAGGAAACTATAAGCAAGGTGAAAAGACAGTCCTCAGAATGGGAGAAAATAATAGCAAATGAAACAACTGACAAAGGATTAATTTCCAAAATATACAAGCAGCTCATACAACTCAACACCAGAAAAACAAACAACCCAATCAAAAAATGGGGGAAAGATCTAAACAGACATTTCTCCAAATAAGACATACAGATGGCTAATGAACACATGAAAAGATGCTCAACATCGCTCATTATTAGAGAAAGGCAAATTAAAACCGCAATGAGATATCACCTCACACCAGTCAGAATGGCCATCATCAAAAAGTCTACAAACAATAAATGCTGGAGAGGGTGTGGAGAAAAGGGAACGCTCTTGCACTGTTGGTGGGAATGTAAACTGATACAGCCACTATGGAAGACGGTATGGAGATTCCTTAAAAAACTAGGAATAAAACCACCATATGACCCAGCAATCCCACTCCTAGGCACACACCCTGAGGAAACCAGGGTTGAAAAAGACACATGTATCCCATTGTTTATTGCAGCACTATTTACAATATCTAGAACATGGAAGCAACCTAGATGTCCATCGACAGATGAATGGATAAAGAAGTTGTGGTACATGTACACAATGGAATATTACTCGGTCATAAAAAGGAACACATTTGAGTCAGTTCTGATGAGGTGGATGAACCTAGAACCTATTATTCAGAGTGAAGTGAGTCAGAAAGAGAAAGATAAATATTGTATTCTAACACACATACACGGAATCTAGGAAAACGGTTCTGAAGAATTTATTTATAGGGCAGCAATGGAGAAACAGACACAGAGAATAGGCTTATGGACATGGGGAGAGGGGAGGAGAGGGTGAGATGTATGGAAGAGTAACATGGAAACTCACATCACCATCTGTAAAATAGACAGCCGACGGGAATTTGCTGTGTGGCTCAGGAAACGCAAACAGGGATCTGCATCAACCTAGAGGGTGGGGTGGGGAGGGAGACGGGAGGGAGGGTCAGAAGGGAGGGGGTATATGTATACCTATGGCTGATTCATGTTGAGGTTTGACAGGAAACAGCAAAATTCTGTAAAGCAATTATCCTTCAATTAAAAAAAGAAATTAAAACAAATGCTGGCATCTTTCTTTTCTATTCTGTTCTATAGTCAAGTCTAATTAATGTATTGTTGAATATATCAAACTTCAAGTTTCGCAAAAGAGCCAATCATAACTTATTTTGTTTTTAGTTGTGATGAATCCACAGAGAACAGGAATTGAGTATATATGATATATGGTTTAAAAAAAAGCTTGAATAAGAAGTGTGGCTTTTTAAATTAAAGCGTTGAAGACCATCAGTGAAGTTGATGACGTCTTCCAATCTGTGTAAAAATTACTTGAAGTTAATGAACTGAATTGGGAAGAAATTCTATAGTGTGTCCAGCAATGCTGAATCTGATATTAGACTTTCTCTTTTTAAGTTAAAAAAACAACCCCCCCAAAAAAACCTTAAACTTTTCATCTGTTTTTAGGATATATGTTGACTTTACTGATAAACAATTTATGAAAGGATCTTAATCTTGCTATCAAGATAATAATTTTTTATTAACAAAATTGAGTAGAAGTATCAAGTTATTTGCTTTGCTTTGCAAAAAATTAAATGTGGATAATGAAGTTCTCCTGTCTATGTGATGTTCATCATTAACTATCACTTGCTGTATTTTTGAAATACCAGAGAAAAGACCATGTCAATTTAAAAAGTGATTAAAATTTTAGTAGAATTTGGAATATTTACTCGAGATACATTTGGAAATTTGAACACACTGAGTTGAAAGTCGAGGTGTATGAACCAAATGATCATTTACTGTGTTATACTCCAGGCACTTATGGTGTTGTTTCTTCTAAAGACACTGCAGTGCTTTCCGAGGGACACGCTATTCCTCCGCGCAGAACCTCTCAGACGGAGAAATGAGATCTCCAAAATCAGGCATCCGGGGCAGACCTCAGAGCTCCTCTGGAATCTCCTTCCCCTTCATCTAATCACAGTCTGACAATGACGCAGTGACAGATGAAGAGAGGCTGGTAATGGAAATGTGATGCCCTTCACGAGCTGAGAATTTCCCAGGTATAAGTTCCAGGTCAGTGGGTTTCAGAATTTTTTTTTTTTTGCAGTCATCCCAAATATTCAAATACTAGAGTTTTTGGTACCATACATGAAGCACTTTCCAAATATTCTGTCAGACTCTTTTGCTCAGAAACATTACATAAAACCAATGTTTCTTCAGAAACACTTGGGAAACAACTTCCTAGATGACAATGAGCTAATACATCTTGAAAGAAAGATATTGTGACCCAACAGTTAAACTCAGTGATGTTCATGCCTAAAGGAACGGGAATATTAAGTTGTACGATAGGTCTCAGAAAGTATACCATACATACTTCCTATGAAATATTAATAACTATCTAAAGATGCTCCTTCCAGTGCTATTTCTATTTGAAACAATAATAAATAAAATACTTTAAATAAATGTATATATAAAAGTAGATATTTTCAGATATGGAGAAAACTGCAATTTTATACCTTCTTAAAATGGCATGGAAAACATTAACCTAAAGATAATAGCAGGAAATAAATAATGGAATTAAAAGTAGATATTAGCAAATTAAGAAACAAAATCACCAGAAGCTGGCATTTTAATTTAAAATGTTTTCTAGTTTTATCAGTGAAAAATGACATAGTATTATTGCTTTGTTTTGCATTTTCTTGACTTTTTGAGGTTAAGCATCATTTAGGGCAAATATCCCTAATGTATGCAACTTACTGTCAAGAGTGTCAGAAAAAACATTGTGTGTGTGTGTGTGTGTGAGAGAGAGAGAGAGAGAAAGAGAGAGAGAGAGAGAATGATAAAGCAAAATATCCACAAAAGATGAATCTGGATAAAGGGTCAATGGATGTTCTTCTCTTTGTGAAACACTTTGGTAAGTTTAACATTATTTCAGAAAAGTCTTTTAAAGTAAAGGCACTTAAGCCTACGTATTTCTATCAGGAGATAGCTTACCTCGAGTCTAATTTTGGGACTTCCCAGGTGGTTCAGTGGTAAAGAATCTACCTACCAACAGAGGAGACAGGTGTTCAATTCCTGGGTCGGGAAGATCCCCTGGAGGAGGGCGTGGCAACCCACTCCAGTGTTCTTGCCTGGAGAATCCCACGGACGAGGACAGAGTCAGACATGACCGAGTATGCATGCATGCATGCATTGTAATTTTTATTACTTTCTAGATAATTCATGCTTTCTTTGATGCAGTTGTCATTTAGAAGGACATTTTATAATGTCCAAGTAGTTAAGATAGTGTCATTATCTTTATATTAATGTGTAGTCAGAGAGTATGGCTTATAACATTTCTCCTTTTGGAATTTTATTAACATTTTCTTCTTGGTCAACTATGTGATTGATTTCTAGAAATACTTAGATGTTCGAGAAAATAGTGTGTTGTTTCTATTTGTGGAAGTATGAGTTTCCTACCTATGGCTTAATTTTAATTGCAATGTATATGGTTGGTCGTAGTCATATTTGCTAGGTCTTTTTTGTTGCTTCCACCAAACTGCTTTATTTACTTAAGCCTCTCTCCTAATAGCAAAATGAAAGGAAATATTTAGAAAGGTTTTGTTTCTTTACTCTCAATTTTCTCTTTATTTTTCATTTCTAGGTTTTGCTCAAGTCATTTTAAATATTTAGTAAAGGATATTAGTAGGTTTAGCTTTATCTGTTCTAAAATTCTTCACTTAAAACTTCTGATAAAAGCCTCCACCTGTGCTATTTATACATACATGCACACGTGTGTGTATGCTAAGTCACTTCAGTCGTGTCCGACTCTTTGTGACCCCATGGACTGCAGCCCTCCAGGTTCCTCTGTCCATGGGGACTCTCCAGGCAAGAGTACTGGAGTGGGTTCCCCTGCCCTCCTCCAGGGGATCTTCTTGACCCAGGGATCGAAGCTGCATCTCTCTTAAGTCTCCTGCATTGGCAGGTGGGTTCTTTACCACTAGCGCCATCATATATATTTATACGGTAAGCACAGATACACATACACTCATACATATAAACAGGTTGTATTAAAGATATTTAACAGCCTAGCAGGATGGACACAAGCCATGAAGCAGGGTTACCGGTGAGCTCACCGCGCTTTTCCCTGTTTGTGATCTTTCTGCTGGAGCTGCCATTGGGTCAGCAGTCTCTGAAACATGTTCCGCAAACAGGCGACCCCCCGAGAATGCTTGCATAGCTGCAAACACCTTTACTTACCGCGTTGGCGTTATACTTCTAACTAGTTACTTGTGATTGAAAAGTCTGATTCTAGTCTGGGTTTAGTTCTCCTTCCTGTTTGATCTAATTTCTCCTTTCTGTCAGTTGCAAGGGGAAAGACAGTAATGATACAGTGGAGAAACGGAAACTCGGGTTTTTTAAACCAAGCTATGTCAAAGCCTATTTCTTTCTTTAGTCAATTGTGTCTGGAGGCTGAGGGTGGGGGAAATGGGAAGATGCTGGTCAAAGGGTACACAATTTCAGTTACGAGGGTGAATACATTCTAGAGATCTACTGTACAGCATGGGAACTATAGATAGTAATACAATAATATAGGATCCTTGAAATACGCTGAGAGTATAGATTGTAAGTATTGTCACTCCAAGAAAATCGTAGCTGTGTGAGGGGATGGATGCATTAGGTTAATTGTGGTAACCATTCACAAGGTATACGTAAATCATCACACTGAACACCATGTATGTACATATATATAAAATGTTCGTTTTTAAAATTGATTCATTTATTTTAATTGGAGGCTAGTTACTTCACAACATCATAGTGGTTTTTGCCAGACATTGGCATGAATCAGCCATGGGTGTGCACGTGTCCCCCATCCTCAACCCCCCTCCCGCCTCCCTCCCCCAAAGTGTTTATCTGTTAATTATACTTCAGTAAAACTGGAAAAATTGTGTCTAGGACTCGAAAATTCCTTTTAATTTTAAAGTTTATCTTTCTTTAGATAAGAACACTCTTTGTTCTTTATTTAGTTTTTATGATGATTTCATTTATTCCTTTCTCTCCTTCTAGAACTTGCGTTACTTGCCAATTATCTGTCATCCAAGTGTCACATATTTTCCTTCATGGTTTTCATCTTTCTGAATTTGTTGCTCTGTTGTGAGATATTTCTTGTACAGGATACTAAATCTGTTTTCAGAACCAACTATCTTTTCTTTCAGTTTATGTATGAAAAGTTTGGATGAGAAAGCTCTATGTTTAGGCCCAGAAAGTGTTTTTTATCCTCTAACTGAATCTCCTTAAGAGTTCTCACAGGGCTTCCCTGGTGATTCAGACAGTAAAGAACTGCGCGCAGTGCAGGAGACCCAGGTTCGATCCCTGGGTTGGGAGGGTCCCCTGGAAAAGGGAAAGGCGACCCACTCCATCATTCTTGTCTGGAGAAATCCATGGACAGGAGGAGCCTGGCAAGCTATAATCCATGGGGTTGCAGAGTTGGACACGACTGAGTGAGTAGCACGTGCACGTTTTCACTGAGTTCTTACTGTTTTTAAATTTTCACACTCGATTCTGTCAGTGTCCTGCTCCAGGGGGGCCCCGGCTCTTCGTGCCCTGCTTCGCCTACTTTTTTCTGGTTACTGAGTGCTGGTTAAAATAGTTATTCTCTTCTTTAGCCTGCTCCTGATTTCGTTGGATCAATCATTGGGTTAATCGTTGGAATCTCTCTCCTGCTGGCAAGGCCTAGGCGGTTCTGTCTCATGAAGTGATAGGGAACAGAATGGCAGGGTTATGCTCTTCTCCTGAGCAGAGGGAGGGAGGGAGCCTCTGAGCAAACCTCTCCCTACGGCCTAGGACCACCTCTCTGCCTCAGGGACCAAAACCACCCTGCTTCCTGCTCCCCTGCAGTTCCTCTAAGGCCACGAGGGTCAGCTGGCCCTCTCAGGACCACACACGTGGGGCCCTCCGGGCCACGAGCTGTCCTCCACCTGTGAGTGGTGGTCTCAGCTGCCCCCTCCAGGCTCCTCCCACCTCACTGCCCTGCTGCTGTTTTTCTGCAGAAAGGGAGTCAGAGCCTCTTCTCCAGTCTCTTAACCTCCATAGACTCTCAGTCTCAGTATATACTGTGTTTTAGGGTTTTAAAAAGTCATTGAAGTTCCCAGCGTTGACCGAAAGGAGAAAGGGAGGAGTAAAAGCAAGCTCTGAAGATACTGCTCGGACAGGGAAGACCAGACATGCTGTGTGTTTATGCATGAATGCCCGCATGTGTATCCACAGCAGCTACAGGGCGATACCTGAGCCACACAAGGACCTGCTGTGACCCCAGCTTGTCCCAGCCCTCCCAACAACTGAAGTCACTTGTTCTTGATGGGCTCAGTTTTCTTCAGGTCTTGAGATCAATATTTCAACGAGGCAGCCAGTGAACCCACACCCAGGAGTTCAGGGGCTTAATTGTGCCCTGCTTCTGAGGACCTGACTTCTGCTCTGATCCTGGCGTCAAGTCCACCCCTCCTTCAGCCCCTCCAAGGCCCAGCCTTGTTTTTCTTGTCCCTGCGTACATCACTCGGGGTTCAGTGTGGGAAGCAGAGCCCCTAGCACAATGCATGCAACACGGGGTTAGTCGCAGGGACTTGACCCTACGTAGACATGGGGACTGGTCTGGCTGAGTGAGGCTGCTACTTCTGCGTCTGGGGCTGGAGCCTCAAGTCAGCAAAGCAGGCAGCTGGGAAGGAGCGATGGGAAGGAGGTGGGGGATCGGGGATAAACTGCAGCCGGCAGGAATGGGCTAGAGTCTCAGCGATGGGCTGGAGTCTACTTGCCGTCTCACTGCCTTTGGGACTCCAATTCTGAAGGCAGGAAGGGCTTACAGGAAAAGGTTTGCTTTTCCTTGTGGAGCACAACCCTTAGCTGGCCCAGAGAATCAGGGAGTAAACCGGTCAGGACTAACAGGGGTGGAGGGTCTGGGTGCCGTCCCACACCACCCCAGTGGGCCAGCAGGAAAGCAACAGGGTGGCTGAGGCCTCTGCCCTGCCCTCCTGAGCACGAGAAAGAGTGTGGCTGCTGCTTCCCTTCCACCCTCCAGACCTCATGTGAAATGTTCCTGTGACCAGAGCTAACCCGGATCTACAGAGGAGGGAATCCTAGGAAGCACAGTTCTGGCTCAGTTAGCTGGACATTATAAACCTCTATTCACGAGGCTGCAGCTCCGGCATTGACCCAGGGCCACGGGCTGCGTGGAGGCCTCGCAGCTCACCCGCAGCCCCTCGCCTGGGCCTGGGCCTGCCCACGTGTTAGGAGAAGCCTCTTCCCCACAGGCACCGGGGACTCCCAGCTCGGCCCTCCCCACCCAGGGCTTGTGAGGCTCTCGCTCCTGCTGTGACCTGGCTCTGGGAAACCAGACTGGATTCCAGTTGGAAGTCAGAGGAATTTATGGACAAGTCCTGGTGGTATCTGAATCTCAGGGAGCGAGGCTTTCCTCCTCTGTTCCGGGTTCGTGGGCCGCTCTAGGAAGCTGAAGCCATGTGTGAGGAGCCTCTCTGGGTACGGTGGAGCTCGAGGCCCAGGAGCCCTTACCTCAGAGACTGGGTGCAGCTCTGACCTGGCCCAGGAAGGCCTCCTTCCCTCTCAGCCCCTGGAAGGGGAATACAGGTCATACCTGGTGTTTCCAGGATACTGGGCATGACAGGGCTTCGTCTAAAACCGTCATTGCTCTTCCAGGGACCCTGAAGCCTGAAGCATGACAGGAACCAGCCCAGGAAACAGAAGAGCATTAAGAGCAACGTGTGGAGGCAGACACCGGGCTTCATGCTGGGGCCTGGCCTCTCCCTAGGGTGTGTGGCCTTCGGCACGTCGTTTAACCCCTCTACCCTTCATGTCCTCATACCTAAAATGGGAGAAAACAATAGTGCCTGCTTCACTGGACTGTTACACAGATTAACTGACACCTTGCTAAGAGCCCAACACTGAGTAAGTGCTTAATAAAATACATAATTACGCGTGGACAGTTTCCCCACAGCCAGAGTTGTCTGGCCCAGGGATGCAGGGAATGGGGAACTTTCTTCAGCCCCAGGTGGATCTTCATCTCAGCCACCTCTGCTGGCTTTTGGTTACCTCCCTGTAACACCTGCATCATTTTGCCTTGCACTTGAGTTAGACGCTGGTTTGTCTGTCGTCTTATCAATCAGGGATCTCAACCAGAGCTCCAGGGGCTGGGTTTCCTTCATCTCTCCCCAGGTCACAGTCTGGCACAGACCAGGCCATCAGAAGAGCTCTGAGTGAATGGACATCTTCGAGTTCCAGAGTTTCTGATTTGGAGGGACTGGAAGGTTGTCTAGCCCAATTCCCTACCTGATTTCAAGAATTCTTTTTCAGATCATTTGATGTGTACTTTTTCAGTCTCTGCCTGCATACCTCCCGTTCTGGGAGACTCACGGTTGCTCAGGGCAGCCCATTCTGTTTTTAAAAACAGCTCTATTTTTAGAGCTTTCTAATTTTGTTCAATACAGTTGATTTTCCCACTGTTTACATCAAAGTTTGTTTGGAGCCTGAAGAAATGTGCAGGGAAAGAGCTGGCAAATCAGGATTGCTCCCAGTTTTATGGTTGAGGTTACAAAACAATACAGAGGGTGACAGAGCACACAGTATAATTTTATAAGCTTTGCTCCACTAGGTAGATACAGTCCCCGGGGAACATCTATACATTTCTGCTTCCAGAGTTTACTCGAGAATCCTTACATGGTAGTTATTTACAAATCCAGACAGGAGTTTGCAGAGGGCTCGGAGGCAGCAGTTTCTAAGAGAGATTGAAGACAGAAGTTTATAGAGAATATGAGTGTGTGCTTGCATGCTAATCTTCTAAAAGTTGTTTTTCTGCTCCACAATTTTGGGAGGGGAGTTGTCCATGTTCTGAGGGTATATTGAGAGGTCCAGGAAGAGAGGGGTTGGACTTTCATCTCCAGGACAGGGCAGCTGCTTCTGGAGGGCAGGCTAGGATTTGAGGCCAGATCCTTCCCAGCGCCGCCAGAGGGACGCTCTGTAGAGTTTGGCCAGAACATCAGCCCCCACAGATTGCTCTGAAGTCCACTCAATCATTCTAAATGCCTGCTCTGTGGAAGAACTGCCTTCTGGGCACTCACAACTGGACAGGGGGTGGACAAAGACAAAGTGGTGAGCACTCCAGTACCAGCCAGTTTTCAGACCTCCCTGTGGCCACTCGGTCTGCAGCAGGTTAAGGCTTCCCGGGAAACTTCGGAGAGTGCTCTCACTAAACCCTGCACCTGGAGCAAGCAGGAAGGATACTGGGGGCCCGGTATGGCATGGCTCAGAGAACACCAGAAACAGCGGTCAGGCCCTGGAGGGCGGACAGCTGTTTGCTGCGAACTCAATTTTTCTAGGGAAAAGCGAAGACACTAAGATGTCCCCAGCAGAGGTTCAGATCTTTCCCTACCCTCATCAGCTGCTATTAGGCCTCTGACTGTGTGTGTGTGTGTTCAATGCTCAGTCCTATCCAACTCTTTGTGACCCCAGGGACTGCGCTCACCAGGCTCCTCTGTCCATGGGATTCTCCAGGCAAGAATGTTGGAGTGGGTAGCCATTCCCTTCTCCAGGGGATCTTCTCAACCCAGAGATAGAACCTGGGTCTCCTGCATTGAAGGTGGATTCTTCACCATCTGAGCCACCAGGGAAGCCCCCCTCTCTGACTCTTAATCTGTGATTATGTGGTCAGCTTTAGGACAGCAAAACATCTATTGGGGGAGGTGAATATTTAGATGGCAAGTATGGCTTTTATGTGGAAGAGGTCTCAATACAAATGCACTTTATAAAAGGAGATGAAGAATAGGGGCTCAGACTGTCTCTGGGATAGCTATCTTTTGTCAGTTTATTAAAGTCAGATTTATTGCTGACTCCCTGACTAAAAACAGAGCTGTTAGCAGTCTATAACATGGAGCAGAAATATGAGTTTTCAGTGAATCCAAGAAAAAAAATAAAGAGAAGAAACCTTAATGACCTGTCACTTGGAATAAATCTTAGTGGTCACATAAACCAGGATGACAGGAATTTATATTGTTCCTCAGCACTTGAATGACTAATGTGGTCTGATGGTGAGACACGGAAATTATTTCTAACAAGCCAGCACCTGTTTGCACACTCTTGGAACTGCTTTGACAAAGTCCCGAATGTCACCTTAACACCCTCAGTCATGCTGTTGGTGGGCAGTAGCCTTCCCACACAGCTTGAGACAGAGGTGGCATTTCAGCTCTCTCTTAGCACTTCTGGAAGGCTCTTGATCAGAGGAGTAGTGGTGAAATGCTAGAGAAAAATCACTGGAGAAGCACTGACCTAGGCAGGGCAGGGGCAGTTGAAAAAGGCCTCAGAGGATCTTGGGGTGCATGTACATCTGAACCACTCCTAATGCCACCCCATGCTGGGCATCTGGATTCTGCAGCATCAGAATGACGAGGTTAGAGCCGGGAGAGAGTCCTCAGAGATCAGGTAGCTCCACTGCTCAGAGGAGCAGAGTTAAGTTTACAGGATGGAAACAACTGATTGGAAGCCACAGAGCAGGAGTGTCAGAGGCAGGATGAGCTCAGATTTCCGGACTCCTGGGCATCATCACACAGCCTCTGTTAGTGGACAGCAGCCCTTCCTTATTTGAGCCTGAAAGTGTTAGTCATTCAGTCGTGTCTGGCTCTTTGTGACCCCATGGATTACAGCCTGCCCGGCTCCTCCGTCCATGGGATTTCCCAGGCAAGAATGCTGGAGTGGGTTGGCATTTCCTTCTCCCGGGGATCTTTCTGACCCAGGGATCGAACCAGGGTCTTCTGCATCGCAGGCAGATTCTTTACCATCTGAGCCCCCAGGGAAGCGCTTATTTGAGCCTGAACGAGTGTAAAGCTGCATGGCCACTGATGTCTGCTCGACGTCCCATGTTCAGTGCTGGGAATGTAACTGCCCAGCCAAACAGCCCTACTAAGACATTCCCCGTGTCAATCATTACTGACCCTAAAAATCCCTCCCACAGACACAGCGTGTTACCCTCTGTGCCACGTTTTCACATCCTTCCGCTCTGCGATCCTACACGCTGAGAAGGCAGACAGGACGGCTGCCTTCATTCTAATTGTGCAGAGAAGAAACTGAGGTTTCTAAATGAAGGCTAACAAGGCTACACTTCCATTATCTCAAAAGATCAAGAGTCTGAGGAATCAATGAAATCCTGAACACACTGTAACGAAGTGCTGTTAATGGGTCAAATTAACAGCATTGCCAGGTGTTATGAAGAACGCACAAGATTCCCAGCTCTGACCCCGTTCCCGGAGAAACTGCAGTCCACTGTGGAACCAAAGGCCATCAAACCCCTGACCTCCTCTGGCCCAGGATTCCAGAGATCACACAACAAGTTCCTGAGGGTTCTGGTTAATTAAACTGAAGTTGGGTTTTTTTCCCCCTAAAAACAGTTCATCTAAAACTTAATCCTTTAAAGAGGAGTTCTACATCTGATTTGATGACCTGTTCTTTTTTGTCATTAAATTTTTAAAAACTATTTTAAAACCTGTTCATCCTAGAGCACTTCTGGCTAAATTTTATGCTTCTATTCATTTATCAAATTCACAGCATTTTATGAAGATGGTATTTCTTATCTATGCAGGTGACTTTTCTATTAAGAGGAATGAAACCACCCTTTCCTCAAAATGATATGTATCAAGCAATAAATACTTGCATTAAAAACATGAATTGCAGTCAATTGTTATGCACAGACACACCCAATCCTGTCTCTGTAATTACAGATGATATGTACCAATGTTGGGTACTCTTTATCTTGTGCTTCATAATTGGCTATTAACTTACGAACTAAAATATGGAGCCGATACTCCAGTTAACCCAGAATAAGCTGTTCAGATTTGATTTATTGTGATCTAAGAATGGGCATTAAAGGTTATCCAGGTAACAGAGAGAGAACATAGGGGGATGCTGGCAGAACTTGGAGGGGAAGAGGCCTTTGAACTCTGGCAAATACGGCATATGTATGGAAGGGTTGACAGGAGTCAATCTGGGGCCTGGCATTTGAGCCCATGTAGATCCTAGTCTAAGTAGCTAAGTAGCTCTTGCAACCCCATGGACTGTAGCCCTCCAGGTTCCTCTGTCCATGGGATTTTCCAGGCAAGAACACTGAGTGGGTTGCCATTTCCTTCTCCAGGGGATCTTCCCGACCTGGGGATCAAACCTGGGTCTCCTGCATAGAAGGCAAATTCTTTACCAACTGAGCTATGAGGGAAGCCCACTGAGATCCTAAAAGGCTTTAAAAATGATGACTCCAGCAGTCATTTCTTTCAGCCATTTCACCAATTAGCACATATTTATGGAGCACCCACTGTGTGCCAGACACTACACTTGATTCTGGCAAAACAACTGTGGGCCTAAACACCCATGCTCCCTGACTTCATGGAGACTATTCCCTAGTGAGGAAGACACATCTTAAGTCACCTTCTCACATTTGCGTCACTTCCTTTTTCTCTGTATTAACAGAACCCTAAAACAGTTTGGGATGGCAATATATAGCCCAACTAACCAAACGACATTTCCCAGCCTCCCTTGCAGCTGAGGAGAGTCACGTGACCTATTCTGCTCACTGAAATGTAAGTGGAAGTGTGTTGGGTATTTCAGGAAAGTTTTGCTTTTCTGATGTAGGTGCTATCCCTTCTATCTTGCTGCTGCTGCTTCTTTTTATTTTTTCCCTTTCTTCCTAGAACGTGAATGAGAGGCTAGAAGTGAGCACCATCTTACAGCTAGCTATGAGGTGGCCATACAGATTTAAGTGAGAAAAAAAAATGAGCTCCTTCTCTTACACGCAGTCCCTGCATGTAAGATACACTGATAAACCCATCTGTGTCCTGGACGTGAGATTATGAGGCCAGAATTCTCTTAACGGGTGACAGGAGCATAAAAGGGTGATTCTAGCAGTGGTCCGCAGCCAGGACTCCAGAATGAAGTCTCCAAGGCGTGGCAGATAAGTAAGGTCTAGTCTCCTGTGTTTCAAGGGCTCCCCCAAAGCAGACAGCATGCTGGAATGGGCTGTAAATATTCTCTGCATCACCCATCTGATCACACTGTGAGATGGGGGAACTGCACGCGCATGCCTGCTTCCCAGGGCTGCCACAGAGGAATTAGAGATGGGGCATGTGGGTAGAAATCTGTAAAACCTCAGGGCTGCACTGAAGGTCAATTAACTTTCTTTTAATACCAGGCAGTCTAAATTAGAGGTAGCAAGGAAGGAGATACATGTAATGAAAGCCTAAGGAAGAGGTGGATTTTGAACTGGCCCCTGAAGGATGGTGCTGACCATGATGGACAGATACAAGAGGCTAGTACCCAGGAAGCTACGGAGCTGGGAAGCCAGGGCAGCAAAGGCTGAGAACCAGTGTAGACAAGAGGCAGGCCAGGACTCAGGTACTTTCACATGCTAAGGAATGGAGTGGAAATCGGATCACTGCTCAGGGTAAACGATCAGACAGAAGTATTAAATAAGGTATAAGGTAGGGTGTGTGTGTGTGTTCACGTCAAGTGTGATGAGAGGGGCGGGGAAGGCACAAGGTGGAGATCTCTCCAGCAATCAACTAAGCTGAAGGAACGTGGAGCTTAGTTGATTGTGGCTGAATTTCCAGAAGCAGTATTTCCAAGGCCTGGGTGCCCAGAGCTAGAAGGCGCTCTGCAGCACAGGCTTAGGAGAAACACAGGCCCAGGGCGGCCTCCTGCTCGCTTCCCAGAGCCGCCCACCGACTCTTGACATGCACACACTGGTAAGTTCTTTCCACACGGCCTGGCAGGGCCATGGAGAGATCAGTCCCGGGTAATGAGACAATTAGCTCCTTGCATTCTTCCTGCAGGAACAAATCCGGGCCCCCAAGGCATCTGTCCCCTCCTGTTCTTCCAGCTGGCCTCCCTGCCACGTGCACACCCTGCCCGGAACCGGGCCCAGCTGCTTGCCGCTCGCCTGCCCACTTCCGTTTCCAGCAAGGGTTCCGGAGGCTGGCGGAGCAGGGGGCGGAGTGATCGATGACAGCGCGCGTGCCCCTGCACTCCTCGTCAAAGTTCTTCCACGGGGTTGGCAGCCCCGTGCTGAAAGCTGCTCTGTAGCTGAGGCGGCATATGGACTGCTGACGGAGCAGCTGCTGGGGAAGAAGACGCTGAAAGGAAGCCTCTAGGGATAAACAGAGAAACCCATGGCACCACGTGGCACCCAAGGCAGAAATCTCATCTCCTTCACGGTAAGGAACGTGGTTTGGGATAGCTGTGCTAGATCTCATGCTCCTAAAATGATCATCGTCATCGTAACATTGGTTCCGCCCATACTATGTACCAGCCAGTTCTGTAAACTACTTTGGGTGCATTATTTCAACTTCTCCTTCAAACAGCCAAAATAACTGTTATTAATCCCATTTCCTTTTTTTTTTTTTTTAAACAGATGGAAAAAATCAAGGCTAGAAAGTTTAAGGATATTTTGCTTGTCAGATAGTGACTCAGGTTTAACTCCAAGCCTTTAATCCTAAACAGGATAATGGTTTTCTCTTGAAAGCGTTTTGAGATTAACATTGGTAACTAAGATGCACTGGTGGTGTAATTTGCAAAGCAATAGGGCACTTATTTTCTCCGTTGGACCTCTGTAGAGTTGTAGGGGCAGGCTATAGTCACCTCTGAGCTCCCAGGCTCTAGAACAGGGTATGGCACAGAGGTATACAGTGAATGAGATGAATAATGTATCAATCAACCCTGGGGGGAGCTGCTATCACATCCATTTTGCAGGTAGAAAGCCAGGCTCCTCAGGGAGTCTTGCCTAGGACCTCATAGTAAACTTGGCAGAGAGGAGATTTGAACTCTGATCTTCAAATCACAGGTTCAGAGCTTTCTCTGCTCTACTTGGAGTGTATCAGGTTAAATGGGGAGAGGGGTTGGCTGGGTGAAGGGGGATGGAGGAGAGTGAATGAGAAAGAACGTACATCTATGAGTGTGAATTATTTCAGAGTCAGTTGCTGATATCTTAATAAATCCCTGGTCTCTTGAGCCTGGAGAATATTGTTTCAGGAGAATCTAGTTTTAGTAAAAAGATGTTAAAATTTTTTTTTTCTTGTTGTCGGAGGCCTGTCTGCAACCCAGTCCCCAGGGAGCCGTGGGCCAGTCTGTGTCCCTCGTGTCTGTCAAATGCCATTTCCCCCAGGTGGATCAGTCACCTTATTTGGGGATCTGGACCTTCCAGACATGTATACAGAAACCAAGAGCCCATTCATCCCGCTGAAAGCTGATAGCCGACAGAGATTCAATCCCATCTTGAGGCTAGAAACTTGGAGAGAAGCGACATGGACTAATTTTCTCAGACTCCTGAGAGAAAAGTTCCCGAGTATCAAAGGCAGTGCCATAAGCCGCACGAACAGTGCTGCTGGACAGCCCCACGTCGGGCTGTGGCGAGTCCTGGCTGGCTGTTGTCGTGAAGATGAGAACAGAAGCCTGCCACATCTGGATTGCAAATGCTTTTAGGGGTCCACTTTCCAGCCTCTGGGAGGCACAGGGGTACCCTGAGTGGGTGCTTGGACACAAGAGATTGAGGAACCAGACTGCTGGGTCCTTCCTGAATCACCCCTTCCTTTCCTTTCCATCCTCGCCCCCAGCTCCTCCCCCTCAATCTCACCTGGTCTTCGACCTCTGGGTATTTGCCTAAGCACATCCTTCCTGCCTGCCTGTTAAACTTTTATTTATACATAGAAGCCTAGCTCAAGTCACACACCTTGCACTCTCCCTGGCTGAATTGGTTACGTTTTGCTCAAGGTTCCCACCGTATTTTGCATCTTCTTTGGCTTCTCATATTCTGTTGCCTTTGTTTGCTTTAAGGGTCTGTTTCCCACACTAGGCAGAGAAGGAAATAGTCAGCTCAATTCCCCTCCAGAGGTCCCAGGACCGGGTAGATTCTGATGCTTGGTTGCTGCTCCCTTTTGAGTGAACAATAAGTTGTGACGTCTAAGCTTTTGGCAACCTCAGGTTGATTTTCTTTTGTATTATGCATTTTGTACACACTCCCAAGGGAGCTTTGAGAGACCAGTTGGGAGCAACTTGGAGGACTAGTGAGATGCTGAGACTCCTGGAATTTTGCCCAACCCACGTTTCAATCAAAAAAGTAGCCTGTACCCAGGCCAAACCTGGGTCTTAGAGAAAGGGCTTGCTGAAGACAGTAGACCTCAGTCCCAAAGACTTCTACAAGGCCTTTTGGTGCCAAGATCGCTCCCTCCTCAACCCTTCCAAGCCCTGTAAATGTTGGTATCTTCCCCAGCATCCAAATGAGAGCAGAGGGATCTGTGCTGGTAGTTTCAGCTTCCCTGACACTCCACGCACCAGCCCTCGATCTAGAGTGAGTCACCCACCCTCAGGTTCTTTCACTCGAGGATCACAAAGATGTTGACTGCATAGGATGATTGTGAGGATGAAATGAGATATTATTTATTATCCACTTAAATGTTTAGAGTTTTTTAATGCCATAAAAGTAACAGAATAAAGTGCCCTGAAACTTAATTGTAAGCTTGATGATTTTTCTTTTCATATATGCATACACTCAGGTAACCACCACCCAGGTCAAGATTTGGAGCTAACTGAGATTTTAAAAGCTGACATAGCTTATCAACTGTAAATCGCTGAAGAAATGTTGGTTTTGAATTATTACCAGGAGGTGGAGCCTCTTTCCCATTGAATTCCTCTCCGTTCTCAAGTTCTAGGTTTCTAGAAATCGTTAGCATCAGTTGCAACCACCCTAGCAATTTGTTGCCAGAGCCAGGACTCCAGAGCCCCAGCGGAGTGGCCGTGGAGACACAGCCCACACAGACCCACGGCTCTCAGGCCCACTGCCCGAGGCGTGCAGCCCCTGTACCCACCCCCTTAGGCACCAGATTTTCTCACAAAAGGTGGCCAGTGACAGCACAGCTGTTGCGTAGTTTCAATTCAAGACAACTTGACTAAAAAGCTATGCCCTGTATGCTAGGACCTGGGCAGAGAAGGAGAGAGGGAGCTTCCTAGACTGGGCGCTCTGCAGACCGTGGGGCTGTGGACATTAGCATGTACATACCTGTGAAGTGAGGCCCACGGTGTCCCCTTATCTCCCATGGGACTCTCTTCCCGAGGCCTCCCGGACCTCTCTGTCTAGTGCTGGCCCCTCCTTCGGGCTTGAGGCAGCCTCTCTGCTTTGTCTGCTGGTGTTTCCACCCGGCTGCTCCCTGGCCCTCTAAGCGCAGGGGAACTCGTCTTCCCTCCTACACTGGCTGCTGCTTCCTGGCTTTCCTCCGCATTCTGGCATCACTCGTCCCCAGTAGTCCAGTCACAGCCATGTCCCAGTATGCTAGGACACGCCGCGCCACTACTGTTCTGGTCCTCCTCTACTGCCTCTCTGTGTTACCTCTGGAAACCCTCATTGTGCTGGAAACCTTGGAGCTGGCTTTTCGCCAAAAATGGGATCTGCTGCCCCATCCCTGGCCATTTCACGACCTGGAAAGATGCCTGTGCTCTAGGAGCACCCGAGCCCTTCCACTGCACGTTATCCGCTCATCTGCCTGTCGGCCGCTGCCACCCTTTATCAGAGCCTTTGTCAGCCTCCCTGCCTTCTGCTGCCTAGAGTGGAGTTGGCCCTGATGTTGGTGGACGAACAGGTGAGTGCTGAGTTCATGACAAGATGGCACGTGATTGGCTGAGTTCATGACGAGACGGCATGTGATTGACTGAGTTCATGATGAGACGGCATGTGATTGGCTGAGTTCATGACGAGACAGCATGTGATTAGCTGAGTTCATGACAAGATGGCACGTGATTGTCTTGAGTTCATGACGAGACAGCATGTGATTGGCTGAGTTCATGACGAGACGGCATGTGATTGGCTGAGTTCATGACGAGACGGCATGTGATTGGCTGAGTTCATGACGAGACAGCACGTTGTTGCTGCTCAGTCACTAAGTAGGGTCCGACTGTTTTCGACCCCATGGACTGTGGCCCACCAGACTCCTCTATCCGTGGGCATTCCCAGGCAAGGCTACCAGAGTGGGTTGCCATTTCCTTCCTCAGGGGATCGTCCTGACCCAGGGATTAAACCCACGCCTCCTACATTGGCAGGTGGATTCTTTACCACTGAGCACCAGGGAAGCATGAGACAGCATAAGTAACGGCAAAGCTGCTGAGCCATTCATCATACTTTCAGAGACCCCAGCCTTTTTTTTTTTTTCTTTTAAAGGGCCAGGGTATGCTAATTCAAGTGGGCGCTTTGAGAGTCTTCCTTCATCTTCTCCATCTTTGACCCTCACGTTAACAGAAAAGGGCTGGTGTCTGACACCTCGCCATCCTCAGTGCTTGAAAATGCTGAATCTGGAGAAACTTTGTCATAATTACCTACCCACTTCAAAGTACAAACTCTGTAATTTGCCTTTAAGTGATCTTAAATTAATATAAATAATGAAGTATGCTCAGAATACTCAAGTACTGGTACATCCAATTGAACACAATTAAAATTAAGATGGATTTATTAGTATTGTGACTATTATTGATTAAAATGGTAATGATAAATAAGGAGAAATGTTAAGTACAACAGGGAATCAGTAGTATTTCTTCAAAGTAATCATTTTGCTGTGACTACCCAATTATTAGTATATTTAATGTGTTATTCAGTGCAATTAATTATCCACTTTGCTTCTGGGAAGGCACTAGGAAAAAATTACTTTCTGCCTGGAGTGGTGGTTGCTTAGGAGAGGGTCTGGGAAAAGCTGCTGCTTGCTGGGGCCTCTGTGATGGAGACCTTGCTCTTCGGGAATGTGATTCCAGCAGCTCCGATAGAGGTGTTGAGTGCCGTTGGGGAAGATGAAGGGACCCAAGAGACCAGGTTCTTGGCCTTACAGTCAGGTGCTTTTGTAGCCCTGGGAGGTGAGGGTGAGCAGCCAGGAGAGGGAAATCAGAAAACCTGACTTGATTCTGGACTGGGCCACCTAGTTGTGGGACCTGAGTTCCAGAGCTTCATTTCTCTGATCTGCAAAATGGTTAAGGATACAGCCTGCTGGCAAAGACCTACATGTGAAAGGGATCTGTCAGAGACACAGGTGTGTGGGGCCTTGGTGACCGCTTGTCAGGAGACAAGATAGTCCCCAGGCTCAGTCTGACTTGTGGATTTGCTTATGGTTCCTGTAAACCACCTCTGGGAGTTACCCCTTCCCTCACCCCCAGCCTGTCATAGGTCCCTGATGCCTTAATGCAGGTGAATGTGGAGGGTTACACACCTGCCCTCCAGCCGCTTCACCCTGTATCCCCTGACCCAGGTTATAAGTCCACGATCCTCCTTTCCCCTCCTTGCTGGGAACAATGTAGATGGGTGAGATGATAAAATAGAAATTGTTGGGCACTTTTACCGAGCTCATGCCCATTCACCTTCTTTCTTCCTTTTTGTTATGTGGCATGTGTGGTCTTACTTCCTTGACCAGGGATCAAGTCCGTGCCCCCTGCACTGGAAACATGGAGTGTTAACCACTGGACCACCAGGGAACCCTTTTTATTTTCTTATCTGTCTGTGCAACCATCCTACTAAGTAAAGGAGGCTTTATTAACCCCATTGAACAAACGAGTACACAAGGTTCTAAAGAGGGAAGGTGATTTGCTCAAGGATATAGAGCAAAGTGGCGATCTGGGGTCTTGAACTTGAATCATCTGACACTGAGAACCCTGTTATCCCAGCCTGTTCCGCTTTCCCACATTATTGTCACATTTCCTTATCTCTGAGTCTGCTCCCAACCCTCCCCAATGCCAAAGATTCACTGTAGCTTGCTTCACAAAGCTAATTGCTAGTTTTAACATACAGGTTTTGTTTTATGAGCTCCAAATTGCCCACATTAGGTTTTATTAAGTTCACATGTATGATTCTCCTTGTTTTTATTAAAATTAAGTTCACTCATTTGTCATTTACAAGGGAGTTTGAAATTAGGATTGTTTTGTATCCACGGAAACACAGGGAAAATCTTATATGTGATCAGACTTTTACCCACAGAATGGGGAAAAAAAGGGAGCTGGTAATTAGGTGCATAATCCATAGACAAGCTCCTAGAACACGTGGGGCCTGCTCTTCTGCTTTGTGGGTGACAGTTATGACAGCTCTTTCCAGCATGACTATGTGGTGGGGAGGGGTGGTAGGATAAAGGGGTGGGAGAAGCTGGTTCCAGTCCCAGCTCTCCCCTTCACTGATTCTTTGGCTTTAAGAACGACATGCCTCTTGTTTGGGGCCTTGGTTTCCTCATCTATAATATGGGGGTGTCAAAAAAGTTAGGCTTATAAAAAACTTTTTATCCCTTGTCTCAATTCTTATCGCTGGCAGAGAATGGCCATAATGCTGTGATGGGAAAGATTTAAAAATTTATCTTTATTAACTAACTGATTCAGCAGCTACTAACTGAGCAACTACTAAGTACCAGGGAGTCTTCTAGGTACTGGGGATGGTTGAACACTTCAGAAGAGACTCCTGTTCTCAGGGAATTGCAGTAGCAACAACAACAGAAACAGACAACTACATACATCACGTTGAAAAGATGATGATGTTACAAAAGATAAATTAGAGACAGTGATGCTATTTTAGACTGGGTGGGGGCGGGTCAGCTAAAACCTCTGTGAGGAGGTGGTATTTGAGCTGAGACCTCAGTGACAGAATGGGTCCAGACATGAGGCCATCTGGTTGTAGCAGATGTGCAGATTGCAAGGTAGGATGGGAAGTCAGGGTGTCCAAGGAACAGAGATGAGGCCAGTATATTAGGAGAGGTGGAGATGGGCTCAGAGGGGTAGACTGTGCCTAGAGGGTGATTGATTAGTTATGTCTACATTGGAATGATGGGGAAGAGTGTTACTAATGTATGCCTCCTACTTATAATTTCTGGACTAAATGGTCCCAGCAAAGATATTTCAGTATCCCACTGGCAAGAGCCCCTTCCTGGTACAGGGGTGGGGCTCCACTTGGGTGGATACAGGGAGGCTCCTATGAGGAAGCGGGGGTGACATTTGAATTGGGCTTTGATGGATGCTAATTTCCATACCAAGGGGTGACATGCCTCTCTCCATGGCATCCAGTTTTGTCCTGCAGTCTGGGATATACTTCTTCAGTAACTTAGACAAGACACCCTGGTGTGGGTAAGGAGGACTGCTTGGAGGCAGGAACCTGGGCCGAAGCCCATGCTCTGCTGTTCTTTAAGCATGTGACTTAGCTGGTCACTTCAGTTTTTCTGAGCCATAGTCTCCTCATCTTTAAAACAGGACAGTAATAAAATTTACCTCTCAGAGTTTTGTAAGAACTTAATAATAAATTAGCTAATAGGGTCTTATAATATGTGATATCAGCATTTCAGGGGCTACCGTGGTGGCTTAATGGTAAAGAATCCGTCTGCCAATGCAGGAGGTGCTGGTTTGATCCCTAGGTCAGGAAGATCCCCTGGAGGAGGGCATGGCAACCCACTCCATTATTCTTGCCTGGGAAATTCCACGGACAGAGGAGGCTGGCAGGCTACAGTCCATGGGGTCACAAAATATGGACAGGACTGAGCAACTAAACAACAATAATCAGCATTTTAGTAGTTATATATTAGTTAAAACACACTATAAAATATTATAACTAGTATTTCAAAATTGTTTTTATTATTAGGACAACTTCTGACACTCATCTCTCAAAAGAATTGGAACGTTTTTTTCTTGAGTGTAAATTGTCACAGCTTTATGGAAAGTAATTAGTAGAATGCAGCATGCTATGTCCTAAAAAATTGCTTGTTTCTTTTTGCCCAGAAATTCTACTTAGAATTTAACAAAAGAAATAAGTGGACTTCTTTTTCTGGCCAAGATGGAGTAGCTTGAAGTAGCCTAATTCTCGTGCTAAGAAGTAGAGATGCTGAGCAAAATACAAAAGAAATGAAGATGAATAAACTATTGTGAGAAGCAAAAACATGGATGAATCTCACAAACAAAATGTCAGGCAAAAAGAACCAGGTGCAAGATCTGTACAATTTTATATTTGAATAATACAAATCACACACACACACACACATCACAATATATATGTGTGTGTCATTTGTATTATTCAAATATACATACATATACATATAAGATACATATGAGTATATATTTATATTTGAATATTACATATATATATCAGTAAGATATATGTGAGTATATATAATTTAACCTGCTGGTTTTGAAGGTTTGGATAATGTTACCCTGGGAGGAGGGTATCACAGGAACTGAGGTTCTGGTAATACTGTTTCTTGATCAGGGTGGTGGTTCTATGGAGTGTTGACTTGATAAAAAATCATTAAACTGTACATTTTTGAATTGTGTACTTTTAAGTTTACTGTGACTTAAAAAAGTTTACCTAAATAAAAAAAGTGAAGAATTTCACTTATGGATAAAGGTGTGAAAATAAAGAGGCTTATCATGTATAATAGTAAAAAACAGAAATAATCTAACCGTCTAAACATGGGAAATACTTAAATAAAACGTGGTAATGATACTCTTTAAACTGACGTTTTGAAAGAATTTTTAACCATGTGGGAGAATTTTAGTACTGCCATGTTAATTGAGTATTGTTCCGTGAGCCTGTGTGCAGAATCTGAGACTGGGGTATACTGGCTACCGCCTTAGCCTTGGAGGATGGAGGGGGTGGGATGAAGCCCCTGCTGCTCAGCCTCTGCTTTTCCCATCTTCAGGGAAAGGTAAACACATCTCATTTCCAGCCTTGCTCCACTTTATTCTCCTTTCTAAAAGCACCCTAATCCTTTCACCGCTCTTCAGATCTCCCCCACCTTGGGAACCCCAGCCGGAGTCCTGTCCTTCCCTCCAAAGTCCCTTGCCCTCCTCAACCTGAACGCTCTGGTCTGGATAGCTCCCCAGAGACTCCCACCCAGCACGCCTCTCCACTTCCCACGGTCAGTCCAGATGAAAGTCTTGGGGAAGAAGAGAAATGTTTTCCTACCTGTCCCATAGTTTACAAAACGGCTCCTACCTGCAAAGTTGTAAGTGCTGCATGTTATCATTGAGAGTTGTGTCTGCCACTTTCTCCATGGTCTGCCGGTCACCAGCTGGCCACCTGCTCTACCCCAGGCCAATCCTACTCTACCCCAGGATTTAGGATGGCTGCTGCCTTAATTACATGAGGATCTGGGAGAGGCTTTGCTTTCACCATGTGCAAGAGCCTGACTACGTTCCTGTTCAAGCCACCTTCCTCCTCACTCCTTCTTAGAGCCTTGGAGTGGGGGGAGGGAACATTTTCCACATATTCCACAATGAGTTTTCATTACTTTTATCATCAGAAAAATATTAAATAATGCGCTTTTTCTCTATGACTGCTCTAGATTAATGTTCTCAAGTGTTAATGTGTGATGCCTGCAAGTCACTTAGGGAGCTTGTTAAAACGTAGGTTGTGATTCGGTAGGTCTGGGGTTTGCCCTGGCATTCTGCTTTTCTGACCCGCTTCTAAGTGATGCTGATGCCGCTGGTCCATGCCACACTTTGAAGAGTGAAGTGACAGAGGGTAGTTGGAGAGGAGGAGCAAGCTGTGACCTGTCTCCTTGCTCTTCACTGGCCCCAGGCCCCTATGTTTCACAAATCTTCACATTTTGCTGAATGTTTAGTTTAACGATGCGTAAGTATGAAGTCTCCCAAGAAGGCTGGAGTCTACATATATACTTGGGCTAACCAAAGCACTTTGGAGGTTAGTTCTTTAGAAAACAGGTTCTCAGATTTGAGCCTCCTTACTCCTCAAGCAGATATAATAAGTTGAACTCATGGAAAGGGCCTTAGAGTCAAGAGGCCATGACTTCAGCCCCCAGCTATGCCCGTGACTCAGTTTCCCAAAACATAATTGATGGAGTTTAGTATAAGTTGTTGGTGAAGATAATGGTTTTCATGATCCTGTGATCCTAGGAAGTACTATAATAGTATTCATGTCCTTCAATCCAGTACTTCCCCTTCTGGAATTTTAGAGCAAGTAAATCATTCAATAGAAAAATAAAGATGTGCAAAGATGCTCAAAGAAGTTAGGGAGTGCTCAGGTACCAAGTCCTTACTGGAGGCAGGAGGGCAGCCTCCTGGGTATGCCAGAGGGGATTTGAGCATCAGAGGAGAAGGTGGCTAAGAAACCAAGGGTATCCTGATTATTACAGGTCTCAACTAGCCTTCATTTTCCAGTTGTATTACAAATAAAAAGTCCTTATAATGTCTTCTTGGGAAGATGAATAGGAAGATATTGAACTACATAGTGAACTATTTGTTTTATTATCAGACATTTCTGAATCAAGCAGTGCTGGAGTGGAAAGGACACCTAAGGCCTCTGGTTCCATGTGCTCATGTCAGAGCCCTGTAGAGTCCTGGAAATGTGTTGAGAAGACAGCCCCCCAAGTTCAGGGAGGACCAGAGCTTTTGTGATGCACCCTGGAGTCTCCCGGAGAGATGGCTGTGGTCATCTGGTCTCCAGAGAAACACTTCCAATGACAGGGGTGGCTCCCTGGTCTTCTCTTTACCATGAGGTGGGTCTGATTGTTTAGGAATTCTCTCAGATGAGTGGAAATTCTAACTCCCTGTGGCCTTTATCCCCTGACCCAAGCTCTAAAGTAGGCGTTTTCAAACTTTCCTCATGACAAGTATCTCCTGGGAGGCTTATTTAAAATTCATCCCAACTTTAATCCATATAAAACATATTCCTAGGTTGTGAAGGCTCACCGTTGCTAATTATTAGAGAAATACAAATCAAAACTGTAATGAGGTACCATCTCACATTGGTCAGAGTGGCCGTTATTAAAAATTCGACAAATAGTAAATTTTGGAAAGGGTGTGGAGAGAAGGGAACCATCCTACATTGTTGGTAGGAACGTGAGTTGGTGCAGCCACTGTGGGAAACAGTATGGAGCTTCCTCAGAAAACTAAAAATAGAGTTGCCATATGATCTAGCAATCCTACTCCTGGGCATATATCCAGACAAGACTATAATTTGAAAAGATTCATGTACTTCAATGTTCATAGCACACTATTCACAAGACCAGACATGGAAACAGCCTAAATGTCCATCGACAGATGAATGGATAAAGAAGATGGAGTATATACACACAATGGAACATCACTCAGCCATAAAAAAGAATGAAATAATGCCATGTGAGGCAACGTGGATGGACCTAGAAATTATCAAACTAAGTGAAGTCAGTCAGAAGAGAAAGACAAGTACAGTATCCTGTCACTTATATGTGGAGTCTATAATACGACAAAAGTGAACACATCTACCTGAAACAGACTCATAGACACAGAGAACGGACTTGTGGTTGCCAAGGACAGGGGAGGGGGAAGGGCTGCGAATTGGGGTTAGCAGACACGAACTGTTACACGTGGGATGAACAGCAAGATCCTACTGTATAGTACAGGGAGCTACATTCAGTATCCTGTGATAAACCATAAGGGAAAAGAATAGGAAAAAGAATAAATATATAAACATATATATTCTGAATCACTTTGCTGTACAGAAGAAATTAATACAACATTGTAAATCAACTATACTTCAATTTTAAAAAAAGATTAATTTCGTTGATACAGAGGAAAATTCACTACTGAAAGTGGCAGATATCGACTGAGTTCTTTATTTATCATATGAGCTGGCAGGTAATATATATTTTTTCATCTGAACTTAAAATATGAGATGTGTATCTATACATTTCTTCTAAAAGTTTTAAAATACCCCCATCCCTGTGATTGTGAGAAAGATCAGTGAGGCTGTTTTAAGATAGATAAAACTGAACAAGAGATTGAGAAAGAAGATATTAAAATACAAAAAATAGCCCACTAATATAGTTGTGATTAACAGTAGCAAAATTGAAGTTAATGTCCAATATTGAGGTTAGTGGATTAACTTTAATTTTTAACGTTTATCAAAACCTAGGAAGAACTATAACATATTCATGTCCTTCAACCCAATACTTTCCCTTCTGGAATTTTAGAGCAAGTAAATCATTCAACAGAAGATAAAGATGCTCAAAGAAGCATTAATTGTAGTTTCAACAAAATTATGAATAGATTCAATGCCAACAATAGAATATTAAGTAAATTGAGATATAACCATGAATTAAATATTATACAGCTATTAAAATGATTAGAAAATCTACACACCAATAGGCACAAATGCTTATGTAAGCTAGCAGAATAAAAATTTGGTCCATTTTTACCTTTTTTGGGTATATGGCTGAGCATTAGAAGAAAACATGGAAAAAGTACACTTAAGTTGAATAATTATTTGCTTAATAAATATATATACTTAAAATAATATGATTAATACAACAGTATGGCTATAAAGCCAATGGGAAACTCCATTTGAGAGAAGTTAAAGGTCAAGCCTTTGATAAATCCCCATTGAAACCAAGTACCCTAAGATCTCTGAGGTGTCGAGGGAAGGCCCTTGGGGTCAGCTGGTTCAACTTCCTAAGCATTGTGAGGATATTTATTTTAGTAACCTTGACTATAGCACCCTGTTCTCTCCCTGTCTTCTGTAACTGGTAAGCAACCCAAGAAGTTTTCCTCAAAGTTCGTGCCTACCTTTGGGAGAGACCCAATGTGGGGGGTGTTGGGTAGAGGCAGATGCTCAAAAGCGCAACGACGAAAGCCAGACTTCCCATCTCAAGCTTTGTTTTTGCAGACCAAAATTCTTTTGTTCAGAGCAGATTGGCATCAACTTCTCAAAATTTGCATCGTAGAACAAAGATTCATGTTTGAGTAAAAACAAAGAGAACAGCACAGCTTGCGACTCAAAGGTTCCTCCTGCCCCCCCACTACCACCCGCTCAATTCTCTATTTCTAGTCTGCTGGGGCAGAGAAGCCATTGAGTCGGGCTGGGAACAATTTACTGAGGCAAGGCTTCTAGAATGAAGGCTGGGCCCAGAGCTGAGACTCTCAGGGAGCGGGTTTGGGGGCTGGCCCGGGCATTAGGTTTCCGCATTTCTGGGTTAGGGACAATGCTCGTGAGCATTAAATTTACCAGGTGAGAGTTTACATAAATGTGCTATTACTGATTCTTTTTCAGTGAGCTGGATTTATGTAGAAAGAGCACATGTTTTAGAATCCAAAAGCCTGTATTCAGTCTTGGCTCTGCCTCTTAATAGCGATGGGATCTTGGCAATCACATTCCCTTTATGGGCCTCAATTTTCTGACTTATGTACAGAATGGGAAAATAATTCCTTGTACAGCTCACAGGGTTATTGTAAAGGTCACTTGAATAACCAATTGAAAATGCTTGATAACGTGAAATATTATGCACACTAATTATTTTAATAATTAATAATAGTAATAGTGACTTTGCAATTCAGAATTTTATTCTGGAGTCCTAAATATTGATTCCTGCAGGCTTGTAATTATTTAAGGAATGATTTATTGGCTGCCATGTATTGAGGTTATAACATAAGTTAAATTTTTTTTCCAGCTGTGCTGACTGGGGCAAGGGTGGTGTGCAGGTGGGGGTGGTAAACCAGGAAATTGAAGTATCTGAGGAAGACACCTGTCCCGAGAAAGCCTGACCAGATACGTTAGTTCAAATCCTAGAGTTACGTATAATAAGGAGTATGCAAACTGATGTCATAAATGATAGGAAGGCATCTTAAAGAATCTTGTGAGAATGAAGAATTGGGGGTGTCCTCAATAGGTCAGAGAAAGAAATGGCAACCCACTCCAGTACCCTGGCCTGGAAAACCCCATGAACGGAGGAGCCCGGTAGGCTACAGTCCATGGGGTCGCAAAGAGTCGGACACGACTGAGTGACTTCACTTCACTTCAATAGGTCAGATGGGGAGCAGGCTCACCGATCAGTGACACTGAAGCAGATCCACCCAGGACCAAGGGGGAACACGTGGTGACCAAGAAGATGGGTCACATTTCATCTGAGCCTTCTCTAGACAGTTTGTACCCCTTCCTCGCTTTCTTGTCATCCCTGGGTCTGAATCTCAAGGCCAGGGACCTGAAGCCCGGAGATGTGAACCTACAATACACTGCTTTCTCTTTCTCTTTGATCCCATCCTCCAGCCACATAGTTGGAGTGATGATATGTAATGAATGCTTTAAGATGTTCTTTATTACTCAAATGATGCAATTCAATTCTTCTTGTAAAAGAGCTAAAAGAGACAGATGTGATATAGAAAAGGAGGTGAGGTCCCTTTCCCCCACCTCTCCCCACCCCTGGAAGAAGTGTGGTGGATGCCTGTTCTCCCCTCTTGGAGCATTTACACATGTTCACAAATTAATCATATATTTTTGCTGCCTGCTTTTTTCACTAAGTAATAGATAGTGGAGCTCTTCCTACTGCCATATCGCTAATGCACTCTGCTTTCTGAGGAATGGGTAGGCCATAATTTACTTAACTATTCCCCTCCCTGTTAATAGTAGGTTAGGGTTTTATTTTTCGCTACTGCACACAATACTTGGATCCATGTACAAAACTTGTACCATGAGTTGTGTCGGGCACACAAACAACTATTTTTCTTTTTGGAAGAGTCCTAGGAATGGAATAGCTGGGTCTGTTGATATGTACATTTATGATTCGATGGATGTTTTCAAATGGCACGCATCAGCTGGCTCCACCAGTCTACATGTGTAGTGTATACGAGAAAGTTTCTCCATGTTTTTGCCAACACTTGGTATCTATCTTGTTTTTTTTTACTTTTTGCCAGATAATTCTTTTCCCTGACTAATGCAGCTTTGCATGGTTATTGTATGTGGATTATTAATTTTCTGTCAATTGTCTATTTCCTTTATAAATGTTTACAACTTTTACAATTTACTTTGTCAATTGTCTTTTTCTTTCTGCTTTGTTAGAATTCTGTGTGTTCTGGATACTAATCTTTTACCAGTTAAGTGTGTTGTAAATATTTTTCCTCAGTCTTTTAAACTTGCCTTATCTTATAACCTGGTTTATGGTATATTCTGACTGACAGAATATTATATATTTTATGAGCATAAATCTATGAAATTTTTATAGTTTTTAGATTTTTGTCTTTTTCTTAGGAAGGCCCTGACATTCTAAATTTGTAAAAAAATATTTACCTATATTTTCTTCTAACATTTTTATAGTTTTGTTCTTTAACCCTCATCTGAGGGTTATTTTCTGTGGATGAATGGTGCAAGTTGGGAATCTAACTTAACTTTTTCCCCAGATGAATAGATAATTGGCCCAGTCCCAACTGTGGATCAGGCCCTAATTTCTCTAGGAATTTGAGCTACCACCTTTATTGTGTAGTTCATTTTCATATAATCAGGTTTGTTTCTTGGCTTATTAATCTGTTCCATTGATCTACTCATCAATACCTGCACCAGTATTAGGCTAGTTTAATTATTATAGCTTAAGTGTGTTTTGACATCTGGAAGGATAAGACCTGAATGAAAAATGCTGTTAATTTAGACTGGAATTGCACTGATGGGTAAAATCAGTGTATTTTCAATACTAAGTCTTCCTAATCAGTTTTAAAACTTCTGATATTGAAAAGGTTTTCATATTATTTTATCTTCAAATAAATCTTGAACATTTAAAAATTATATTTGTTTTCTAGGAATTTTATGTTTTTTGTTATAAATTGAATCCTTCTAAAATTATTTAATTAATACTAGTATATAGGCAAGTTATTGGATTAGGTATATGATGTATATACCCATAGTTCTGAACTTTCTTACTAGTGCTAATATTAATAGTTTTCAATTGATTCCCTTGAATTTTTTTAGGTGGGCAGTCATATTATCTTAAAGAGTGAACTTTTTTCCTTTTCAAGCTTCATGTCCCTCTTTTCCTTGTCTTTTGACCTTTGGGACAATAATATCTAGTATTGGTGTTTGCAACCACTTTTGTCTTGCTGTTATCTTTAGTGGGAATGCTTCTGAGATCTCACCACTAAGTCTTTCATTGTTGATGATTTCTAATAGGTATCTTTTTTTTATGTTGAGAACTTAACATTCCATTTCTGACTTACTGAGATTTAAAAAAAATCAATTCTAAATGTTGAATTTTATTAAATCCTTTTTGTATTTATTGAGATGTTACTTCATCTCTGTGATAAATTACAGGATTAGTTTCTCTAATATTGAACTGCCCTTTGCCCCCTGGATAAGCTCATTTTAGATACACTATTTTTAAAATATACTCTTGGATTTGATTTGTTAATATTTGTAATTTAGGATGTTTTCATCTCCATTCCTGAGTGACAACTGGCCACCCTTTCCTATGATTCTTCCTCTGTGTTCCTGTCTTTATTGTTTCTCTATTTCTAACTCTATCTATGGCCACTCCAGCTTCCTTACTCTCCTCCAAACACCTCAAAGACAACACGCTTGTGTTTCCTTGCGCTGGGAAGCCTCCCCCAAGAGGTCTGCATGACTGGGTGTGGGGTTTGTTGTTGTTTGGTCACTAAGTCGTGTCTGACTCTTTGTGACCCCATAGACTGTAGCCCACCAGGCTCCTTTAGTCCTCCACTATCTCCTGGAGTTTGCTCAAATTCAAGTCCACTGACTCGATGACACCATCCAATCATCTCATCTGCTTCCCCCTTTTCCTTTTGCCCTCAGTCTTTCCCAGCATCAGGGTCTTTTCCAATGAGTTGGCTCTTTCCATCAGGTGGCCAAAGTATTGGAGCTTCAGCTTCAGCAGCAGTCCTTCCAATATTCAGGGTTGATTTTCTTTGGGATTGACTGGTTTGATCTTGCAGTCCTGGGGACTCTCAAGAGTCTTCTCCAGTGCAATTCAAAAGCATCAGTTCTTTGGTGCTCAGCCTTCTTGATGGACCAACTCTCACATCCGTACATGACTACTGGAAAAACCATAGCTTTTGACTATATGGACCTTTGTCGGCAAAGTGGTATCTCTGCTTTTTAATACACTGTCTAGGTTTGTCACAGCTTTCCTTCCAAGGAAAGGAGCAAGTGTCTTTTCATTTCATGGCTGCAGTCAGCATATGCAGTGATTTTGGAGCCCAAAATGTGGGAGACACTTGGCTATCTATCACCACCTTATCTAAACTTGTTGCTCCCCGTCATCCTCTACCCCTTTAACCTGTTCTTTGTCCTCCATAACAGTATATCTATCAGAAGGTGTATTATTTACCCGTTTGTTTCCTGGTTTATTATCTGTCTTTTCCTACTAAGCTGTCACCCACTGGAGCAGGGCCATTGTCTGCCTGGGTGCTGCCACATATCACAGAGTAGATGCTCAGGAAATGATGGATGGATGAGTGGTGTTGTTGTTGTTTTCCAGACAAAGGGCATGGGAAACAGAATTTCTCAGTCTCTTTAGGTTTGAAGCATGTTTCAATTTTGTCTTTTCCATTGCATTCTAGTTGGTTGGCTCAGGGTTCTAATATTTAAGTGCCAGTTCCTGCTTGAGCAAAGTAGAGATAATAAAGGCACTCGTCTCTTGGAGTTTTAAAGGCACTCAGTGAGAAATGTATACAGAGTACTTCTCACCATGCCAGGCATGTAGGTAGCTAGTGGTCAGGAAATGTTTGCTATTACTGTTACCCACTCTCTCACCCAACACAGAGAGGCCTCCTTGAGTCTCAGGTCCTCTTCACTGTCCAGGGTGGACGGTAATCCTTGCCCTGTTTATTTCGCAGGGTGATATGAGGCTTATGAGAGAGCATGGAGTTTGAAAACAATGATGTGTCATGGGAATAATGTGACTCTCCTCACATGTTCAAGAAAGAGCCCTATTAAAGGAACCAGGGAAGTAGGGTTCCCCTTGGGCAGAGAACAGACCTGGAGCTGGACAGACCTGGGCTCAAATCCCGGCTCTTCTGTTTACCGACTGCGTGACTTTGGACGAATTACAGGCCCCTCTGATATTCACCTTCAGTGTCATTGCTGTTCATTCTGTGAAACAGGTGACAGTAACACCTACTTCACGGGGTTACTGTGGGAATTAAAGTGAATATATAAAGAACCCAGTTTAGCATTCTTCACAGAAGTGGGTATTTAATAAATGATATCTATTAATATTATATTTGTCTATGAAAAGGATTGGCAAGCCACAATTTAGAACATTCTCTTTCCAATTTCCCATCATCGAAATAATCACATTTCGCACATCCTCACTGGCAGATTTCACAGCTAGTGCATTCAGGAAAAGTTATTTATTTGAATAACAAATTCTTTGCCCAGTTCCCCAAACTGCACATTTAAGCAGAGGTTGTTACAGTCGACAGTGTGGGGTGTATTGAGGAAGGTGTGGTGATGATGGTCATAGAGACAATATGTGAGGCCCTCACTGTGTTCTAGGCACTGTGCTCAGATCATAAGGCACTCCTTCATGCACCCTCTTCCTACAAATAAGAAAGCAGGAGCCCAGAGAAGCTAGACAACATGCCCAAGGCCACATAACTAAAAGAGGCAGAGGCCATATCTGAATTAGCAGGCTGACTTGGAAATCGTTTTCAGTATTAGAATGGGACAGAGATGTTTGGGCATAACAGCTCTTCTCTTGACGTTTTCAGAACAAAGGGAGGGCACAGGCCTCCAATGTGCCACTTTCCTGGGTGTAGGTTACTTGCTTATAAGACTAATATTTTGGGGGAGGAGCCAAGATGGCGGAGGAGTAGGACGGGGAGACCACTTTCTCTCCTACAAATTCATCAAAAGAATAACCGAATGCAGAGCAAACTTCACAAAACAACTTCTGATCGCTAGCTGAGGTCATCAGGCGCCCAGAAAAGCAGACCATTGTCTTCGAAAGGAGGTAGGACAAAATATAAAAGATAAAAAGTGAGACAAAAGAGCTAAGGACGGAGACCCGTCCCGGGAAGGGAGTCTTAGGCGGCCTTGCTTGGGCTAGGGTCCGGGCCTGAGTGCCCTGAGGACAATCGGGGGGAGCTTCTGTGAGGTGCCAACTTGAACTGTGGGAGACCAAAAGAGAGAAAATTAACCGGCCGGAACACACTGCCGGCCGTTCGCAGAACAAAGGGACGGAGAAAGTCCCGAGAAGAGCTCGCAGGCTGCGGACCGGCCCAGCCCCGCCGGAGGCAGGAGGCAGGGGGGAGGGGAAGGTCGCGGCGAGACACAGGGCGCAGGCACCCGACCGGCGCGGGGCGGGGACTGGGGCTGGGGACGCGGAGGGCGGAAGGCGCGCGCACCCGCCTGGCGCCAGCGGAAACTGAGACTGGGTCCGCGGAAGGGAGTGGGTGCGCCACACCTGGGGATAGCGCGCCCACCAAGCCCCTGGCTGCCTGGACCGCTCTGACGGGGAAGGCACAGAGAGCAGGCGCAGCTTTTCCTTCCGCGCTTTTGTGTAACACCCGAGGGCTGGAACCTCGCGCAGCGCGGGGCGCGCTCCATATAGAACAGCCGGGAGCCTGAGCAGCGCAGACGGAGAAAGCAGCGTCAGCCCCTTCCGGCAGCGCCAGCCCGCCCCCGCAGGGCCAGCCCCTCCCCGCAGCGTCAGCCCCGCCCCGCAGCGCCAGCCCCGCCCCGCAGCGTCAGCCCCTCCCAGCAGCGCAACGGAACTAGCTACCTGAATAAGAGTCCGCCTCCGGCCGCCTGTGTCAGGGCGGAAATGAGCCTCTGAAGAGACCGGCAAACAGAAGCCAAATAAACAAAGGGAACCGCTTCAGAAGGGACTGGTGCAACAGATTAAAATCCCTGAAGAAAACACCGACTTCACCGGAAGGGCCCTGTAGATATCGAGAAGTGCAAGCTGGAACGAGGAGCTATCTGAAACTGAGCCGAACCCACACTGACCGCAACAGCTCCAGAGAAATTCCTAGACATATTTTTACTTTTTTTTTTATTTTTCTGTTTTTTCTAAGTAAGGAAAAAAAAAAAAATTTTTTTTCTTTTTATATTTTTCTTTTTTATTTTTTCTCTTTTATTTTCCTTTAAAATTCCCTATTACTCCCCCATTACTCCTTAACTTTCATTTTCATAGATTTTTACGATTTTTTTAATTAGGGGAAAAAAAAAATTTTTTTTTCTTTCTTTTTTTTTTCTTTTTCTTTTTTTTTTTCTTCTCCTTTTTCTTCTTTTTTTTTTCTTTCCTTTTTCTCTTCTATTTTCTATTTTTCTTTTTCTCTTATTTCTTTTAAAGTCCTCTAGTACTCCTCTACTACTCTTCATTTTCATCTTCACTACACTATAACCTTACAAAAAAAAAAAAAAAGAGAAGCCCTATCTTAAAACCGAAGATTATTCCCTCCCAATCTTGACTCTCTGTTTTCTACCTCAGAACACCTCTATTTCCTCTTTTCCCCTTCTCTTCCCCATCCAATTCTGTGAATCCTTGTAGGTGTCGGAGATACGAGAACACTCTGGGAACAGACAGCTGCGTAGATCTGTCTCTCTCCTCTTGAGTCCCCCTTTTTCTCCTCCTACTCATCTCTATCTCCCTCCTCCCTTTTCTCCTGTTCATGTAACTCTGTGAACCTCTCTGGGTGTCCCTAACGGGGGAGAATCTTTTTGCCATTAACCTAGAAGTTTAATTATCAGAGCTGTATAGTTGGAGAAGTCCTGAGACTACAGGAAGAATAAAACTGAAATCCAGAGGCAGGAAACTTAAGCCCAAAACCTGAGAACACCAGAAAACTCCTGACTACATGGAACTTTAAGTGATAAGTGACCGTCCAAAAGCCTCCATACCTACACTGAAACCAACCACCACCCAAGAGCCAATAAGTTTTAGAGCAAGACATACCACGCAAATTCTCCAGCAACACAGGAACATAGCCCTGAATGTCAACATACAGGCTACCCAAGGTCACACCTAACACATAGACCCAACTCAAAACTCATTACTGGGCACTCCATTGCTCTCCAAAGAGAAGAAATCAAGTTCCACGCACCAGTACACTGACGCAAGCTTCCCTAACCAGGAAACCTTGACAAGCCAAACGTCCAACCCCACCCACTGGGTAAATCCTCCACAATAAAAAGGAACCACAGACCTCCAGAATACAGAAAGCCCACTCCAGACACAGCAATCTAAACAAGATGAAAAGGCAAAGAAATACCCAACAGGTAAAGGAACAAGAAAAATGCCCACCAAGTCAAACAAAAGAGGAGATAGGGAATCTACCTGAAAAAGAATTTAGAATAATGATAATAAAAATGATCCAAAATCTTGAAAACAAAATGGAGTTACAGATAAATAGCTTGGAAACAAAGATTGAAAAGATACAAGAATTGTTTAATAAAGACCTAGAAGAAATAAAAAAGAGTCAATTAAAAATGAATAATGCAATGAATGAGATCAAAAACACTTTGGAGGGAACCAAGAGTAGAATAACGGAGGCAGAAGATAGGATAAGTGAGATAGAAGATAAAATGGTGGAAATAAATGAAGCAGAGAGGAAAAAAGAAAAAAGGATCAAAAGAAATGAGGACAACCTCAGGGACCTCTGGGACAATGTGAAACGCCCCAACATTCGAATCATAGGAGTTCCAGAAGAAGAAGACAAAAAGAAAGGCCATGAGAAAATACTCGAGGAGATAATAGCTGAAAACTTCCCTAAAATGGGGAAGGAAATAGCCACCCAAGTCCAAGAAACCCAGAGAGTTCCAAACAGGATAAACCCAAGGCGAAACACCCCAAGACACATATTAATCAAACTAACAAAGATCAAACACAAAGAACAAATATTAAAAGCAGCAAGGGAAAAACAACAAATAACACACAAAGGGATTCCCATAAGGATAACAGCTGATCTATCAATAGAAACCCTCCAGGCCAGAAGGGAATGGCAGGACGTCCTGAAAGTAATGAAAGAGAATAACCTACAACCTAGATTACTGTATCCAGCAAGGATCTCATTCAGATATGAAGGAGAACTCAAAAGCTTTACAGACAAGCAAAAGCTGAGAGAATTCAGCACTACCAAACCAGCTCTTCAACAAATGCTAAAGGATCTTCTCTAGACAGGAAATGCAGAAAGGTTGTATAAACGTGAACCCAAAACAACAAAGTAAATGGCAACGGGACCACACCTATCAATAATTACCTTAAATGTAAATGGGTTGAATGCCCCAACCAAAAGACAAAGATTGGCTGAATGGATACAAAAACAAGACCCCTATATATGCTGTCTACAAGAGACCCACCTCAAAACAAGAGACACATACAGACTGAAAGTGAAGGGCTGGAAAAAATTATTTCATGCAAACGGAGACCAAAAGAAAGCAGGAGTCGCAATACTCATATCAGATAAAATAGACTTTCAAATAAAAGCTGTGAAAAGAGACAAAGAAGGACACTACATAATGATCAAAGGATCAATCCAAGAAGAAGATATAACAATTATAAATATATATGCACCCAACATAGGAGCACCGCAATATGTACGGCAAACACTAACGAGTATGAAAGAGGAAATTAATAGTAACACAATAATAGTGGGAGACTTTAATACCCCACTCACAACTATGGATAGATCAACTACACAGAAAATTAACAAGGAAACACAAACTTTAAATGACACAATGGACCAGCTAGACCTAATTGATATCTATAGGACATTTCACCCCAAAACAATCAACTTCACCTTTTTCTCAAGTGCACACGGAACCTTCTCCAGAATAGATCACATCCTGGGCCATAAATCTGGTCTTGGAAAATTCAAAAAAATTGAAATCATTCCAGTCATCTTTTCTGACCACAGTGCAGTAAGATTAGATCTCAATTACAGGAAAAAAATTGTTAAAAATTCAAACACATGGAGGCTAAATAACACACTTCTGAATAACCAACAAATCATAGAAGAAATCAAAAAAGAAATCAAAATATGTATAGAAATGAATGAAAATGAAAACACAACAACCCAAAACCTATGGGACACTGTAAAAGCAGTGCTAAGGGGAAAGTTCATAGCATTACAGGCTTACATCAAGAAACAAGAAAAAAGCCAAATAAATAACCTAACTCTACACCTAAAGCAGTTAGAGAAGGAAGAAATGAAGAACCCCAGGGTTAGCAGAAGGAAAGAAATCTTAAAAATCAGGGCAGAAATAAATGCAAAAGAAACTAAAGAGACCATAGCAAAAATCAACAAAGCTAAAAGCTGGTTTTTTGAAAAAATAAACAAAATTGACAAACCATTAGCAAGACTCATTAAGAAGCAAAGAGAGAAGAACCAAATTAACAAAATTAGAAATGAAAATGGAGAGATCACAACAGACAACACTGAAATACAAAGGATCATAAGAGACTACTACCAGCAGCTCTATGCCAATAAAATGGACAACTTGGATGAAATGGACAAATTCTTAGAAAAGTATAACTTTCCAAAACTGAACCAGGAAGAAATAGAAGATCTTAACAGACCCATCACAGGCAAGGAAATCGAAAGTGTAATCAAAAATCTTCCAGCAAACAAAAGCCCAGGACCAGATGGCTTCACAGCTGAATTCTACCAAAAATTTAGAGAAGAGCTAACACCTACCTTACTCAAACTCTTCCAGAAAATTGCAGAAGAAGGTAAACTTCCAAACTCATTCTATGAGGCCACCATCACCCTAATTCCAAAACCAGACAAAGATGCCACAAAAAAAGAAAACTACAGGCCAATATCACTGATGAACATAGATGCAAAAATCCTTAACAAAATTCTAGCAAACAGAATCCAACAACATATTAAAAAAATCATACACCACGACCAAGTGGGCTTTATCCCAGGAATGCAAGGATTCTTCAATATCCGCAAATCAATCAACGTAATACACCACATTAACAAATTGAAAGATAAAAACCATATGATTATCTCAATAGATGCAGAGAAAGCCTTTGACAAAATTCAACACTCATTTATGATTAAAACTCTCCAAAAAGCAGGAATAGAAGGAACATACCTCAACATTATAAAAGCCATATATGACAAACCCACAGCAAGCATCACCCTCAATGGTGAAAAATTGAAAGCATTCCCCCTGAAATCAGGAACAAGACAAGGGTGCCCACTGTCACCACTACTGTTCAACATAGTGTTGGAAGTTTTGGCCACAGCAATCAGAGCAGAAAAAGAAGTAAAAGGAATCCAGATAGGAAAAGAAGAAGTGAAACTCTCACTGTTTGCAGATGACATGATCCTCTACATAGAAAACCCTAAAGACTCTACCAGAAAATTACTAGAACTAATCAATGAATATAGTAAAGTTGCAGGATATAAAATTAACACACAGAAATCCCTTGCATTCCTATATACTAACAATGAAAAAACAGAAAGAGAAATTAAGGAAACAATACCATTCACCATTGCAACAAAAAGAATAAAATACTTAGGAGTATATCTACCTAAAGAAACAAAAGACCTATACATAGAAAACTATAAAACACTGATGAAAGAAATCAAAGAGGACACAAACAGATGGAGAAACATACCGTGTTCATGGATTGGAAGAATCAATACTGTCAAAATGGCTATTCTACCCAAAGCAATCTATAGATTCAATGCAATCCCTATCAAGCTACCAACGGTATTTTTCACAGAACTAGACCAAAGAATTTCACAATTTGTATGGAAATACAAAAAACCTCGAATAGCCAAAGTAATCTTGAGAAAGAAGAATGGAACTGGAGGAATCAACCTGCCTGACTTCAGACTCTACTACAAAGCCACAGTCATCAAGACAGTATGGTACTGGCACAAAGACAGAAATATAGATCAATGGAACAGAATAGAAAGCCCAGAGATAAATCCACGAACCTATGGACACCTTATCTTTGACAAAGGAGGCAAGGATATACAATGGAAAAAAGACAACCTCTTTAACAAGTGGTGCTGGGAAAACTGGTCAACCACTTGTAAAAGAATGAAACTAGAACACTTTCTAACACCATACACAAAAATAAACTCAAAATGGATTAAAGATCTAAATGTAAGACCAGAAACTATAAAACTCCTAGAGGAGAACATAGGCAAAACACTCTCTGACATAAATCACAGCAAGATCCTCTATGACCCACCTCCCAGAATATTGGAAATAAAAGCAAAACTAAACAAATGGGATCTAATGAAACTTAAAAGCTTTTGCACTACAAAGGAAACTATAAGTAAGGTGAAAAGACAGCCGTCAGATTGGGAGAAAATAATAGCAAATGAAGAAACAGACAAAGGATTAATCTCAAAAATATACAAGCAACTCCTGAAGCTCAATTCCAGAAAAATAAATGACCCAATCAAAAAATGGGCCAAAGAACTAAACAGACATTTCTCCAAAGAAGACATACAGATGGCTAACAAACACAAGAAAAGGTGCTCAACATCACTCATTATTAGAGAAATGCAAATCAAAACCACAATGAGGTACCATTACACGCCAGTCAGGATGGCTGCTATCCAAAAGACTACAAGCAATAAATGCTGGAGAGGGTGTGGAGAAAAGGGAACCCTCTTACACTGTTGGTGGGAATGCAAACTAGTACAGCCACTATGGAAAACAGTGTGGAGATTCCTTAAAAAACTGGAAATAGAACTGCCATATGACCCAGCAATCCCACTTTTGGGCATACACACTGAGGAAACCAGATCTGAAAGAGACACGTGCACCCCAATGTTCATTGCAGCACTGTTTATAATAGCCAGGACATGGAAGCAACCTAGATGCCCATCAGCAGATGAATGGATAAGGAAGCTGTGGTACATATACACCATGGAATATTACTCAGCTGTCAAAAAGAATTCATTTGAATCAGTCCTAATGAGATGGATGAAACTGGAGCCCATTATACAGAGTGAAGTAAGCCAGAAAGATAAAGAACATTACAGCATACTAACACATATATATGGAATTTAGAAAGATGGTAACGATAACCCTATATGCAAAACAGAAAAAGAGACACAGAAATACAGAACAGACTTTTGAACTCTGTGGGAGAATGTGAGGGTGGGATGTTTCAAAAGAACAGCATGTATACTATCTATGGTGAAACAGATCACCAGCCCAGGTGGGATGCATGAGACAAGTGCTCGGGCCTGGTGCACTGGGAAGACCCAGAGGAGTCGGGTGAAGAGGGAGGTGGGAGGGGGGATCGGGATGGGGAATAAGTGTAAATCTATGGCTGATTCATATCAATGTATGACAAAACCCACTGAAATGTTGTGAAGTAATTAGCCTCCAACTAATAAAAAAATTAAAAAAAAAAAAGACTAATATTTTGACTAATATTTTTTGAATGAATGAAAAATCAACAAATAAATACGCCAACCAAGGTAGTCTTCCTCTGATGACCCTCATAAACAAGACCATGATAGTGTCCTGTAAAGTCTACAAATGCTGGAGAGGATGTGCAGAAAAGAGAACCCTCCTGCACTGTTGGTGGGAATATAAATTGGTGCAGCCACTTTGGAAAACAGTACGGAGGCTCCTTGAAAAACTAAAGACAGAGTGACCATACGATCCAGCAATCCCACTCCTGGGTTTATATCCGGAAAAAAACGAGGACTCTAATTTGAAGTGGTACATGAACTCCACTGTTCATAGCAGCGCTGTTTACAGCAGCCAAGACATGGAAGCAAGTCACATGCCCAATGCCCGGTGATTGGCTTAGGAAGATACGGTATATACACCATGGAATAGTACTGAGCCACGAAAAGAATGACATATTGCCATTTGCAGCAACATGGATGGATCTAGAGAATATTGTACTTAGTGAAGTAGGTCACCCAGAAAAAGACAGATATTCCACAAAATGTATGTGGATCTAAAAAATAATGCAAATGGATCTATACACAAATCAGAAACAGACTCACACACATAGAGTCTTATGACAAACTTATGGTTACCAAAGAGGAGGGGGAAGGGGCAAATCAGGAGGATGGGATTAGCAAGCTACTCTACATAAAACAGGTAAGCAACAGGGGTTTACTGTATAGCTATAGCCCAGGTACTTATATTCAATATCTTGTAATAACCTGTAATGAAATATAATCAGAAAAAATAACAGAATCACTAAACTGCACACATAAAACTAACATAATATTGTAAACCAACTATGTTGTTGTGGTTAGTTGTTAAGTTGTGTCTGACTCTTTTGCGACCCCATGGACTGGAGTCCACCAGATTCCTCTGTCCATGGGAGTTCCCAGGCAAGAATGCTGGAGTGAGTTGCCATTTCCTTCCCCAGGGGATCTTCTTGACCCAGGGATTGGACCTGTGTCTCCTGCTTGGCAGCTGGGTTCTTTACCACTGAGCCACCTGGGGAGACCAAATCAACTATTCAGTTCAGTTCAGTTCAGTCGCTCAGTCGTGTCCGACTCTTTGCAACCCCATGAATCGCAGCACGCCAGGCCTCTCTGTCCGTCACCAACTCCCGGAGTTCACTCAAGCTCATGTCCATTGAGTCGGTGATGCCATCCAGCCATAGTTCCTCTTTCAGTATCCTATATTTTGCCTTTTCATACTGTTCATGGCGTTCTCAAGGCAAGAATACTGAAGTGGTTTGCCATTCCCTTCTCCAGTGGACCACATTCTGTCAGACTTCTCCACCATGACCCATCCATCTTGGGTGGCCCTACAGGGCATGGCTTAGTTTCATTAACTAGGCTTCAAAATAAAAAAGAATATGCTGTATGACTATATGCTTATAAAAGAGTATGCTGTAAATAAGACTATGAGATCACAAAGAAAATGATACCATTCACTTGTAGCCCAGAACTGTAGGCATTGCTCCATCTTAGTATCTTTTCTTGCAATTGTTTCCTTCTATTAATTATATTAGTCTATATTGCAGACTGGATAGCTGCCCACCAAGCTCAGGCTGTGTTTCTCAGCTTCTTTTGCTATGGAGTGGATTCTTGCCAGTGATGGGTGTCACTTTCTGGCTATGGCAATTAAGAAGTAGATGTATGCCTTCTTTTATTTTCTAACCTGCTGGCTGCCTGCAGGGGATGAGGACAGAGCCACAGTATGGAAGGAGCCTGGGTCTCTGAAAGACTGTCCACCCACCAGAAACCCCTGTGTTGGATATTCCCATTTGCAACAAAACTTTCATTTTTGTCCACTGTATTTTGGGTATTTGTTACAACTCTTAGCATAACTTTTCTCAAAGCTTCAATTCCTTCTGAATTATCTAATCTCCTTTGTAGAGTTTCAGATACACACACACACATATACATGGTTCATTTTGTTGCTGATAATTTGTGAAAGTATAATGAAGGAAAGGGCTTCCTTGCCTGGAGAATTCCATGGACAGAGGAGCCTGGCGAGCTACAGTCCATGGGGTCTCAAAAAGTTGGATGCAACTGAGCAACTAACACTACTACTAATGAATGAAAAATAGAGGTGAAGAAGGATGCCCTAGAAGTTCTTTCTTCCTCTCTTCTCAAGGCACAGGAATGTTCATTATAGTTTACAAAGTGGTTTTCCATAAACATTTAATGCATATAATTTACTGGTGTATTTATTTTTGTACAGAGGAGGAGATTAAAGGTCAGTTAAGGGGTTTTCCCTCGGTCACCCAGCTGGCAATTAAACGGCAGTGTAGGGGCTGACACCAAGTGTGTCTGGGCTTGCCCCCTCTGATTTTTTGTCACATCCCAGTAATACACGTGATGTGAAGTTCCCTTTCCGTAAACAGGGTGTCTAAGATGGTTCTGATAAGTGCCTCGTCTCTTCCTTCTTTACACCTTTGTGTCTGCCAGGGTTTCCTTGGGACGTAGTACCCAAGGAAAGCTTGTGATCAAAAGCTTGTGATCACCAAAGCTTGTGATCAAAAACAGCTGCAGAAACAAGAGGAAAACATCTCCTAGAAAGTAATGCCTTGGAACACCACGAGTGTGGACTTGTAGGAGGTGGACGAGGGTACGTGGCATAGTGGAGCCATGGGGGGAGCTTTGGGTCTCCACAAGAGGCGTCCTGTTGTCAGCCTCCTGGGAGGCTCCATGAACTTGATCTCAGAGCCAGGGGCAGGAAAACTGGACTCATCCTTCCACTAAGGAATGAGAAGACTTCCTTCAAACTTCCTAGGAGTTTGAACTGCTTCTAAGGTAGAGCCCAATTAGCCCGTGTAGACTATGCTATTCAATTATATGGTTGGTTCAAAAGTATTTAATGATATAGGAGAATGATCATACAAAAATACTAAGTGATAAAATAATATGATGCAAAATAGTACAATCCAAATTTTTGTTGAAATTTTTATGTAGTTACACACACACACTTGCCAAAAAGACTGAAAGAGAATATGCCTCACCTTAGCAGGAATTATTTCTGGGTGATGAGATCAGAGCTGAAATTCATTTATTTAAAAATTCTTTTCTGTCATTTTAAATTTTCAGAGGGGCTTCCCAGGTGGTGCTAGAGGTAAAGAACCTGCCTGCCAATGTAGGAAACATAAAGGGACACGGGTTTGATACCTGGGTTGGGAAGAGCCCCTGAAGAAGAAAACGGCAACCCACTTCAGTATTCTTGCCTGGGAAATCCCATGGACAGAGAAGTCCTGTGGGCTATAGTCCGTGGTGTCACGAAGAGTCGGACATGACTTAGCTACTAAACAACTATTATAATATATGAACTCTGTAGCTAGGAATTATTTCTGGGTGATGAGATCAGAGTTAAAATTCATTTATTTTAAATTTCTTTTCTATCATTTTAAATTTCCTAAAATAAACAGGCTATTTTTGTAAACAGAAAAAAATGTTAAGAAATAGAGTTTGGTTTTCCTTGATTTGATTTTAAGGTTTTTGCTCATTTTCAAATTATAGCTTTGTTGGGAGAGAAAGGAAAATTAAATGAGCTACCAAAAACTTGCCACAAATAATAAATTGCTATTAATGTTATAAATTAGGTAGTCAGTTATCAGATTAAAATTAAAGCCATATAACAGGTTATTCATACAATACTCAAATTTTTTAATTTATTCTGATTGCCTTGTCTACTACATCGAATTTAGATAGCTTATAAGCTGTTTCATTTTGTTGTTGATGTGTTGGTTTCGTTGAATAACTAAACTTAAAAAGACTTCCCTGGTGGCTCAGTTGGTAAAGAGTCTACCTGCAGTGCAGGAGACCTGTGTTCCATTCCTGGGTGGGGAAGATTCCCTGGAGAAGGAAATGGCAATCCACTTCAATATTCTTGCCCGGGGAAATCCCATGGACAGAGGGGCTTGGAGGGCTACAGTCACGGGATCACAGAGAGTCAGACACAGCTGAGCAACCAAACAATAACCACCTCAAACTTAAAAAAGCAGACTAAATGACAAAACATATATACACATATAAATTGGACAGAAAGTTCAGAATTGCCTTAAGAATGTTTTTAAAGTGTTATTTATAGTAAAAGCGATCAGGTCCCTGGTAGGTAAATGAACCAAGCTGTAAGCATATTTTGCTTAATAATAACACAGCTAATGAAACATAACAAGTGGATACATGTGAATTCTGACTAGGAATCACAAGCAGTGCGATGTAAACAATCATGATAAGCCCCAGATGCTGACCAAGACAGCTGTGGAGCTGGTGAACTTCACGCAGCCTTCTTCGAATCACCCCAGTGATGCTGTCAAGAGCCATAACAGCCACTCTGGTTCTTTCTCTCAGTTATCTCAATTATGGAAACTTGCCCCACAAATAACTCAACAGAAACAAAAGCCTAAATGAAGACAAATATTAACTGTAGCATTTTATCTAAGTGTAAGGAAATATACTTGAAAGAACCCAGTGACCCCACCAAATAGGAATGAAAGTAAATTCTAGTATCCCAGCTTACTAAAATACAAGGCAACGGTTATAATGACAGTTGTGAGGACCACACAGAACTATGAAAACATTTATTAAACAGTATTAAATGGAAAGGAATATACGATTATATTTCTGCTACAAATGCTGTTATTTCAGTGTAAAATTTTATGTGCCTATGACCAGGGATGGGAAAGAAGAAAAAAATGAAAGCAGTTACACCTTGGTGAGGTTATGAATGATCTTTCCTCTTTCTCAAATATTTAAAAAAATATAATTATGAATGTGTGTTTCAAAGAAAAGAAAGATTTCCATTCCTACTTATTTCCATAAATAAAGAAAAATCTTCTAAATGTAAGGTTCTGTGAAATTTGATTTAATTTTATTTAGTTAAATTTTTTAATTTAATTAATAAATTATTTAATTAATTAAATTTGATTTAATTTTTGTTTAGAAATAAAAACTTCGTATTTGTTTTCTATGCTAGTTATACCAAATTTCCACAAACCACATAAAGTTATTATCTTATGGTTCTGTAGGTCAGAAGTTAGACATGGTCTCATGGGCGAGATCAAGGTGTCAGCAGGGCTGTGTTCTTTCCGGCCTCGCTAGGGCTTCCCCTGGTGGCTCAGCTGGTAAGGAATCCACCTGCAATGCGGGAGACCTGGGTTTGATCCCTGGGTTGGGAAGATGCCCTGGAGAAGGGAAAAGCTACCCACTCCAGTATTCTGGCCTGGAGAATTCCAGGGACTATATAGTCCATGGGGTCACAAAGAGTCGCAAACTGAGCGACTTTCACTAGGGAAGAAGAACCTGTTTTCCTGACTTCAGTTTCTATCAGCTGCCTGCATTTCTTGCCTCATGGCCCCTTCCTCCATTTTCAAAGCCAGCCATGGAGGGTTGAGTTCTCACATTGTATCACTCTGGCTCTTGTGGCTTTTCTTCCACTTTCAAGGGTGCCTGTGATTAAGCTGGGCCCATCTGGATGAGCTTCCTCTCTGAGGGTCAGGGGATTAGCAACTGTAATTGCATGTGAAGCCTTGATTCCCTTTTGCCAAGTAAGGTGCCCTATGAATCACTGCTCTGCCTGCCATAAGCCCCTAGTCTGTGCTGGATGTGGTGCCAGCTGATGTTGGGGAGAAGGGGAGGTAGGCTTAAAGATGATGCTCATGGTTAGAAGTTGAAATCAGTCATGTAGAAGAACACCTACGATACAATGCGGATGGTGATCAGGGTCCTGGCAAATTAACATTAAAGACTTGGGAGGGCAGCATGGTTCCTTTTAGCTGGAAGACTCAAGGAGGGGTGAGGGGGTTCATGGTGAATTGGCATTTGAATTGGGCCTTAAAGGACAGGTGGGATTTGGATACAGAAATTGGCAGAAGCAGCCTGTGGCATTTCACGTAATAGATATTAAATGGAAGTTAGTGAAATGGCCATTTTTGTAAGGGAAAGATATACAAACACTGACTTTTTAATTCAACCTCATGCGTCAAAGCGGAAGGCATGGAGATGAAGACAGCAGTGAGTGTCCCGGGAACGCCCGGAAGTCTCTTCTCCTGTCTTTCTAACTTAGCCAGAACGTCTAGTTTGTTTGTTTGTTTATCAGCTGTTCTTACTCTTACTTTTTTCCTTACACAGCCTCTAAGGTGCCAGTTATGCAGTTCCCTTCCAAGCAAAGTAGCCTCTTAGCAACTTTTTTTTCATGGTTTATAAAAGCTTCATGCTTTGAGCAGAACAAGTTCTGCTGTTTGGATTGGACCAGCTGGAGCTAAAGGCTGCCTACAGAGAAACTCCTACTGAATGCCAATCGTCTGGTCCTATCAGATTGTCTCTGCCTGGGACAGCTGAGCGGGAGAGGCCAAGAGAAGGCAGAACCCCAGGAGAGACAGAGAGACAGACAGACAGACAAGGTTAGCACTGGTTCAGAGTAGCTACTACACCCACCCAATAAGCTCCTCATTACCAAAGGTTTCCTGAGTGTGTATCTGTTTCTTGAAGTCAATGAAAATGGCGTTTGGCATGTTTTAAGGAGGCCCCATCAAACTTGAGTCTGTTGTGTTTGCAGGATATTTTGGTTATTAGTATTTTCCTCTTGATTTGATTATTTATGAGCTAGGAACACTCCTTTTGGTAGCCAAATGCTTCTCTTCTGCACCTTATCACACAGAGCTCCTATTTACTGATTTTCAGATAACTACTTATAGAATTTTTCCCCCCAAGTCCTGGATAGACTCTATGTCATATCACATCACATCACTTTATGAGTCTGGATTCACAAAGGTGAGGCTGCCCTGAACCTCCATGTCTAAAGTCCAGAGGAGGCAGCACCCGGTGGACAGTGTTGTCATGGACTCTGTCTTAATAACCAACTCTAAGTGGAAAAAATGGAAAGATGAGGTGAGAGCGAATTACAAGCCCTTGCAATAAAATTTGTGGGGTTCCCCCTATAAAAATAGAACTCTATTAAAACTCAAAGCAGAGGAGGACTCACGAAGGCTGCTGAGTTACAAGGCAGGTAAACCCATAAAGATAAAATAGTTTACTAGTTAACAAATTAATCCAGGAAAGAAAAAAAGGCAACTACATGAAGAAGACACCGTCGAGAGGTATTATTAGTAATTACTATTATAAGATGGAGTAAAATGGCAGCAGACAGGAAGGTCAGAGAAAGGAAATGGTTTACAAAATGCGTCTCAGAAATTTAGAGACAGGAAGATTTTGAATCAACCCCTGTGTATTATCACAGTCACCAAAGAATTACAAAAAGGACGTGAGAAACAACAGTCAGCAAACTGGGAATCATTTCCAGCCAACGGGAAGAAACAGAAAACGGGTTTGCGCATGAGGGTAAAGCCAGGAAAACCCAAGAAATCCTACAAATTGTGCTTTAAAACCAGAGAGGGCCCTGAAGATTGGCAGAAGAGGAGTGCTCTCCAAGGCACAGGTAAATCTGAAGGAAGTGAAAAATAAAATAGAAGGAAAAGAAGAAGAAAATGAAGAAAAATGTTCACAACCATACCGTTCCTGAAGATTTATCATAGAAACAACTCAACAACGCCTGCAAAGACAAACCCAAATAAGGGGGCACTTGGAGGGTTAGGAAGATCCCCTGGAGGAGGGCGATGCAACTCACTCCGGGATTCTTGCCGGGACAGGGGAGCCTGGCAGGCTACATACAGTCCATGGGGTCACAAGGAGTTGGAGACGGCTGAAGCAACCACACACACACACACACACACACACACACACACACACACACACACACACACAGAGATAATTACACACACACACACACACACACACACACACACAGATAATTAGTGGCCGGAAATGCTTGAAGTCCATGTGGGAAGAAAAGATCTTAACAATACATGGAAGAGGAAAAATGTTAGCCTGTACAGCTCAACATAAAAAATGGTACCATACTGAGCAACAGCCACTCCAGGCAAAAGCAAAATACATGGTCGCTGAGTCTAATACACCAACCAAAATAAGAGCCCAGACCCAGATTGTGTTTCCAGTCAACACGTGCCTTTGCATTTAAGAAGAGAAGATGTTTGCCCACCCAGAAAGGCCACAGCAATTAATCATTCTTGGTGCTGAAAGAAAACATTTGGAGGTCAGAAGAATTTGTCATTCTCTTATCTCAGGTGGGGTTAAGATGTGGACCGTGTGAGGTTGGGCAACCACCCGTCCAGGTTGTGCTGGGACTGAAATGTCCCCTAGCGTGAGACGCTTGCTGTGCAGCAGATAAGACAGCCCTGAGCAGACCGGGAAGCTCCGTTACCCTGGCACTAGTTTCCGTCACATGGCAACCTGGGCAGGCTGATTAGGCTTGACAGTAAAGTTAACACAGAGCGTTCTCTAAACTCCTCAGGTACTGAAGTTTTCAAGTTTGTTGTTTTCTTCTGTCATCTAGGAAAATGTTCCTAGAATAGTCAGCATTTGATCATTTATTCATTCATCCAGTTAAACGGTGGTTGTGGGCTTTTTAATGCCTTGGGCTGGGTGTGCAGTTCCAGTGGAAGCACACCTCTGACCTCATGGGGCTTAGAGGAAAAGCAGGAAAGCTGGGCATGAAATGCATACACATGAAGGTGTGTATAGCTGGGAATGTGATGGGAGGTGTGAAGGAAAAGGACAGCACGGTGTGACTGAGAGTGACAGAAGATGTCATTTCGGCTGGAGGAGGGGCTTTCCGGCTGGAAATGACCCTCTGAAGAAGGGACAGGAGAGCAGAGACCTGAGGATGAGAGGAGAGAGGAGGCAGATGGAGGATGGAGCAGCGGTGGGGAAATGTATGTCAGGCAGAGATGGAAGACAGAGAGTGTTCCAGACGGGGCGGGGGGCGCGGGCAGCACATGCCAAGGCCCCAAGGCAGGAAGTAGCTTGGTGAGTGGAAGGAGTAGAGAGAAGGCTAGTATTTCTCCTAAATTCACCTGGAAGATCCGGAAGTACCAGGCGTCACTGTGGCATAGTGGTCCAAGCAGAGTTGAAAGACAGAGAGAGAGAAAGTGGACCCAAGAAGCAAAGGCTAAATGTCAGTGGTGGATAGTGATGCTTTGTGCCTACACCGTTCTTACGGAAATTTAAACAAGTGAGTATAGCTACCCCTGTGGTCTCTCTGATAAACACGTATTATAAAAGGCTCTGAAACAAAGCTGAAAATAAGAGAATGGCAGCGATTTCAAAGAATGTGTCATTATGGATAAAACTCTCCTTAATCTGAGAACTGCAAAAACGAAGGGAAAAAATACAAAGGCTGCTTCTAGCTCTGCTAAGTGCCAGGAGAATAAGGGAGGTATTAAAATCCAGGCAAAAAGTTGGTGCTCCTGGATGGTCCCATCTCCATTTCTCCCTGTCTTGTGCTCGGTCGTGTCTGACTTTTTGCGACCCCATGAACTGTAGCCCGCCAGGCTCCTCTGTCCATGGGGATTTCCCAGGCAAGAATACTGGAGTGGGTTGCCACTTCCTTCACTAGGGGATCTCCTGACCCAGGGATCGAACCTGAGTCCCTTGAGTCTCCTGCACTGACAGGCGGGCTCTTTACCACTAGTGCCACCTGGGAAGTCCCCCCATCTCCAGAAGGCCCAGAAATGCCTGAATATTTGCCTAAAGTGAAAGTGAAGGTCCCTCCGTTGTGTCTGGCTCTTTGCAACTCCACGGACATACAGTCCATGGAATTCTCCAGGCCAAAAATATTGGAGTAGGTAGCCTTCCCCTTCTCCAGGGGATCTTCCTAACCCAGAGATCGAACCCAGGTCTTCCACATTTCAAGCAGATTCTTTACCAGCTGAGCCACTGGGAAAGCCCAAGAATACTAGAGTGGGTAGCCTATCCCTTCTCCAGCGGATCTTCCTGACCCAGGAATTGAACCAGGGTCTCCAGCATTGCAGATGGATTCTTTACCAGCTGAGCTACCAGGGAAGCCCGAATATTGCTTAAAGTGAAAGTCTCTCCGTCATGTCTGACTCTTTGCGACCTTATGGACTATAGCCCACCAATCTCCTCTGTCCATGGAATTCTGTAGGCAAGAATATTGAAATGGGTAGCCATTCCCTTCTCCAGGGGATCTTCCTGACCCACGGATCAAACCCAGGTCTCTGGCTTTGGCAGGCAGGTTCTTTACTGTCTGAAGCTTTACCTTAAAAGAGTCCTGGGACTTCCCTGGTGGTCCAGTGGTTAAGAATCTGCCTTCCAGTGCAGGGGAAACGGGTTCAATCCCTGGTCAGGGGATTAAGATCCCACATGCTGTGGAGCAACTAGCCCATGTGCGGGAGAGCTCGTGTGTTACAGTTAGAGAGAAGCCCAGCACATCACAGGGAAAGATCCCCTGTGCCCACAGTAAGATGTGAATCAGCTAACAAATAAAAATAAATAAATAATTTAAGAAAAAGAATCCCCAAAGAGCTATACCAGCGGGGACTCTGGCATAGGAAAGCAACATATTCATATTCTTGCTGAGTTTTTTTTTTTTTTTTAAAGCACAAGTGTATCCATGACCTGTTAATTATTCAGGCATTCAGGCTAAACCTGCAGGGAGGATTTTTCTATGCTTCTAAACTCCATCTTTGGACCTATTGAATGTTGCAAGTAAAATCTATGTGAAGATGTTGAAAATGCATCTTACAGATTTGAAGATGAGAAAAAAGCAAGAATACTGGATTATAGAAACTCATAATCATGTGGGCAGGGTGGAATGAAACCCTGAGGATGAAATTCAGCAATGACAGGAGCTTAATGGCCAGCCAGGAGGAGCTCAGTTCTGAGGAAGGAGAAGGGCTAGAAGAGGGCTTTCTGTTCAAGAACCTAGGCTCTGGCTAGTCACAGGCCGCATGAGACCAAGGGGGCAGCCACAACGGGCACCTGGACACTTGTGGCCTCTGCCTGGGAGACTGAGGCCCAGGTGGGTGAGGTGGCCATTTTCACACAGTCCTCCAACTGCTCTTTCATCTAGAGACCCATCTGGTGGCTCAGAGTGGGGACTGGGACACATGCGCTGCTCAGGGTTCTTGTTGTCTCCTGCTTTGCTCCCAGAAGGCGGAACACAAGTTCTAAAACAGTGACATGTCGCTCTCTCTCTCCAGTTAACCAAACCTCCAGGCAGCTACATGTCAGACAGCACAGGGGAACATTTAAAGGAAAGTCGAGTACGTACACGAAATGATTTTAAACATGCGGAAGTCTACACATTGTGTGGGTTTTAAAATATAGTTCAAACGATGGTGTGACCCGACACTCTGAATTTTTATTTTGATTCTTATCATAAAAGTTCCCATTAGATATATTTTTTATTTTATATGCTTGAAAGAAATGCTGGAAGGTTTTATACGGTAAAACAGAATAAGCAGAAGAGTCGTGCATGAAGTCAAGGCCAGAGCTGATGAGCTCAGCCAACTGTCAGCGTTAATGAAAGGCAGCCGGTCATGTGGAGCTACTGTTAAACAGAGCGGAGCGCAGACTCTGGGGTCAGAAGGACGTGGGTTTGAGTCACACTCTGCCCCTTACTGTCTGCGCTGGTGCTGCCATACGAAGAGTGTGTTAGTGATACTGACCTCAGGAGGATTAAACGGGATGTTGTACACAGAGCATTCAGCACAGGGCTGGGCATGTAATAAACATTCAAATTTATTACTATTGCTATTGTGGTTATTACTGTTATTGTCAGTTCAGTTCATTCGCTCAGTCGTGTCCGACTCTTTGCGGCCCCATGGACTGCAGCAGGCCAGGCCTCCCTGTCCATCACCAGCTCCTGGAGCTGCTCAGACTCACGTCCATCGAGTCACTGATGCCATTATTATTGCAGGATGCATGAAATCATGTTGTGAATCCTTACTATCAACTGATTTTAAAAAATCAATTTAATAATAGACTTACGAGACAACTAATCCATTAAATTAGCAGGTCTGGTAAATATCCCCCAAAGCCAACAATTAAGTAGCAGATAGTGAAACCATCACTGTAAGTCAAGAAGGGATTTTAACATCGAAACTTCAGTGTTACAGACTGAAGCTGGTGTCCCTTTCACACTTATCATTTCAGCTGTTGAAATCTTAACCCCAACGTGATGGTAGCGGGAGAGGCTCTGCTGTCGTGAATGGACTTAGTGTCTTAGACACAGAGATGGGACAGAGCGCGCTTCCTGTCTCTCTGCGCTCCACCGGGGCAGAAGACGACAAGAATTCAGCCATCTGCAAACCAGGAAGCTGGCTCTCACCACATGCTAGATCTGCTGGCACCTTGACTGTGGACTTCCCAGCCCCCAGGACTGTGAGAAATAAGTGTTTGTTGTTTAAGCCACCCAGTCTCTGGCAATTCGTTGTAACAGCCTGAACTAAGACACTAAGACAATAGGAGTCAAAAAAATAAGACAATAGTATTGGCGCAGTTGCTTAGAGGTGATAAATTAATGCAGTATTCAGTATGTAAGAAATAACGCTAGATAATATCACCTACTTAGAATATGCAAAGCTAAAGTGTCTCTGCCAAAAGGGAGACAACGATGAGGTTTTAATGAAAAGAACAAATGGGATAAGATGACAACAAGGAAGCAGAAAAAGCTAATAATAGATTAAGAATTAATCACACAAAGATGATGTTAACATGAAAATAAGCTTAAAAATGCACCCTATTTTTACAACCAGAGAAATTAAAATAATTTATTAAAAATATCTATAGCATCTAAATCCCCCATGCCAGCAGAGGACATGCACAGAAGTATTGATAAGATTATGACATTGAGAGATTATTTTTAGCAATTAAAAGGTAATAATAATAAACATGAAAAAATAGTAAGAGTAGCAATCTCAAACATGGGAAAGTAGGTCAGAAAAGAACCCAGATATTTACAGGAGACATGATACATCACATGTATCCATCTCTCAAGAAGTAGTTTTGTTTGGTGGTAATTATGAATCTAGCAATTCCAGACAGAAATATAAAACCGAGAAAATGAGTAACATTTACAACAAGTTGGGTAGTGGTCTTTTTAGATACATGGCAATAAATTGCAGGATTTTTATTTTTTGTTTGTTTTATTTAATTTAAACAATACAGTTTTGCTACTTTATGATTTTAGCAAGCCTCAATTTCCTTTAGAAATATCAGATTATGGACACAAAGGCTGGAGATTATGGATGGCATTCAGGGAATGGCTCTTCTTCTGGAAGACTATGGAAGAGAAGGCTAAAAATGCGGGAGAGTTCCCCACACAGTCCCTCTGTGTGTTCACCATGCACCAGGAATGTGCCACCAGACAGTTAGCCTCATGTCACAGGTGAATAAACTAAGGATTAAACAGCAATTTCTCCCAGGTCTCCTAGCTAGCATCAATCACTGATGGAGCTTGGATTTCAATCCATGCAGCCTGATTCAGAGCATCTGCTCCTAACTGGAGAATTCAGCAGTGGACTATGAAATGTAAATCTTCTTTTACTTTCAGATGTCTTTAAGGCTGAAATGATATATATGATTTAGGAAGATCACTCTGGTCATGCTTGAAGAATAAACAAATCTGTCAACATGGTTTTTATATCTAGATGTCCATGCTAGTGACTTGTATTGTGTTTGAAGGTGTTGATGAACTACTAAGTAACCAGGACTTGAAGGTTCAAGACCCCTGAGAGAAGGAGAACTCATTGAACTGAGCCAACCATTCTGCATTAGTTCTTCTCTCAAAGCATTTGCTGCATCATAAGAGTAACTAGGCAAATAGAAGTCTATTCCACTTCATGGATTAGAAGACTCAATATTATCTCTTCTCCCCAACTGAGTTTATAGATTATTATAAGCCTAATCAAAATGTCAGCAGATGTGTGTGGGAGTAAATAACAAGCTACTTCCACAATTTATAGGGAGACACAGAGGGTCAAGAATACCTTAGGTGATCTTGAATCATAAAACTGGAAGGCTACACTACCAAACAAAGCTATAGTAATTACAAGAGTGTGTATACGTGAGACAGAGATAAACAAACCCAGTATAGAACAGAAAGTCCAGTTACTTGATTTATGACAAAAGGGACGTTGAAGTACAGTAAAAAAAAAGATTTTTCTCTTTAACAAATTGTTCTGGGTCAACAGAATATTCATATGGAAAAATCATGAATTGTGTCATCTACTTCACATCTTATACAAAAATTAATTCCAAGTAGATTATAGTTAAAAATAAGAGTTAAAATTAGAAACCTTCTAGAGGATAACATAGGAGAATATATTAATGACTTTGGAATAGACAAAGAGTTCTTAATATTAGGGTGGAAGTGCACTAAACAAGAAGGAAAATATTAGAAACTGGATGATATTAAAACTAAAAACTTCTGTTCATCATACATACTATTGAAAGAGTGAAAAGCAAAGTACTAAGTCAGAGAAGACATTTGCAATAAATGTATTTGACAATGAAGTCATGTTCAGAATGTAAAAGGAACATGTACAATCAATAAGAAAAAATAAAAACAACCCAATGTTTAAAAATGCAAAAAATCTTGAACTTGAACAGAATTTCAAAGAATAGGATATCCAAATGGCCAATAAGGACATGAAAAAGGGTTTAGGATCATTAGCCATTGAAGATGAAAATTAAAATTAGAAAGCAGTAACACTACACATTCACTAGAATGGCTAAATCTAAAACATTGACAATATCACATGTTGACAAGGATGTGCAGTAACTGGATCTCTGGTAGAAGTGTAAATTGGAGGTTAAGCCATTGATATTACTAATATTCAACTACTTGGACCTGCAAAAACTTCCTAAGGTTAAAATGAATACAACTATATTGGAAAACTTTGTCAGCAGTTATTAGAACTGAATATATAAATAGCTTACGGTCCAGTAGCAGTTTCACTCTTAGGTATAAATCCAACAGAAATGAGGACATGTTGGCACCATAAAACATGGTTAGGAATATTCATAGCATTATTTGTAATAGCTTACAAAACTGTAAACTGCTCAAATATCCAGCTGAATGGAAAAATAAAGAAATTGTGACGTATTATCCAGTAGAATACTCCTCAACAATGAAAATGAAAAGACAATAGCTACAGGTGACAATACAGATGAAAAACACACACATAATATTGAGCGGAAGAAACTGGATACAAAAGAATACAATAAGAAAACATGGCGATGGAAGACGGAATGATGGTCACCTCTGAGAAGGGGGTATTGATGATCGGGAGGGCACATGTTGGGGGTTCTGGGGTGCGAGTCTTCTGTTTCCTGATCTGTCTGCACGTGAAACTCCGCCCAGCTGTACATGTCTGCTTTGTGCACTTTTAAAGTGTATACGTACTGAAATTAGACAATTAACATGATTTCGTTAAAAATCATGGATGATGGAGAATCCCAGAGAGGTTTGTAACTCCAGGGTGTTGGGGTGGGTGGGAGAGGTGCCCAGTTACCATCAGGTACGCTGGGAGAAGTGACCTGGGAGGTCTTTTGAGATGTGTTTGCAGGTGTGAAGGCATGATGTGTGAAGGCAGAGAGGACATGAGACAGCACTGCACCACTGCCCCACGCTCCCCACGCCTGCATGTGCTGTGGAAGAAATTGAGAAGTTTCCCGAGATCCAGTGGAGGACTCAGAGCTGCTGAAAAGGCCATGCTATTTCCTACTCTCACTCACATCCCGCATTCTTACCTGCTTACTGGTTTATGTTAAACACTAAAAACTGAGCCTTCTAAATTTGGCTCTTTGGAGCCCATATATCTTTTCATCTCCCCCCAAACCTCGTTTTTGAAAAAGAAATTCTTGACTCTTACAACTTTCAGATTGTCGTTTGGAAGTTTAAGTTTGAACTGACATCTTTCTCTTGGCAATCCAGCTTTAACAATCCTTACTTTCTTCAAGGCAATGACCCTCTGGCTGAAAAGGACAAATGTGATGTACAAGGTGTGGGAAAAAGAAGAGCATATTAAAATACTTTAAAATGTTATCTTGACACTTGATATTTATATTAACTTTCATATTCATTTAATAATAAGCAACAATAAAGTAAAATATAAAATCAATCTTGGGTACAGCTGTTTTGGAATGACAAAAAGGTAACAAAAATAGATGGCATTGTGTGCCAGCAATATGGTGCCCAGAACAAGGAGGGTGACCTGCCAGTTTTCCATTGTTCTGTGGCCAGGTTTTGGTTTCACACACGGTAAGTGGGTCATTTGTAAACCTGAGCATGTTTGGGTATGGACGAAGAGTGGAGGGGTGCTATATTAACCCTTTTGTGTTGCTACAACAAAATGCTGTAGACTGGGTGGCTTAAACAACAGGTACTTATTTGTCACAGTTCTGGAGGCTGGGAAGTCCAGGATCAAGATGCTGGCAGATCTGGGGTCTGCTAAGGACTGGCCTCCTGCTTCATAGGCTGCAGTCTTCTCACTGTGTCCTCGCATGGTGGAAGAGACAAGGCAGCTCTCTGGGGTCTTTTTATAAAGGCACCAATCCCATCATGAGGTCATCCTCATGACCTCATCACTACTCAGAGGCCCCATCTCCACATACGATCACCTTGGAGGTTAGGGTTTCAAGATGTGAATTTTGGGGGGCACACTTAGTCCCTGACAGGTGCTGGTACCACAACATATGGGAAATGGCTGAAGAGACTGTATGTTTTGCCCCCGGCCCCCAAATCCTAAAGAGAACATGTCTACTGACTTCAAATATATAGAAGGTTTGTCCCTTTTTAATATTTTAAGTTATGCTTGTACATGTTTTGGGTTATATCACCTTACATACATCTTTGGATAAGGATGGACTGGTAAGACATTTCCAAACAAAGACAACACAATTCAGTTCTTTACACTGATCAGATCGACCTATTTAACATACTTAAGTTAAAAATTTGTTTTTCATTTTCAAATAAAATTTCAGATCAAATAAAAACATTTTATTAAGGCACTGTATGTGCAGTGCTGAAGAACTTATTGCTGCAAAAGAGATTACAAAAGCTTGTCTGCTTCTTTAAGTAATTTTATATAATAGCTGTTTTCCGCCTACTATAGCAAAGAAAATATCTTCTTAAAATTTAATATATAGTACTGGAGACTATTCATTGTCCCTATTTGCTTCAATAAATTTTAGAAAATAAAATATCCACATTGAGGCTTTTGAACAAGCTTTAAAATAAATTAGGGTAAGCAAAATAACAGTAAAAATCTATTAAAATATGCATTTATGTCATAAAAGATAAACATTTTTCTATCTGAATCATGGAAAATAGGGATTCTGGTTCTTTTATATGCAAAGAATTCTCCTTTTATAGGAAAAAATATGGACTAGTTACTTGCATTTTTCTAGCTAGTGTCATCTCATGAAATTGAAATGAAGTGAAAGTCACTCAGTCATGTCCTTCACTCTTTGCGACCCCATGGACTGTAGCCCGCCAGGCTCTTCTGTCCATGGACTTCTCCAGGCCAGTATATTGGAGTGGGTAGCCATTCCCTTCTCCAGGGGATCTTCCCAACCCAGGGACTGAACCCAGGTCTCCTGCATTGCAGGCAGATTCTTTACCGTCTGAGCCACCAGGGAAGCCCCAGGATACTGGAGTGGGTAGCCTTTCCCTTCTCCAGGGGGAATCTTCCTGACCCAGGAATCGAACTGGGGTCTCCTGCATTGCAGTCCTTGAGGGCTTCCTTGGAAGCTTAGCTGGTAAAGAATCAACCTGCAATGCAGGAGACCAGGGTTTGATTCCTGGGTCGGGAAGATCCCCTGGAGAAGGGAATGGCTATTCACTCCAGCTATTTCTTCTTGTGGGCTTCCCTGGTGTTGAGGTGGTAAAGACTATGTCCGCAAAGTGGGAGACCCATGTTCAGTCCTTGGGTGGGGAAGATCCCCTGGAGAAAGGAATGGCTACCCACTCCACTATTCTTGCCTGGAGAATTCCATGGACAGAGGAACCTGGCTGGCTATACGTTCATGGGGTCGCAAAGAGTTGCCATTAACACTTTTACATATACTACTTTGCAAGAAATTGATCAGATACAAATCAAATTCAAGGATCAAAGAATGGTAGGAGAGGGAACAAGTCCGGTGCACACTCAGCTGAGGTGATTGAAACTTAAATCATCTTTGGTTTCCCAGGCTTTGCACAAGAACATTAAGTAACTCGTCACTTAACAGCAGTTAAATACATCTATCCTAATGCCTGATTACTTAGAGCAGACCTCCTGGTCAGTATGTTAACAGATGTCTCAAAAATACTTGTAACATTCTTATTGCAAAATTCTCATGCCAGAGAGACATAAGACACAGTGCCTTCATGGGTCATCAGCTCAGGTGTTCCACTTCCATGCCTTCTGTCCTATCCCATCCCATCCCACTTCCCTCCACTCTGTTACATTCCTTCCATTCCGATTCTCTGATTCCGGGCTTTCTATTGTGTACATTAACATTTCAACATGGGGTGGCCCTCTTTAATAAAAAAAAATTATGGGGCAAGGTTGGAGTATTGGTCATGCCCATTGTTTCTGAGACTGTTTCCTCATGAATGCCTCTACTGGGAAACTGTTGCACGGCTTCTCAAACTTCAGCCTGTTTTATCTATTCCATCTCAGGTAAGAAGCAGAGTCCTATTTAAAGAAGAGAAATTTTTTTCTTGTCAAAAGTCATTCACTCACACAGCCACATGTTTTAAAGCCTAATTAGTCTCATCTTTTTAGAGCTTAACACAACACTGAGATCTGAAAGGCCCCTAGATGCCTTATAGCAGCAGCTTGGGAGAGAGGCTTTAGAATGATTTTTATTCATTCATACATTATTTTACAGTGTTGATTGTGTTTTGAACACTGCTAGATGCAGGAGAAGACAACACTATGGAGACCCTTTGCCTCGTCACACTTCCTCAGGTGCAGATCATCTCCTCCCCCCTTTATCTTCTTTTTTTTTTGGTTTTGAGCTCATTTGTAGTTTCTCCTAATTATCAGCTCTTAAGAAGTGAGTGGAGGCCCAGATTCCAATTCTGTACAAGGCACATACATTGGGTGAGACTAGCCATATGCCTCAATTGGCACATATTTCTTTTGTCAAGAAAGGATTTGTTACGTCTTTCATAGAGATTTAAAAAATAGATGCAACTTTTATTCCATTCCATGACAGAGTTATCACTAAAGTCCATTAAGGAAAATTAACATAGGGCAGTTGACTCTGAATTTGGGTATGGTGTTGCCATATGAAATAAGTCTTCAGGACATACTAAAAATTGTTGTTTATCTGAAATTTATCTGGCCATATTTTTTTTTCTAAATTTTGCAATCTTATTTAGGCATAAAAAATTTTATAAAGTGGGTCAGGTCTGTAGTTGTTTTCTTTCAGTAGAATCCAATCCAAACTCTGCCAACAAGAACTGCATATAAAAGAGGCCTGGAGATCTTAGATCATAAGATCTAAGAGAATTCTATCTTGACCTTACCCTAAAGTCACCAAGATCATGTCAAGATTGCCTGACTCCTGCAAGAGTCCTCAAATGGAGAGTCACATAGACATTAGAAAAGGATGCAAGATGTCCAAGTACCAGGGGCCCTCCCAGGGCCTTTCTATACTTGAGGCGAGAATGAAATTCATAAACACAGCTGCTCTGTGGAGGGCACCGTGGGGCTTCAGGTGAATCTCTGGGTTCACGGCACAAACACCGCTTTATATAGTGTTTATCCCAAAGACTAGAACAGTTCCAAAAGAGCTACTCTGGTTTGCCAAGAAAGAGCTATTTTAAAATTCCTTATTAAAAAAAAAAACACCCCTATTTAAATATCATGGCAATGATCCCCCAGGAAAGGTGTAGTATTATAAAGAAAATTGTAAGATAAAAAGAGTTAGGAAGGGACTCTGAGGGAAAATTCTCTTCCCAGCAGAGATTTTCTGAACTCACATACCCAATTAACTCCAAAGAGATTTACTGCTCAGTATTTTTAAGTTACTTGTACATGAATATTTTACGGTGATTTTAAAGAACAGATGTTCTCATATTTTTCCCTCTTGCAAATTTTGCAAATAATCTTTTAAAATGTCTTCAGTATTCCAAAGTGCTTAACCTTTGCTCTGAGGTAATTACAGGTAAACATCTCATTACCCACCATGCGAGGTTTTCAAGGATGAGTTGTGTTTGAAAGCTTCTAGCACCTGGTAGAGTCTCCCAAAGAACGGGGTGAGGATTCACTCAACACAGATGCCCAGTAAGGTCACTGACAATAGCTGATACTTCTTTCAAACCCCCTCAGGATCCAGCTTCACCCCAGAAATAAAAGGCAGATGGTTGAAATCAGTCACAGATGAAAAAGTAGAAGAAACTGGGGATGACTAGGTTGAAAAAGAGTGATGGAAAGACGACAGGAGCGCGCTCATTTGAACTCTGAGATGCTGTCAAGAGGAAGAAGGCCAGAGCCAGCATGTCCAGGAAAAACTGGAGGGAGGGAGCCTTTAGTCCGAGCCACAGAGGCCCGTCCAGGGGTGAGTGCCCCCAATCCTCGGAGGAGCACAGTGAGGGGGCTGAAGTACCAGCAGGGGCGGTGGTCTACCTGAGGCCTGCCGTTTCAACTCTGTGATTCTGTGGGTCTCAAAAACTCACAAGGGTAAAGCCAGAATGTATTGTTTCAGACTCCAGACACTGAGGATTCCTATTTGAATCTGAGTCTCAGCTCTTGCTGAGTGACCTTGGCTAAGTTGCTGAAGCTTCTCTATCTATGGCAAAGCATTGTGGTGCGGGTTGAAGAACTTATGAGTAACACCTGGCATCTACCAGGCACTCTGTAGATACCTACTTAGAATCCCCTGAACCTACTAAATAAAACTATTTCACTTGCGTTGGTTTGGGCTTTGTTTTTCCGAGGCCTGGGCCTTCTCTGATGAACTCATAAATACATCTGTGGAAGAAAACAGTGGAATGTTCACATAGTTTAGTGAGGCTGAAGAAGCAAGCAGCCTGATCCCTGGTGAGTTCCTGGGAAGATGGCTGCGGATTTCACAGTGGGGAGATGCTGGAACCAGCTCTGGCATTGCACCTCTAGGGGCATGGGGCATTGGAAGGTACATGAAAGAGAACTGGGTACTGAGAGTCATGACCTCGTTTTCAAGGTCTGTTTTGGCTGCAAGGCTTTTCTGCATGAAAGAGCAGCAGTACTAGACCAGGATACACAGATGGTGGGGACACTGGATAGATGGTGGGGGACACTGGATAGATGAGGGGACACTGGATAGATGGGGGACACTGGATAGATGGTGGGGGACACTGGATAGATGGGGGGACACTGGATAGATGGGGGACACTGGATAGATGGGAGGGGACACTGGATAGATGGGGGGACACTGGATAGATGGGGGACACTGGATAGATGGTGGGGGACACTGGATAGATGGGGGGACACTGGATAGATGGTGGGAGCTCTGAATGGATGGCTAGTTCCAGGGTCCAAGCAAGAGAGACATAGGAGGTCTTCCCTACCCAACAAGAGTTTCAAAGTGTGTAACCTCCTGGAGTTTTCATACAGTTTAGGGAAGGGGAGGGAGCTATTAGGATAAGATACTGGATCTCTTGCTTTTGGCGGATGGGACCATGCGACGGTTTTACCTTAATCTGCAGAATAAACAAATGTGCCTTCCCTGCATCCCTAGAGTGCAGTGGCTCCGCTTTTCCCTCACACTTTCCGACACTAGCGCTCAGAGCCTTCTGCACTTTCAGAGCCTCAGCTCTCTCAGAGCGCTCCCTCTTCTCCTTACTCCCTTCAGGCTGTGGGGATCTGTACTGGGGCTGCATTCAGGTACTGTTTTCATTTTTCTCAATACTAGAGGGAGTTATGAAAACATCAGGGAGAAAATATTTTTTTTCCTATATACTAACTTTTTGTCTTTACATAGTTCAACGCATGGCAAAAACCACCACAATATTGTAATTAGCCGCCAATTAAAATAAATTAATTTTTGAAAAAGAAAACATCAGGGAGAAAATTTTTTTTTCTCACAATACTAACTTTTTGTCTTTACATAGTTGAGCACATTGCCTGCTTAGGCTTCAGTTGTCATCTCTCTGAAATGCAGGGATCACAGTCTCTGAGATTCTTGCTGGTTCAAAAACCTTAAGATCTTTGATATAGTTGGAAAGTACTATTTAATCATATTTATAGTTGCAGTGGCAAAAATGGAGCTGCCATGATATGTTTAGATATTGTGACTTGTGTAGGGGACCTTTTGTATCAATGACTGACATTGGGAAGAAGGTGTGTTGGCCTGGGAGAGACACAGGCTTTATTCTCTTACTCAAAAGGGCTTCAGGAGAGATTGATTTCTAACCTCAAATTGCTTAAAGGTTCGAACTCAGGGTAGCTTCCTGTAAGACTTATTCAAAGGCAAATGTGAAAACATTTTTGATTTAATGAGTAATCATTAATGGTGTAATCACCCCTTTTTAAAAAAAATATGGTTCCTTCCATTCTTTACCAGAATCCTCAATATGTGTACGGATAAGATGGAGGTAATCGTTGGCAGGATTTTTGGGAGGACTGGATGGCTCCTCTTAAATTGCTGCGAATAGGAGGTCTTGGTAAATGGCAGTCCTAGCAGAAGTTATTGCCGCCGCAACCAGGCTCTCACATCTGCGGCTCTGTTCACACCACTGAGAGGTCATGGCTTTATCCTCTCTCCTTTATTCTGGATCTTGAAAGTGTCTTTTTTGAGGAGCCAGGTTTCCCAGCTGTGAACACAGTAAATCCAGGGGGAATTTACTATCCAGAGATCCATTTTTTTTGGAACTCTATTTGCATGATTTTCCATATTTAATGACATCCCACCAGCAGGATAAACATACATGCAAGGTTGACTCATCTTTTCTTTCTCCTTGGATCAGGAACCTAGGAAAACAGGTGCGGGAAGCAGGTGGGCACTCTGGTGAGCAGGATGCAGCGATGCCATGCTTATATTGCTCAACAGCCCCACAGGGATGTGGGTGGAAGAAATGAGGGGCCCTTCAGGTAATGAGGGGCTCGTTTCTGTAATATGCAGCCGGTCTATAGACAAGGGGAATGGTGTGGAGTGCCTACAAGCAGTTCTCCCAGAAGCCCTTTCAATCAAGACCAGAAAGAGAAGGTTTCCATGGCAGTGGTTGAGAGTTGTGAGTGGAGCCACATCACTGGTGGTTTGTGTGGAGAGTCAGGATGCACGGACAATGAGGGAACCAATCTTTAGAGATTTAGGGCACATGGTTTGGCTGTGAAGGGAGAGAACTAATTACGTCTCCGACAAGTGCAGTTTGCTCTTCTGGCTAGAGGAGAAGAGAGGCCCTAAAGAATATCACTTTGAGCTTTTTTAGAGAATAGGAGAGTTTCCAGATCGGATGAGAGAAATGACAGAAAAGGAAATAAAGAATGAAAAGGCTTCCAAAAGAAGAAGAAAAAAAAAACAAATCAAAGTTTAGGGAGAGGCAAATGGATGAATGTGGCATATCAAAAATGTATGTACATGCACCGTCACCTTATTCCATAGCGTGTTTTGAAGCAATTTGCAGAAGTACACTCAATACAGAAGGATAAAAAATAGGTGAAGGGCTTGGGTTTTAAAAGGCAATTAGGACTCTGAGTAAAGACTGTAGCACAAGGGCATTTTTAGTTCTCGCTCTCCTTACAAACTCACCAAAAACAACAGATTTTTTAAAAAGAGGTGGGGAAAGCCCTTCATCTTCAATCAAAGAGGAAAAGGCCACAAACTAGGAAGCGTACTTACCAAGTACTGTGAGATCTGGAGGAAAGTAAGAGTGGCACGCAGACTGCCTCAGGGCTTGAGCAAGAGAGAAACTTCCTAAGATGGGAATCCCCGCCCCAAGAGGAGCCTTTGGCGAGAATGGCCTGGTCCAGGGCTGCATGGGTCACAGAGGAACAGGAGTGACCCTGGAGAGGAACAGTGCCTCCCTGGGGACGACTGGAAGGTTCGTGCTGAAGGCAAGTCATATGGGTCCACCATTTCTACCACCTGAGGCCAGCTGCTGGTCAAGCCCAAGGTGGGGTGGCTGGAAGGAGGCTGAGGAGGCAGCCTTTGCTATTTGCCAGAGAGCCTGTGATTTAAAAGGCTTTGCTGTGAACAGTGCTGGCTAAAAATATAAAGGAAAACAAGCATCTGCATGCAAGGGGAATGGTGAATTTGATGAAAGGGACATTGAAACAAGTAAGCGGAACCAAAGCTTCACGCCCCCCATCTCCTCCGCAGCTAACCTCTCCTGCCTTGAAAGTGAACGTGAAGTTGCTCAGTTGTGTCCGACTCTTTGCGACCTCATGGACACCAGGCTTCTCCGTCCATGGGATTTTCTAGGCAAGAGTTCTGGAGTGGGTTGCCATTTCCTTTTCCTGCCTTGCCCCCAAACAAAACCTCAGTAAAGAACTAATCTCATTAAAAGCCAGTAAGGAATACAAAAGAATCCATATAAGACTTAGGTATAGAACCTACAAAGAAAGGAAGCATATGACTTATAAAAGAGGCAAAAGCCTAAGAGACATCTTGATTATGCTTGAAATATCCAAGAGACTTCCTCTGGTGTGTCTGGTGGTGACAAATTAAAGCATTATTTCTGTTGTGAAAAAAAAAATAGACTTGGTCATGGACTTGAGTTAGCCAAGTAAATATTTTCTTGGCAGTGCACACCATCAGTGCAAAATGCCTATTATGCACTGGCTGTAATTATAGCATTCAATTAACATTCTTAAATGATTATCATTTCTGGCCTACTGGTGGTTGAGACTTGGGAGATATGAGCTCTGCCTGATATCTTTGTCTGGAAACCACTATCTGATATTTGAATTTGGAGATTTGATGTGGACACACCAGTGTAGAGGGTGGAGGGGACGTGTAAGTCATGGCAAGTTTACATCACAGCTCATTGTGGCTTGCTGCCCAATCTTTTCAGTGAAACTAATTTCAGTTCAGTTCAGTTGCTCAGCCGTGTCTGACTCTTTGCGACCCCATGCATCGCTGCACGCCAGGCCTCCCTGTCTGTTTTAATAAGATTAAAAAGAAAAGTCCAGGGGTCTCCAGGGGCCACCAGTCATAGGTGGTCCAGTGACTGGGACTCTGCACTCCCAATGCAGGGGGCCCAGGTTCCATTCCTGGTCAGGGAACTAGATGCTGCATGTTGCAGCTAAGAGTTTGCATGCCACAGAAAAGATCCCACATACCACAATGAAGATCAAAGATCTCCCTTGCTGCAGCTAAGACTTGGAGCAGCCAAATAAGTAAATATTTTTTAAAAATAAATTATCACTTTATAGCATTGACACTCACTGACAAACATGGTACTTAGGCCCACAGGGCTGCAAACTGTGTTTTTCCATGTGCTTGTCATATAGAACATGTCAACAAATACTTATAAATAAAGAAGTCCAGTTTCCGATATAATAGGCACCTTTCATATTAGTTTACTTGACTTATTTCTGGAATATGTGGGGTTTGAACCATTTTTCTCCAGAGGACTAGAAAGCTAGTGTAGAAGGAAGTGTCTGTGTAGATTACACTTTAAACCTTTCCTAAACACAGTAGGACTGTGATTTATTGAGTGCAATTTGTAATTATTTCTCAAGTTTATAACCACACTATGGAACGCTTGCTCCTTAGAAGAAAAGCATTGACAAATCTAGACAGCATGTTAAAAAGCAGAGACATTACTTTGCCTACAAAGGTCTGTATAGTCAAAGCTATGGTTTTCCCAGTAGTCATGTATGGATGTGAGAGCTGGACAATAAAAAAGGTTGAATGTCAAAGAACTGGTGCCTTCGAACTGTGGTGTGGAGAAGACTCTTGAGATAGCAAGGAAATCAAACCAATCAAACCTAAGGGAAATCAACCCTGAATATTCATTGGAAGGACTGATGCTGAAGCTGAAGCTCCAATAATTTGGCCACCTGATGGGACGAGCCAACTCATTGGAAAAGACCCTGATGCTGGGAAAGACTGAAGGCAGGAGGAGAAGGGGATGACAGAGGATGAGATGGTTGGATGGGATCACCAACTCAATGGACGTGAGTTTGAGCAAGCTCCAGGAGATGGTGAAGGACAGGGAAGCCTGGCGTGCTGCAGTCCATGGGGTCACAGAGTCGGACACGACTGAGTGACTGAACACAACATGGAAAAGGTGTCATTACTCACATTTTACAGATGAGAAAACTGACTCAGGGTGTCACTGGTTCAAAATCAGATAGTACCTGGAGGAGCTGACTTTCAAATTCAGTGATTACAGAATGAGCCAATTAGCACTGAAAGGGTCATAGTCCTGAGCATTCCTCCATTAGAAATGTTTCCTGAGGGACTTACCTGGCAGTCCAGTGGTTAAGACTCTTAAGTTTCTGCTGTAGGGGGCACGGAATTCATCCCTGGTTGGGAGAGGAAGATCCCACATGCTGCATGGCATGCCTCCCCCTTCCACAACCTTCAAAAATAAAGAAATAGAAAAATTATTTAAGAAAAGAAAAATATTTCTTAGAGGAAATCTACCTATTTAGAAGCTTCAGTAGGATGCAAGAAGCACATATGAATACATGTTTTATACCACTCTCGTGCAAAATATCATTAAAAGGGCCAAAGGAATATAATTAGGAGGGAGAAAATACATACACAGGAAATAGGGGGCAGTTCTTTCCACTTTCTAGAAATGACGAATGCTTTAGGCAGGATGCGCTGGGGACATACATGCATCGGTCCAAGCAGGCCAGTGGGGCTCAGCAAGAACACTGGTCACCTTCCATTATCGTCTTCTAGCTCCTTGCTGGGCTGAGGATGGGCCATGGAACGTCCAGAAGTACATCAGAGCAAGAAGTCCACCCAGGTGCACCTGCCTGCCTCATTCCACCTGCATGGTGACTGGCAAGGACCCTGTTTCCCTAGCTTCTAATGCAGGCTGTTCCTGGCACCAAGAAGGGACAGAGTCAGGGCTTGAATCTCCTCTGGATTCAGCCCACTGATGCCCCAGAGGCCAACTATTTACTCAACTGGTGCAAAAGAGTCCAAAGAGTCCTTGCCTTCTATGAGTCTCAGTCTTCTGTGGGTGCAGAATAAACTGAGCTCTGACAAGTGGCAGGGGAGCCCCCAGGGGCAGGGGGGTGCCCAGAGGAAGCAGTGACTCTGTGCAAGGGGATGGGGCCTCCTTGGAAGAGGTGAGAGGTTCTAAGCTTGACACAGTGACTGCGAATCTGAGGAGCTGGAGGTGCTGAGTGAATGGAGGTGTCTGAAGACACAAGTGGATGGGACAGGGGGAGCAAATGCATGCGGAAACGGGAGAGGCAGGGCACGTCCAGCTCCCCCACACCCCGGGGGCACCCTTCCAGGCCCCTGAGGAACATCTGCTGAGAGGCGCCTGAGCAGGAGAGCGGGTGGAGCCGTGTTCTCCCACGCTTTGGAAGGTCCTGCGATACTCCGGCGTCCTCTGGCCGGCGTCATCGTGGACGTTCCGGGAAGAAGTAGGGCCTGCAGCTTTTAATGACAGGATCGGGATCATACAGCCTTGTACGGTATCTTAGGTGGTGGATTACGCTACATCCCAGGGTCTCAGCAAACAGGAGCAAGAAGCAAAACAGTCCTGCTCGTACCCGCTGAGCATCAGGTTCCCCAGCTCTAAATGGCCAGGGGTAATATATATTCTCCGGCATGTGGGAGCTGTGTAACCGAGCCTGGCGTGTACAATATAAACTCAGCTACTATAAACAGACTCATTACTGTTTGGAGCTGTTCAGTTTCCACATCCAACCCTTCTTCTTCTATTCAACAATGACCTCTTCTGGGAGAGCAAACAAGCAGAGAAACAAACAAATGGGGTTTCTTTTGTATAAGATTTGCCAGTTTCCTTCTTCCCTACATCTTTGGGCACGCTGTTTCACGCCGTCTCATCCCGTGGTTTTGTACATGCTGTTCCTTCCGTCTGAAACACCTTTCCTTGTCATCACCGACTTATCCTTCACGCCTCAGCAGTGTCTCAGCTCTGCGTCCCTTCTGCCGTGCCTCTGATCCGCACACCCCTCAGGGACACCCTCTCATGGTGCCCCGTCACCCCAGATCACAGCCGTCTGGACATGGTTTCCTTCATTGGCCTGTGAGCCCCTGAGGAGGGTGGCCCCTGTGTTCACTTTCCTTTTGACCTAGCACCCAGAATATAGGAAACCTGAGCAAAGGTAACTGAAAACTTGTCTTGAAGGAGAATCCATGAAATATTGGAGGAAAAAGCACATTCTTAACCAATCTTGACATTGCATCAGTCAGTTCAGTAGCTCAGTCGTGTCCGACTCTTTGCGACCCCATGAACCGCAGCACGCTAGGCCTCCCTGTCCATCACGAGCTCCCGGAGTTTACTCAAACTCATGTCCATTGAGTCGGTGATGCCATCCAGCCATCTCATCCTCTGTCATGCCCTTCTCCTCCTGCCCCCAATCCCTCCCAGCATCAGGGTCTTTTTCAATGAGTCAACTCTTCGCATGAGGTGGCCAAAATATTAGAGTTTTAGCTTCAGCATCAGTCCTTCCAATGAACACCCAGGACTGATCTCCTTCAGGATGGACTGGTTGGATCTCCTTGCAGTCCAAGGGGCTCTCAAGAGTCTTCTCCAACACCACAGTTCAAAGCATAAGTTCTTCGGTACTCAGCTGTCTTCACAGTCCAACTCTCACATCCAGACATGACCACTGGAAAAACCATAGCCTTGACTAGACAGACCTTTGTTGGCAAAGTAATGTCTCTGCTTTTTAATATGCTATCTAGGCTGCATCACTGTGCACTAAAAAAAAAAGAAATTGTTCTGAAATCAGATAAACTCTCATGATTCTTTCATTTAAATGATTTTTACCCCCTGGACTCCTTTCCTGGGCACTGGCCCAGGCCCCAGGATGCAAAGGTGAGTGACAGAGTGTGGGCACCCACACCAAACGAGTGTGAAGTCAGGGCTCCACCTGAGGTGTTCAGAGGGAGGAGCCATGGATCTTTCACCCACAGTGGGGCGCAAGGATGGTCTTCCATTACCTGAGGCTTTAGCTGTCTTCTGATTCTATGAGTTCAGCCTTTTAAGATTCCACATGTAAGTGAGGTCCTACAGCTGTCCTCTGATGCTGTGCCCGAGAGGTGTCCAGTGGCTGGATGGGGGAGTTCCGAGCTGTTGGATCTGGGCCCCTGCAATAGGTAGGAATAGGTGGAGAGAGCAGCAGCAGCCCAGGGCTCAGGAGACCCAGGTTCTTTCCTGAGCCTCGCTATCAAAACTTGTGTCACTTTGGACAACCTGCTCCCTCTCCTTTGAGGGAAGTTTCAAACTTTTGTAAATTTCTGCTTATACAAAAAAAGGGGTGGGATGAGACAATCTTAAGGTTCCTTCTAGGAAGCCTGGGTCTATGACAGCTTGACGCAGGCCCTGAGATCCATTGGCAGGAGCACTTTGATTGGGAAGAAACCCCATGGCCTACAAATTGGGTCTTCCCTGTTCCCAGCTGTGTGACTGGCATCTCACCAATATGGTCACAGCATCTGATTTAAAGCACCTGTGTACTGCCTCTGAGCAGTCCAGACCCTTACTGCAGACTGGCTAAAACCATGCTAACATCTAAACGAAAGCTCATGAACTAGACTGACCAAGTGGCCTCGGAAAGGAAGGGGAGGATATCTGAGCACAGGGAAGCGAGTCTGTTTATTTGTTTCTTAATTCTAATTAGAAAAAGGAAAAGAGTGTCAGGAGTCTTTAGTGATTCACATCTTAATAGCCTGGTTATAATTTATTAATCCCTTTCATCAAATTTTCAGCATCCCTTTCCCCAGGAGTCTGAGTGACTCAAATGTATTTATTGTTTCTAGGTGGGGTGTCATTAAATATTTGGCATCTCCTAAAGCGGCTTGGGAAACTGGATTATATACCATGTGAAGGCAAATTATTTCTGGAGGGAGAAGCATGAATAGATAAAACATTAGGCAAAATGAGTGATACATGCAGATACATTATTCTTTATAATAACAATGACCTCATATTTATCTCTAATAACGACAATGCAGGTCTGCTATTTTACTTTTTCCTATAATTTTCCCTACTGGCCTCTCTTCCCTTTCCCTTAATGGAAATCCAACGGTTTTCCTTAAAGTGGAATATCAACACTAAAAATTATATATTAATATATCATATGTAGTGTGATGATTACCACAATAAAGTTAACACATCCATCATCTCAGATAGTTTCCTTTTTTTTTTTTTTTGTGGTGAGAAGATTTAAGAGCTACTCAGAAAATTTCAAGTATGCAAAATATGGCATTGTTACCTACAGTCAGCATACTGTACATTAGAGCCTCAGAACTTATTTATAATTGAAAGTTTGTTCCCTGTGACAAGCATCTCTCCATTTTTCCCATCCTCCCAGTCCTGGCAACAACCATTCTACTCTGATTCTAGGAGTTCAGCTTTTTAAGATTCCACATGTAAGTGAGATCGTATAGCATTTGTTGTTCTTTGACTTATTTCACTTAGCATAATACCCTCAAGGTTCATCCATGTTGTTGCAAATAGGATTTCCTTCCTTTCTTAAAAAAGCTTGGATTATATTCCATTGTGTATGCATACACAGACAATTTTACTTCTTCCTGTTCAACTGGGATGTTTTTACTTCTCTTTCTTGCTTAACTGCTCTGGCTAGGGCTTTCAGTAGCAGGTTGAATAGAAGTGGTGAGATCTTGGATAAAACACTTGTTTAGTTCCTGATCTTAGAGAAAACACTTTCAGCTTTTCACTGCTGACTATGATGTAAACCAGTGGCTTGTCATAGATAGCCTTTATCATGTTGAATGTATTACTTCTATACCTAATTAGTTGAATGTTTTTATCATGAAAGAATGTTGAATTCTGTCAAATGCTTTTTCTGCATCTTTTGAGATGATCATATGATTTTACCATTCATTTTTGCTAATGTGATCTGTCATACATATGACTTTGTGTATGCTGAACTGTTTTTATATCCTAGGGATAAATTTCATTTGATCATGATTCTTTTAATGTGTTGTTGAATTCAGTTTTGCTAGAGTTTGGTTGGGAATTTTTATATCATGTTCATCAGGTTTACTAGATTGTAATTTTCTTTTCCTTTAGAGTCTTTATCTGGCTTTGGTATCAGAATGATACTAACCTCATAAAATGAGCTTGGAAGTATGCCCTCCTCTTAAATTTTGTAAGAGTTTGAGGAAGATCGGCATTCATTCTTCTTTAAATGTTTGATATAATTCACCAGTGAGGCTGTCTGGTTTCTACTGGGAGGTTGAGAGGTTTCTGATTACTAGTTCAATCTCTTTACTTGTTATTGGCCTGTTCAGATTTTCTATTTCTTCATAATTCAATCTGTGTAGGTTGCACATTTCTAGGAATTTAAACATTTCTTCTAGATTATCTGATTTGTTGCTGTATAATTGTTTATAGTAATCTCTTACAATCCTTCTGACAACAGTGGTGTCAGTTGTAATGTCTTCTTTTTATTTTATCATTTTATTTATTTGGATGACCCCTGTTTTTCTTAGTTTAGGTAAAGGTTTGGTAATTTTGGTTGTCTTTCAAAAACAAACTGTTAATTTCATGGATCTTTTCTACTGTTTTTCTACTGTCCATTTCACTTATTGCTGCTCAAGTCTTTTATTATTTCCTTCCTTCTATTAACGTTGGGCTTAATTTGGTCTTCTTTTTCTAGTTTCTTGAAATGTAAAGTTATGTTATTTATTTGAGATCATTCTTTTTTCTTAATATAGGTGTTTATAGCTATGAATTTTCCTTTTAGAAGTGTGTTTGCTGCATCCCATAAATATTGGCATGCTGTATTTCCACCGTTTGTCTCAAGATATTTTTGATTTCTGTCTGATTTCTTCTTTAACCCATTGGTTGCTTAGCAGTATGTTGTTTATTTTTCATGTATTGCAAATTTTCCAAGTTTCCACCTGTTACTGATTCATACCATTGTGCCTGGAAAAGATGTATGATGTGAAATCAGCCTTCTTGAAATTGTAATGACCTATTTTGCAGCCTAACCTGTAATCTTTGCTGGAGGATGTCCCGTGTGCCCATGAACAGTCTGTGCTGCTGTTCGGTCGCCCAGTCGTGTCCGACTCTGTGACCCCCTGGACTGCAGCACGCGGCTTCCCTGTCCTTCACTGTCTCCCGGAGCTTGATCAAACTCATGTCCATTGAGTCAGTGATCCCATCCAACCATCTTGCTCTCTGTCATCCGCTTCTCCTCCTGCCTTCAATCCTTCCCAGCATCAGGGTCTGTTCCAATGAGTTGGCTCTTTGCATCAAGAGGCCAAAGTATTGGAGCTTCTGCCTCAGCATCAGTCCCTCTGATGAATATTCAGGATTGATTGCCTTTTGGATTGGTCTATAGTGTTATATAAACCTGCTGCTTTCTTATTAGTTTTCTCTCTGGATTATTTACCCCTTGTTGTGAGCGGGATAATAAAGCCCCCTACTATCACTGTATTGTTGTTTATTTCTCCTTTCAGTTCTGTTAATATTGCTTCATGAATTTAGGTATGCTGATATTGGGTGACAAATATTTTAAACTGTTATATCCTCTCCATGAATTGGCCCTTTTTTATTATACAGTTGATCCTTAAAATATGCAAGTGTTAGGGGCACTAACCTTTTGTAGCGTCGAAAGTCTGCATATAACTTTATAGGCAGTCCTCCATATTTGCAGTTCTGCATCCACTGGATTCAACCAGTACTGTAGTGTATTTGGTGAAGGAATTCACATGTTGGTGGACCCATTCGATCCAAATCCACGTTGCTCAAAGGTCAACTGGATAATGACGTTTTAGAAATCTCATAACCGTTCTGAAGAGTAATCTTTGTGCATGTCTTCACTTTCGGCTGTGCCGGGTCTGTCGCTGTGTGCGCTTTTTGATTGCAGGGCCCCTCTGTAGGGGCGGCGCCAGGCCTCTCGCGGCAGCGGCTTCTGCTGCTGTGGGGCCCAGGACGCAGGGCGAGTGGGCCTGGGCGGTTTGACGACGGGCTCGGTGGTCCCGGGTCCAGGCTCCGGAGCGCAGGCTCCGTAGCTGCGGCGCGCGGGCTCCGGCGCCTCGCCGCACGTGGGATCTGCCCGGATCAGGGGTTAATCGCCTGTCTCCCGCGCTGGCCCGAGCGGCCGCGGCTTCTCTGCCGCTGAGCCGCCCGGGGAGCCCCTCATGGCCGTGTTTACCTGTTTTGACTATTCTATAGCAGACTATTTAGTCTGATACAAGTATACCCGCTTTTGACCTCTTTTGGTAGACGCTTGCGTGGAGTATCTTTTCCATCCCTTCACTTTCAGCCTGTATGTGTCCTTAAAGCTACAGTGAGTTTTTATTACAGATAACAGATCTTTTTTTTTTAAACCCATTTGGTTATCCTGTGTCTTTTGATTGAAGAATTTAAACCACTTATGTTTAAAATGATTACTGATAGGTAGGACCTGTGATTGCCATTCTGTTCACTGTTTTCTGACTGTCTTGTAGTTTCTTTCCACATCTCTTGATGTTTTCCTTTGTGATTTGATGACTTTTTGTATTGGTATGCTTTGATTCTTCACTCTTAATCTTTTATGTATTTATTACAGGTTTTTCCTTTCTGGTTACCATGAGAATTACCTAAAATATCTAATAGTTATCCTGTTTTAAGTGGAGAACAACTTAACTTTGCATACAAAAACTCTATACATTTATTTCTCTGTCCCTTCAAATTTTAGGTTATTGATGTTACAGTTTATATCTTTTTATATGGTGTATGAAAAACAAATTATTATAGTTATAGTTATTTTAATGCTTTTTTAACTTTTATACTAGAGTTGAAAGTGATTTATGTATCATTGTTACAATATTAGACAATTCTGCCTTTGTTTATGTATTTACCTTTATCAGTGATTTTTATATGTTCATATGATTTACATTGTTAATTACTGTCCTTTCATTTCAGCTTGAAGAACTCCCTTTAGTGTTTCTTGTAAGACAGGTCTAGTGGTAATGAATTCCCTAAGTTTTTGTTTATCAAGCTTTTATTCATTCTGTTCTCTTCACCTACAAAAAGCACCAAAATATGTGGCAACATTTTTAAGAATCTATCATTATTACAGAGCAGCAAAGGACCTCAGGGATTACTTTAAAGATGAGGCCTAGAGTAAAGTGATTCAGAATCATAATGGAATAAAAATGGAAAGGGTCTATCCTCTTCCTCAACTTTTCTACAGCATTTCCAATAAAAGTTGACCAGTCTTGGTGAGTTTCCCTCCAGAGACAGAGAGCTTACAATCTTCAGAGACAATCTTTCCATCATGGAGAGCTGGACTATTAGAAAGTTCTTCCTCAGTCAGCTAAAATCTTTCTCCCTTTAGCTTCCTCTCTATGTTTTTCAGTTTTCTCCTTGGTGAGAAATAGCAGAGCCAGATGCTGGATGGACCCAGAGCAGGAAGACTCCTGAGAGAGGGACAGCCAAGTTTGACACAAATACCAGTATTCCCAGGTATATCTACTTTAGATGGGATAGTTCCCTAGATACAGTGAAATATTAACTAATCATATGGCTTGTTCTGATTAGAAACAGGGATTCCTTCACATGGTCTAGCCTAGCTTCCTGGAATTCTACAATAGATTCTAGTACTGAAGTCTTGGTCAGTGTCATATTTTGGTACTCTTGACCATATCTGTCATCCTTAAACTCCTCTTAAGGAACAAAGTATAGATAATTGGGGAAGGCAAAATTTCGGGTATATATGGCTCCCTTGGCCAAATCCCATTTTTCATATCACCTTCCAAACTTGTAAGTTCTGATACAGCAGACATTGACACTGTACACCCGTTCAGTTCAGTTCACTTCAGTCGCTCAGTTGTGTCCGACTCTTTGCGACCCCATGAACCGCAGCACGCCAGGCCTCCCTGTCTGTCACCAACTCCCGGAGTCCACCCAACCTCATGTCCATCGAGTTGATGATGCCATCCAGCCATCTCATCCTCTGTCATGCCCTTCTCCTCCTGCCCCCAATCCCTCCCAGCATCAGGGTCTTTTCCAATGAGTCAGCTCTTTGCATCAGGTGGCCAAAGTATTGGAGTTTCAGCTTCAACATCAGTCCTTCCAGTGAACACCCAGGACTGATCTCCTTTAGGATGGACTGGTTGGATCTCCTTGCAGTCCACGGGACTCTCAAGAGTCTTCTCCAACACCACAGTTCAAAAGCATCAATTCTTCAGTGCTCAGCTTTCTTTATAGTCCAACTCTCACATCCATACATGACCACTGGAAAAGCCATAGCCTTGACCAGACGGACCTTTGTTGGCAAAGTAATGTCTCTGCTTTTTAATATGCTGTCTAGGTTGGTCATAACTTTCCTTCCAAGGAGCAAGCGTCTTTTAATTTCATGGCTGCAGTCTCCGTCTGCAGTGATTTTGGTGCACCCTTTAGCTCATGTTAATTAACCTTGAAACTACACTGTGCATCCTTGGGCTTACACTGCGCCCTCTCAGTCCTCCCTCCTAGCTACCGGATCACGGCATCACCCATGCTTTTGAGTCTTCCATTTCTGAGTTCCTCCCCTCCTTGTAAAAGCAGCCACCCTTTAACATCTTTGGCCCAGCATTTATTTACACAGCTCAGGATTGGCCAGCCTCCCTAGCTTTCTTATCTACCAAAGTTCCCCTTGGAGAACAAGGTCTTCAGCATTTTTATGGGCATATCTTGAAAATGTACATACTCACGGTACAGAGCTTTTTTTCCTTTCCTATCAATAGCCAGTGTATAAACTTAACTTACCCAAAATATGCAAATCCTATATTTTTAGTTGTTTTTAATGATGTGAACCAATTAATTCCCAAGAGCTACTTCATCCACACTGTCCCACCATACTGGTAAGGCAACTATTTTCATGGAAGGATCTGGGAAGCATACCCATTGCATAATTTCTAACCATCCTGAAAATAGCTTATCAAAAAGCCTCAAAATTTCCTAATGATTGGGTACATCACATCTGGAGTCTGTGTATCTCTAAAACCCAGCCAACTGATGAGCAAGCATTATCTGGAGATACTGCTGAATATTTGTTTAAAAAAAAAATAACAATAAAACCTCATAAAGTACATGGGCTTCCCTGATGGCTCAGCTGGTAAAGAATCTGCCTGCAATGCGGGAGACCTGGGTTCGATCCCTGGGTTGGGAAGATCCCTTGGAGAAGGGAACGGCTACCCACTCCATCATTCTGGCCTGGAGAATTCCATGGACTGTAAAGTCCATGGGGTCACAAAGAGTAGAATATGACCGAACGACTTTCATACACACATAGAGTACAAATCCAAAGAAGCAGAGTGGCTAATGTCAAATTTTCCATTTATGTTTCAAAGCACTCACTTGAACAGTGAGGTTTAGGATGGGCTTTGCATTGAATTTCTCACTAACGGATCTTTAAAGGACATATGCACTGCTTGCTGTTGTCCAGATATTTTCTCAAGAAAGTTACCCTCCTGTCTGGTACATACCAAGACTTATTACTCTGACCCAAAATCAAATCAGGTAAGGAAAGATTTGGTCTTCCAAGTGACATCTGTCATTATAATGATAATAGTTAACTACATGGCAGTTACTTGAGTCCCAGGCACTTTATATGCATTGTCTTTATCCCTACATCTCTAGGAAAATATGCATTACCTGTGATAGTCATAAGTCGGCAAGATATTTTGCAAGACCTCAAATCTGTGAGTCCTTGATCTGCTGCCCACCTCGGTCTAACACCAGTCCTGCTAGATCTATGAGCAAGGTACAAATGGACAAAGCTGGTCAGAGGAAAGAGGTTTATAAATACAGAGGGAGCTTTGGAACCAACCCTTACCGCCTGATGAGGTACGTCTAAATTATAAGGACCAAATTTGTGTTCCTGGATGGACTAAGTCCTACATGAAAAACCATCCTACCTCGTTCTAAGAGCTATCATTCTTACAAGCAGAAATAAGGAAGAACACACCCAAGGGAAAGAGCATAAATGAGAAGATTGTTTTCCTAAGATCTGGTTCAATATGCTTACACTGCCCACCCTACCCACCCTTAAAAAAATTAATGGTAGGAGAGAGTTGTCTCATAAGCTAGGATGGCCCCTGGACCTTCTTAGCCAACTAAAGTTACAGTCATAATCAATCCAAAAAGGAAAAGGATCCAATAGGGCATGCCATGTGGAAGCAAAAACGTTTTAAGTTCTTTGTTCCTCCTTTTGAAAGCTTTTCTTGTTAGTACAGAAATGGGAAATTACTGAGATGTGTGCAGACGCTCTCTGATCCTGAATCATGGCCAACATCCCAAATCAATGACGGCTCTCATTCTTGCCAAATCTAGAGTCTTTTTCAACACGATGCCTTAAGCAGATATTTTAGATGACTAGAATCGGCTATTCTTTTACCGTCATTACCTTAGCACCCCAGTAGAACAGTGCCTGTTCCCTATGTCAGAAAACTCCTGCTGTGGGTATAGAGGGTAGAAGACGGTGCTTTCTTTCCTCCCCAGAAGTTGGGGCCTTCAGCCAACATACCCCTATATTTTGGGTCTCTCTTTAACTTAAGGATATGGCCTTGGGGCAGAAAAGTCAAGAGCATCAGAAAAGTCCTGCCTGACTTTTCACGAGGCTTCGTCTCTGATCCTTGCCTCTTCTCTTTTACCTAGACCTGGAAGCAATGAATGGGCAACTCAGCCTATTTTCCCCATGATTATCTGCTAAATTAGGCAACATAATCTCAATTTCCACACAGAAATTCACTTTGTACAATCAAGTTCCCCAGACAGACATATACAGTATATATGGAGAAATGAAGTAACACCTCCTCCTCCCCCACAGATATTAATAACATCCTGAAAAACTGCCAAACCAGACAGGAAGTCAGGATAATAGGCATAAACTTGGATTTTCCTGAGCCAACCAGGTCACCTTATTCAAAAGAAGCTTTAAGAAGAACGTTATATCAGTCCCACACCCACAGAACGTGAAAATCATAAGCATATCTCAGCATCGATGTGACTTCACAGTTACCCTCCAGTCTAATATCTAGACTAGAAGCAAATCAAGTAGCTCTTGTCCCATTTCCCTATTTCCCAAAGGAAGAATACCCTGGGATTCTTTTTTCTTTCATATATAAATATGAGCATGTGACTCCCCAACATGTAAAACGGTGTAGCCCCAGAAACGGAGAGAAGATGAAGCCGATATCTGATTGAGGATGCTCCTCAATCCCCAGAGGTGGACTCTAAGGAGGGGCTATTTAATCTTATTTAATCCCAGGTCTTTACCTCCTGAAAGCTGGCATATGTCATTGGCATTTGGCTTTCAGATAAGTCTGTGTTCTGCAGATTCTGCAAGTGAATCCAGGCACAGCAGTTTGTCTTGTTGATCTTTTGGAACTTTGGAGAAGCAGGGCACATAGTTGTGGATGGACCCAACTCAGGTTGTATGAAAGTTTATTGCAGCAGAAGATGCCTGCCTGCAGCTACTGAAGAAGAGACCTGGTTTCCATCAGGCCAGCTCCTGCCGCTAGCCTCCTCTCAAGGCTCCCAGGGCTAGAATCAACATGAAATAGGAAGCTTTTGATGTAATCGGAGAGAGTTTCTCTCTATGGCAAACGGGCACTGATTAAAATAGGGGGGGATGCAATGAAAACTTATAGCATGGTGGCAAATGTGGGCTTGTCTGTTGTGATCACGGTTTATCGCTTCTGGACGTCCACATGAAGTCTTCAGCTTGTTAACCAGGTGGTTCATGTGAGAGAATAGGACTTTTCAGCTTAGTGTGGAGAGTGTGGGGCAGGACGAGAGAGGCGTTTGTAAAGATCTGGGGAACACGAACCTCTCATCTCAATGGCCCTGTGTAGGAACAAGTGGCGCGTAAGAGCAGTGGAAAGGATTAGACAAACTACCATTGCCAAGACTACTAGGACTGCTGCGGTAATCCACGGTTATCTCTCACAGGGGACGTCTGTAGGTGTAACAGGTCTGGTCTTGAGCCCATTGGACTTACTGGAGTTAAACAAAAAGGTGGGCCTCTAGAGTGCGTACTAGGTCTCGAGTCTGGTGGAGATCCAGTTAAGGACATGGTTGGATTATAGTTTTCCATGAAAGTGGGCAAACTGAAAAATTCTGAGGTCTGAGTAGCAGACTCTGCTTAGACCCTCCTCTCTTTGCACCTTATTTTTTAAGGATCTTACTTCGCGCCTTCCTCTCTTTTAAGTGAGGAGTATCTAAGAAGCCACTGTGTCCTCCACAGACCAGTGCAAGCCACAGTGTGGCAAGCAGTTGGCGAGAGTGTGGTGGGTGGCCTAGTCAGGCTGCCTTAAGCTTTAGTGAGTGGCTAGCTTTCCCTGCTCCAGAGTTAGGGTGTGCCTGAGGAAAGGGCACTTTATAAGGCTGAACAAGCTAATTGTTAGCCTGTTTCTGGCCAAGGATTCAAGCCAGGGGCCAACTGGAATTCTAGGCTCACACATCAACCAGCCCAAATACCCAGGATGTTCTATTAGGGCTTGAGGGCATGATTACTAATGAAGGGAGTGGATATCTGCTTGCCTTGGCTCACCCTTCAAGGACCTCATAGGTACACAGCATAAGATCCAGAGGTTCCGGTTTGGCTTTATAGACAAAACCAACCAATACCATCTTCAGTGTGTAGATAAGGTCATTCAGTTCAGTTGCTCAGTTGTGTCCAACTCTTTGTGACTCCATGGACTGCAGCATGCCAGGCCTCCCTGTCCATCACCAACTCCCAGAGCCTACTCAAATTCATGTCTGTTGCGTTGGTGATGCCATCCAACCATCTCATCTTCTGTCGTCCCCTTCTCCTCCTGCCCTCAATCTTTCCCAGCATCAGGGTCTTTTCCAATAAGTCAGCTCTTCACATCAGGTGGCCAAAGTATTGGAGTTTCAGTTTCAACGTCAGTCCTTCCAATGAATATTTAGGACTGATTTCCTTCAGGATGGACTGGTTGGGTCTCCTTGCAGTCCAAGGGACTCTCAAGAGTCTTCTCCAACACCACAGTTAAAACGCATCAATTCTTCGGTGCTCAGCTTTCTTTATAGTCCAGCTCTCACATCCATACATGACCACTGGGAAAACCATAGCTTTGACTAGACAGACCTTTGTTGGTAAAGTAATGTCTCTGCTTTAATGTGCTGTCTAGGTTGGTCACAGGACTCAGAATTAGAGGAACCAGGACTGATCCTTTTCTCCAGCTCTTCTCCCCTGCACCACTGGCCTGGGAGTCAGGACGAATGCACGTCAGCCCTGCTCTGCCACCTTCCACGGGACATCAGGGAAGCACTCTCCTTAAGTTTCAGTTTCCTCATCTGACAAATGCACAAGTAACACGAGGCCTTCTACAAATCCAACATTTAGTGATTCACTGTATTATCACCCACTCCTAATGTTCTGTTTGAGGGACTTAGTATTTTTATTTTCTTTAAAAAAAAAAATCAGGAATTTGAGCCTGTAGCCAACGAACATTCCTCCCCCGTTATGAGAAACAACCCTCAGAATCCCAAGGAAACCAGGTCCAGGACTGCTCCCGAGGGAGGTTTCTGCATGCGCACAACCTACTCTATCTTAAAAAAAAACCAAAACTCTTGACGTCCTTCCCCCCAGTAAAGTCAGTGACTTGCAACTTCCTTTCCCAAGTCCTCGCAGAATTTTAGGCAAATTAACGCAGGAGCATTTGATCTTCTCCCCAGATGTTTTCATCACAGAAGGGCCACATATGTGCACACATTCTTGGATATTTTTAGTTTTTTTTACAGACTCCAAAGTTCTAACTGCTTTTTCACTCTGTGTTTTGTGGCCGCTGCCGGGAGATGCTCTGCCAAAGCTGCCAAGGCAGGGCCTGGTGGAAGGGGGCCTGGCCTGGGACGGCTCCCCAAAGTTGCTCTGAGCAACCCTGGATGCTGCATGGCTTCAGTCCCTGTGGCCTCTCTGGCCACTAAGAGGAAACAAACCACTGCCAGGTAAGACTTATGGGTTACACAGACTCTCCCTGGAAGAGTTCTGGCTGAAAGTCTCCTAAAAATCATACCAAGGCCCCAGTAAAGAGGTTAACAAGACACAGTGGAGAAAATATTGGGCAGAAGGTCAGAGATGTGACTCTGGCTCCTTTATAACCAGTTACTTTTCCTCTACCGGGCCTTAGTTTCTCTGTCTGCAAAATGGGAAACTTCATACATGCAGAGCAGGGGTCTGCAAACTATGGCCTGCGGGTTGGCAGCCTGTTTCATTAAATAATGTTTTATTGGGACAAAGCCCCAATCCCATTTGTTTACAGATTATCTGTGGCTGAGCTACAACAGCAGAGTAGACTAGTTATGACAAAACAACGTTGCCTGTAAATCTCAAAGGTTTACTCTCTGACCCTTTAAGAAACAGTTTGCTGACCCCTCATGTAGCAGATGGGCGTCCCTAGTGGCTCCTTGGTAAAGAGTCTGCCTGCAATGCAGGAGACTCACATTTGGCCCCTGGGTGAAGAAGACCCCCTGGAGGAGGAAATGGCAACCCACTCCAGTATTTGTGCCTGGAGAGTCCCATGGACAGAGGAGCCTGGCAGGGTCCCAAAGAGTTGGGGCCAGCTGAGCCACTAATCATGCACACACAGTGTAGCTGATGCCACCTTCACCAGTCCAAGACATGCCGAAGGCATCCCGCTGCCAGCAGCTGGGGCCCTCCTCCTTCCCTGGGGGGCGGGGCTGTGGAAACTGATGTCCCTGGGAGCAGCCCTCAGCCAGTGACAAATGGTTGGAGATGGCTCTCCCAGCTCCCTCAGCTTGCAGGTGGGACAAGCCTGAAATGAGTTTCCCATTACCTCCTGGATGTCGCCAGTGGGACTGAGCCCCAGATGCCCACAACAGTAGCCTCCTCCTCATCACACTGTGTATTGGCTTCCTCCTCTGTCTCCCCTCTCTACCCTTCCAGCGCTGCTTCCTGGCTTCCACTCCCCATCAGCGCCTCTGGTACTCAGATCTGAGATGCAGGGTTTGCTTCTGCAGGTGCCCAGCCTAAGCAGGACATGAATCTTGCACACCTTCTTCTTTCTCTTGCTCGGCATCTGATCTAACTGAGCTGCCCATTCAGTTCTGGGCTTCGGTGAGAGGCCACCCGGCAGGACGTGGGAGGTCTTTCTGAACAACCGTCAGGGCGCTGGGCGACACGCGCTGGAAGTGCAGGGCAGTTTGTTCCCTGTGGGGTTGGCCTTGACCACCGGCGGGAAGCCGACAGACACGTGCACGCTACTCTCCCCGTCTTGGGACTTCGGTGGAGTGTGGTTTCTCTTTGGAAACCTTTGAGGGGAATTCCGTGTGCTGAGAGATCATGCCTGCTGAGAGACCTGCTGTGTCTCTTTGGCGCCTCACTGAGTAACCGCCGGGTGGGGCTATCTACGTGAGAGCTCCCGCATCTTCCTTTGTCTTGTTTCTGGACTTTTTCCTCACCCTAACCACCCTCAGTCTGTACCGCCCGAGTAAGGTTCCAGTCCTATATCCTGGCCTCAGGCTCTGCTTTCCAGAGCCTGTGAGCTAAGGTACAGTTTTGGTTTAAATCTCTCTGAAGGACTCTTTCAGCGCTGACATACTAGACCTCTACTAAATCCTATTTTTCACCTAGTGATAAAAAAGATATTGTATATCTACTGTGTTGGACGTGAGACATCATTTAATTCTCACAGAGATTAGTTTTTGAGGTATGTCAGGGTCTTGTTCATCATAATTCAAATCAGACTGATTTGAATGTTAGAGTGTTATTAATATGATAATTATTATTATTACTTATTAAGTTCTATATGCTAGACCTTGAGTTATACTTTAAAGGCATTAATTGATTCTCATTTAAACCTTATCAGGTTCTATTATTACCTTCACAAGAGGAAAATGAAGTTCAGAGAAGGTAAGCCATTCATCCTAAGCTGCACAGTAAGTGACCAAGCCAGAATGTGAAACCAGATCTGACAGTTTCCAAAGGCCATGTTCAAAACTATGTACTTTATTACATTTGATATAAACAAATATAATACTCTTCCAAAACTTCTTCTTTGAATAAACACTTCACTAATTGAAGATATATGGATGGCAAATAAACACGTGAAAAAGATGCTCAACGTCAGTAGTTACTAGGAAAAAGGAAAATTAAAACCGTCATCAGAGGGACTTTGCTGGTGGTCTGGTGTCTAAGACTCTGTGCTTATAATGCAGGGGGTCTGGGTTCGATCCCTGGTCAGGGAACCAAGTCCCACATCCCCCAGCCAAGAGTTTGCATGCTGTAGTCAAAGACCCCATGCTGTAATGAAGACTGAAGGTCCCGCAAATAAGACTGGGCACAGACCAGTAAATTAATACATTAAACAAAACAAAACAAAACAAACCATAGTAAGATACCACCATACCTAGTAGAATGGTTAGAATTAAAAAGACTGACCAAACCTTATGTTAGTGAACATATGGAAGAACTGGACTCTTAACACACTGCTGATGGAATGTAAAATGGTGTAGTTAATTCAGAAAACAGTTTGCAATTTCATAAAAAGTTAAACATCAATTGAGCACGTGACCCAGTCAATCTACTCTTAGGTTTTTACCTAAGAAAAATGAAAACATACATCCACTCAGAGACTTGTATATAACTGTTCATGGCAATTCTATTTCTAATAGCCCCCAAATGAAAACAGCAGCAGGTGGATGGACAAATTGTTGTATATTCATATAGTGGGATACCATTCCATAGTAAAAAAGAGTAAATTTTTGATACATGCAACAACATGCATGATTCTCAAAATAATTATGCTGACTGAAAGAAGCCATATAAAAATGAGTACATACTATATGGTCCTATTTATACAAGTGATAGAAGATGCCATGAGAGCAACAGAAGGCAGTGTGTGCCCGTGTGTGTGTAGGACGGGTGTGTGAAGAGGGCTGAGAAGGATAATAAAGGAGCCGTAGGAAACTTGGAGGGGTGGTGGATATGTGTTCCTTGTCTCCATTGTGGCGATGGTTTTGTGGGAGGATACATGTGTCAGCTCTCATCAAATTGTACACTTTAAATATATGCAGTTTATTGTAGGACAGTTGTATCTCAATATAGCTGTAAAATACAAAAATAAACTCTGTGTGTAGCTGAGCACCACCAGAGATGACACTGAGGAACTGTCCTTTTTCATTGTCTTCTGGGATTGCCCGTGGAAATTAAACCAAAGGTGAAGGAATCAGCTCTGATCTTTTCTTGGCTAATTCAGAATGGTGCGGCCAAAGCGGGAAGGAGGTGGGGATGCAGCACTGGCAATGTGGAAATGGTCTCTTTACCTCCTTGAGCCTCAGCTTCCTTGGCTGTCAAATGGGAATGTGTCTTGTGCCCTGCCTTCCCCATGAAGTTGATTTAAGGAAAAGTGAGTGACCTTGCTCTCAAGTGAGAATGGCCAAATCTCCCAGTTGATATAAGATGCACATGACAAGCAACTGGTGGCAGGCCCAGCCCTGGGCACTGTGGGCCCACCCTGGTGGACGGGGCTGGGAGCTCTCACAGACTCCGCCTCTAGAGCTGGCACAGACCATCTTTCTTCTGCTCTCTGCTCCTCTGTGGTTTTGTTAACAGATACTCTTTGTCCGGTCCCTCAGGCTCTTTCCTGTCTCTGCTTCTCACCTGCTTTGCCTGACCTCACATCACTCCCTGCATTTTCTCCAGCTCCCCATGGATTTTCTGCTATTGAGGGACAATAGCCTAGACCTGCCCACCCACCCCAAGATCAAGGAGAGACTGGGTCCCCTTGTTCAAGGTCACCCCAGGCATTGGGGACCACGTTTGGTGGGACACACTTCCCAGGGCTTCTCCAACAAGGAAATGGTGCAACTGAACCCAGAAGGGCGGGTGAGCCTTGGTCTGATGGAAGTAGGACTGCACTCTAGAGAGGAGATATAGCCTCTCCTCCTTCAAGAGCGAAGGTCTGGGGGTACTGGGACTCTGTGAATGGCTTAATGTGAGCCCAGCCCCACAGGAGGTGAGGCTGAAGGGTAAGTCGTATCAGAGAAGCAAGGTTTCGTGTGCCACGTGCCGAGGGGTTTGAGTTCAAATCTGCAGACACTGGCTACGTACTGAATATTTCCAAGCCTGGGTGTGACAGTCCCAGTTCATTCAGCGGGGTAGGGTGGGCAGAAGGAATCGTTTGTGGGGTCCTGCTCACAACTCCCCGAGAAGGGTCGCTTTCTCTCTAGAGCTGGGTTTCTTAACTGCGGCACTACTGACCCTGGGGATGGATAAGCCTTTGTTAGGAGCAGCTGTCCTGTGCCTTGCAGGGGATTCAGCAACAACATGTTAGCTTCTGCCCGCGGGATACCTGTAGCAGCCCCCCAGTTGTGACAACCAGGAGTGTTTCCAGATGTCTCTTGGGTGGCAAAACTGCTCTCGGCTGAGGACCCCTCCTCTAGAGTTTTTTTTTTTTAGTATAATCTGTATACTGATGGCTCCTCCTGTATTTGCTTTCTTCTCTCCTTCTAAGGCTGGGCAACGCCTGGCTTCCAGACTTTCCACGAGGCACACGGCTGGATGGTGTCCTTGGCGCCCCTACAGCCTCATCTCAGCACCTGTGGCTCCAGTTCCCTGTTCACGGGGGCTCCGGCTGGGGCTGGCTGCCCGGAGCCAGCAGCCAACAGCTCTGTCCATCTCTGCACCAGGCCAGCAGGGCACCTAATCCACTGCGGGGCACGCCACGTGGTGCTGGGGAGACTCCTGGACGGGGTGCCGCCGCGGTCGGCTGAGACCAGCGCGGTCCAAGCCCGCTGGCCGTGGACCTTCCGGCCCTCTGCCCTGCTGCCTGCCAAGCTCGGAGCCTGGAGGGACGAGTCAGCTCGGGCAGCCTGCCAGGGAGCGGGCCCCGGGCTGGGGACAGAGGGCAGCGGGTGGCAGCTGAGGCCATGTGACTGCCGGAGGCTGTGAGTGTCACAGGGCGCAGCCGGGCTGCCGGCTCATCGCCGGGCTCAATCTGAGACGGCCTCACATGACTTCGCTGTGGGAGCCTGTGTGCCGGGGGTGGGAGAGGGGACCGGAGGGAGGGGGAAGTGATTTCAGGATCCAGGCTGGAAATTCAAAATACATTTATGCATCACGGGCAGATATGCATCATATGACCTCCCTGATTTTGCTAATGCAGAAATTAGGCTTCGGGTGCGACACACACACACACACACACACTGCATCTCACCCCCTGCTGTGTGCAGGCTGTGATGGCTGAGGACATTAGGAATGTAGGAGAGGGAGGGGGAGTCAGCCATGCCACCCGCCTGCATCTCCCGACGCGTCAGCAAAGCCAGAACACAAACCGGCCTTCAATTCCAGTGCTTTCCATGTGCTCATTTGTATGTGAACCTCACAACAGAACACCAAGGCCTGAAGAGGTTCCTCAGTTTTCCCTGTCCTTCCTTCCTCAGGGTTTTCAAGGTTTAATCTGGCTTTGTTTTTGCTTTAATACTCCCACATCAGCTCCCCCTGCCTCATCATGGCCCCAAACAGCATAAGCTGGCAGGTCCTTCTTGCTAATGGGAGGAGGTGAGGGGTCATAAAATCACCCTAAGTCTAGAGGCGGGGGGTGGGGTGGGCACAGAATCCCCAGTGGAAGGGGTCAGAAATCCAGGAGAGCGGAGTCTGGCGAGTCCTCATGCAGCCGGGATGAGAATCCGCACAGTGAGCTCTCAGAGCCCCAGAGGCTCCTTCCCTCAGGACTGAGAGGGAAGCCCTAACATTCCTCTGGCAACACACCCTCACGGCCGCCAGTGGGCCAGAGACTGTATTTAGTTGTGCTAAAATCCTAAAGACCTAGATCAGGACTCCTAGACCTATGTCCTCAGCGTCCAAGAGGACAAAAGCTTGTGAGCAGGCTCTGTCCCCTCTGGGAAGAGAGCCACCTGCCGCGTGCCTGCCGAATGTTTCACCTCGAGGGTTATTACTTTCAAAATAGCATTTAATATACTTAATCTCATTACATAAGCAAGATATGTTCCGTGCAGAATATCTGGGAAAGCCAATAAAATATAAAGAAGGAGATTAAAAATTCACCATCATCTCACCAATAAGAAACAACTACTGCTTAAATTTTGCTTTGTCGTTTTCTCATCTATAAACTATAAAAAACAAAACCAGAGTAATTATATATATACATATAAATATAAAGCTTATATATATAATATAATATAATGTTTATATGTACACATATAAATGACTGAGGCATAACATATAGTAAAACCATAGCCCACCAGGTTCCTCTGTCCATGGGATTCTCCAGGCAAGAATACTGGAGTGGGTTGCCATGCCCTTCCCCAGGGGATCTTCCTGACTCAGGGAAGTCCATATATAATATAATAGAACATAACAACGTAACATAATATTTATAAATGATTGAGGCGTAACATTTAGTAAAAGACATAAAATTTAAGTTTATAGCTCAGTACATTTTTACATATTATTGCATCCATGAGACTATCACTCTGATCAAGATACACAACATCTCAGAATCCAGAAAAGCCCCTCCTCCTTTTCCTCAGTCAATAACTACGCCCATCTTCAAGATATAGCTGGTATTCTGACTTTCATAGTTTCAGATTACATTTGCCTATTCTTATGTATAACTAGATTTCCACAGTCACAGTATTTATTCTTTTTTTTTTCTTTTCTTCTTTTTTTTAATCTTAAAAAAAAAATAGCCATACATTCACATGAATCAGCCGTGGGTGCACATGTGGAGAAGGCGAGGGTGGGATGATATGAGAGAATAGCGTTGAAACATGTATATTATCATACGTGAAATGGATCGCCAGTCCAGGTTCGATGCATGAGACAGGGTGCTCAGGGCGGGTGCACTGGGACGACCCTGAGGGATGGGATGGGGAGGGAGGTGGGAGGGGGGGTCAGGATGGGGAACACACGTACACAGTATTTATTCTTTTATGTTTGGCTTCGCTTATCCAATCTGTGGCATCTACTACAAGGCCTAGCCTAGAAAAGGTACTTTGCATTGGCTCGTGAAAGCTCTGCTGGACGCATGTTGAGCGAATGAGTGAGTGAGTGAGTGAATGAATAGATAGGCTTTGGTGACGTGTTTTTTGCTCACTATCTGGTGGTCCCTGTGGAGAAGGGGGAGGAGTAGGGTGGCTCATGTCATGATCCGGGGGAGAGCGGAGGAACCTGAGCTAAACGGAGGCCCTGGGGAGAGCGAGGAGGGTGCCTGTCTGCCTGGCACTCACAAGGGCTGGGTTGGTGCCCGTGAGGACAGGACCCAGGGTATTTTTAGAAAACCCATCAGGGCTGCCGCTTGACAGTGCGGTGACAGCCTGTCGGCGTCCCGTGGCTTTATGGGGCGCCCCCGCCTGGCTCTGCCCCTGTGCTGTGAGCCCACTGTCCCCCTTAGAAGCCTGTGGGGGTCACGCTCAGCAGTGGCGTGGGGCGATGAACAGGCACAGATGAGGGGTCTGCAGCGCTTCTGGAAAGCACATCACTGGGACACAGAACTGCCTGGAGAAACGGTGCTATCATCCTGTACCCCAAGGAAGAGATGCATGCTCTTCAGGATCAGAGTCACAGCACAGCTCCCAGACAATGTACCCCCCTTTATTATTCAAAGTTCTCAAGGTTGAAAGGGACCCCTTTTCTGCCCCTCACCCCACCTGGGGCTTGAGCCCCTTTCTTTCCAACACAGGCTCAGCTCTCACACCCACCTTTTTGCTTTTTCTACAACCAGCATCTTAGCCGGGTCACTGCCATCTCTCCCCTGCCCTCCTCCGGCCACCTCCTCACTCCGTCTGCTCCTGTTTCTTGTTACCCAGTCTCCTCTACAGCAGGGCCCAGGTGTTCTCCACTGTTAAAGCCTTGACAAAGTGTCTGAACAGAGCTAGAGAAGGAGCAAGATTACTGGAGAGGGATGGAGCCCTGGTCAGCAGGAGAGAGCTGCTGGGCTCCGCAGGTGGAAGGAGGAGCTGTGGGCAGATGAGCGGGGACCCACTTTGAGACGCTGCTGGGACTAAGAGGGCTGACGTGGGAGGGACAGGGTAGACAGCACTGGGATGACCTAGGCGGGCCTGAGACCAGGCAAGGTTTTATTATCTCCTGAAGATTCATTTCCCTTTAGGGGAAAGGATTCCTGGGGCTTGGAAATGAATGGGTTGTGGGAGATTAAGAGGCAAGGGATGTGCTGGTTTTGCTTTTTGTTTTTTCTCTATGATGGGAAAACTGCCTTTGGGAATGTAGGAAATCAGTTCTCCATGAGCTCATGAGCTATTGGGGTAGAAGACAGTCATGCTATAAACTTCTAAATCAGATGAGCAGGCCTCTGACAAACTGTTAGAATGAGTGGTGATTATTGAGAGTGTTTATGCAGCATGTGACCTGGCCTGGGTTGTTAATGCTGTCCTGGAGACAGCGAAATTTCCGATCAGCAGTATTTTGGGGTTCCACTTGGAAAGAGCCCACCCCTCAGCTGACTGGTGCTGTTCTCTGCCGAGTGATTTAGTGGTCAGACTTGCTCAGTCAAGAGGGAGCAGCATCACGACAAGGCACCTGTGCCCATCTGCCAGTTTGGATGAACAGCCAGATCACAGGGTCAGTAACGCCTCCTGGCCAGAGTACATGAGCCGAGCAGCTGTCCCTGACATCCTGGCCAGGAGAGGTCCTCTTACCAAGGCAGCCAGGTCACCGCGGGGAGTGCGAGGTCTCCTATGGTCAGAAGGGTATGTGAGTGTCACGGCTATGGTCAGAGGGAGGCAGGAAGCCTGCTCTTGGCCCCTCATGCAGATATAAATCCAGGAAGCTGGAAAGGAGGCCATTAAGGTCAGGATGGAGGATACTCCCAGCATCCCCTGCTGCCAGAGGGATGGGTCTATGGTACACTCAGAGATTGACAGGGAGAAGAGATAGGAGTGGAGCTTGCTGCAGTTAAATAATTCCTAGATTGCAGAGCGTCTCCGAGCTTTATTTCTCTTTTGTAGAACGAGTAAAGTGAGATGAAGGATGAAAACTGCCCTATAAATTGAATGATGTTATGTGCACCTAACATTATTTTCCCCAGGAATTTTCATGTTTAATGTTTTTATCAGAAAGTTGGGGGAAGCTAGTGATTGCAGAGTTATCACATGTGTACAGAAAAATTGGGCGAGGAAGGGTGGCTGAGACACAGGTAAGGGAGACTTCGGGTTGCAGGATCTGAAGACTCTGTATTACCCTGGTTTCTCTCCCCTGGGTGCCCTCTCTGCACGACCCTCGGGAAACGCAGTGCCTCTAACGGAGCTCCACGCTTGTGATGTGGCTCCTGCCTCTCTCTAACTTAGGGTTTCTCCACCTCAGCGTCGTTGACACTGTGGTCTGGTTGTGGGGGCTGTCCAGAGCCTTGAAAGATGGTTCTCTAGCCACTAGAGGCCAGGAGTGGAGAAGGAAATGGCAACCCACTCCAGTGTTCTTGCCTGGAGAATCCCAGGGACAGAGGAGCCTGGCGGGCTGCCGTCTGTGGGGTCACACAGAGTCGGACACGACTGAAGTGACTTAGCAGCAGCAGCAGAGCCCAGGAGTGCCACCCCTGCTCTCCTTAGGAAAACCAGACGTCCCTGGGAGACAAAACTCCCCTAGTTTGAAACCATCTTTCTAGCTTCATCTTTTGAACATTTCTGCCCGCATCATGTGTGGCTTTGGTCACATCAAAGTACATGTGGTTGCTTTAGACAAACAAAGGTTTTTCACACCTTTCGTATACCTTTGTGTACACAGATTCCTCCCTCTATCATCCTTCCCCACTCCTGCCTTTGAGGCTTCGTAAAATCTTGCTCATCTTTGAAAACTCATCTCAAGCATCTCTTCCTCCAGGACACCGTCCCTGAGGCTCGTGGCCAGTGAGTGTATTCACAGTATACGTCTTCTGGAGCCCAGGCTGTACGGATTGCAATTGTTTGCTTGTGATTCTATCTCACTGGACTATAAGCTTCTTGAGGGCAAATCCTGGATCTCCTTTACCTTTGCTCCCCAGTGCGTGGTACACAGCCTAGCACAGAGGTGGGCTCAGTAAATCCTAGTTGAGTAATATCATTTAATGAGTTACTACTGGCTGGTCACAGGATATAAAATGCTCTAGTCCAAGTGAGGTCACTTTTTAGATCTCATTAAAGCAGGAAGTCTAATGCTCCATCTTTAGACAGCACAGCAAATCTCATGTGCAGACAAAAATCAATTTGTTATTATTTTAATCTCCAGGATGCCAGAGAGGTGCAGGGGAGTTTCCTCCTGTGAAAAATCTCTGTCTGACTCTGCCCTTGAGAAAACATTGGTGTGGCTACAGTAGGTAGCCCTTCCTCTCTGAAAGACACAGAGTGAGGTCGGACGCTGACCTCAGCCAAACTTTCTGCTTGCATCCCTCCTGAGTGAGGGGCTCTGACCACAACTTTCTTAAAAATATGCTCCCTCCCGTCCCAGAGCACAGCCCCACCCTGCAGCTTCCAGAACCCTTGGCTCTGGGACTTTCTCCGGCTCTCCTCTCTGCATTGTCAAAACGGAACAGACTGCGCAGAAGGAACGCGTTTGGTGCTGAGACCGGAGCCAGGGCACTCTGCGCGGATCCAGACAATCTGCTCCGCTCCTTCCAAGGAGAGAGGAAAGGCTTTCAGTACTTGCTGACAACCAAGTCGGTGATGGGAACATCTCTGGGTGACCAGGGCTAAACAAAGCAAGAGACGTACCCCCTACGCTGATGCGCTTTGAAAAATAAAGGGCTTCTAGCTTTAAATACCGTGGTTTTAGTGTGTGTGTGTGTGTGTGTGTGTGTGTGTGTGAGGGTGGTTGTGGTGATGCAAAAGCTGTCAAGTCGAACCTCCGCCCAGAGCTTGAATTGCGTTGATGGCCCCTCTTCCACACTTCCCTTGGACACCTTCAAGGACCAAAACCTCTCACTGTTAGATAGCTCTGTCTAATAGAAAAGCTTTTGGTCACTTTGATGATTTATCCTTCTGTCTTAAGTCCAATTCTTTCCTCCATTTGGAACTGGTCCAATCCGTCTTCCCCAGGAAAGATTTTTAGAGGCAACTATGTTTGTTACCACCCAAATCTATTCAGGCTAAACAGACCCAGTTCTTTCAAATGTCTTTCCCGTGACAGTTTTGAGTCTCCCTGCTTCCTGATCGCCTCTTTCTTGTCACCACATATGTGACACAATGCTCTGGTTGTCTGTAGTCCTCACACAGTAAGTTATTTGGGATGGACAAGTTTTCTAGAGGGTTGAGGGGTTACCTCTCTGGCACCACACTTTTAAAAAGCATGATTGAAAGCATGCAGGATGCGGGTCCCTTGTAGCAAGCCTAGATCTCTATGATTTTTCTTTCTGATGTTTCTCATCCCCTCTGACATCATCTCATGACACTCTTCTCCCCACACACCTCTCCAAACCTTTTTGCTCACCATCTCCCAACAAGACTGAATTTCTGTGCCATCAGAGAAAGAATGAGGACAAATGAGAGGAAGCCACAGAAGGTCAGATTACGTGTGGATATGAGAAGCATCTTCTACTGGCTGAGTGGTGCCTTTTCTTCATTGAAAAGGAGCTGGGAGTGGGATCTTGGCTTCAGAGGTGTCAAGCAGGGGCTTCCCTGGTGGTCCAGTGGTTCGGAAGCCACTTGACAATGCAGTGGACACAGGCTCAGTCCCCGGACTGGGAGGCTCCCAGATGCAAGTCCTGAAGCCTGAGCACCTACGGCCTGCGCTCTGCGACAGGAGAAGCCGCCACGACGAGAAGCCCAGGCCCTGCAGCGAAGAAACCCCACACGTTACAACTAGAGAAAGCCGCACAAAGCAAGACCCAGCACAGCCAGAAAACAAGTCAATACAAAGTCTTTAAAAGGTGGCAAGCAGAGACACTTGGGGTGTCCTTGGGGTAGCTCCTCATGTACATCTGCTAAGGACTGGACTGGGTGCTCCAGTCTCCTCCAGCTCTGGATTTTGTGGGTGTGGACAAAGATTCCACAATGGGGTTTTGTGTGAAATGAGGGCTCCTGGGTGTCCTTGTGACAGCCATGGAGGGAATGGAATGCCAGTCCCTGCAGCCCATCAGCCGTGTGGCTGGTGGCTGAGTCGAGCCCCTCGAGAAGAGGGCACGGCATGGAGTGTGGTGATGGGCAAGAGGAAGGAGGGGCTGACTCTGCCTCCTGCGTTTAGAGGACTTGAGGGACACGAGGTCTGAGACCGCCAGTTGGTCTGGGAGTGTTTGAAGTTCTGAAAGTGTAGGAGTCGAGCCTGGGACATTGTCCTGGAACCATTTGCCAAATTCCTGGACACCAGAGTGGCCACTGGGCTTATTGTAAATGTTGGGGTGTCAGTGTTCTCGCAGAATGCTGGAATCTCAGGTCTGGGTGAGACCTTGGCATCAGTCCAGTCCAACCCCTCAGAGCTGGCGCGCCCTCTGGGGGCCTCATCCAACCCCTGCCAAACACCTCGGTGCGTGATTAAAGGAGATGACAGATGGGAATGGTTGACCATTGACAGGTAAATAAATGTCTCCCCTCTCTCCGACTTCTCCCTTTGCGTGACAGGAAGCTCCCTGCCTTCTGAGACAACTCGCTCCACTGTGGTGGTGGGGGGGGGGGGGCGGTTTGCCCTGAAATCTGCTTAGCTGGGTGCCTGGTGCCCTCGTAGGACATTTTTTTATTGATTCCATGTTATCTGAGGAATCAGGTGTTACTGAGTACAGTTGCTTATGATCAACGTGACTACTAACAGCAAACTTGTGCCAGGCACTAGATTGAGTACTTTACAAACTAAACACAAAAGTCAGGCTTAGGAAAACTCCAGTGCTCACTGGGTCATAGCTGGAATGGCCCCCAGATGTCACTTCATTCAGTCTTCATGTTCCAGAATATAAGATCCAGACTCAGATATTAAGCCACCAACTCCAGCTCTGTCATGGATGGATCAAAGTCATCTCCCTAAAGGAGGTGTGGTCACCAGGATTTCTGGACAACTTGTCTTCCTAAGGAAGCCAGTCCTGCAGGAATGTAGTTAGAAGCAGTGGTTTCACATAGAGACCCTCATCAGAACTGCTCTGCCCATCCTGTGTCAGGAGGCTGGGCTAAAGAGACATGTTCTGCAAAGTCCAGGTGAAATGGAGGGCATTCTCTGGCCACTGTGGATGGCAGAGAGGCAACGACAGTCTTAGGTCAGGTTCCTTAGAAGCAGAGGCTGAGAAAGGGTATAAGGTCTCACGGTTTATAGAGGGAAAAACCTGCAAGGGAGGGAGATAGAGAAGCAGGATAGGGAGTGGAAAGGAACAAATGCCAATGTGTTTGAGCGTAGGGCTACCAGATAAAATACAGAGCGTCCAGTTACATTTGAATTTTAGAGAAACAGTGAGCAATTTTTACTACAAGGATTTCTAAATATTGCATTGGACGTGCTTATACTAAAAATGTGTGCTTTTGTCGATCTGAAATGCGAATTTAACTGGATATCCTGTATTTTTATTTCCTAAATCTGGCAACCCAGTCTAGGCCGACCAATCAGCTCTGTGTACCCCAAACTGAGAGATTACCTGGGTTGTGAGAGTTTCAGCGCCCTAAACTGTGGTCTCAAGTAAAGCTTAGCCTTGGCCTAATCTTTGGGGAGGGGGTAGAAACGAGACTGACACTCTGGAACCTAAACACACGACCAAAGTGTCCCCTTGAGCGGAGGGCACTGCCGTTTCAGAGCGCTGTTTCACTTAGTCATCCCTGAGCTGGCTGTAGTTGCTGAGCGGCGGGGGCTGGGGGAGGGGGGTGCGGAGGCGGGCAGGCTGACCTCCTGGAGAGGCAGCTCCTGTTTCCTGAGGGCAGTTTGCCCAAGAAAGGGGGCAGCTGTGAGTTGATACCAGGCAAGCAGGTCACACTCATAGCATCTGGGGGCGGGGTGCAAAGGGGCCCGGAGTGTCCCATACCGTCTGCTCCACCATCTACAGGCCTCCGGCCCAGGACAAGCGGTGAAAACTAAGGCTGACTCCGGTCCCACTGATCAGGGGGTAGCTCCTCTGCTCCAGGCTGGACGTATGGGAAACTCCAGCGCAGACTGGTTGGGATGTGCTGCCGTGTTCACAAAGTTCTGTGAGAGCCCAGAGGAGGGTCTTTCATTATTTTCCTAACTGGGAGAAGGACCAGAACAGATTTTACAGACAGAGTAATATCTGCACCAGGCCTTGAAAACGGGTGGGAGTTTGTAGGGTTGGGAGGGGAGAGGTGAGGGGGTGGTTGGGGATGGGAGGGGAAGGTGCAGCTGAGGCATAAAGGTCACAGTCCTAGAGGCTGAGGTGTAGAGGTGCAAGATGTAAAGAGGTCTCATCAAGCCCCCCAGGAAGCAGTTACATGAGGCTTCAGTTTCTTTTCTGCAGACTGATCCCTAAGCCAGGCGAGCACAATGCCTTTTGCCAAGGTGGTAGATTCTACTGGGGCAGGTTTTGTCCGAATGACAAAGTATCTGGTTCAGGCAAAGGGCTGAAGGACTTATTTTCTGACCTAGGCTAATGCTTTGGAAAGTGCTGGCGGCCCTGCTGACTTGGGGATGCCCGGACACCTGGGGAACGTCCCAGCTCCTGGCAGGGGAGGCCCCGCCACCCGGCCCTGGCCCAGATCCATGGGAAGACAAGCTTCCTTCTCACCTTTCCAGTATATCCTGAAACCAGAAGCCCCATGACACTGGCTCCTCTGTCCCTGCTCTGGGATTTCAGCTCTGGCTGAGGCAGGATACCCACGCTGCTGAGAAGCCTGAGAAGCTTCTGGGACAAAGGTGCAGGGAGGGTCAGCTGGGGAGAGCGATGGGACCCAGCCCAGATCAGTGTCCCCATTTCTGGGCTGAACTCGGCCAGCATTGTAGAGCTCAGCATCTGAGTCTTCCAGTGGCCTTATGATTTCTTTTCAGCCCTTTGCAGAGGGAAGGAGGGCTATTAAGCCCTTATTCCAACAACGTACTTGCTGTGTGACCTTAAACATGTCACTTGGCCTTGCTGAGCCCACCTTCACATCTTTACTAACGACAAACATCAGTACTAGCAACTAACATCCTTGTAGCATTTGCCAGCTTTCACGATAGCACAGTCACATAAATTTTCTGATTTACATTTCTTAGCAAATTTTGAAATGGGTGAGTGGGCAAAGTAGCATTAGTATCTCCAATCTAAGGAAGAAGAAATTAAATATAAACAGTGTAACTTGCTCTACTGTTATAGCCACAAGGCCCCTGGGATTAGGGCTCCTGACTCTAGGACACCAAATAGGCAATGATCTCTTATCAGAGTCTCAGGAAATGTCTGAGACGAGTCAGCACTTTAAAGGTCTTGATGATGGGACCCAGGGAGCATTTGGTTTCCATGAGTTTTCTGACACCTACAGGAGCTGGGCTCGGGAGGGCAGAGTATCCTACAATTGGCCCCGTATTCTGTTTCTGCTGCAGTCTGATGTGAATTCAAATCTCAGTGCCCTGTGCTCTTAGAAATACAATAAAAATATTTCATTCTGAAGCCACGACCCCAATTGTTGGTAGAAATAAAATAAGATTTGACAACATGGTGTTTCTCTTGGGATCCATTAGGGAGGTCCCAGGAGCCCCAGAGCCTGAGGGCTGGTGTCCTTTTTAGATTCCAAAGTGACTGCATCTCAGATCAGTCACTGCTTAGAATCTAAAGAAGCAGACAAAGCTAGTGCTGAGGGTTTCGAGGTGGGAAAGGTCTCTTCCAGTTGGGGTGAGGGGCCGAGGAGAGGAGCAGAGCCAGGGAAAGAAAATAATAAAAACAGTGTTAATGAAGACTGTTTATTTTTTTGGAGAGGTAAGAAGGAAGCAGTTGGGAAGATGTGAGGTTTGGGGCCAGCAAGGAGTTTGCAGCCAGACACAGATTTCAGCATAGCCACTTATGAGCTAAGTGAATCCAGGCCAGTCACTCATCTCTCTAAACCTCCTCACGTGTGACCTGGGTGTGGCAGGACCACACCCTAGCACTAGGGGCCAGGTCTCCAAAGGGCTGGCAGAGTGCTTGACCACAGCGGGGACTCCATATGTGTTCATTCCACTGGTTTCCCCACCTCTTCCCTTAAGTGAACCACTCGCCTAGAAAGTATGGAACTCTCTTTCATCAAAATACACAAAAACTCTGTCTTCTTAGAGAAATCTGACAAAACTAACTTTTAAGATGAAAAAATGGCTCTGGATGAATAATGGACCCATTGACTTATTTTCTTCTGAACTTCCTAGCCATGCTCCCCCAAACATGCACACACACACATGCACACACATGCATACACAGAACTGGCATGCCCTGGAGAAGGATGGCCGGCATCCTGCCCAGGCTAAATGTGGAGGCAGAACAGGCCATTCTGGATCCCCTGGGGGAATGGGGTCTGTGTGTGGCCCCCGCCAGCAGACTCTGAGAACCAACCACAGGCCTAGTGTCCACTGCCCACTCTGCCCTGTGAGGATGGAGCCCAGTATCCCCATTCCGATTTCCTCTTGGGAAAAGAAAGGAAGGAAATTGGAGACAGAAAGACGAAATGAAAGCAAAACGATGGAAGGAAGGAGGGGAAGGTAACAGACCTGGTACAAGTGTGAAATCAAAATAATAGACTCAGGCGAGCGCGATGCATGTGAGCAGAGTGTGACGTGGGCAGCCCCCACATAGACCTTCTGTTAAAAATAGCCTTCGTCTAAATGTGGAAAGAGTGTAAATATAGTAGCGGTTTCGGCTTACTACAAGCCGAGCCGCCCCAGCTCCAAGTAACAGAGGCTTATTATAGGATGTGTGCGTCAGCAGCAGGAGAGGAGGGAGGGCAGATGGGCAGGCCCTGGGCTGTGGGTACAGTACCCTCCAGCCGGCCAGGGTCAGCCAGCCTCCTGTGGGGTGGGATGGCTGGGCTGGGCTGCCCTAAAGTGCTCTCACGGAACTCTGATGGGCAGAAAACTCCAGCCAAGCTGAGGGGTGGGGAGGAAGGAAGGAGTCGTGGTGCTGAACGGGATCTGGGGAGGACTGTCTTAAAAACGCTGCTCTTGGACATGGCAGGAAGCTTTCAAAGGAAGCCCCTGGGATGGCTGGGCTGTGGACAAAGCAGCTTTCTCAGCCCTGAGTGCAGGGGACAGAACCCCTGGAAACCTGTGGAAAGTGCCAGAAAAGAATTTGATTCAAATCAAATCAGTCTGATTAAAAAAAAAAAAGGCTTTGGGTTTGAATCTCCGTGTCCTGGGCATTACTTAGGAGGTGTGCAGAGCGCAGTGACTGACGGAACGGCCAGCTGGCTGAGGGGGCTGCTTTCCCGGGGCAGAGCAGAGGGAGCGAGGGCCGTTCTGTGGGAAGCTCCGTGCTCTTCCTTCTCTTGATCAGGTGCCCATGGAGTGACTGGCCATGTGGGCGCTGAGACCTGCTCCTGGCTGCATGTCTCATCTAACCTCTCAGGGGACCCTCACTATCTCCCTGACCTGTCACTCTTTAACCCAGGTCATCCCTCCTCTCGGCTCAGCGCATGCTTGTGTGTGTATCACGTATGCACATAGCCCAACACACACACACACACACACACACACACACACACACACACAGAGTTAGCGGCTGAGGCCCATTTCTAGCGAGAGCCCTTTGCGCCCCTCGCGTCCTGCCCACCCTGGCCTCTCACCCCGCCGTGTCCCTCCGGTTGCCCTGCTCCGGCCCTCCGGCTGCTGCTTTTCACCCGTCACCTTGAGAGCCTGCCCCTCGCAGGGGAGACACAGCTGGCCCCACCAGGTGGATCTTCAACCTCTTCTTCTCAGGCACCGCGGAGGCGTGCCCTGTGGCTCGGCCCTCTCTGGTTCCGCCATCCCTAGAGACTACCCTGCTGGCTGAGCTCTTGCCCCAGGACTGGTGCCCTCATCATCCGTCACCTTCACACTGGTACTGGTCTCCCCAGTACCATCCAAACTGCCCTGAAAACCACCTTTCCCAGGTGCAGGCTCAACACCGTCACCGCTCCGCTCAAAATCCTGGCAGTGACTCCCCACGGCCTGCTGGACAAAGTCCACCTCTCGCAAGGCCCTTACTCGTCCTCCCCCCATCCTTACACCTCTTCTGAGAAGCCTTCCCGGATCTCTTCCACCCCAGATCTTAGGTTGTTTTTATACCTGAAAATGAACCACGAGGTCTCACCCCATGTCTCGGCGAGGGGTCCTCTCATGTGCTCCAACAGAGCCTGTATGTTCCTTTTCTACCACACTCGTCACTCTGTGTCGGAGCTGTCTTTTTAACTGTTGGTTTCGCCCAATGGATTCTGAGTCTATGAGGGCAAGGTCTGGGAGGACTTGTTCATGCCATATCCCCAGTGCCTAGCATGGCGTTTGGTTCAGTGCGCCGATTGAAATGGGCTTCCAGGGCTCTCTCTTTCTGCTGTGGCCTCAATATTTGCATCCCCTAAATTCATATGCTTAAAACCTAATCCCCAGTGTGATGGTATTTTGGACACGGGGCTTTGGGGAGGTACGTACGTCATGAGAATCCTCCAATTAAAAATAAAAAAATGAAATAAAAAGTGAAATAGATAACTAACAAGTACTTACTGTGTTGCACAGGGTAACTCTGCTTAATATTGTGTAATAACCTAAGTGGGAAACGAATTTGCAAAAGAACAGATGTGTCTGTGTTATAACTGGTTCACTCTGCTGTCCATCTGAAACTAACACAGCATTGTAAACCGACTACAGTCCAATATAAAATAGAAATCTTTTAAAGAACCTGCAAGAAAAAAAAGCCCACCTGATGGGATTAGTGCCTTTATCAGAAAAGACAGGAGAGATTTTACCCCCTGCCACATGAGGACCCAGCAAGAAGACAGCAGACCAGTAAGAGGGCCGTCCCCAGCACCCAGCCATGCTGGCCTTTCAGGTACCCTGAAATGGCACTACCAGCCTCCAGTTCTGTAAGAAGCAACTATCTGTTGTTTAAGCCACTCAGTCTACGGTACTGGTTATGGCAACCCAAGGTGACGATGGCAACTTTACCTTCTACAGAGGCCACCAGCTGTTTCCAGGCTCCTCTATTTTCCACAGCCCCCCGCTCCCGGCCCTTTGTCCTGGCGTGAGGACCACCCAGATACAGCTCCAGATGGTGGGCCTGGAGTCAGAAGGGCCGGGTTGGAGTCCCGCCTCTTAGCTGTCTGCCACTGGGCAAGTCTCTGTGTCTTTCTGACCAGTTTTCTCGACGGTGAAAAGGGGTGAGACCACTCACTGCATGGGGTGACTGAGGGCTGACAGGCAGAGAGTGGGGGGCCATAAGCAGCTGACAGACTGCAGCACCCCTCAGACACCGGGGCCTTCGTCACAGCCCTCGGCCCGACGGCTGTGCTTTGGAGACCTGCCCAGACCCAGTCGTGTTGACTCAGCTGCAGTTTGGGCTCCTGAGGATGCCCTAGAAAACACTTTTGCCACCTCTCTGTTAACGGCTCACAATCTCCAGACACTTCTGATTGCCAGGACCCTTTTGAGCACACAACTATTTTCTTCCTCAAAATCCTTAAAAAGAAAAAGGCTTGAATGGCAATCAGAACTGGCAGAAGCTGGACTGTCATTGTGAACCGAGGAAGGAGGCTACAAAAGGAAATGGGAAGAAAGTGGATATGCTGATAGCCGGGCTGGTGCTCTTCCAGGTAAGTCTACCTGCCCTGGCCCCAGGCGGCCCTCCTGGGGTTGGCCGGTCCTTCAGGCTGCCAGGGCACAGCAGAAGTAATGAATAGTGCGGAATAGCAACACTGGGAGGGTTACACCTTCTACTCAGAGTGTTAAAACAGTGGGAAAAGCTGGACTGTGGATCCAGCAGAGCCCAGCTTTAGCCTCTTTTCTGCCCCTTATGAACAGAGCATAACTGGACTCTTAAATTCTCACAGCCTCAGTTCCTCATCTGCAAAATGAGGATCATTTTGATAAGAAACAAATTCAAATGTGATTGTTTCTGGAAATCTCAAGGACAGTACCTGTGCTCAATAAATGGTAATTGCAACTGATTCGAAATCGACTTCTCTAGATTAGTATTTCATACTGCCAGGAAACAAGCAAAGACAAACGATTCAGAAAACTAAAGTATTGGAGTTGATTGTGTTTTTATATTAAAAAAAAAATACCTCTCAATCAAGACAAAACAAGCCCCACAAAGCAGTCTGAAAAACTTGCCATGGAAGCAAGGATTTGGGGGAAGGACAAGAAGAAAGAGTTCTGTAGGATTATACTAGAAGAATCAGAGCCTCAAATTGCTTAGAATCTCTCAAATTTGTGCTGCAGCTTGTTATATAGAAATTCTAACAACTAGGATGCAATATATGTTTCCAGATGGCATACACTAATAGAATTATGTGTGTGGGGGGGTGCTTCTGGAAGTGTGTCTCTTCATCAGCCACTGATCTATAATCAATCTATCCCTCCTGTGTCTTAACTTTTCTTGTATATGCACACATCTGTGGTTTCATGTAACAAATGGTCATATGAGTAGGTGGGGGTAGGGGTGTGGTGGAGAGGCCAGGGGCTCAGACCCTGAGGGAAAACCTTCCTGATTCAATCCTTGGCTCCGCCTTGTATTGTCTGAACGTTGTATTGTCTGAACGGCGTGTTGGGGAGAACATATAACATTATCTACCTTATCTACCTCAAAGATAGTTGTAAAAATGAGGGATACTGTGGTAAAAATGCTTAGCATAGTTCTACTGGTATCATTGTATAAATTCACAAGGGCTTCCCTCGTAGCTCAGTGGTAAAGAATCCACCTGCCAAGTAGGAGACACGGGTTTGATCCTTGGGTCAGGAAGATCCCCTGGAGAAGGAAATGGCAACCTACTCCAGTACTCTTGCCTGAGAAATCTCATGGACAGAGGAGTCTGGTGGGCTACAGTCCATGGGGTTGCAGAGAGTCAGACACGGCTGAGCGACTAAACAGCAGCAATCAATTCCCACACATGTAGACACAAGTGTAAATTCTCATCCTCTCATTTAGGCCTACTCATTCACACAGGTGCGCGTTGACAAATAAGCACGTGTACCTACACGTGTGTGCATTTAAGTGTAGACACCCAGGGCGTGTGTAACTTTGCTGTATAACCTAATGGAGAATATTGCTTCTCCCAGAGCTGGGGTCCAGAAATAGCTTCGAGCCGGAGTTCCTACGATGCTCTGCATGCAGGGACTGTGGGTGGGGGCTGAGAACAAGCACCCGTTGTGCCCGAGGGAGATGTCAGGATAGGGGAGGTGTGGCGGCTGTGGGGCACACGCTGCAGACGGGACCCAGGCTGACAGAGGGCCCCAGCTGCTGTGCACTCCTACTTGTATTGAGGCCACACTTCTTACGGGCTGCTCCCAGCCAGTCAGCCTGGAGCGAGTCGGGACGCTAGCACTCCTGTCTCCAGGAGAACAGGGGCTTCTCTGATGGTTGGCTGTGGTTTGAAAACTCCCTCATGGCCTCGCTCAGCCTTCCTAGAGCACATAGTGGGTCTAGGACGCTTCCAGCCAACATTCCTCCCCACCCTCCTCCACTGAGATCAGACTTGCAATCTGGTGTGACGGTTCTCCCCGCTGGCCTCCCCCAGCTCCCCGCTTCTCCTCAAGTTGAATCCTGTCTTTATGTGTGCTTCTAACACCACCAGGACATGTGGAATCCCAGGCCACAGAGGAGCCCAGAGGCGGGGGCAGAGCTGCGTCCCCGGTCACGCGTGCTGCCCCTCATTAACTGGCACACGCACATAGCCAGGCAGCGCTTCTTATCATCCAGGTGGGCTGAGGAGATGAAGATCTGAGAAGCTCTGTCCCTCGCCCAGGCTCACAGGGTCAGAAGGTAGCCGAGCCTGGTCAGAAACCCAGGCTTCCTGAACCCCAAGTCTCTGCTCTTTTTGCTCTATGCTGTCCGTTGAGCACCTTACCAAAAGTTTCCACCAGCCTCATATCACATCCTCAATTATCATCGTGACCCTTTTGTCCCTCCTCCAAGGGACTTGTCCCACTCCCAAGCCACTTTAGTCCCTGGAAAAAATCTGGGAGTTTCCTACTCCTCCTGACACCCCCACAAATTCTCATTTCCTCCGTCTTCCCGGGAGCAAAAGCCCCGGGGAGCCTGAGCCTCACTACCAAGCACACAGCAGCCTGGGGTCCGGCCGGGGATGTGGGGAGAAGCTGCTGCTCCCCGCGCTGGAAACCTGCCCGCCGCGCCTCCTTCCTTCTTGCTTGAAAGTGCTCTAGAGTTTCTGTGCTCACAATGCCTGTCTTTGGAAGCCTGCCCTCTGAGGGTTGCCATGGTGACTGTTTTGGTACTGCATGCTAGAAAAAGCAGAGGCACCTGCTGGTCACACCACCAAACTTGTCTCTCTGAAAAATCAGCAGATGGCATTTGTCAGAAATGCCTACTTCTTGATTAATTTGAGAAAAAGAAGAGTGTGTAGCAATGCTTATGTCCTTTAACCTGGACTGGCTGTGCTGGTGTTTCTTCGGGGAAGATGTGACATCACTGTGCACAAACCCCACAAGCTTCCTTTGAAGGTGTTGGGTCACTGAGTTTTCCAGAGAGGCTGAGAAGTTTGGTGATTTGAACTTCAGTAGATGAAAACAAGGGGAAGGTGGTGATGCCACTTTCCCATTAAGAGGGGTGAGGATTTCAAGACTAATTCTGTAAAGGTTCATCTCTCACTTCTAGTAACTTCCACAGATTTTCAAACATTCTTCAGATCAGATCCAAATTTTAATTAACATGAATGGGGAAAAAAAAATGATGATTTTTTGGATTCGAATCCCAGCTCTGCCACCCATTAATTTTGTGACCTTAGGGCAGTCCCTCAGGCCATCCAAAGCTCAGATTCCCCAGCTGTAAATCAGTGATGATAAGAGTATTTATCTCACAAGTTTGTAATGAGGATTAAATGGGATAGCTATTATCATCATCATCATTATTATTAACTAGAATTAAATTTAGGCATGGAGGGATTGACCAATCCACATGCTCATACAGATTTTACATATAACTCTGTTCATAAAAATAAATTAATTTCTCTGTTGCAATCGAAGCAGTGATATTTTAGTTAGAACACCTAACCCCTCCCCCCCCAAAAAAAACTTCTGGGTGCACATTGTATAATGTGTCTCTAACTTAGCTGTTCTCTTGTTCTGCTTTCCTAGATCTCATATCCGGGCTTTCACATGCTCTTGTCACAGCTTGCAATATTCTTTGTTCCCAGTGTTATTTAGCAAACTTTGAATGTAGGTGTGAGTTGATTCCCTAAACAAACCTTGACTACCAACTCTTAATTTGGGGCTATTTGCAAGAGTCTTCGGCAGAATGGGTTATGTAGATTTCTACTCTTTTTTCACTTGTGTGTTCTCTAGAAAGGATTTCTCTATAGTAATTTGATCCTATAATGAGGCCTGGTAAATTAGGGATGGCAAAACCTGGGTGATCACCATCCCCTCCTGTGGCCGTGACAGACATTGCTAATCAATTACAACATTCTTCCCACCGAGTCCTGAAGGACTTGCAAACCTTCCTGAAGACAGTGTTCAAGGCAGCCATGCTAATTCAGTAGAATCAGCACAGGAAAGGGAAGGAAATCTGTTTGCCATTCCTGGCATTGGGGAAAGAACCCTGGAATGGAAAGCCGCAAAAGGTAATGCTAATCCCAGTTCTGCCTTTAACTAAGTCTGTGAACTTAGATTCATCATTTCCTTCTCTGAGGCTCAGTTTCCATATTTGAAATAAAAGAAAGAAAGAAAGAAAGAAGGGAAAAAGGAAGTCTTTAATTCCTTCTAGTTCTAAAAGTCTCTATGCTCTCAGCATCCACCTCCCCACCTCCCACTACAAACACACATTCTCCCATCAGGTGGGCTCCCAACACCCAAAGCAGGCTCTGATCTGTTCTTTTCCTGGGACTTGTCCAAATGATCAGATTTTATCAAACATCCTGGGGTGGTTGAGTGCTAAATAAAACATTCTCAGATGCTTAGAATTACCAAATTATAGCATTTGAGAGCTGAAAGTCACCTTAGAGCACCCTGAGATGAATCCTCCATACTAAAGATGAAGAACTAGAACAAGTGAGTTCAGTGAATTCCCTGAGGTCACTCAGCAAGTTAACAAGTTGATCTGGTCCCCGTTACGGGATCCATCAGGTCTGAGACCAGGCCAGTCCTCAGTTGTGTGATCTGGGCTCCACCAATCTGATGTACCCATGGAAGAATTCAGTTCAGAAGTGGAGCAGAAAGCCTTGGTAGTGTCAGAGCCTGAGGTTCTGGTGTTCAATGCTCAGCATGTTTGGTGAAAGCCATGGTATTTATGCCCGCACGGGTTGCCAGTGGGGCCTCTGAAGGTGTTATCTCATTTTGTGGTTTGGGCATTTGCCTGGCTGGCTACCTATATGCTGCACTCTTGGCTGTCCTGGAGATTTTGTGAGCTATCTAATATTCTTTAATAAATTCTCTTTCCATTAAAATGAGCTAAGTGGGTTCTGTTGTTTATACTAAGAGTCCTGACTGGCACACCAACCCTTGAAAGGAAAGGAAATTCTAAATATAAATGCCACTTCACAGACACTTGTTAATCCTCTCTCTTCTCCTCCGCCCTCCTGCCTTTCTTCTGTCATGCCTGTCAAACTCATCATCATCGAAGCATTGTGGGACCTGTGAAAAGAGATATGTTGGATCTAAATTCCCACAAAATGACACTGGGTGTTTGAAAACGCGTACAAAGAGGCATTGCTCCTCAATGGGGAGGGGTGGGTGTCTCAAGGATTTGTGAGGGCTGCAGGGGATGGGTGGTGGAGGGTCAAAGAGGGTGCAGACGTTCCTTTAGCTCCTCTCCTTCCATCTGCCCCATCCTAGAATTTAAGATACTAGTAAGAATGATGGAAGATAATTTCCATTGGCTCATGTGTGAACTTAAATAGGAGCTGATTCCCAGGTTGGTGCTCCTGCTCTTCTCCTAGGTCCCTCCTTGTAAGACTTGTGCTACGTAGCGAAAGGTACACAGGGATTAATTTGCTTGGAGAACCTTCCATGCAATGACCAAACAATTACAGATGATCCAAAAAACAAACAAAGAGGGACAGGGAAGGGAAATAAAGACCAGCGGAACAAAGGAGAGGCTGAAAACAGATAGAATAAATTCTCCTTACCTGAGTTCCACAGATATCAACTGTTCATAGCAACTCGGTGGGTGGAGAATGGACTCAGATACGCCTGGCACCCATTAGATGTGTGATCTCGGACCTTTTGGACAGATTTTCTAACCTCTTTGAGCCTCTCTTCCCTTTATTTTATATATTGCATATATTATATAATATAGTCTGCACTGGGCTTCCTGGGTGGCTCAGTAGTAAAGAATCTGCCTGCCAACATAGGAGATGCAGGTTCAATCCCTGGGTCAGAAATTTCCCCTAAGAAGGAAATGACAACCCACCACAGTATTCTTGCCTGGGAAATCCCATGTGACAGAGGAGCCTCGTGGGCTACAGTCCACGGGGTCGCAAAGAGTCAGACACGGCTGAGCGACTAAACAGCCACAACAACATAGATGTGTTATATTCTCATTATTGGTGAAAGTCTGTCCTATAGACCGACTGGGAATGCTGTCAGGAGCGATATTTGAATGGCTCCTCTGAGGAGAAACACATAACCTTGTTTTCTCTATGTTTCTGTTTAAAGACATTAATATTATTGTTGATTCACTGACATTGAACTCCTGGCCAGCAGCACTGGAATTCATGCGTGAATGAGGCTCATCTAACACACATTTTCTATGTAAGTCACACCAGCATCTCCTTGTGCACCACTATGCTTGGAGACACTTTAAACAGCAAAATCTCTAACGGAAAGAGCACCAAATGTGAAAAGACATGGCGAAAAGGAGCTTGTTTGCAGGATGAGAGCTGAAACAAGACGGCACAGCGTCGCCTTGTTGAACCTTGGCCGGGAACACCTGTGATGGGCAGCTCAGATCTGTAACTGCTCTGGCCATTCTGCAAACAACTGTAGGGGTGCTGCGAGTGTTGATTTGGGGGATTATAGATCAATTTTAACAAGTAGGCAAATTCGCACATATGGAATCTATGACTAATGAGGATTGACTATATATACAATTATATATTGCTATCTTATCTCACTTAGTTTTTGTCAGGACCAAATGCATGGGAGGATTCATCACAACAGTAAGACACTGTAGAAATTAATTTAATGGTTATATAACACACGTGCTGGTGGATGCCAGCACATTCTCTCAGGTCAGGAGTCACCTCCTCCAGGAAGTCTTATATCAAAGGCAATGACTTAACCATAAATATAAACTAGAATGGGTTCCTGGTTTGCCTGAGTGGGGTGAAAGAAAAGAAGGTCAAGACGACCACTCGCTTATTTCATTCAGCTTCTCACCTTGTCCAGGAACCTAGATGCAAGGGTATACACTGCCAAGTGGCAAGGTCAGGATGTGTATCCAGGATTTCTGACTCCAGAGTTTGGAGTCTTAACCTCTGGGATATACTAAAACCAAACTTTGTCACATCATAATTGAAGCAAAAGCGCATCACTTAAAATTTCCGGGAGAAAACTCATGGACCCTTGGGGGTACCTCTCTGTGCCTCCTCCCATTACCCCAGTTAGAGAAACATAGATTTGCTGGAGTCCCTCCAAAGTGTGCTAAAGCTTATAAGCCTCTTTTCCTGCCCCCTTCAAACCACCACCCCAGGGGTGACGTGGTGGCTCCAAGATAACACAGATGACAATGGCCTGGGATGAAGACTTAGGGCTCTGGGGTCACGAACCGGGAATGAGTTGGCTCCGTGGAGGATTAAGGGTGGAGATTCAATCTAGGAACTGGCTAGGCATGAGCAAAGAGTCCCAAAGAGGTTTCTGAGATGGGGACACTGCCTGATGGCCTCTCCCCAGTCCCTTTTGTCCTCTGCTCTTTGAGAGTTTATGGGGATATGGATTCCATGCACAAAGGCAAAATTTCCTAGAACTAGTACCCTGAGGAACCCACTCATTCTACAAATGTTTACTGAATGCCTGTTGTATTCCAGGACTTACGTAAATGGTTGAGCATGCTGACATTAAGCACTGGGGTGTATTCATATTGTATCTACCTTAGGAGAGATAGTCAGACCCAGGGGTGGAGAACGTCCCCTCAGTTTCCTCATGGTGACATGGAGGAAATCCCGGTACCTACCTTACAGAGTTGACATGAAATTAAATAGGCTAATACACATAAAGGTTTAGACCAGTGCCTGTTATGTAACAAGCCCTCGTTATTGCTGTTATTAATTTCAGTGAGCCCGTGAGAGAGAAAGAATGTGAGAAAGAAAGAAGTTGTGCTGGCAACGATGCGACTGCATATGCTTTCTCTCAAGGGGCATGTGCTCTGGAGATAGGCAAGGCGGGATTTTGAGGTCATATTGATTGGCCATGGGTTTCACGTTATGAATTTACATTTAGCCCCTGTATTTACCCCTGTGTTACAGTGACCCCACTACAGCAGTTCTAGTAAGCTGTAGCAGTAGTAGGGGCAGCGATGAGGATTTACTGAGCACATGTGCGTGTATCAGGTCACAGCACTGTGGTTCATCCACGTTTAATCTAATTCACACAGTAATGGGTTCCATCGTTTAGGTTTTAAGAAACTACAGTATGAGGCAGTAAAGCAATGTGTCCAGAGGTACAGCTGACGCATGACCAGGTGAGGAGGTGAACTCCGTTTTTACAAGCGCAAATGCTGCATCTTAGCCGATAAGCTATATGGTCTCCGAGGAAACGCCCAGCCTAGGGGTGCTGCTGGCAATTTTAAACAAACAATCCCAATAGGTGGGAAAGTGCTGGAGGAGGTGACGTGGTAATTAAGCTTTTTGCCAACCTGTTCTCTCCCTATCACTCTCTTACTGGTGCCTAAATGGCAGGGACCAGATATTGCCCATCTTGGTTCTCCTTGCACTAGCCAAGTGCTCAGTAAATATTTGCAAGTTGGGTATGATTTGAATGAGATATAATGACTCTTTCAGATGGTGCTCCATGACTGAGCTAATGATTTCTCTAGTGTGGGGATTACAAGCCCTAGGGGTATGTTATTGTTTCTGAAGCTGGAGCCAGAAATGACACTCTCTGTTTAAGGATGTAAGAATGCTCAAAATAGGAATGATGCTCATTGCAAGCAAACTTGCTAAACGTGGGCCCCTTTGGTTTCTGGGTCATTCACAACTGGCTACCTTCTACTCTTCTGTGTTCCAAAAAGCTCCTGGCTGATCTGTTTCCCTGAGTCATGAGTTGAAATGCAAAATAATAAGGCAGATCCTATCTTTGCAATGAAAACCCCACAGGCTACATTTCATCTGTAAAAGCAGCTGTGTGCCAACCTGACCTTTTCCCCAGTCTCATGCTCCTTCTGCCTCTATTTGGGCACACCCAGATGAAGGGAGATCACCACCATTCATTCCATCTTTGAGAAGTTCTGAGCCTCAGGCAAGGTCATCTTACTAAGTGAAGCTGCCTATCTAGAGCTTTTTCCCTTTTGACCTGCCTCCAAGGTCACACAAATAGCCATCAGCTTCCTTTGCCTCAAGACAGTTCTTTAGAGATTAGATATCACTACTATCAAGGCCATATTCACAGTTCCTTTGAGCACCCTTCACAGAGCATGGTTTCCAGTGCCCTCACAGCCTGGCCAGCTTACGTGGATGACAGCGCGAGGTCCAGAACTGAGCATGGTGCTTTAGATTCAGTTTAGCACAGTAAACCGGACCGTGCTCTTTACAACCTCCTTCTTATTTCTGCGGTGGCATCCCACCTTTGATGCAGCTTGACTTGGATTCCATAGTTTTTTTTTCTTGCTATTGCTGTCGAGACAATGCCCCCAAAATAGGGAGGCATCAGTCCCAGGGCCCTGAGAGCTGGTGGGAAATTGCCATGAGTGAAGAAACAAGAGAGGTTGCCCCTTCTCCCTGCACAAGACCCTGGATGAGCAGAGGAAGTGAACGTCACAGGCCCCAGGTGAACAGGCAGAGCAAGAAGGCCTTGAGAAAGGGTACTGGCACAGGGTGGAGAGATTTGGGTTTAAAGCACACTGTTCCACTTGCCATGAAGTGGAGGTGCCAACTCCTCTGCTCACAGGGAGGAGACAAGTCAAGGACAAACTGGCAAATATAGCCTAAAAATTCTCGGTGACCTCTAGTCCCAACTCATTAGGTCAGAGACAAGAAATATCGGTCTGACATCCAGAAAGCAGTATCAACCTTTTTATATTTTTCCTGAGGTTCTTTCAAAAAGGTAAAAGGGAGAGATTTCACTGAGTGAATCACAGCAAAAACTTTCTTTGCTTATGTCCCCAAAGTCGGCCACACTTTGATAGCTGCACAATTTCCCCAGCTGAAAGCTCCTTTCTTCCGCCTTCCCTCCTTCCAAGCCTATAAACCAAGCTCTCTAATGAGGGGAACTATTGGAAGAAAACCCGACTCCTGATTCTCTCTTCCCTTGCTCATGCCTTTAATTGTGTTGTTCATTTACTCCATTTTTTTTTTCAAGAGATGCTTAAAAAGCACCTGTGTGATCCTGGGCAAGTCATCTGACTTCTCTGAGTCTCAGCTTTACCATGGGATAATGAATGTAAGGCATTTAGTATGTGGCTAGAATTGATATGCCTCTTCCCCAGCAAGTTACATTCAGCCAACAACATTAGGCTGGGGCTTAAAGGATATGCTCACATGTCTCAGACTGAATTTTCTTCCTGGAAAAATCCGTGGTACAGTAGGACACAAGTCAGGCAGAGCAAAGCAGAGCGTGCTGAGAGGACAGGACAGCACTGGGAGACATAAGGACAGGCAGAGCCCAGAAGGCTCCCTGGAAAAGTCAGGTTTGAACAGATCTGCTGACGGGCCAGATCTGACCACAAAGGAACGGAGGAAAGGAGAGTGGGGTGCTTGTACCGGGAGAGAGAGCTGCCACACAGAATGAGTAGGTAGTAAGTCTGGAAAGCAGATGGAAGGTGGGTATTAGTCTGATTAAGGTCTGACTTTCTTGTTTCAGAGTTGGAGCTACAAACAGGTCTTCTAAATGAACTTTTGCACAGACTCATGGGGTATGAGCAAAAACCAGTCCAGAGAGCTTTAATGCCAAGACCAAGTGGGAAGAAAGAGAAGCACTCAAAGTCAGACGGGGGTCACGGTTTCTCCAGGCACATCTGGTGCCAGTGACTCCAGAGGAGGATGGAGATATTCCGACAGCCGGTGACCAGCTCCTTCTGCATGCCCTCACCTACTCAGGAACAGGGTCAGTGTGGGCATCATCGCCTCCGGCTGTCTCAGAGGGAAGGACTTCAGCTCTTATGAGGCCAGCTGGGTGTAGCCCTAACTTTTATTCAGAGTCATCTGTCATTCAGGCCTGGTCTGTGCAGGCAGGAGTGACTGTCGGTTCTTTAAAAATGTACAGCTAAAGGCCTGTCACACTTTTAACACTTCACACACAGCACTGGCTCATATATAGCTGCTGGTGGCATCCATAATCTTTATATTTAAAGTCTACCTGCTTTAAGCACGTTAGGATAGTGTTATCTGCTTATAGACTTGAGGTTCCTGCCAATGAACATTCTGCTTATAGACTCAAGCTTCCTCCAAAAGAATTTTCCCCAGGACTCTCACCAAGAGGTGAGAATGCCAGGCTCGGGCTGTTGGGTGGTCTCTCTGTGGGTTCGAGAGAAGGTGTATGAGACGTAGGGCAGCGACCAGAAGGCCCAGGAAGGAGAAGACATCCGTGGAAGAAAGAGCACCGGGGGAGGCCTGCGGGATATCGTAAACACTCAGAGCAGTGTCTGGGAAGCTGGGTCAGGTAGGGGCAGAGGAAAGGACAGACTTGAGAAATAATGCCCAGGACAGAGCACGACTCTAAAGAGGTGAGTCAACAGATGCCAACCATAGGAAAGTTCTGAGAAAGGATGGAGGGCTCCTCTTTGATGGAAGTCAGATCAGAGAGTTCCCTTCCAGTCAGTTCTATTTTCTCTGTACAGAGGGTCATTCTCTCTGAGGGTAAGATGCTGGGGTGGAAGTGGAGAGCAGCAAAGGGGTGGATGGTACCCAAGGGCCCCAGAGGAAGTACTTGGGGGTGGAGGATGAAGACCACAGTGGCAGAGGCAGGAATTAGGGCCTCTTGCAGGAGTGGCTCTCACTGTCTGAACCCTCCACTCCCCTAAGTCTCTCTGTAGAAACCAGATGAGCAAGCAGGCCACAGGGGAAGAGCCGAGGTTATTCTGGGGTCTTCAGAAGCTGTGACTGATTTCTCCCTTCTAAAAACTGGAAGGTCAGCCTCAGGAGGCTGATGGAAAATGAGAGGTACGTAATGACCAGAGAAGAAGCAGACACATACTCTATGTCAGCTCATGATTTCCCTCCTTTACCCCATAAAAGGCATTTCCAACTGTGGAATGTTGTAGCTGAAAAGGATCATGTAGTCAAATCTCACATTCTGCCACAGGGAGAAGAGGCAAGTACACTATAGGGTGACGGGTGCTCCCATAGAAAGAGCAGGGTCACTTGGGATCACTTGTGAAGGACACTTAATTCCCGCCAGGAGTGACCTCCCAGGGAGGCTCTCCAACTCGGATGCAGGAAGGGGTCCCAGGAGTTCAAGGACTTTGTGGACAAGCGTCAGCCACTGCCCACACAGCCTGCCTTACCCAGCACACTCCTGCCTCTTCCCCCTTCACCCCCAGGCCGTGGCTTCCTGCTGGTACACACCCACACGGGGCCTGAGTCTTGGCTGCCCCTGGGACTGGTCCTACAGGGTGGCAAGCTCTCAGGATACTTGACTGGGACTAGAATTTCATTGTGGAAAATCTCCCCAGGCTCCAACCGCTGACTCATCCTTTGAGCCTCATCCAGGAAATCAGTTTCCAAATTGCACAAACTCACATGCAGAAAAGCTATCAATATGTTCGCATTTGTATCTATGTCAATCTCCTTTCCTTATTCCTTGATATAATGAGTTATCTAATTACGGTGACATCTGTTGAGGAGGAATCTAGCTTCCCTCTCCCTGAACAGAACCCAGTACAGGGCTCTTGTGGGGAGCTCACATGCTGCAGGGTTTATGGAAGATGGGCAAAACCCCACCAGGAATCAGCCCCGGCTGCCACACGGCTCCTGTTGTCACCAACAGCCAGCTACACCCCGTCATCAGCAGCGAGTCAGACACGGGCAGACCACAAGCTGAGCTCCAGGCCATGGCAGCCCAGGCTGGCTGAGAAGTCCAGGGAAGAGGGGCGGACACGTGCTGGTTGCTTCACTGCGGTCTCACAATTAACACATAGGCTTTCTTTTCCCTGGTGGCTCAGACAGTAAATAGTCTGCCTGCAATGCAGGAGACCTGGGTTCGACCCCTATGTTGGGGAGATTCCCCTGGAGAAGGGAATGGCTACCCACTCTAGCATTCTGGCCTGAAGAATTCCATGGACAGAGGAGCCTGGCCGGCTGCGGCTCGTAGCGTGGCAAAGAGTCAGGCAGGACTGAGCGGTAACACACTTCTTTTCATCCAGAAATGAGTTTATACTGGTTAACTACCACAGGACCTGGAGAATGAGGTAGCTGCAGCTTCTCTCATGTCAGCACTCCCCAAATCCAGAGTTTAAAGTGTGCCGACCTTCATTTATTTGACAGTTATTTGTTGAGGTGCTGAGTGCCGCATCCTGAGGGGCCGTGGAGGAGGGGTGGGGTGGCGCGTGCTGAGATGAATAAACCCAATGCTCGGAGCATTTAACATCCGGCGACACAAACGAGGATGCCCAGGCTTGAAGAGGGCGTCGAAAGAGGCTTGGAAGGTGGGCCGCCCGTTCGGGGTCCTCCTTCGCCAGAGCCCCTAGACACCTTCAGAAGCCGCAGCGCGTTCCCCTTTCAGGCTGAACCCCAAAAGACTGGAAGCGGCGCGGCAGAGTATGTCAAACCACATTCAGCAGTCAACGCTTCCCAGGGAGCGAGGACTCATTTTGCCGGTGCTTCTCATTGTTCATTTTCTCAGGAGAATTCTGAGGAGCTTTGATTTTTGTTTTCAAGCTTCCTGTGTCTTTGGGGGTAAATGTGGCTGTGGTACATATTTCTGGCAGAAATTCTTTTCTTGATGTGTTAGTCCTAATTACAGTGAGGCAGCAGAGGGTTCACCTCTAACACAAGCCCTCACTATTTTTGATAGGATCTTTCTCTATGCCCTAGTACTGAGCGTCATTCGGAAGTATTTTTTCAATTAAAAAAATTCTTCCACTGACTTTTCTAGGAAATTCCTAATGGTGTAGTCATAAAAAAAACAAAAGCTTTAAGAATCTAGTGATCCCAATAATAGAACTTTAGGGCTACTGAGGACTTTCACGATCATTTAATCAATTCGTCATTTTGCATATAAAAAAAATCAAGGCACAGGGCTGGATTTTGAGAATGCCCAATGCTGCAGGGCTTGCCCTGTGCCCTTTCTATATGTAGATTTTTAGGTTCCTGCCATTACCCACATAGTCTGTTTTTCCCTTTAAATATCAAAGTATCCTTTGTTTAGAGCACAATAGTTAAATTCCTTCTAAAGCTTACATCCATTCATTCATTTACTTATTGATTCATTCTACAAATATTTATTGAACACATACTACGTAAATGCATCCTGTTACTCTCTGAGGAAGATGCACAAATGAATAAGCCATGGTCCTTGTGCTCGAAAGACTCAAATTTATTATAAGAATTAAAACATGGGCACATATAATTTAAATAGTAATAATAATGATGATGATAATAAGAACAGTCATTGCTTATACAAAATTCACTACATTCCAGGCACTGTTCTAAGCCTATCACACACATTAACTCTTTAAGATCTTACAGTGACGTTAGGAGAAAGGTATTATTATCATCCCCACTTTATAATGAGAAAATAGAGCCCTGGGAAGGCTAAGGGGCTTGCCCGCGGCCACAGAACTGGCAAGCAGTAAATGTAAAGCTCTGCTTTGGATCCAGACAGTCTGAGGCTACGGTAAAAAGCCATCGTTGCAGTTAGAAGCGATCATTTGAAGAGGAGTGAAAACTCCCAGGAGGAGAGGCCCCTTCCAGGTCGGAAATTATGCAAAAGGCTTCACGGAGCCTGAGCAGGGCTTCCCGATTCAGCGATCATACTCACCACGCTGACCTGTGACCCTCAGTGTGGAGCGGGATGTGAGGGGTGTGACAACATGTACGAAAGAGGGATATTCTTAGGAGCAGCAGTCCAGCTTACCCTTATCCTGAAAATTCCCCCACTCCTTCAAATAACCCCACTCATTTCGCCTAGAAAGAGAGATGCGGTCCCATCACGCTCTACTGAAAACCTTCCAGTGGCTGCCCTCAGGATTCAGTTCTGACTCCTTGGCCTGAGATTTGTCCCCTCTCATTCATTCACATCCATTTGCTCATTCATTCTATTTCTCAACCTTACTGCAGATGAATTTCCATCGTCATAACCACTGTCTCCTCAAAACCTTCAGTGGTTTCCCATTGGCCAGATGGTACCAATTCTCCAGACTGACTTTCAAGGCTGTCCACAGCCAGGTCCTCATATCCAAATGCTTTTGCCAAAGGAATGATCTTCTCTGTCTGGGTTATTTATAATAGGAGCACCTTCTGCTCATGGTCAGCTTCACACCTTGGTCCGTCTCATCCTGGAAAATGAGAATCATCGCTCCTTGTGGCCCCGCCTATTCCTTCCAGCCTCGCTCAGGTTGGCCTCCCCTCCCCCACAACCCTTTCGGCCTTGGCCACACACTCCGTCCGACCCTGACCTCTCTGCTCTCCCGACAGCACAGTGCAGCCCGTGACTGTTCTCGGCAGCGCCCTTGATTCCACGGGGGGATCTGGAGTGTCGTCTCTAGGCCCTCGCTCACAGAGACGGTGATTTTACTTCGATGTGTTTTTGTTGGCAAGAGTCTGATGCATCACACATCCAACTCGATGTGTGATGTGCATCACACAGCGCTCTTACGCGAGGAGTAAACAGCGAGACGCAAGAGCGGCTGTCATTTGTCTCAAAATGCCTCCATTCTGAGAATCGCAGGCTGCAGATAAGATCTGTCAATCAGCAGTCACGAACATTGTTAAAACTGGCAAAGATTCTTTCCAAACTTTTTTTAAAGAAGAAAATCCAAATGACTTAGGCCCTTAAAGTCAAAGCTCTCCCAAGAGCTTGTGAATCAACCAATAAATCAATGAATTAATTAAAAAATTTTTATGAACTGTCTATCACATGTCAGGCTGTGATATGCTGGTATATCTGCTGGTATATGTTGTTGAAGGTATTGAACAAAAAAGACAAAATGCTTGTTCTCCTGGAGTTTGCCTTTTGTAGGAAGTAGACAACAAATGCCTAAACAAGGGTCTGTGGACTGTGGTCACAGATTAAACCCAGCTTGCCACCTTTGTTGTAAATAAAGTTATACTGGAACACAGCCATGCTCTTTTATTTATGTACTGTCTATGGCTGCTTTCATGACATTGGCAGAGTTGAGCAGTTGTGATGGAGACCTTATGGCCTGCAAAGCCTAAAATATTTACCATCTGGCCCCTTTATAGAAAAAATTTGCCAACCTGTGACCTAGAAACATAAGTATATGTCAGGTGATGATTTATTTCATGAGGGAAAATGAACAGGTGTGAAGGTAGAAATGATGGAAAGGAGGGGACCTAGATTTGCACTCGGATAGCGTGACCATCGAGGACAGATCTGAGTGAAGGAGGGACCAAGCCACAGGAAACAGATAACTGAGGAAGGGATTTAGAGAGGAAACAGCAAGCATAAAGATCATGGCAGAAAAACCCAAGAAGGCCGTGGGGTTGAGGCTGAGTGAGTGAGGAGAAGAGGAGAGGAGATGGGATTGGGGAGACGGTGAGGGGCCAGATCACAGTGCATTAGACCTTGGTTATCCTGAGTGATGTGTGAAGCCAGTGTAGGTTTGGGGCAGAAAACGGTTGGAAGGATTGTCTGGAAGGATCTCTTTGTCTGCTGTGTAGAGAGAAGGATGTCAGGTGAAGGGTAGAAGCCGAGAGCCCCGTTAAGGAGCAGCCACACCAGTCCAGGTGAGAACTGCTCGCATCTTGGACCAGGTCAGTAGCGTGCATGGATGAGAGGTGGCCTGACTCTGGGTTCTATTTGAAGGTAGAGGCGCTGGAATTCCCTGATGGGTTAGCTGTAGAGTAATAGAGACTCCATAGCTTTGGCCTGAGCATCTTAAAGAGTGGAACTGGCGTTTATGAGTTGGGGAGGAGGAGGCAGTTTGGGAGAGTGAGTGAGTGGGCACCAGGGTTTCTGCTGTGAGTGTGTACTGGATGGCACCACGGGACAGGCAGCCTCACCACGACTGCCCTCCTCCGCTCACCGCCTGTGGCCTGTGGGCCCTGTGAGGCCAGGTCCTGCTGGCCCTTCACTTACTTCCCGCCTCTCTCTCTCAGCCCTACTGTCCGGCTACGCAGGTCTTCTGCTCGTGAGCAGACGGCACAACTTTCTGCCTGATGGCCCTCTCAGTGTGGCTTCCCTGATGCCCCTTCTCTACCCTTTCCTATTGGCTGCACCTCCTCCTTCAGGTTGCAACTTAAACTTGACCTCCGAGAAGAGGTCTTGCCAGATCACCCTGCCTAAAGTGGTGCCCTTTCCATTATTCTTGACCTCAGCCCCCAAATCTTACTTCAGCAGTGCTTTTCCCAGTTTCAATTATTTTATGTTTGTTTACTTGTCTTCTGCCTACCCTAATCCACGTGTGTGTTAGACACTCAGTCATGTCCGACTCTTTGCGACCCCATGAACTTGTAGCCCACCAGGCTTCTCTGTTCATGGCATTCTCCAGGCAGGAATACTGGAGTGGACTGCCACTCCCTTCTCCAGAGGATCTTCCTGACCCAAGGATCGAACCCTGGTCTCCCGCATCACAGGCAGATTCTTTACCATTTGAGCTATAGGGAAGCACCACCCTAAGCCATAGACTATGTAAATAAATGAGAAGTCTGTGTCTGTCTTGTTCATTATCATGTTCCCAGGGCCTAGCATAGTCTTGACCTTTTAATTTTTCTTTTTCATATATAAAACCCTTTCCTTATGCTGAAATCCTATGCAGGAGCATGGCATGTGCATTAATTCAATCATTACACAGATAAAACAGGTGTGACTCTTGTCGGATTGGCACTGAGGGGCCCCATATTGTGGCCCCGGAACTGAGAACTGTTGCTCTCGTCAAATTGAATGCCTCCCATGGTCCAGTTATAACAGTGTCAGAATGTCCAAGAGGTTCCATTTCCTGGGCTGTTAAATGCCAAAAGAAAAAAAAAAAGAAAAGAAAAGAAATATCAACACGAGACTGGCAACATTTCATTTTGCTAAATAAAGATATGAGAAAAATAAACAGCTACTCTCTTAGTCAGACTGGGCTGCAGGAACAACTCCCCAGGACTCACAGCCAAAGTTTATTTTTCACTCGCACTATGTGCCCAGGGAGGCTGGCAGGGCTGTGGTCACTGGGGAGCCAGGCTGACAGAGGCTGCATCTTGACACATTTCCACAGTCTCTGAGGCTGCAGAGTGGAACTGCCTGACTCTCACAAATTCTGCCGGGAAGTGACTTGTTCTTTTGACTTACATTTCATTGGTGAGAACACGTCATTTGCCTGGACCTAACTGAAAGGGGAACTGGGAAGATTAACCTTCCCATGTGCCTGGGGGGTAAGAGTCAAAACAGTTGTGACCAGACCCATGACTCTGCCGCCTGCCCATGACTGTGACGACCATGTCAGCTCCCGGAACATAAGGAGGACATCAGAGCAGAATGAAGGCAAAGCTTCAAGTGGAATAATTAGCTTGCTTCAGAAGTTGCTCTTTGTCTGTATTTTTCTTGCCTTCCCTGTGGATGAAAGGAACATGGTCACAGATGCTGTGGTCCCCAGACCAGCGCTGCGTAGCCGATCCCCTGGGTGGTCCCACCTCCTCACCCGCACACGGCTTCCTTTACCCGTGAGCTTGTCCTCTGCTTGGGCTCCCTGTTTCCCATTTCCTCCCACATCGCCCAATTTTCCATTTTTCAGGCGCCAGGAGGAAGCCTTCCCCAAGAAGGATGTCTTCTCTCCAGCGTCACTGTGCCTTTGTCTCTTGGGGCTCTGAGCCCTTTTCTGTTTCTCTGCGCATCACATTGAGGGGTTCAGGCCACACGTGAGGAACAGAGAGGCTACAGTCTGTCCCCATCCCTACTTGTTCATAGAAAAAGTGAAAAGGATGAGGGCAAAGGTTCATCAATTAGAGCTCCTTATGCTGAGGGGAGGGAGATATTCAAAGGGAACAGATGGCCCAGGCACTATTTGGAAACCCTCATAAGTACGATTTCCCCCAGACAAATGTATCGACTGGGAAACACAGATGACAGGACGCGGCAGAGTAAGCTTCAGGCACCTGGGCGCCTGCGTGCTTTGGAGCACCCAGGCTCCTTCTCAGGTGCTCTGGGTTCTGATTTCCCAGGGGAGGCTGGGGAAACTTTGTTTCTCCATCCCTGGGCAATTTCTGGCCCCAGAGCCAACCAAAAATGATGAGGACCAGGAAGGAGAAGCAGGGCCACACAGAAGAATGTACTGCAGCAGACATGGGGTGATGGAGAGGGTTTTCAGGAACATCTCCTAGATGCCTTGGTCCATTCCCACCCACCATCATAGCTCATGGTAAACATTTGTTAAACACCTACTTTTGTGTGTGTGTGGTGCTTTTGACACATTATCTCCTTTGCTACTTGCTACATCCCTGTGGAAGGGAAATACACTTCCATTCTACAGATGAGGGACCAAAATGTCAGAGAGATTATGTAACTTTGGGGGATGGGTGTCACAGTTAGTATGGTAGGCTGAATAATAATCTCCCAAATTATCCACATCCTAATCCCCCAATCTGTGAATGAGTTACGTTACATGGCAAGAAGTGCTTTCAAGATGGACCTTAAGATAAGGACCTTGAGATGGAGAAGTCATCCTGCATTATCCATAAAGGGCCCGATGTAATTATCCTGGGACTAGTGCCCAATGTAATCACAAGAGTCTTTTAAGAGGGAGATAGAAGGGTCCGAATCAGAGAAGGAGATGTGACCACAGAAGCAGAGGTCAGAGTGATACCATTCCTGGAAGGAGGCCACAAGACAAGGAATGCAGGCGGCCTTGAGAAGCTGGCAAAGGAAACGAACAGGCTCTCCCCTAAAGTCCCCAGAGGGACACAGCCCTGCTGATAGCTTGATTTCAGTCCCGTAAGACCCATCTTGGACTTCTGACCCCGCAGAACTGTAAAGTGATAAATCTGTGTTGTTTTCAAGCCATTCAGTGGGTGGTTTGTTTCAGCTTGTAACAGCGGTCAGCAAGGAGGGGGTAAGGCTTCGAGTACAGGCCTATCTGTCTTTGGTGTCCATTATGCCGTCAGCCAGGAGGCCTGGGTGCTAGGCCTGTAAGTCGCTCTCCGAGGCCCACTTTCCTGCTGCATGTAATTGTGGGGTTGGGTTGTCCTGGTTGATTTCAGCTGCAGGAGAACACAGCGGGAAGCTCCTGCCATGGCCCAGCGGTAACGGCCTGAACCACAAATAAGACAGACAGCTGGGCAGCAGAGGAGAAGGCAGGAGCTGGTTATGAGAAAATAACGGAGGTGGGATAGGTGAGTGATGAGGTGTGGCAAGTGTAATGATGAGGGCTGGGAGGTGTCATTCACCCAGATGGGGCACACTGGAGGAGGACCCAGGTTTTGGTGAAGATGAGGTCAGACTTGGGCTTGTCCAGTATGATGTTTATGTGAAACTGATCCATGGGGGAGGCGAGGACCATGTGGATCTTGGGGTCAGGAGAGTGACTTGGGGGACAGCTAAAGATCTGGGCATTGCAGGTGAAGAGATGGCCGTTGAACCTGTGGAGTGAGGAGTGTGAGAAGAGAAGAGAGCCAGTGATGAAACTTCAGGGGAACCAAAACAAGGAGCAGCCGGAGGGAGAGGACTCAGGAGCAAGCTGAGAAGCGGCCAGGCAGCAGGCAAGCCAAGGAAGACAGGGCGGGAGAGGAGAGGGCGGAAGGGAGGGAGAAGGCGTGTGATGACATCAAAAGCTGACTGCAGCCGGGCTAAGTGAGACATGTCATTAGGCTTGGGAATTCAGAATCCATTGGTGACCTTCATGAGCACCGTTTCCATGGAGAGGTGGGTAAAAGCCAGATTGCATCGGGATAAGGAAGGGAAGGGAGGGGAGGATAATCGGATGGCACGTTATTAGAGAGACATGTTCCATGTAGCTGGGAGAAAGGTGTTTGTGCTTAGATGTGATACAAAACACTCCAGAGACAGTCAGGAAGATTTCCAAACACCCATGAGAAGGGGAAAAAATTCCTTAATAACATAACAAAAACTACTCAAAAGATTGACAACAGCCTTGCATGGCAGTCAAAATAAGTGGTGGATAAAAGCTTCCCAGGAAAGTGGCAACATGAGGGACTTTGGCGATCAGCTGGACCATGGCCACCATCCCCCCTGCCCCCCAGGCTGCTCTGCACCCAGCCTGTTCGCCCTAAGGGCCACGAGCCCTGCAGAGCAACATTGAGGCCTCGTCCTTCACCAGCCGCAGCTCCTAACTGTCAATGCCAGGCACCCTGTATTGCCAGCTTGGTCAGACGCCGGCTCCTTGATTTCCTCACCTCTCTGTATCATTGAGGCTGGGAGGTTCCTGAGCTGCAGCTTCTCCAGCATCTGCAGGAAGGAGACCATGGCTCAAGGTCGACGAGCAGACACTGCTGACGCCCCGGCTCAGCCCTTTAGGTCCACAGCCTGACTCCCACTCACCAGGACCTGCACCTGGGCTCTCTCTGGGCCTCAGAGCCTGCTCCCTAAGCAAGTATGCAGACAATGAATTACTTCCACTGTCCCCTGCTCCTCAGACCAATCCTCAACAGAGCCTGCAGGGGGCCGGTGTACCCACACCCCCGCTCTGTCACCCGCTGGCAGGAGAACTGTGAGGGGAGCTCTGCACTGCCACTCACGGTCCCAGCAAGACCGAGCTGCAGGTGTCCAAGGTGGTGAGGAGCTTGATGACACCCTCTACGGCTTTCCTTTTCTGCCGGTCTTACTTTCCGTGTTTCTCGGGACTGCCTCCCAAAGAAACGACTTGCACTGGAATCCTTTTCTTGAGGTGTGCTGCTGGGGCAACCTAAATGAAGTGGGAGGGATCATCTGATCCAGTGCGTGCGAACCTTCCTGCACATAAGTGAAGACTGGTTCCTGACACCTGTGACATCAGTTTTTACCAGTTATCCATATCTTTAGTATCACCAGACCTACTGGGTCCCAGCTCGAGGCTAAGAATCTTACAAACATTTACTCATCTGTGCAAGAGGTCCTGGTGGTAGATGGGATAATGAACCCACAAAGATGTCCACATCCCAATTCCTGCAACCTGTGAATAGGTTACCTTACATGGAAAGAGAGACTGTAGTTATGACTCAGGAACTTGAGGTGAGGAAATTATTCTGTACTACCATATTGGTCCTGATAAGAGGGAGGCAGAGGAGTCAGAGAAGAGACAGGAAATGTAACAAGGGAAGCAGATGCCAGAGCGATAGGAGGAGGGAACCACGAATCAAGGAATTGCAGGTGGCCTTCAGAAGCTGGAAAAGGCAAGGAAGAAGATCTTCCCTTAAAGCCTCCAAAAGGAAAACAGCTCTGTCAACATGCTGATTCTGGAACTTCTGACCTCTAGAACTGTAAGATAATAAATATGTACTGTTTTAAGCCACTAAGTTCGCAGTAACTCATTACAGCAGCCACAGGAAATCATTAACAATACACTCAATGTAGAGATCAAGTATATCAAGATTCTGGAGCCAGAACGCCCCAATTCAAAGCCTGATTCTATCATTTACTAGCTGTGTGATCTTGAGCAAGTAATACCCCTCTGTTCCCTCCGGTAAAATGAGAATAGTAATAACATCTGACTTAAGGTTATTGTGAGGCTTAAATGGGTTCAGTTCAGTTCAGTTCAGTCCCTCAGTCGTGTCCAACTCTTTGTGACCTCATGAACCACAGCACGCCAGGCTTCCCTGTCCATCACCAACTCCTGGAGCTTACTCAAACTCATGTCCATTGAGTCGGTGATGCCATCCAACCATCTCATCCTCTGTCGTCCCCTTCTCCTCCTGCCTTCAATCTTTCCCAGCATCAGGGTCTTTTCCAATTAGTCAGTTCTTTGCATCCGGTGCCAAAGTTTTGGAGTTTCAGCTTCAGCATCAGTCCTTCAAATGAATATTCAGGACTGATCTCCTTTAGGATGGACTGGTTGGATCTCCTTGCTGTCCAAGGGACTCTCAAGAGTCTTCTCCAACACCACAGTTCAAAAGCATCAATTCTTCGGCGCTCAGCTTTCTTTATGGTCCAACTCTCACATCCATACATGACTACTGGAAAAACCATAGCTTTGACTAGACTGACCTTTGTTGGCAAAGTAATGTCTCTGCTTTTTAATATGCTGTCTAGGTTGGTCATAACTTTCCTTCCAAGGAGTAAGCATCTTTTAATTTCATGGCTGCAGTCACCAGCTGCAGTGATTTTGGAGCCCAAGAAATAAAGTCTGTCATGGTTTCCATTGTTTCCCCATCTATTTGCCATGAAGTGATGGGACCAGATGCCATGATCTTAGTTTTCTGAATGTTGAGTTTAAGCCAACTTAAATGAGTTAATACATGCTTATTTTGCATGCTCTGAGAACTCACATGGCTTGCCAAAGGCCACAGAGTTAGAGTCAGAGCCCTCAGCTCCACTGGCCCAGATGCAGATGAAATGCAGCTCTCCCAACAAGAGCTTGGTCTCCGTCCTCTTACCCACCCTCTGACCTGCTCTGCTCAGCCACTGTCCTTTTTGTGGTCGGTCACCAGCTCAGATTGCGGGCGGCTAGAAAACACTGTGATTTCCATTAAATGTGTAAAGGGCTGCCTCCTGATACCCTGGCAGCACCTCCAGGTGTGGGTGCGGCAGCCGGGCTGGGCAGGGAGTAGCACCCCCAATCTGGAGATAAAGACACTGAGGTTGAGCGAGGGGAGCAGACTCGCCCAAGGTCAATGCGCTCTCGGGAGGCAGAACTGCGGGAGGAGGCGGGTCTCCCGGCTGCCTGTCAAATCCTTCTAAAGGCGCCTGCTAATTTCCTGCTGTTCAATCCCAGCCAGTGAGAACTGCCATTGATTTAATGCTCCTTTAGGAGAATGTGATATAAATCCTGCGTAGGTGGTCACATTTTATTTCCCTTAATATTGCTTTAACTGAGTATCCCTTGGGAAAATACTTTGATTAGCAAATGTTTGTGCTTCAAGGATTTAACTAAGTTAGACTTTTCCAGTGGCTGGAAAATACTGAGCTCTGCGATTATTTTGATTTTTCTGATGCACACAGTGGAAACCCTGGGTCCCTTGTCAGGGTTCACTGTCCCACCCTGAACCCAGCACGGGGAGCCTGCGTCACTAAATTCCCAGTGACAGTGAACAAATTCCTTTCCCTCCCTGGGCCCCCAGCAACTTGCTCTGGGAAATGAGGGGGTTGGACTAGATAATCCCTAAGGGTTTTCCTATCTGGCGGTGCTGACGACGAACCCGCTCCCCAGCCCCCACCCCCGACGCAGGAGCCGGGGTGCGCGCGCACATGCACGCACACACACACACACACACACACACACACACACACACACACACACACACACACACACACACACACACGTCGATGGTTCCTAGGAGCATAGAGCGTCTCTCCCAGCCTGTGTGCTTGGTCTCTGCTCTGCACACACACACACACACACACACACACACACGCACGCACGCACACACACACACACACACACACACACACACACACGTCGATGGTTCCTAGGAGCATAGAGCGTCTCTCCCAGCCTGTGTGCTTGGTGTCACACACACACACACACACACACACACACACACGTGTTGATGGTTCCTAGGAGCATAGAGCGTCTCTCCCAGCCTGTGTGCTTGGTCTCTGCCCTGAGTCCCGGGAAGGGCAGCCAGCGTCATCAGCAGCTGAGCCCTTGCCCCTCCCGTATCCCGGCCACTTTTGCTTGCTCTTTGCTGTCATGTGGAAGCTATTCTGGCCCAGCCTCAACTCTTCCAGTGCAGACGGGAAGTTACCATGAGGAGCTGGACCTCTTCTTGGCAATGCAGATAGGAATGCCTGTTTCTTGGGTCCTTCATTTTGCCTGTTCAAGAGCCTTGACCGAGGGGGGTCACAGTGAATGGCTGAAAGCCAACGTTGTTCCATGGTCAATTAAACTGACAATGAATTCATCCATTGACTTTTTTACATTGTAAAGATGACCTCTTCCTTACTTTTAAAATTGGACATTTTCAACTTATTTTGTATTGCCAGTGATCACCCAAGTTGTGTAGCATTCTTTGAAGCGTGAGGTTTTTATGTTCTTGAGGATGTCTTAGAGTTCCAGTGTTCCCAGGCCTTGGCAGACTGGGGATAAAAGTGATGTTCTGGTGACATGAATGCCCAGGCCTTGGTGGCAATTAGCCTTGACCAGGATCTGAATTCAGGAAGGTCTGAGTTCAAATTCTGTTTGCTCTCCAGCTATTTGAATTTGAGCAGGTTGTTCAGCTCTGTGAGAATTACATGAAATGCCAGACTGGCTTGCAATAGCTGCTCAGTAAATATTACTTTCCTTCCCAAGGGCTCCATTTTGCTCATGCCCCACAGGGGAACCGGATATCTTCCCAATTCTGAGCATCCCAAAGCTTTAAAAAACTTTGAAGAGCTGATGGAGGTGTTGTTTTAGCTTGGCCTGGAAGAAATGCATAGAGTTTGGAAGTATGAAAATGAGGAAAGAATATGCTACAAAGGAAGAGTATAGTGAACAAAGGCCCAGGAGCAGTAACATATGCTATGGTAGGGCTAAATGAATCACTGGCATTTGGGCCCTATTTGGTCTGGCAGTTTAGACAGAGCTTTGTTTTCCTTTTTTCCCCAGTTTGCTTCTTTACTTCTTAACTGTCTGCCAGAGGTTAAAGCAATCTGAATTGAGTTAGTTAAATTGACTTTTATTATTGAATTATAATCATTTGTGCAATTATGAAACCAGGTGTTCCTGATTGAGATCAATTATTCTTTCACCTGATCACTATAGAGCTAATAAGGACTTAGAATTGCTGCTCAAGTGTACTTCCAGCCGGGTTGAAGCCTTCTGGAAAGGCATTTATTAAGCCAAAGAGTGGTGGAAAAAAAATCCAGGGGAGAACAAGGACAGATATGAAAATCCTTTAGGAAAAGGCCTAGAAAGGCTGATTTGATCATTAAGTAGCCTTGATGCGTGGCTGGCTGTTGACAAGGAATCTTTGAGGGGTTTCCACAGGAGCTTTGGTGGGGGTGAGGTGGAGTGGGGGCGGGGGAGGCGTGGGGGGAGGCGGGAAATGAGGGCACACACTGTGTAAACTGCAGGTCAGAGCCCCGTCTCTGCCGCATCCCCCTGCTGAGGTGGACTTGTCCTCTCTCCCTCCTGAGGCTTCATCTTGACCCCAGTGAAGATACGAAGACGCCATGGCATCCACTTCCACTGCGTGAGGAGTGTGTGGCGTGGACACGAAGCCTCTGTTCCAGGAGGTGTTGGATTCCTAGAGTTCTAGGTCCCTTCACATCTGGGCCCTATGAGACCTCCGTGAGGAGGTCAGAGCAATAGTAGCTAGTCTCATCTAACAAGTGGTGACCCTGACACTTGGTCAACAGATTTGCCTTCATTCACAGAGTTAATGAACAAGATGGGGCTGAGACCAAGCGCTCCAGACACCTAGACCGCTGCGTAAGGATCACAACCTTATTGCCACATGCTCCATTCCATAAGCAAGTAGAGTGAATCGGTCATCTCTACAGTGGTGTGCAAGCTGAGATGCATGTGAAAATCACCTGGGGAGATTAAAAGCATACCTGATGCTTGGGCGTTCTCTGGATTCAGTTAAGTAAGAGTTTCTGGTGTGCCATTGTGTTTCAAAAGTTCCCGAGGTAATTCTAATGTGAGCCTGGCCTATAAAGCATTGATCTAATGGGTGGTTAGTTAGCTAAATGTAGCCTGGATGGCCTTGGAGAGTTGAGCAAGCCATATAAGGCCCTTTGGGTTGCAAATGACAGATACCTCAGTTCAGTTCAGTCGCTCAGTCAAGTCTGACTCTTTGAGACCCCATGGACTGCAGCACACCAGACTTCTCTGTCCATCACCAACTCCTGGAGCTTACTCAAACTCATGTCCATTGAGTTGGTGATGCCATCCAACCATCTCATCCTCTGTCGTCCCCTTTTCCTCCTGCCCTCAATCTTTCCCAGCATCAGGGTCTTTTCCAATGAGTCAGTTCTTCGCATGAGGTGGCCAAAGTATTGGAGTTTCAGCTTCAACATCAGTCGTTCCAATGAATATTCAGGACTGATCTCCTTTAGGAAATCTGGTTGGATCTCCTTGCAGTCCAAGGAACTCTCAAGAGTCTTCTCCAACACCACAGTTCAAGGGCATCAATTTTTCGGCACTTAGCTTTCTTCACAGTCCAACTCTCACATCCATACATGACCACTGGAAAAACCATAGCCTTGACTGCTGCTGCTGCTGCTAAGTCGTGTCAGCCGTGTCCGACTCCGTGTGACCCCATAGACGGCAGCCCACCAGGCTCCCCCGTCCCTGGGATTCTCCAGGCAAGAACACTGGAGTGGGTTGCCATTTCCTTCTCCAATGAATGAAAGTGAAAAGTGAAAGTGAAGTCGTTCAGTCGTGTCTGACTCTAAGTGACCCCATGGACTGCAGCCTACCAGGCTCCTCCATCCATGGGATTTTCCAGGTAAGAGTACTGGAGTGGGTCACCAGCGCCTTCTCCATAGCCTTGACTAGATGGACCTTTGTTGGCAAAGTAATGTCTCTGATTTTTAATATGCTGTCTAGGTTGGTCATAACTTTTCTTCCAAGGAGTAAGCGTCTTTTAATTTCATGGCTGCAGTCACCATCTGAAGTGATTTTGGAGCCCTAAAAAATAAAGTCTGTCACAGTTTCCATTGTTTCCCCATCTATTTGCCATGAAGTGATGGGACCAGATACCATGATCTTAGTTTTCTGAATGTTGAGTTTTAAGCCAACTTTTTCACTCCTCTTTCACTTTTATCAAGAGGCTCCTCAGATCTTCGCTTTCTGCCGTAAGTGTGGTGTCATCTACATATCTGAGGTTATTGATATTTCTCCTGGCAATCTTGATTCCAGCTTGTGCTTCATCCAGTCCAGCATTTCGAATGATGTATTCTGCATTTAAGTTAAATAAACAGGGTGACAATGCGCAGCCTTGACGTACTCCGGCCCTGATTTGGAACCAGTCTGTTGTTCCACGTCCAGTTCTAACTGTTGCTTCTTGACCTGCATACAGATTTCTCAGGAGGTAGGTCAGGTGGTCTGGTATCCCCATCTCTTTCAGAATTTTCCACAGTTTGTTGTGATCCACACAGTCAAAGGCTTTGGCATAGTCAGTAAAGCAGAAGTAGATGTTTTTCTGGAACTCTCTTGCTTTTTAGATGATCCAGCAAATGTTGGCAATTTGATCTCTGGTTCCTCTGCCTTTTCTAAATCCAGCTTGAACATCTGGAAGTTCATGGTTCACGTACTTTTGAAGCCTGGCTTGGAAAATTTTGAGCCTTACTTTGCTAGCGTGTGAGATGAGTCCAATTGTGCAGTAGTTTGAGCATTCTTTGGCATTGCCTTTCTTTGGGACTAGAATGAAAACTGACCTTTTACCTAATTCAGCTAAATAGGCTTGGGTTATTTGCAGCGGGATTTACTGGAAGGCTTACTTAACAAAGAGGCATGTAGGAAATAAAGTGGGATCTCAAGGACAAATTATATGTGGGAATAGAAAACTGCCTGATCTCACCTGACCCTTCTCCACATCCCCTTTCCCTGGTGCCAAGTTCTGTGCGGTCACTTCATTTGCTCCCTCCTCAGGCTGTTTCTAACCCCAATACAAGGGACCTGGTCACTGCCAACTCTAGACATTTCCACTGCTAGAGAAGATCTGAGACTTCTTCCTCCGCCTTCTTTAGGCAGGTGCCCACTCCAGGCCAATCACTTTGGTTACATGGCTGTGCCAGGAAGATGCTGGCAGCCCCCATTCAAACCACATGTTCCAGAAAGATACACAATAGAGGCTCTCTAGCCATTGTCCATGACCTTCACATACCATTCCTGCAACTGGACTTTTTAGTTGAGGGCACATCCTTCAGCAGTGGCCTTGAGAGTTCTGCCCTGGTCTGGAATCTCACACCACCAAGGAGCAGAAACCAACAGCTTTGCAAGCAGGACAGCTGTGGACCCAGTCACTTCATGCACGCTGAGCAGCAGGATCCACAAGACAGAGGGGCGAGATGCTGAGGCCATGTGGACACCATTCCCATCCCCCGAGTCTGCCGGAGACTCACAGCCTTGGGTTTGGATGGGACTCTGTATTAGTCAAAGACCTTCAGGTTCCAAGTGACAGAAACCCAGCTCAGGCTGATTTATACACATAAGGAAATGAATCTTTAGGCTCACATGACTGTAAAACTCAAGGCACTTGCTTTCAGGGATGACGGGATTCAGAGCCCGGACGATGTTCTGAAGATGCGGTCTTCCCCTCCCCCTCCCTCAGCTCTGTTCTCCTCTGTGGTCTCCCCTCGCAGAAGTAAGATGGTCATCAAACTGTCAGCTGCCCCTAGGGAAGGACCAGTATCTTTTCCTCCAATAGAATTAACAGAAAACTCCAGGGTTGAGTATCATTGTAATAACATGACCTAGACCTGTGGTCAGAGGATAAAACTGCATGAACTGAGAGTAGGAGATGGGAAAGCTTTGTGGGGGTGTGGAATGGATGCCAGGAAGGACGGGACAACAGATCTCTTTTAAAGACCCCAAAGCTCATTTAGTCCCACATGCCATAGGCCCACTGCCCAAACAGAATCCTCTGTGAAGCCTTCTCTGACAGACAGTCTGAGAGTGGTTAGCACTCTCTGTCCATTTCTCATTTGTAGACAGAAAATACATAAAGATCACTCCTGGAACTTGCCCAGAGACTAGGTATGAATCAGCTGCAACAGAAAAGTTGATCAGAGTTCTATTGAATCACAGGACTCCCAAGAATCACCAAGCTGAGTAGATGGAATTCTGAAATTGGACCCAGATGCCTAGTGTGGAGCTCTAGTTCAGCCCTGATTCACTGTGCCCCTCAGACAAATCCCTTCTCAAGTCTGAGCTGTGTCCACACAATCTTGCTCAACTACCTGTTAGTATAACCCAGAGGTTTGCCTTAAAACACATGGGCTGCTGCTGCTGCTGCTAAGTCGCTTCAGTCGTGTCCGACTCTGTGCGACCCCATAGATGGCTCCCCCGTCCCTGGGATTCTCCAGGCAAGAACACTGGAGTGGGTTGCCATTTCCTTCTCCAATGCATGAAAGTGAAAAGGGAAAGTGAAGTTGTTCAGTCGTGCCCGACTCTTAGTGACCCCATGGACTGCAGCCCACCAGGCTCCTCCGTCCACGGGATTGTCCAGGCAAGGGTCCTGGAGTGGGGTGCCAGTGCCTTCTCCAAAAACACATGGGAGCAAGCTCTAATTGTCAAGCAGCATCATGTTACTTGCCCATAGAATAACCAAGGAACACTTTCAGAAAATACAGCATTATGGAAAAAAAAAAAAAGAGAGAGAGTTTAAAGGTGAAATGACTGGAACGATGGAACTGCAATGCAGCATTAAAAAAAAAGTCTAGGGAAAAATGATTTTAATATGAAATAGGTACTTCGAGGAAAACAATGCAGTGGGGGTACATGGGAAAGCAGAGCCAGAAGTCAGAAGTCTGTGGAGTGAAACCAAAGAGGACGGCCACGCTGGAGAGAAATCCCTGCACAGGCAGCGGCTGAGTTGTTAGCTGGAAAGAACTTTAGTCGTGGTCCTTCCAGGTTTGGCCACAAAGGGATGCTGCTTTTGGAGGCCTTTCTCAGGCCTTCTGCTCCTTTTCCAGTCTTCAGAATGAGGGCCAAGGAGTCGGGTGAGCTTTGCAGGCAGATTACAACCAGATCCAGCGCTGTCTGCTAATACTGTGGCTGCTCCCTTCCCCGACACTGAAGGCCGTCTGGCTTTCTTCACTCTGTCATCTTGGGCTGTGAGCAAACCACTTAAATCACCACTGGACAGGGAGAGGCTCGCAGCCTTCTTTGCAGCTCTCCTTCCATCCAAGCCATTAGTGTGTTTAATAGCTCTGGCCCCATGCTGATTTCTGACACACGGTAATTAATTCCTTTCCACTCAGAGATATAGCCATTCACAGGTCTTGATTCAAAAATGTCTCTGTGCTGTTCCATTTGAAAAACACTTAAAATGTTGAGTAGGAAAACCATTTGGCCTTTTGTGAAAAGCCACTGATCTCTATCCCACCCTTACATGAAAATAAATTCCAGATGTGTTAATGATCTAAATGTAACATATGAAACCATAAAAACACTCTAAGGTGAACATTTATATAATCTTAGAGTGGGAGAGGTGCGTCTAAGCAAACAACCATAGGCAGAAGCCATAAGGACAGAGGTTCATAAGTTTGTTCACAACAAAATCTTAAACCTCTACTTGGATGGCCTAAATTATAAAATAAAATTGAATTAGAATAAAAGAAAATGACAAATTGGGGGATGTGACTGCTACCTATCATAATGATGATGATGCTAACATTTATTTGTATGTGCCAGTATGTTAATATATACAGGACACTAACAGTTTAATTCACAAAAGAAAAAAAATCAAGTGGCAAAGAAACATAAAGGAAAACACTGTACTGTGCCATCTTATATGAGGGACTTGAGTAACTACAGATTTTGATATCCACAGGGGTCCTGGAACCAATCCCCCATGGATACCCAAGGACAACTGAATTCTATCTTATTTATAATCAAATTATAGCAGCAGTAAAAGGCTGCTTGTGAAATTAATCAAGACAATAAAACAATAATACTCAAATATTAGTTAGTGTTCAGAAAAATGCTCACCTTCACACACTGCAGTTGAGAGTCTAAATTAGTACAAACATTCTTCAGGGGAAATTTGTCAAAACCAGAAGCATGAATCCATTTCAGTATCAAGGAGTCTGTCTTGGAGACATTATTAAGGATATACACAAAGATACAGCTATAAGATGCTATTTTAATAGTGAAGGTTGGAATTAATTCAAATGCCCAGTGTTTGCAGGTTTGCTAAACAAGTTATCACACACCCATACTATGCAAACATTAAAAATTATGTTGCAGGTATATATTGACTAATATGTAAAGAGGCCCAGCATCTCTTGCTAGCACATTCAGTTCAGTTCAGTTGCTTAGTCGTGTCTGACTCTTTGCAACCCCGTGGACTGCAGCACTCCAGGCCTCCCTGTCCATCACCAACTACTGCAGCTCGCTCAAACTCATGTCCATTGAGTCAGTGATGCCATCCAACCATCTCATCCTCTGTTGTCCCCTCTTCCTCCTGCCTTCAATCTTTCCCAGCATCAGAGTCTTTCCCAGCATCAGTTCTTTGCATCAGGTGGCCAAAGTATTGGAATTTCAGCTTCAGCATCAGTTGTTCCAATGTATATTCAGGACTGATTTCCTTTAGGATGGATCTTCTTGCAGTCCAAGGGACTCTCAAGAGTTTTCTCCAACACCACAGTTCAAAAGCATCAATTCTTTGGCGCTCAGCTTTCTTTATGGTCCAACTCTCACATCCATACATGACTACTGGAAAAACCACAGCTTTGACTAGGTGGACCTTTGTTGGCCAAGTAATGTCTCTCCTTTTTAATACGCTGCCTAGGTTGGTCATAACTTTTCTTCCAAGGACCAAGAGTCTTTCAATTTCATGGCTGCAGTCACCATCTGCAGTGATTTTGGAGCCCCCCCCCCCCCCCAAATAAAGTCTGTCACGGTTTCCGTTGTTTCCCCATCTATTTGCTATTTGCCATGAAGTGATGGGAGCAGATGCCATGGTCTTCGTTTTCTGAATGTTTGCATATAGAAGCAGGTTATAAAAACATGTGCTCAGGCCCTTCCCCGGTGGCTCGGTGGTGAAGCAGCCCCGTGTCAGTGCGGGAGTCATGGGTTCAGTCCCTGGTCGGGGAAGCTCCCCCAGGCCGCAGGGCAACGGAGCCCATGCACCACGACTGGAAGCCTGTGCTCTGGAGCCCGGGCGCCGCAGCTACGGAAGCCTGAATGCTCCTCAACGCGAGAAGCCGCCGCAGTGAGGAAGCCTGGGCACCACACCTAGAAAGTCACCCTTGCTCACCACAACCAGAGAAAAGCCCTCGCAGCAATGAAGACCCAGCACAACCAAGTAAATTTTTTTAAGATGCTTTTTCTAAAATAACATTTTCTTATAAAAAAAATTTTTTTTCACATGAAAAATGTATTTTTTCATATGCTCAGCATAGAAAATCTCATTTTTTTCCCCCAAAAATATCATGGAAAAAATACACCAAATATTAACTGTGGTAAAGTTATCACTGGATAGTAAAATTAGAGCAGATTTCAATTTGTTTTTCGTTTATGGATAAAATCTAATTTTTATGTAATGAATATATACTACTATAAAATAGGAGTAACAAACTTGCTTACTGCATCTTGCATGATTAGTGTGGGGATTGGTGGTGTGGAAAGTGGTTTTGGTGCCCTTTGAATGGTAACTATGATTTCCAAAGGGAGACCCCCAAGAAAGAGATGATCAGAGAAGTTGGGGAGGATGAACCAAAGGGAAAACAAACTTGAATAAGCCCATGGCATGCAGAGAAATTAGGGTGAAAGAGTTATAGAGAGAGGGCGGACAGAAAAAAAGGCCACAGACCTTCCTTTGGAGAGTCTGATAGAGTAGGACAAGGAGAAAGACTAAACAGAATCAAGAAGGGAAAAGGATCGTGAGAAGGACCCTAGTGTTTTCTCCTTTCAATTTTTGAAGATTATGAAGTTCTGAGAATGTCTGAAAATGGGGAGAGCTTGTACAGACTCATGCAGAAGTAATCCTGAGTAATCACTCACGATCACCAGTCACAAACCCCTCTTGGGTCCGTGGCCCCTGGTGTGTCCCCTAGATAGGCTCCCTCTGTTTCATCCGGAGGTTCTGTGGTGATCCCCACCTCTCTGCAAGTATTAACACAGTTGTGGTGTTATCTACCCAAAGGCAGTGGGTAAGATTTGGCAACCTTAGGGAGGATTCTCAATCCCACACAAGGAAAAGTCAAGTTAGAAGGAATTCCAAGGGTCCTGGCCAATTGGAGGATGTCCCATTCTTATGAAAATACCTTATATTAATAGCATCTGCACCAGAAAGAGACTTGAGGATGACCTGGCTAATGTTTAGTCAATACTTCTCTTCCCTTTGCAACGATCCTGATAACCAGTTGCCTAGTCTGTTCACACACTTTCAGTGATTGGTAGCTCATTACCCCAAGCCAGTCATCCACAAATGGACGCGCTCCAGGAAACACGATAAAAACTTATGTCTAGAATTTCGAAGGTCCTTTTCCAAATCTGCTATGAACTTTTTATAGTTCATATTTTCTGTTCACTACAGATGCTTTCAAGTTTGTTTAAAAAAATTTCTATGGTCCCCTTCACACATAGCTGTTATGAATATAAACTATTGTTTTATAGACTGCATCTGATAATTCCCCCATGCAAAGTTTCTCTAGTTCTGTTTCTATTGTCTGTTGTTTTTGCTGGTTCTGTCTTGCGGAGCCTAATTTCCTTTTGTGACTTGTTACCTTGGACTATTTGTCAGAAATTGTATTAGAAGAACCATTTTCAGGAATAGTTTGAGGCCTGGAAAGAAAGTGCATTTCTCCTGAGAGGATTTAGGTTTGCTGCTAACAAGGATCTTATTAAAGTATATATACTATATAAGCAGTTTGTCTGGAGTGAGACCCAGGAATCTGCATCTTTAACTAGCTCTCTGGTGCCACGGATGTCCTGGATCCATGGACCATACTTTGAGCAGCAAGAGACTGGAACAGGATCCAAAGGTTTAAAGCCCGTGTGCCATTCCTGGGACTGTGCCACTTCTGGTCCCAGCTTATTGTGGGAAGGGTCTCCAAGGAGATGCCTCACTGTGTGTGGGCTGTGCTTTGCTTTCCGTCCCGCTCGCCTCTTGACACTACCAGAACAAAGTTTTAATTTTGAGGGATTAAGTGTGTTCAGATCAAAAGCAGTTACGGGGCATGCTTATCTCACTAGGTTTTCTTTTTGCCTTTATTTTTAATCCAGTAATTCCTTATTTTCTGGTCATCTCTGATGCTTTTAAAAAGTTTTAATCTATATTTTAAGTTGCTTTCAGTGGGAGGATTGATCTAAATAACCTATTCCACTGTTCCTAGGAACAAGAAGGTCTACTATGCCAAGCATGTGCTGTCTTCACACTCACAAACTGTGCAATTCTCTTGAAATAGTAATAGCCAAAGAACCTCCTAGCATTATCTCTTCCATCAGTGCAAGACTCTGTTTGCGTCTCCGATTACTTGTTTGGAATAAATCTGCAAAGCGCTCCCCAGTCACTGGTACCTGTCCTTCTTCTAAGGCTCTGTGCAGAGCGCCTTCTCTTAGCAGTGCCCTCTCTGCTGTTTCTCTTTGCCAGTGGTCTTGCCAGTGTGTCCCAGCATTTCAGAACGGGGCTGCCAAGAGGAAGCATTTGGCTCCACTTCTTCTCCCCCAGGTGAGGAGACTAAAGCCTCAAGAAGGGAAACAACTTGCCCAAGATCTCACAGAGAATTTACTGCTGCTCTTAAGACTAGAACCCAAACCCTCCTCACCCAGCCTGGCAGTGTTTCCACAATCATATGCGAGTCCTTCATTATGTTGAGCCAAGCCTGCCTCTCAGCAACTTCCATGTAGTAATTAATCAAGAAATGGCAAGATGTGTGTCTTCTAAATCTGGGAAAAACACCAAAAGAACTTAATACATTTGTATGTAATTTTTATCTGCCTGGTTCTGAGGATAAAGGTCTCCATCCGCAAACAGCTGAAGGGGAAGGAAGCAGTCGACACTGCTCTTACTCTTGGAGAAAGTCACAGGTCACAGGGTTTTATTTTAACTGTCCCCTTTTATTTAGTGAGAACTCTGAAACCTGAAGAGCCCCGAACATGCCATAGAATAAACCCACTGTCCTCCTGGAAGGAGTCCAGTAAAAACAGCTTCTAATTAAATAAAGGAGCTCTGCCATGTTCGCTTCAGATAACAGAATAACGCTTCCAATGACAAGCGCGTTTGACTGCGGTCAGTTTACTACTTGCTAAATAATCATTGAGTTTTGCTGTTCCTATCCATCTTACAACCTTTCACTAACTGAACACAGAGTAATTGTAAAACAAACAAACAAACAAACAAACTAATCATAAGGAGGAAAAAAAAATGGCAATGCTTAGGGAAACTGGAATGTCTATAATGAAATCCATTAAGAAAGGAAGCAAAATGACTAATTCAGGAACTGGGTAGTAACTCATTCAATCTAATTTCTTAAACTCCTGAAATCCTGGCCCCCAAACACTTCCCGGACCATATGCTCTCCTGAGCACCACCCCATGCAGACGCACACACAGATGATGCACACAATCCTCCGCCTCAGCCACCATTGTCTTCCCAGTGGCCCCGGACACGGCACACGCTCCTGCGCCTGAGAGTGCGCTAGGGTCCAGGCTGCAACATCAATTGCTGTTTCCCCACCCATTGAAATCTCTTTCAGCCTCCAGGGCCTAACACCAACTTCTCTGAAGATTTCTCAGGGACAAAGCTCCCACCTCTGCTTGTGGGGATCCCTCTTCAGAGAGGCCATGGAGATCCAGCCTCTCTGGAAGGGACTCTGGCTCCTAAAGTGTGACCGGAGTCACATGGATCCTCCCCCACCAAGCTTAGGATTTTGTCCTTTTTTAGCATAAGGATGTCCCATGGAATAGCTGGAGTATGCTTAGGATGCTAAACAGGTCCTCATTGTTTATCTGAAATTCAGATTTCATTGTTTATCCCCGTATTTTATCTGGCAGCCCTACTCAGCTGGCTTGGCTGTCTGTAACAGCAATTCCTATTGGAGGACATCTGCAGGTCTCACCGCTCTGGGCGCGATCCGGGTTATATGCAACTTGCTGAATGATGACTCGCCCTCACCTTGGTCTCTGCCATTTACTAAAACAAGTGAGTATAAATTATACATAAAATTGAGTCTTTCTGAACATAAGTGTGATTTTTCAAACACTTGTATAAACTTAAAAAACAAAACACGGGTGAGTGCTAAGTTGTTTCAGTCGCGTCCGACCCTTTGTGACTCCACGGACTGTAATGCACCAGGCTCCTCTGTCCATGGAATTTTCCAGGCAAGAATAGTGGAGTAGGTTGCCATTTCCTACTCCAGAGGATCTTCCTGACCCAGGGATTGAACCTGAGTTTTTTGCATCTCCTGCATTAGCAGGTGAATTCTTTACCACTGTGCCACCTGGGAAGCCCAGTAATAATAATAATAATAATAATATAGTAGTAGTAGTATCTATATTGCCAGGTACATTTCCAAGCGTTTTACAGATACATGAGAATCCTCATGACAACTTTATGAGGCAGGCAACAATACTGTCTCCCTTATCCAGTGGGTCTTCACGTCTGCAGGTTCTGCGTCTGCACACACGGAGAACTGACCGTGTGCTACCGTCTCTCCTGGTGGCTCAGTGGTAAGGAAATTGCTCTCAAATGCAGGAGATGAGGGTTCAGTCCCTGGGTTGGGAAGATCCTCTGGAGAAGGGCATGGCAACCCACTCCAGTATGCTTGCCTGGGTAATCCCATGGACAGAGGAGCCTGGTGGGCTACAGTCCATGGGGTCCCAAAAAGTCGGACGTAACTTAGTAACTGAGCATGCACACCTGTACTGTACCATTTTGTATAAGGGACTTGAGCATCGGTGGATTCTGGTATCCTGCAACCAATCCCCTATGGATACGGAGAAGCGACTATACCAGTGAAGAAAACTGAGGCACTGAGCCCTTAAAAACTTTGCCCAGGGGACAGGAGGTGACTTGTAGTTGGTAAACGGCAGAGCTGGAACTGAATCCCCACAGCCTGGCTTCAGAGCTTACTTATCAACCACTCCCCTCCACTGCATCTTTAATAGTCAGCACCGATACATTGCTCACAGACCCTCACCCCTGACTGTAACATTCCAGTGTGCTGTGACCTTACACTTGAGAACAGTGGCCTACAGAATCAATTCCAAGTTCATTACCTGGGAGTCATGGCGTTTAGCAAGTTGATACAGATTACTTTTACACACACAACTCCTGATATTCCCCTTCTCCATGTATGCCCCAGTGAACCTCCCCATGGGAGGAGACGCCTTTCTCTCTAGCGCTAGCATTTCACTTGGTTTCTGCAAGGGATGAACAGAGACTCAAAAACCTTGCCTTTTACTTCTCCTGCTTTGGCACACACTGTTTGTGATACATAGCAATACATTCTTTCCTGCAACTGTTCTTTCTTTTCCAAAGGGAACATTCCTACTCATTCTTCCAGATCTAGGTCAACTGTCACCTCCTTTGTGAAGGTTCCCCTGATTTTCCCTGGCTGTCTTAGTCCTCCCTCTTTCTTCTGTGCTCCTTTGGTACTTGGGTCATGGCTTAACTCCTGGTCTCTAGATTCCCAAATCAGACTTCTGCTGACTCCACTCCATCTCAATGAAATGTGTCTCTGGAACAGAACTTCTCCACCTTGACTGAGGCTCTGAATCAGCCAGGGAGCTTGGGAATATACAAATACTGGGTTCCCACTCCCCAGAATTCTGATTTGGCATGCTGGATATAGGATACAAACACGGGTATTAAAAACAAAAACGTTCACAGATATTTCTGAGCCACAGTGAGGAGCCTGGTTCAGATTAGTATTCTGGGTAGAAGGAGTACCATGCATAAGCTTGCTGAAGTTCAGCTCCATGCTTGATACCTGGTGAACACACTTCTCTCTGCTGGCTGGGCCCTTAAGGGTGGTTATGACTGACAGCCTGAAAGAGCCTTGCAGAGAGTCCTTAAGTTCACTTCTAATTCATCCTCCTATTATTCTGGTGACATTTTCGGACGTGATATTCAATTTCATGCACCCAAAGCAGCACGCCCTACTAGAGCAACATCTGGGAAAGGTGCCTGTTTTAGAAGTTGTCTGGAGTAGAACACTTTATCGTCCTCTAGTGTAATCCCAGTGGGGAGACTGAGGCTCAGAAGCGTGAAGGGAGCTGCCCAAGGTTCCGGTTTTCCTGCCTCCATCCTACTTGTGCCCTCCCTTACCCTGTCCACTTCACCCGACGCCAGGTCCCTAGGGTGGCATTCACTTCCTTTTGAAAGTGAAAAGAAAAACAGCTTGACTCATGTACCCAACTCATACCAAAATAAAGTAATTACGCTCTGGTTATCCAATAAAACGTAATTTTAAATGATACCCAACTTCATAAAAGACACACACACCATGAAACATCACACAATTTAACGAAATCTTTTACTGCAATATTATTCAAACCAGTGTAAAGCAGCTGCACTTTTAAAAATATTAAAATTGAATTCTGAGGCATAATCCAAGAGATAAGAGTCAAAAAAAAGCCAATATGTAATGACTGAGTATGCATGACCACAGCCTGTAATCTCTGCCCATCCTCTGCAGTGTAAACAAATCTGCTGATTGTTGATGGTATTGCTGAAAACATCACTAATCAAACCTTAAATACTAAATACATTTAAGCAAATAACACTCCAGTTACAGTCATTCTAGCTAATCGTGAAGGAAATCCAAATCGGAGACCAGTTTGAAAATGGCCAGAGCTACCCTGTGGCTGCGCATTAACTGCCCAGCATCCTGGAGGCAGGGCTTTCTCTTAAGTACAGAAGGCCTGAAACACACAAGGAAATAAGGAAGAAGCCCAGGAGGCAAGAGCTAATGCAATTTCAAACTGGAATTACATCAGCAGCTTTAAACAGATGGCAGAATGGGAATAAATGTGTTAGCTCCTTTCTCTTACTTGGGTTTTCATTGTTTATACCATTAAAAATAAGGAGAGTTTAAAATAACACATATCGTCATGTAGCGACTCGCAGAGACACGCAAAACTAGTTGGAAGGGAAAGACTGAATTTGGTCATACTCTTGGTTGTTTTGAAAATAACTGGGTGAATTCAACTAAGTAACTAGCTGGCTATTTACAACAGAGGTTAGAACCTTTAAAGGCACACTGAACTGGTCACCAAAAACTCTGGATAATTCAGAGACTGGTTTGAACATTTCTCCTGTGGGTGAGAAACTGGGTGTTGTGGATTATGGAGTCTTATGCTCCCAAAGTTCAATAGACGTAATCAATTATCCAGTGAAGGAATAACAAAGAAACGCATGGGTGTCAGCACTTTCTGTTCCCAGACCTCAACAGACAGCACAAACCTATTCTAGAATCATTCCTGCTACTAGAGGTTTAGTCTCAGAATTCTTCTCTAGATCGTGGATGCCGCTTCTTCGTGACAAGAATGGGTATGTGGGAGCCTTTTCCCATCCCTCCTCTCATCCAACTCATTCATTTTTTTCAGATGAAGAGATGGGACCCAAAGATGATAAAGTGCCCAGAAATATTGATCATGGCCAGAGCTATACTGCTTTGCTCTACAAATGCTTACTAGTGAAGTCAAAGTCTCTCCGTCATGTCTGACTCTTTGCGACCCATGGACTGTAGCCTGCCAGGCTCCTCTGTCCATAGAATTCTCTAGGCAAGAATACTGGAATGGGAAGCTATTCCCTTCTCCAGGGGATCTTCCCAACCCAGTGCTTTATAAATACTTTATTTACTATGTGCCTGGCACTGTGCCAAGCACCCTACACAAATCACCCCATTTGAGCTCAAAACAATCTTATAGAAGCAATTTTTGTTTTTATTTTAAAAATGAGGGATCAGAGTTAGGTCAAATACTGCTCTTCTTGTCAGGATCTTAGAGTAAGCTCACATGAAATCCCTTTCTCTTCTTTGAATTCATAGGAAAGTTAATAAAACACTTGAAATGCTTAAAGTACATAAGAAATAAAGGGAATATCTTTGTGGATCAGGAAGAAAATCTATTAATCTATTTAGTAATATTTAGGAATCAAAGTGGGGCCATGGGAATAGGAACTGGATTTGAGCTTCCCCCAAATTTTGGGGGTCTCTAAAGTATGTCTGAGCTTGCACTGTAAGCTACATACACCCACCTCTATCAGCAAGTTTCTTATGAAGTTAGGAAAATGTTACAGAGGGGATTGAATTTGTGCTGCACGGAGACCACTTTGTGAGGTGTGGACAGACAGCCTGCCTGCAGAGGACTTGGGTTCACATCCCCATTCTTGCCCCTTTGAGAATGTAGCTTCCAGTCTACGACCATACCCCCCTGAACGCGCCTGATCTCGTCTGATCTCGGAAGCTAAAGCAGGGTCGGGCCTGGTTAGTACTTGGATGGGAGAATGTAGCTTTCATTCTCTAGGGATAAAAAAGTTCCTCGTCTTCCAAACAGAGTATTAATGCTTCTACTGCGTACTCATAGCTTCTTAAATTTAAGTTAAGGTAGGCAGCCTTCAAGATGGCTCCCTGAGGACCAGTGATGGGCTGTCATGCTCTGTAACCGTCCCCATGCACGCTAAACAGGGCTGGCTTAGTGACCATCAGAGCATTAGAATAATTACAGTGTGTGTCTTCTGAGGCTTGGTCATGGGGGATGGTGCCTTTTCCCTGTTCTCTGTCACTTCCTCGCAGGGAAACCAGCGCATGCTGTGAGATACTCAAGCAGTCTTACGGAGATGTCCAGGGTGGCAAGGACTGAGCCCTCCTGCCTATAGTAGTGAAAGTCACTCAGTCGTGTCCGACTCCTGCGGCCCCATGGACTGGAGCCTGCAAGGTTCCTCTGTCCATGGGATTCTCCAAGCAAGAATACTGGAGTGGGTTGCCATTCGGTCAGCACTGATTTGCCATCCAAACAAGCAAGCCACCTTGAGGGCAGATCTTCCAGAGCAGGTCGTGCCTTATGATGACAGAAAGTCTAGCTAATGTCTCACTAGCATGAGAAACACTAAGCCAGAACCACCCAGCTAAGCGTCTTCTGAGTTCCTGACCCACAGACACTGTGAGATAAAAAATGTTTGGTTTTTTTTAACCACTAACTTTTGGGAGTAATTTGTTATATAGCACTAGAGCACTAATATAGACTTAAATAAAATAATAAACTGTGAAATTCTATCTGTATCTTTCTTAGGGAAAACTTCCATATTTTCAAATCATCTGAAAATTTCAAATTTTCAAGTGATCACATTTGTACTTTGTACAAGTCATTTGATCTTTCCTCTTGGTTTCTCCTGCAAATGGGGAGTAGTGGAACTAATCCAGCACTACAAGTCATTACTAACACAAGATGTGAAGTCTCAAGTTCCAGGAATGAAAAGCAAAGTGCTTAAACCAGCACCGTCTCCCCCACCCCCAGTACATGGAAGTTAGGATTGGGGATGGTGTGCTCCGAGATGACACCCCTGAGACCTCACGGCCTATATTAGCATCCAGACCGGTCAGCTTCTTCTTAACATTTCACCCTTAGCCTGCTGAATCACCGGAGAAGGCAATGGCACCCCACTCCGGTACTCTCGCCTGGAAAATCCCATGGACAGAGGAGCCTGGTGGGCTACAGTCCATGGGGTCGCGAAGAGTCGGACATGACTGAGTGACTTCACTTTCACTTTTCACTTTCGTGCATTGGAGAAGGCAATGGCAGCCCACTCCAGTGTTCTTGCCTGGAGAATCCCAGGGACGGGGGAGCCTGGTGGGCTGCCGTCTATGGGGTCACACAGAGTCGGATACGACTGAAGCAACTTAGCAGCAGCAGCTGCTGAATCACCTTGATGATTTTTGCATACACGAATTGAAAGCTTTGTTTTAGGAGAGAAAATAACAGATACATATTTTTTCAACTACTTGTATTACCAAAAATCTTTATGACATTATGTCAATATTTCACACAATTAGTCATATCAAACAGCTAGTATATTTCTTATTTCTTTTTTTTTTTTTGGTAAATTAATTTATTTATTTTAATTGGAGGCTAATTACTTAAAAATATTGTAGTGGTTTTTTCCCATACATTCACATTTCTTGTTAATTTTTTATCTTTCCTTTTCTTGAAAACCAGACATGGATATATAATACTTTGTTAGAGCTAACAATTTTATAAAATTAATTGTTTTCATGGTCATTTGGGAGAAATTTTTTGAATTATCATTCTTCTTTAAGGGTTAAAACTTTTCAAACCCCTTCATCTTTGGATCAGAATGAGATTTTTAAAAAGTTACATTGGGACCCTAAATATTAACTGACTATTTAAATCATGATATTTCTCCAAATTTGTGTTTATCCAAATATTTCAATGTGAATTGAATGGATGGACTTCTTGGGCCTTTTTTAAAAAAAGAATTATCTCGTGGCATGAAAACATTCTCTAGGTGATATATTTTTCTCGGGAACTTGTCCTAAAGCTAAGAAACCAGTAGTGTTACAGTTAAAAAATATTTGTGTATTCTTTCTGTGTCTAAAACAGCAAATCCTAATCCTTCTTGCCAGTTGCTTTAATTACGTAAAATTAAAATGTTTTCAGCTTATTTTTCACATACATATTAATATTGGAGGCTGTCCCCCACAAACACCTTCCCTTAGTTTAGGCCCAAATGGGCAACAGAGAAGATCAGCTCACAGTTTCTTGGAGCTCAAGGACACTGGGCTCAAGTCTGATTCTGCCGCTGGTGGTTGCAGGACTTGGTGTCCTTGTCTATACAGAGTGAGGCGCCTGGCGGCTGGTCTCTATAGAGCTCTTCCAGGGTTAACTTTCTAGTGAAGCACCACAGACTTGCCTTGTGACGATGACGAGAGTACTCTGCTTTCTGATACGGAATCGGTAGACTGATGTCACCTCTGACTTGTTAAGGACCCTAAAAGGTACGTTTCACCTCCTTGATTTCAAACAGGTGCAGAGCTGCCATTCCCATTCTACCACAGACGGGTAAGAACAAAGTGTATAAAGTCTCAGACCACAAGACATTTGAAGCCTACTTGGATAGCTTTCTCTGAATGGGTCAATATTTAGAAATTAATTTTGTTTTCTGATTAAGCAGTAATAGTTAAAAAAAAAGCAGAATAAGATCTATGGTGTGCTTGCTCTGTGATGATACTGTTCTGAAGCCTTATTTATGTTAAATCATGTAGCCAGGATGTGGAAAGAACCTAAATGGTCAGTGACAGATGGGTAGATCAAGAAGATGTGGTACATATACACAATGGAATATTATTCAGCCACTAAAAAGAATGAAATAGTGTTATCTGCAGAGATGTGGATGGACCTACAGTCTGTCATATACAGTGAAGTAAGTCAGAAAGAGAAAAACAAATATCATATGTTGACATATATATGTGGAATCTAGAAAAATGGTACAGATGAATGTATTTCAAAGGCAAAAATAGAGAGGCAGACATAGAGAGCAGACATATGAACATGGAGGCAGGGGGAAAGGGGAGGATGGGTCTAACTGGGAGGCTGGGATTGCCATATATACACCACCATGTGTAAAACGGACAGCTGGTGGAAAGATGCTATGAAGCACCTCAACGCAATGCTCTGTGATGACCTGGAAGGGTGGGAGGAGGTGGGTGGGAGGGATGCCCAAGAGGGAGGGGCTGGCTTACTTCATTGTGACTAACACACACTATAAAGCAATTATACTCCAATAAAAAATAAATAATGGCATCCTTACAACAAGACCCTGAACTAGGCACTATTATTGTCTTCGTTTTAGAAATGAGGGCACTGAGCCACAGAAAGGTTGACATAGCTCACAGGCATATAGCTCCTTGGTGGCAGAGCTGGGATACAGACCTGGATATCTTGTGCTCTTAATCCCTCGCTGTACATATGAAAAGATATAAATCTTACAAATGATCAGTAAAATGAAAATAAAATGACATACTATTTTTTAAACCATCAAAGTAGCAAAAAGTTTAAAATTTTAAATTAAATAATATCCAAGGTAAAGAAGTGTATAATGTATTTTCATGTAGTTCTAGTAAGTGTGTAAATCAGTACCGCAATTATAAGTCCTCTGGATAGAGGAGCCTGGCGGGCTACAGTCCATGGGGTCGCAGAGTCAGACACGAGTGAACGACTTTCACTTCACTTCACATATATATTTATTTAAATCTTTTTCTTCCCTTTTTACACAAAGTAGGGATTATTATTACATGATACATTTCCCCTTTAAAGTTTGCAAAGTTTTGCTCCATGGAAGCTCTGGAAACTCATGCACCAATCCCTGACTGTTTTACCCTTCCATGAGAGCCTGGCTGGGGATGCAGTCTAGGGTGTGGGCCAGGGGTGGGGCTAGGAGCTATAATATCACATGGGCTACCACTTATGGGTGTTTGCAGGGTTTTCCCAACCCCGGCACAGGACCTGATGCTTCTGATAAAGGATTTAAAGTTTAGGGAAATGGGAACATGAAAACTATTCCTTTTAGCACGTGAGTTTATCACTTGACTTTCAGACACACTTTTAATCTGTTTGAAAGTAGGGGCCCATCAACAATTGACTTCCTCCCAGACATGGGATCAAATTATGGAAGAGGACAGGAATCAGGTAACATGGTTTAAAAGCGAGGCATCTGACAACTCTAACCCTCCAAGTGGATTCACCCGTCTTCCAGTCTGCCTGCCTGTACTGGTGGTGTTGCAAAGTGTCTGTTCTCATGCTTTATTCATGTTTATGAAGCACTGGTGCTGGGATGGGTGCTAGATGGAAACAACACATTAAGGATCTGGCCTGTGGTCCAGAAGGGAAGGTGTGTACACATGTAGAGCCCTGATTCAAGGCGACTCTGACACACTGCACCTAGTGGAGCCCTAACCAATCGGTCTGGCTTTTCAGGCGGCTCGGTGGCAAAGAATCTGCGTGCCAACGCAGGAGATGCGGGTTTGACCCCGAGATCGGGAAGATCACCTGGAGAAGGAAACGGCAACCCACTCCGGTATTCTTGTCTGGGAAATCCCAAGGACAGAGGAGCCTGGAGGGCTACAGTCCATGGGGTCATAGACACGGCTTAGCGACTAAACAGCAACATCCAATCTGACAAATGTGGGTGTAATAATGGGGGAAATAGGATGAAATTCTGCTTTTCCTAAATTCATGTTCGGGGAAGTGGGAGTAGTTTTGCTACTTCGCTTTCATTGATTCATTCTTGAACTCATAAACTTGAAGTCACAACCCTACCTGGTTAGAATGTCACCCCTGTGTTGGCATTCCCATTCTGGCTGCCTAGAGAAGTATGGCTGCATTTGGCTCTGGTTCAGGAGCATCAAACATTAAATACACACAGTCTGTTAATACCTGGGAGGCAATGTGGGCTTGAATCTTTCTGGCTCCACTTCCTTATCTATAAAATGAGGATTTTTTTTTTTTTTAACATCTTTCTCATTTACCTCTTCCTACATACTCCTGAGAATCAAATGAGGTAATAGATGTGAAAGCAGCCTCCATTATTTTGACCACTAAAGAAACATACCATCATATAGATTTTTATCAGAGCTGCAGGTCTATCAAATGTTTATATTTCATCCTTGGAGACCCTTGTTTTTATGTGAAACGCTGTATTCACCTCATCAGTTTTGTGTTTTTTTTTTTTTTCCTGTGAGACTAATCTTTTTATCCCGTGTCTTCAGTTTCTGCGCTAGAAAAAAAGCTGTCCAGGTGACAGTGTTGATATTCCAAAGCCAATCTGAAAACATTTCCCATTTAAGAAGTGTTAAAAATCACAAGTGTGTATCTTTTTAAAAACTGACTTTATCTACTATTTTACAACTTTAGTGAAAATATTATCTGTTTTAGGTGTGTGTCTGCTCTGAATATTTCTGGCATTCTTCATGGGCTTGAATGTGGTTCCTGATTTATTCCTTTTAAATAACCTGGTGATCCCAGGGGGAATATCACTATCTATAAGTATCTCTATTAACAAAGAGATGGATTTTCCTTGGCTAATTACAGTATTAATTTTCATTTACAAGTTGGTAATTCTGAGCATCAATCCTTTCCCTGTCAGTGGGGTGGGGCCACTGTTTTCAGAAAAAGCCCCAGGAACATCTTTTCCATCCTAATCTCCAGTCAGGCCACACATAACAGGAAACGTGGGGAAAAAGGATAAGATAGTTTCCTTGATGGTAGACTAAAACAGGCAGAAATTTCTCAGGATTCTTAACACACTCTTCACACAGAACCACACCACTCTGGGTTTCATCAGCATCTCAGAATCCTTTTCATCATTCTCCCTGCCTCATCCTAATGAAATCTCATCCCCACACCAGGTATGAAAGCATTATCATCATTGTTGCAATATTCATATTCCCATTCCACTCCCCCCTTGCATATTACATCCATGGCCAGGTGTGAGAAGAAAATCACAAAGTAAAAGCATTTCCCCACATGATCTGTTTCTCTGCTTTGAACCCTCAGTCCCAGCTGCGAGCAGGAGCACCTCAAGGGCTTTTAGAAACTCAATCAATTCCCAGATGAGAGCATAACAAGATATTAACTTTCATACTGTTGTCCTCTAGGATTTGGATTTTCTACTTTTTGAGTAAAGTCTAGTAATTTTGCTTCTACTGGAACAAAGGAGGAACAGGAAATATGGAGGTGCTTCTAGGGCTGGAGTTTGGGAATTAAGGAATCCCCACAATAGAAGGCTGACCCTTTCTCTCCTTTTATTATAGGTTTCAGGATGATGGAGATTAGAGGATGATGGAGATCTGGAAAGCATCAGAGATGAGAAGTCAAAGTATGGGATCTGAACCTGAGCTGGACCGAGCACCCAGACCCAGTCGCCACGCGGTGTGAGTGAGCAGCCCTGGCTGAAACAGCATGAAGCAGAGCCAGTCTTTGGAACTTGTTTGGGTTTTGCCCATAATGCTTCAACTCTATCATGGTTTTAGAGCAGACAGCAGGACCTTCAGAAGTCGTCTAGTCTTCTTTTATTGACTAGAAACCTGAAGCTTTCAAGGAATAGGAATTGTTGATATACTGACTTAGGTAAATAGAAAGTGACCTGTCACAAAGCTGAAGCAGGAGGACTCAGGGCTGATGAGGGATGTTTCTGAGAACTAGAAGGGAACCTGGTGTGTCTGAAGGGCTTGGTGAGTCTGAATGTGTTGAGAGGAGTTTTACAGCTTGGTCAGACAGCTCCAGGAAAAATGAGTAATAGGTACACAAAAAAACTAAGCAAATGAAAAAAAAATGCACAAGAAAATGAAACTACAGTAATTTCACCACATAGTTTAGTTGCATGAGATGCTGACGGGGTGATGATGTAAACACTGTGTGTGAGGGAGAGAGGGAAGTCGAATCTTGGCCAGCAGGCATTTAGCAAATGGTAGCTAAATGGGAAAATCAGGAACTAGAACTATACACAAGTTATTAAGAAAGCTGGAGGTAAATTCTAGAAGAAATCACTAAAATAATTCAAAGGGGCTGCTACCGAGAGAAGCCCTTCAGAGTGGAGCAGGGGACTGCAAATTCTCAGGACTAAGCCGACAGTTCTGTCTTAAAAGATATAGTTTTTTTTTTTTTTTTTTTTTTAGATTTTTTTAAAGGATGTTTATGCATTTTAAAGGGAGTCACTGGAACTGTCCATAAATATACAGTGAGCTCTTAGATGTGGCCAAATGAGGTGCTTTTGTCAATGAAATGAGACCAGAAGTGAAGTATCAGGAAAGCAGTGTATGATCCACTGCACTCCCTTCCCTATTTCAGCCTTTGTGCACCTGGAGCTGGATTTTCCTGCCACTAGGCCCCTGAGGAAGAACAGCAGAGAGCAGACGCTCTCAGTCACCCCACAACTGATAGGTAATATGAGGGAAATTGAGCCTTTGTAGTTTTAAGACACTGCAGGGCGGGTTCTTCATTAATACCTATACTCATAGCCTATCTAACTGCTATAATCACTTCAATAAAGGTAGAATCAAGTGAAAAAAAACCAAAACTATGGCAATAGCCCATTCCATCCAAGTCACTGAGGGCGGAGCAAGGGGTAGAGAAATAAGAGTAGTGACAAGCAACTATGAAAAAGACTTATAGATAATTCACTATATCATATATATATGTATATACACATATATACACATGTACATATATAGACACATTCAGTATGTATACACAGAAATTTTAAAACATAAATTATATATTCAAAATATATTTAATATATGTAAATTTTATATTATTTATGTTCATAAAATATACATGTTATATATAAATATAACATAATATATGTTATATGTTAATATAAATATTGATAGGTAGAATAATGTTCCCCAAAGATGTTCACATCCTAAGCCCTGGAACCTGTGGCTATGTTCCTTTGGCAAAAGGACTTTGAGACGGGAAGATTGTACTAGATTATGCGAGTTGGTTTAATCTAATCACACGGGTCCTTAAAAGCAAAGAATCATTCTCGGCTGCAGAAGGCGAGCAGGACGGCAGCGTGAAAATGACCCAGCCTGTTTTTGCTGGCTGTGAAGATGGAGGAAGAGGCCACAAGCCAAGGAATGAGTGCTGCCTAGCGCAGTGTGTAGCAGCCAGAGTTCTTATTAGGACAGAGGCTGAAGTCCTCAGAAAACTCTGGTAAGATGAATTTCACTTATGAATATCAAATCTTTATATCTTTTAATAACTCACTGATTAGTTTACTAAGTTTCCCTTGGTTATAAATAAAGTACTATTGTCTCAGGAACTCTTCTAGGAACTTTCCATACATTAAAATAGTGAGCATGCATGGTACTTCCCATCATTGATCGTTAAGAAGAAAATAATCGTATTTTTGGCCCAGTGTATAGCAAGTCAGAAGGACAAACATTGCTTTAAGGTAATCTGCATATATCTCTGTCCTAATCCATATGTGCCGATTTTGAAGTTTAACTCCTAAAAGCCAATCTTTTTCCTTTTCTTTCAAGTTTTGGAAACTATTCTTTATGTCAAGATTCTGACTGCAACATATTAAAACATTTTGCAAACTGTAAAGTGCTGCATATTTGCAAAGATTTTAGACTAGAGCCTGGAACTAAACCTTCCATCTCCATTTACAAGTAAGGAAACTGAGGCCCAAACAAGAGATGAGATATTTTCAAAGTCACTTAGTGCATAGGCAAGAGAATCTCATTGAGACCCTCAGCACTCTGCAGGACTCTCTTTCCAAACTGCTGAACTCATTCCAGACCTCTCCTGGCCTATTTTCCATATACTATCAGAAGAGCACATTTCTCCTTCTCCTGATCAGACCTTAACAAATTATCCCAAAACGTAGAGGTTAAAGCAGCAAACACTGAATTCACAGTTTCTGTGGGTCAGGAATCCAAGAGTGGCCTGGCTGGGCACTTCTGGCTCAGGGTTTCTCCAGACGGCAGACAAGACGCTGGCCAGGGCTCCAGTCACCCAAAGGCTGACTGGGCGGGAGAATCTGCATCCATGCTCATTCATGGGGCCGGGGGCTGGAAGCCACCGGGGCCTCTCCCTAGAGCTGCTCAGGTCAAGGCCGCTGATCAGAGAGAGAGTGAGAAAGAGACCTGAATGCCAAACCGAAGAGCCTGAGCTTTATTTCACCTAAAATGAGTTGTTGATAACTGATGAGAATTGCTGAAGTTTTTCCAAAGCCATTTTGGGGATTCATCATTGATGTCCAATTGCTGGGGTGAACAGAAATTTAATTATCTGGGGTGAAATCATTCTATGTTGTCTAAAATCCAGTAACTAATAGCTAAAAGAAATTCAAGAAAACAAAGTTCAGTAGCAAGAATCCTATGAACACCCTGTCGTGGCCCATAAACATCACAGAAAGGGAGGCAGGGCAAACCTTACCAAGTACATCTCATTAGAGCAATATGCCAGGAAGAGAAGAAAGGTTTACTTTTGGATATTCCCCTTTACAGAATTTACAATCACAGATCCTATGATTTAAGGTTGAGAAAGGAACTTAGAAATGACTGAGACTGACGTAAGCTGATGACACCCAGACCCACATTTCAGGTTAACCACACCTTTGAACTTGACACCTGTTTCTCAAGCCGTCTGCTGGGCCTGGCACTTGGCTGAACTATGGAGGCTCTCATTTCAACCTGTCAGAGATTGGACTCATCAGTTTTCCATCCTACTCTGCTTTGGGTGTTTTATTTAACTAAACCATCATCTGCTCAGTCACTCAAGGCAGGAGTCAGTAGCCATTCTCTGCTGAATACGAGAAAGCATGTCCGACAGGGTACCACCTACGGATTCTACATCTAAACCACCTCTAGCTTCCTCTCCACTCTCAATGCTCTTGAACTGACTGATTCTCCCCTCCCCTCCACACCTCATCAGATCTCCCCTTTGCCTCCAGTCCTTTAGGAATGAGTTAACTTGCCCAGAATATTCTCTCTGTCTGCCTGGAAAACTCTTATTTACAGTTTTTCTCAAGATCTGGTTCTTAAGCCACCTTCTCTCTATGGAATTAACCTATTCTTCATCTGGACTCCCCACACATTTATCACTGACTTCTAACATCATTCTAACATTTCCACCTCCTCCACAAAATAATGAGCTCTTTTTATTTTATGCTTAGAGAAACTATGGCCCCCAAAGTCTAAATGATTTACTCAAATTAAAGTTTACTCAGTTTACCAATAGCAGAGACAGGTCTAGAAGACATTCTAAAACTAGGGCTCATGCCCATGATACAATGTATACTGCTTCCATTGGCTACAGAGAAGCATCTGCTGGGCTGAACCCATGGTTGTCTTTGCGGTTAAAGCTGTGCCCCCCAAAGACCTGTTCCGCACTGGGGGTAGAGAGCCCGCCTGCTAACACTCTAGCTGGCGGGCCTGCGGCTGTCTGCGTCAAGGGGCTGGGCGGAGATGTTTCGGCTTAGCTCGAAGGACGGCCTGCAGAGAGGAAGTGCCACTCCAATTCGTGAGTCGCCCATTTCCACTCCACAGAGGCTTTGTCAAGTAGGAGCCTGTCAGCTCTCATCTCCATCTCTTTTACCCCTGGGGCCAAAAGTCAAATTCGGTTTCTGCTCACTTGTTTGATTTTTAGTGGATCCTCTGGCAGCCCCAGCTCCAGAACCTTAAGCGAGTGGCTTCTTTTGAAAGTTTAAGGTGGAAATGTCTGAGCTGGGGCCTTGCTTCCTCTGACAAGTGTGTAATCGATGGGGAATCTCTCACTGGAGGCTATCCTTTCCTGAGTCTTGCTAAAAGGCACTTTCAGCAATGGGAAGTGCTGTTAGAGACCTTTTACAATGGACTGAGCTGGGCTAAAATCGTCACCTTCTTCCTCCTGGGTGACCATTCACTATCACCAACCTTTCTGGCAACTGGAGAAGAATGTGAAGATACAGACAGAAAAGAAATCACTCGCTTAATACACACAGGACAGAATGTTCTTAGGGACGGGCAGGAAAGCAGTGACTTGGAAGAAGATTGTGAAGGGTGGGTGGATGCTGCACCTTCCGGCTCTGGTTCTCCACCTCCAAGTATCCTCCCTCCCAGGGTTCTCCGCTCCCAGGTTCCTTGGGCCACCAGCACATCTGGCCCTTCCCTACCAGCCCCATAGGGAACACAAAGCCTTCCCCTGTTTCTCTTGAACATAATTAAAACAGGCTAATACTTTCCAAAGGGGCTTCACTGACACACTAAAGATAACAAACAGAAAATGTCAACAACATTGAAAGCCATCCCGCTTACTCAGGGTCACATCTCGATCCCAGGAACCCTGGGAGCAGGGTTAAGAGAACTTCATCGAGCTTCCCTGATGCCACATCCTGCTCCACCCTAGCCTGGCATCTTCCTTCCCCTGAGGGTCCCCTGCCCTCCTCTCGGCTAGGCGGCCTCCAGGTGCCATTCTGTGTTTTGAAACCTGGAAGGTGGTGTGGAGGATGCTTTCATTCAAATCAAATCATAGCAGGAAGGAAACCAGTCAGGAGATAATTGAAAGCTAAATTAAGGCAGTAGAATAAAAAATGTAAGAAATATTTAGGAGTCAGAATAAGTAGAATTTGGGGACCTACTAGATACAGGGTGGAAGGGTTGAATCTTCCCTTTCTTGTCTTTTAAGGTATCTGTTAAATTTAAGTCGAATTCCCTACACCTTTTGAATGTTGGATATGATATTGCTAAAAAAAGAAAAAAAGAATTGGAAAGAGGGGAAGCAGAGAGATAGAAGGGGTAGATCAAAATTTTGTTATTAAAGAAGTATATGGGATGGCGTGTCGCCTTCTAAAAGTATAGTTTACTAAGGTATAATTTATGCACAGTAAAGTTTCCACACATTAAGTGCATAATTGAGTTTTGACAAATGCACACATCCATATCAATCAATATAAAGAACATTTCCACCACCTCAAAAAAAATCCCCGTGTGCCCTGTCCAGTCAATAGCTCCACTCGCATCCCCAGGCAACCACTGATCAGCTTTCTGCAACTAGAGATTAATCGTGCATGTTCCAGAATTTCATATAAATGAATCATACAGCATATAATCTTTTGTGTCTGATCTTCTTTCATTTAGCAATGTTTTTGATTCATTCCCATGTATCATTTTATTTTATTGCTGAGTAATATTCTACCATTCAGATATATCACAATTTGTTTATCTATTCACCTACGGATGGACATTTGGGCTGCTTTCAGTTTTTACCTGTTAGAAGCAAAGCTGTCCTGAACATTTGTATGCAAGATTTTGGGTGAACACATATTTCCACTTTTTTAGGAAAATACCTATGAGTGGAACTGCTAGATCATATGGAAAGTATATGTACATTTAACATTATAAGAAGCTGGCAGCTCATTTGTTAACTAACAATACTTCTTACCACTATTCACCATAATTCAAGGATGAAGGAAAAACAAATTTAGCCCAATACTACTTGAATTATCATAAAATTTAAATTAGTGGCATCTGAATTAATGAGATTGAGCCATTATAAAATGTTAAATTAATATAAAAATGGTTTGAATTTTTAATTCATATGAAAAGAGTGGTTGTAAAAGAGTATGATAGGTACCAAGGGAAGAGAAATTTTGTGAACTTTGTATATTTCCACCCAGAAAAGAACAGCAATACATTGTTATTTTTATCAATGGGATTCAATTATATAAAATAAAACTGTGATGTGCTCTAAAAATGTATATAGGGTATTACTGTTTTATTTTAATGGAAACTATCATGGGACTTGTAGCATCATTTTGCTTATAAAATCATGTGGATCCAGTATATGCTATGATATCATCCTTCTAACGTGACTTGGCCAGAAAGCTGGGACATGTATGTTGCCAGATAAGCCAGGAACTTGGAAAATTATAGCTCAACTCTTCTTAAGGATTCCCCTGTGAGCGGGAGCCTTAACATTGTCTCCAGGGGACTGACATCTCCAGGAGCAGCCTAATGATTGGCCCAGACACTTCTTTAGAAAATGATTGACAAAAGCTGCCAATATGGACAATCACCGGAGAGCCCCAATTAAAGCCCTCTGACCATCGATCTTACCACCAGGGCTTGGGACTTTAATATAAACCCACAAGTGGAAAAAAAATCACCCCTGAGGAAAAAGCAGCATCTTTATAGTAGGCACTATATTACACAGCCATATTATACATTATTTATAATTCCTAGATGCATTCTTAACCCATTTTCTTAAATGTTGCATTGTTAGTCTAGTAAGATTGGTATTTAGAACCTTTCTTTTTTCAATTCTTCACTTTGGAAAGGGACATGGTAAATCTGGAAGAAAATATAAATGAAGGAGTATTTTTAGAATTGACAAAAATAGGAACTATTTTAAAGTAATTTGTACTATTTTCAGTGCTGGGACCTTCATTTCAGTAGCCTCCTAAGGAGGAAGTGCCCAGTGTTTTCACTAATCTTCCAGATGAGGCCAAGTTTAAAACACACTCTCACTATAAGGATTATGTGAGGATGTTAAAACTTGGCCAGAAAGGTGACAAGGTGTCTTGATAATTGAGACAATTCTGGAATTTGGCTGCTCTGTCCAACTGCTATGAACTAACGGTGGGTAAGCAAACACAGCAGGTCTGCACAGATACAGGGAAATGCCAAACAGCTTCCTGTATGCACAGAATTCAGCTTAATTAGTCACAGAGGAGAAATAGGCACATTTAAGCTAATCCAAGAAATCATTATTGTTCACAAACATAAAAACTTTTGCCCTCTTAAAACAAGCAGCTCCTACCTGCAAAGGGAGGGCACAGGAGAGAGTCCTCTGACCTTTGTATAAAAAAACTGTCCAGAGGATGAGTTCTCTCCATCATTTCTTTTTGTAGCTATATCCCCAGGCTGATTTCTCAATAGGTCTATTTCACCCCGTAGATGATAAATGTATGGTGCACGCTAACTCAAAAGTGGCTACTGACAAGAAATACAAATGGACTTTGAAAGTGTTTGGGTAGATTTTTCAGATGAAGGGCTACAGGTGCTGCTGGGAAAAGGAGCTATAGACCTGGCTATTACGGCAGGGCTTTCTCTGACTGTGTTGAGGGGAGGGGGGTCTTCATTGACGACTGAAACAGGATTGGCAAGTGAGAGTTTCCCTGTTGCCCCAGAATTGCCACTGAGGCTGAGCCGTGAGCAAAAGGCACTCGGTGTCCCACTTTCTAAGTCCCGATTTCTCCAAGGAGGCTTTGGGTGGTTGGGCCCAGCCACAGCAGCGTGGGCTTATTCAGAGCGCTAACTCCAGAATCAGCCATCCCACCCATCCCCATTCCTCCCATATCCCGCCTCACAGGAGAAAAGGATGTGGAGGCGAGAGAGGGTCAGCCGGGTGGGTGGCGCCGCATTCAGAGGGAGGCTCTTCCCGTTCATGAGTAAGGTTAGAGGTCCTTCCTGTTAGACCATCTTGAAGTGAATGTACTTCCGCTCTCTAATGATTAATATACACAAAAACAGTAGGTGCCCAGGGGCTTCCCTTCTAGCTCAGTTGGTAAAGAGTCTGCCTGCCGTGCAGGGGACCCGGGTTCCATTCCTGGGTCAGGAAGATCCCCCGGAGAAGGCAATGGCAACCCACTCCAGTGTTCTTGCCTGGAGAATCCCGTGGACAGAGGAGCCTGGCGGGCTACAGTCCACGGGGCCGCAAGAGTCGGACTGAGCAATGAAGCCACCGCCGGGCAACGCCTACCGGAAGTGGGGCGGATCTCATTGATTGTCTCTGCTTAGGCTGTGAAACTGCAATGCAAAAAAGAGAGAGACAGTCTCCCCATCCGTGTAGGCGTAAGTGGTGGGCGGGCCACAGCCCTGACTGCCCCCACAGAGAGGACAAAGAGGCATCTGCATCAGAGGAACATCGTAGGAAAGCCACCAGCCGGGGTTCAATTGGAATTTTCTTTCGAATCTGTCAAAAGACCTTTAATGCACGAGGTTGATGTTTGGACACGAGTCCCTCTCCACCTGACACGTAGGGGCTGCTACTGTCCTCCCCAAAACCATAGAAGATGAGCTAGAATAGCAGGCATCCAGCCCAGAAGGCCATTGCTGCACCCACGTGCATCAAGAGACATCTGCCCATCCCTCTCCCTCCTCCCCTACCTGTACCCAAAGCTCAGCACCCAGAAGGTGGAAGGGGAGGTGTGTGAAGCCACACCCAGCCTCCCTCCCCTGGGTCCCAAGTGCTCAGGGCAGAGGCGCTGGCCTGTGTGAGGGTTATTCCTTCTCTGTCCCTAGATGAAAATCTAACAAGTCCTACAGCCTTCCTGGGCACTCTCGGGTAACAAACAGTCCTAATGTTTTCAGTCACAAAGATGTTTTCCTTTCAGCCAATAATGACCAATTAACCTGCTTCAGTCATTCAAAACATCGCTTCATTCAGTGTTAAAGCTCTCCACTCCCCACCCAGTCCTGGCAGGCCTCCAGCCTGGAAGCTGTGGTGGGTCAGCTGCATTCCTAGTCTTTCCCCACCTGGCTCTTCTACTTCTTAGCCACTCACTGGGCTGTCTCTGCAGTTGGAAATGAGATGAGGGGTAAAGAGAGAAGTGAGCGACAGGAAAAGGGTTCCCTGACTGGGTAGATGCAATCCACCCTTTGGGCAGGGTGCAGTACCATTGCTGATTCTGTCTCCTGAGTGAGGCTTTCAGAAGCAACTCAGGGACCTCCCCATTGTGGACTCTGACTGAGCTCCCCTGATGTGAGTGAAGGCCACTTCAGCCCCCGTGTGCCTGGGGACCCTTCCTATCGTATTTCCAGGCGGTCCTCTCTGGGAGAGGCCAAGATGACCCCAGCCTAACTCCTTGTGCCCTCTTTCTACTGTGGCCATATCTGGTCCAGGAAATATCCTCATCCAGCCAGCTCCCCACCGTTCATGGAAGCCCTTGGCTCCTGACATAGTCTCCAATCTGTGCCCATAAACCCTTTTAGTAGGTTCTTGCTTGTGAATTGATTTTAGACTAATTTGTAGATTTTTGTCTGATAGAAATGCAAATGACTTTTGTTTGGTGCAACAGATACTTCAGTGGGTTATGACTTCAGGTCCTATTGGAAACTTTTCTATCTAATCCCTCAATCTTAACATTGCTATAAATACTTAGCCTCTCAAATGCTCTTCTAAATGGTTTTAACATCTTAGTGGCTCCCTCACTGATTAGCGAGTTGAATAAAATATTTGACTTGTGTTTATTTCATACTTGAAAGAGTCATAACTTTATCTTTTTGAAAGTTATTCCTTAACAAGATTGAAATCCAACACTTTCTGCTAAGACATTCTATTGCTATTTGATGACAGTACTACCTTACCTGTCTATAGCAATTACAGCACGCAGCTTCTTTCCTGCAGTGAGAGGCTCCTTGAAGAAGACGCGGGCTATCTTGTTCACCATTGTCTCCCTTCTGCCTGGCATAGTCTCTAGTACAAAATAGGAGCCCAGTGGATATTTGCTTTGAATCTCATTTGGTGTTCTAATGAGGTAGAGAGATTCACAGATGAAATGTACTTGGATGGCTTGCCCAGTGTCACACAGGTAGTGAATTAAGAACACTGGAACTCAACCAGACCTTCTGATTTCTAGGGCAGTGCTTTTTGAGGACACTACAATTGTCTCTCATGTTATAAACAACCTCTTAATACCCCCATACAAATTAGAAATACTTCCTGGCTAAAAGCTTCCTTAAGTGACTGCTTCTGTTAGGATGCATCTAAAAAATTTTAAACATAATTCAATAACTAAAACTTCACAATTTATGGTCATAAACATGAAGTTATCTAAGGTCATGGCAATAATCTCCAGAGAAGTAATTAAGTAAATCTGAGGAGGATGATTTGTGACTGAAACACTGGAGTCATGTTTGCCCTAATAGAGCAGTGTGTCTTGGTTGAAGAAAAATCCAAATGTAAAGAATCTTTGTTTTCCAAGCAAGTCACAATTAACACTAGAAAATCAGGAGCTGATTCCATCTGCAGCTGGAATTTCCCTTAGTCCATATTCTTGTTTCCTTGGATGCCAATTGGACTCCCCTCTCCCTTGCCAAAAAAAAACCCCCAAAATCAAATAGACAAAACAGAAAAGTTGTTGGTCCCTTTAAAATATGCCTGAATCCCCATTCCTTTCCATCTTCTCTGCCAGCACCCTGTTATAAATCGCTGTCTGCTCTTACCTGACGGTGGGAAAAACCTCCTAGCTCTTCTCCCTGGACCTGTCCTTATGCTTCTCTCACATCAACACCACAAGTGAAGTGGTTTTTACAAAACAATCTGACCTTGTACTTTCAAGGCCTCTCTGCGGCCTCCCACTGCCCTTAGATTAAACCTAACTCCTTAACGCGGGCTTGATGCCCCGTGTGAGCTGTCCTTGCCCGACTCTGTCCAGGCACCTCCACCCTTGCCCACGTGGGACCTTCCCCATCTCAGGCCCTTTGCACAGCTAACCCCTCTTCCCAGGAAGCTCCAGCTTTGCTTCACTTTGCTGATTCCTGCTCCCCCGTCAGGGCTCGCCTTCAGTGACCCTCCTTGGGGAGCATGCCCGTGCTCCCCCGGCAGGTGCGGCCACACCTGCACTCTCTTTTCCGGCATCTGTCTCCACCCCCAGACTCTAAAATTTCTTGAAATTTATCTTGTCTGTAGCCCTAAGTTCACTGTGCCTAGCACAGTGCCTGATGTATACAGTATTTTACCAGTTCTCAGAAGCACCTTTTTTTTTTTTTACTTTTTAATATCTCTGAAATCAGGATGCAACTTTCATTCATTAGTATGTCATAAGTTAAATGGCAGTATTTTTCTTTCTCAGTGTAAGTGGAATAATTGTGTATCATACAACCAACACTACCTTGCGTTTGAAGAAATATGGGGGCTGCCACATGAATGTGTACCTGTAATAAAAAGTCTTCAATTATTTGTGTTTTTTTTGCCTGAATACAGAAATTCTACTACTTATGAATGGTCGGGTTCTGAAAGACTATTTGTGAGTAGCAAAGCAAAATAGTCAACTGCTGTTTCCTCCACTGGTCACGGGCAGAATCAGCACATTTTCACCTGACATCTACCTAGAAGTCATGCGTGTTAGAAGTTCACTGGGAAAGAAGTACAGTATCTGAGACAGCTCATGCAAGCTCCTGCCTGCTGCTCTGGTGTCTGCTGATGCAACGTCTGTCAACACGACTCCGTATCCCACCCGCTGCTGTCAGCCTCTCCCCTGCCAAGGCTGATGTCATATCAGCTGCCTAGGCTCAGATCAGCTGCCCCCATCGCTGTCCTCCTTCTACACCAAATAGCTCCTTCTCTCTGCTAGCTGAACAGAACAGCCTTTTGGTGCTCATAAGACACCTGCCCTGTCATACATTCAGAACCTTTTGCTGGGAGCCCAGCTAAAGCCTCCTGGGAGAGAAGCAGGGAGATATAGAGTAGTTGATCACTCATCATACTCCCACCGTGATCGTTGGTCCAGAGGCCTCAAGCCACCAGAATGCTTGAATCATTTTTCTTTGGGATCCAATTCGAACAGAGAAACAGTCATATATTGGGCCCAATTTGCCTTTACATAAAACATCAGCCCATTTTTTTTCACCCCGCTTCTTGGGAATCAACTGTTTCTTTGGTGGAGATTATCCCCCCTGATCGTTTACTGAGAAAATCCCATCCATATCCATGGGCATGTCTCAACCCTTGCACAAGTAGACTTACATAGAACAGGTTTATTCAATTGACTGTGGCCTTGATAAGTTGCACTCATGACTGACGAGGCTGCTATTTCTGGGTGTCCTCTCCCATCATTACCCCGCCCGGGGCTTTACAAAATAGCTGGGTTGAATCACACTGACAGAATCTTTTAGTCACTTTCAATTCTGCCAAGGAAATATAGACATGGGCTTTCAGCTTCTAAATTAACTTTGATTCCCTCCAGACCCTGATCCCTCTTAGGTCACAAAGCATCTTAAAACTGAGCTGGCAATTTTCATTTAAAAGAAAAGGAAGAAAACAGGAAAACAGATAAGGGAGAAATAATTGAAGCAAATATGACAAAGAATTAAGATCTATCTCAAGTAGAATGTTACTCAAAGTGTAATATTAGTAAAGATCTTAATAAATAATTGGCATCTGCCCAACCTTTCCAAGCCTGAATGGAAGCGAGGACAGAGTCATCTAGTTAGAGGGTACCACGGCACTGTGCTTGGCAGAGGGCTCTGCCCTCAAGTGCAGCAAATAGTGGCCTTAGGAGACGGTAGTAAGCCAGGAGACACACGTGGGTTTGAATCCAGTAAACCAGAGAAGACCATCTGATGAGGTTGCCCCAGCTGAGGGACCAGAAGCAAATGTCAGAAGCTAAAATGTTGGGAGGATTACTGGGTATACAGACATTGAGATCCCTTAAGAAGCCAACTGAAATTACCTAATGAAAAATTTTAAATGGGGGCAAATAACATCATTTGTGATGCTAGAGTGATATCTCAAGCACATATCATAAATTGTGAGGAGTTTCTGATCTTCAACTGGAACAACTGGGCATCTGATTGAAGGAAATCTCCAAGGCAAAGGGCACCCCCAATTCCTCTGGGGCTCAGGCTAGAGGCCAGTCTTGCATCTGCTACCATGGGGGACGCTTTGGGAATCGGCTGTACTGGCAGCCCAGGGGAGGTCTACGGTACCCAGCAGGAGCCCAAGATAGCGAGGCTGCTCCTTGAGCAGGAGCCTCCCCAAAGTGACTCTGCGCTTCTCCGATGTGGCCAGACATTCCCTGGTGTGGCCGCCAGCCAGACACTCTCCCTGTGTTGTGGGACGGAAGCTAGATCCGAGAGCTCGGTGCAGGCAGTTTTGTCAGTATAAAGCTCCTCTGATAGACAACCGTATCCCTGAACTAGGATTCCATGGTCAACCATTCAGTTGAAGACTTGGAGATTCTAAGTCCATCCAAGTAAGACCTAAGAAGAATTTATCCACTTTAATTTTGGGCAAATACAGGCCCAGATATTCAAATATAAACATACACACATATGGGGACACTCACACCCACCCCCCCCCACAGAGGGGCTATTAAAAACCTTTCTACAACACTGAAGATAAATGTAACACTCAGAGATAGATAAAGTGAAGTCACTCAGTCGTGTCTGACTCTTTGCGACCCCATGGACTGTAGCCTACCAGGCTTCTCCGTTTCCAGGCAAGAGTACCAGAGTGGGTTGCCATTTCTTTCTCCAGGGGACCTTCCTGACCCAGGGATCGAACCCAGGTTTCCCTCACTGCAGGCAGACGCTTTACTCTCTGAGCCACCAGGGAAGCCCCATAGATAGATAAAGGCAATTCTTAAAATGCTTATTTCATCCAGATCATGGAAGTAAATTTTAGAGAGAATCTGCCTAATAATGTTGAGGAAAGCAGAACAAAGATTCTAAGAAAGAAGAGAAAAAAGATGAGATGATAAGACAATAAATAAGCAATGAAGTAGTTAATTGAAGAATAAATGTAAAAACAACACTACAGTAATTTGATAATTGGCAAAGGCAATAAAGGAGAGAACTAACTTCAGAAAATCAGATCTGTAATGCGGAGGGTAAACGAAGCAATTTCTCAGAATGCACAGGAAAAAGATACAGAGATCGAAGTGATTAAAGATATAAATAGAAGTTAGAAAATGAAGCATCAACGTGTGGGTCTGCTGCTTACTAGCTCTAAAACTCTTGTTTCTCCTGAGTTTTAGGTGTTTCTCCAACTATAAAATGGGATGATAATACTACTACTCCATAGAGCTCTGTAAGGATTCAGTGAGATAAAGAGTGTAAAGTACCTAGCATTGAGGAAGCATCAAATAAATGGTAGCTACTACTATTATTATTGCTAGTGCTTCTTCCACTGTTCCTATATTACACTATTATTAAATAAACACAGAGCCACATGGAAAAAGTCTGTACTGTGGTCTGTGTCCTAGGGCTATCGACTAAGTTTTGTCTACAGATAAATATTTTTTCCTCAAGAAGGGCTCATGGCTGCTACATTTCTTGAATCCTTTTTATATTTGTTTTTAAGGACATCTTCCTATTACCATCATATGTAAATAATAATTTGATGGATATAAAATGCTTGTGAACAACATCCTCTATAGCTCTGTACACGGTATATACCAGTTTCCTGATGCTGAATGTTGCAGTGGAGAAATCAGAGGCCAGCTGATTTTTTTTCACTTGGAATACTTTATGTAGAATAAAAATTATAGCCACAATACTCTTTTTTCATTGCAGTAACTCAACAGTTTTTATTCTGAGTGTTTTTTTTTTTTTTCTTTCTGAAATGAGTGCTCTGTTTTCCTGCAGGTTCAGCTCTTGGTCTACAGAAGTTTTCTTTTATGATATCTGGCAACGCTTTTATGTCTCAACCATATGTCTCATGTTCTCTTTTGCAGAAACTCTCATATGTTATGTTGGTTTTCTTTTATCTTCCATGTCCATTGTTTTTCTTTCTAATTTATAAAAATCTTCTTGCCATTTTCCTGGATGTGCTCATGTTCTGATGATTGCAGTTTCTGAGGTGACGCCTCTTTCTATAGCAGTTTTACAGTTGTGTCTAGTTTATTTCTTAAACAGTGTCGGCTCACTTTTTCTCCTCTGGCCGTCTCAGAACCTCTTCCTGGAGCTCTCTCTCTCTTTTGTGCCTTCCTTTTCTGAGGGGCCAGGTACTTTTAAACTTCTCTGGAGGGTGAAAAAATTTATCTGAATTTTTTTCTATATTCTGGAGTAATTTTCCCTTATAACTTGGAATGACTCTATGTCAGATGTGAATCCCTAATCTGATTTTCACATCTTAACTTTCTTCATTCTTTTTCTTTTTGTAGTGTCTATGTGTGTGGTCCATTGTGGGTCTTTTATTCACCTGTCTTTGAGAGGGGGTCATTCTATCTAGTCTTCCATTTTCTCAAAAGTGGTGTGGTATGGTTAGCAAGGGCTTCCCTGGTGGCTCAGATGGTAAAGAATCTGCTTGCAATGCAGGAGACCCAGGTTTGATCCCTGGGTCGGGAAGATTCCCTGAAGAAGAGAATGGCAGTTCACTCCAGTATTCTTGCCTGGAGAATTCCATGGACAGAGGGGACTGGTGGGCTTTAGTCCATGTGGTTGCAGAGAGTCAAGCATGATCGAGGGACTAATGCTCTCACTGTTTATGGTTGGGAAAGAAGAGTGGTCGGAAGCAGCTGAAGTGTTTCTGAAGATATTCAGGGAGTCTGTCTCTTAATTTTTATTCTTTTCACATTTCAGCTGAGCAGATCATCCAGGTAGGATGTAGACCTCACAACAAATGCCTGACTCACATTTAATGTCCATCTCGTTTACATGCATGTGTGCTCAGTCATGTCCGACTCTTGTGACCCCATGGACTGTAGCCCACCAGGCTCCTCTGTTCGTGAGGTTATCCTGGCAAGAATAGTGGGCTGGGTTGCCGTTTCCTTCTCTAGGGAATCTTCCCGACTCAGGGATCAAAACCAGGTGTCCTGCTTGGCAGCCAGATTGTTTACCACTGTGCCCATGGGAAGCCCTCCATCTCACTTACTTTTAGAGGAATCTGGACCATGCTGAGCTCTGGAGGGTTATATACCAGCTCTCAGCATCTGTCCTAAATTGATCCCCAATTCACTGATATTCTGATATTTGGCAGATAATCTCTTGTGTGTATAACTTGGAAGTTTGTAGCTCTATTATTTATTGGAGATGCAGTTTTCTTCTCTATTTTTGTTCTTTGGATTACTTTAATAGGTTATGACCCAGATAATCACGATGGTGTGGTCACTTACCTAGAGCCAGACATTCTGGAGTATAAATCAAGTGGGCCTTAGGAAGTATCACTAAAACAAAACTAGTAAAGGTGACAGAATTCCAGCTGAGCTATTTAAAATCCTGAAATCTGATGCTGTTAAAGTGCTGTGCTCAGTATGGCAGCAAATCTGGAAAACTCAGCAGTGACCACAGGACTGGAAAAGGCCAGTCTTCATTCCAGTCCCAAAGAAGGGCAATGCCAAAGAATGGTCAAACAATTGCGCAGTTTCACTCATTTCACATGCTAGCAAGGTTATGTGTGAAATCCTTCAAACTAGGCTTCAGAAACATGTGAACCAAGAACTTCTGGATGTACAAGCTGGGTTTCAAAGAAGCAGAAGAACTAGAGACCAAATTGCCAATATTTGTTGGATCATGGAGAAAGTAAGGGAGTTCCAGAAAAATATTTACTTCTGCTTTATTGACTATGCTAAAGACTTTGACTGTGTGGATCACAGCAAACTGGAAAATTCTTAAAGAGATGGGAATACCAGACAACCTTATTCTCCTGAGAAACCTATATGCAGGACAAGAAGCAACAGTTGGAATCTTACATGGAACAACTGACTAGTTCAAAATTGGGAAAGGAGTACATCAAGGTTGTATACTGTCACCCTGCTTATTTAACCTCTATGAAGGGTGCATCATACAAAATGCTGGGCTGCATGAATTACAATCTAGAATCAAGATTGCCAAGAGAAATATCAATAACCTCAGATATACAGATGATACTACTCTAAAGGCAGAAAATGAAAAGGAACTAAAGAGTCTCTTGATGAGGGTGAAAGAGGAGAGTGAAAAAGCTGGTTTAAAGCTCAACATTCAAAAAAATGAAGATCACGGCATCAGGTCCCATCACTTCATGGCAAATAGAAGGGGGGGAAAGTGGAAGCAGTGACAGATTTTCTTTTCTTGGGCTCCAAAATCACTGCAGATGGTGATTGAAACCATGAAATTTAAAGATGACTACTCCTTGGAAGAAAAGCTATGACAAACCTAGACAGTGTTTCAAAAAGCAGAGACATTACCTTGCCAACAAAGGTCCATATAGTCAAAGCTTTGGTTTTTCCAGTAGTCAAGTATGAATATGAGAGTTGGACCACAAAGAAAGCTGAGTGCCAAAGAATTGATGCTTTTGAACTGTGGTGCTGGAAAAGGCTCTTGAGGGTCTCTTGGACTGCTAGGAGATCAAACCAGTCAATCCAAAAGGAAATCAGTCCTGAATATTCGTTGGAAGGACTGATGCTAAAGCTGAAGCTCCGATACTTTGGCCACCTGATATGTGAAGTCAACTCACTGGAAAAGACCCTGATGCTGGGAAAAGTTGGAGGCAAAATAGAAGGGCACGGCAAAGGATGAGATGGTCAGATAGCATCACCAACTCAATGGACATGAATTTTTGCAAACTGCAGAAGATAGTGGAGGACAGAGGAGCCTGGCATACTTCAGCCCATGAGGTGGCAAAGAGTCGGATATGACTCAGAGACTGAACACCAATAGGTTATAAAATGGGCACTCTAGTAAACAGGCTTTTTACCAGAAGTCCAATGTAGTATTTTGAAAATAAAACTCTGGTGACATCACCCCCTTAATCTGCTCCCCATCTGCATCTCTAGCCCCTTCCTGCACGTCTGTCTCCTTCACCGTTCTGCATCATGTGACATAATTACTTGTTCTCCCCCTGAAATCTGTTTCCTCAAATCTTTTGTTCCCTCTACCTGGAATGCTATTTCTCCTCCACTCCATTTGCTAAAGTCCCCTCATACTCCAGGCTCAGTTTAAACATCGCTTGTCAAAGGATGCTTTTTCTGAGCACTCCAAGTTTACGTCCATGCCATGCCTTGCACTTGGTACGTCAAATCTCCCTTCTTATTTGGTCAGCAGTTCCGCAACAACATCTCAATGTCTCTTAATGTTGTTAAAATGCGGATTGGACAACAAATAATAAATTCAAGTCTACTACTGCAGTTTTCAAGTGAATATTGTCTAGACCAGATATACTAACATCAAAGTAAAAACACATTGAGAATTGATTTTGAAGTGGTGTGTTTTTGTGTCTGTTACAGATATTCAAGCTAGAGTAAAAATAGTACTGATGAAGATGTATAATAAAAAAGGATGTTGTGGAAATCTGTATCTAAAAGTTCACTGGTGCCCAGGTCAGTGCCTGGCACACAGAAGGTGCTCAATAAATGCTTTGTTGAACAAATGAATGATTGATGTATGCTTGAGGTTTATGTTCTGTACAGTACAGTCCCTCTGTGTAGAAATAAAAAGAGACAAGAGGTTCTGTTCAGGTAGAAGAGAGAACAGGTCAAGATAAATCAGGGTGTTGATTCGAGTTGTCCTGTCAGCTTGCTTCATCTGTTTTCATACTTCCTGTTCACAGGCAACCATTTTGTAAACCAGACGCAAGACGGAAGTCCTGTGGGCGCCCGCTCACAAGCTGCATGAGGCACTCGCTGCATTTCTCCAGGCTGTCAGAGGGCTTAGGTCAAGTGTTCGCACACATGGCCTAAGCTCTTCTCAGACATATTTGCTCCAGGCTTTTATCAACTGCCAGGAAACAAGCCGCTGTGAGTTCCAAGCCTAGCAGGTATGTGAAGCTGTCAGCACGTCCAATTCCGATCAACTGGAGAGGAGGAGTTGTGCTAGGGTCAGTTGTGTGATACCCCTCCCCTCTGACCAGCAGGAATTTGTGCGAGTTCCAGGCTCCAGCTGAACGAGCAGTCGCTATAGAAGGAGGCTGGCCTGGGGACTTCCGCCACGCTGGCTCCCCAGCCCTACGCAGCCCCTCAGCTCCTGTTATTTGAGATGCCTGTGGGTTTCCCAGGGCAGGCTTGGCTCTGGTAGCCGCCGCTGCCAGCCGTCCATGGGCTGCACTAGACTAATTCTAACATCTGTAAACCATTTAAAATGTGGCTTACTGTGACGCTGACTTTATTTTACCTGGTTTTAAAAAACTGAGAATTTAATTAACTTTTTTTTTTTTCAGCTCTTTATAGAATTGAAAGTCAACTACTTTATGCTCAGGGAAGTGTTCATTGTTTTAATAGCTCTCAGGTTGCTTTGGGTCTTAACTTTTGCATGTGGTGCCTTTTTCAACTAATTACTTTTTAAATGTATTAAGACTCAAACTTTTTAACTCTACGCTGCTTTAGAGTGATATTATCATTTTATCTTTTAAATTTTATTAACTTTTATTTGGGTGGTTTAAAGAGTTTTCAGTAGTGAGATTCCATTCTCTTAACTAGAATCATAGACTTTCAGAGATGGGAAGGCTCCTGAAATCTTCGCTGCTGCTGTTGCTAAGTCGCTTCAGTCGTGTCCAACTCTGTGCGACCCCATAGACGGCAGCCCACCAGGCTCCCCCGTCCCTGGGTTTCTCCAGGCAAGAACACTGGAGTGGGTTGCCATTTCCTTCTCCAATGCATGAAAGTGAAAAGAAAGTGAAGTCACTCAGTCGTGTCCGACTCTTAGCGACCCCATGGACTGCAGCCCACCATGCTCCTCCATCCATGGGATTTTCCAGGCAAGAGTACTGGAGTGGGGTGCCATTGCCTTCCCCTGAAATCTTCGCTACAACTCTTATAAAGGTGAAGAAACCGAGGTAAAGATGTTAAGACACTTACTCAGATTCTCACAGCCAGAGGTGGAGTTGGGGTGAGAAAAATCAGGGTTCTCTAACCCTCAGTTGAAAGGTATTTTCACTTCAGCTGGTTATCTTTTTAAGATATTTTCACTGGCTTAGTATTTTACTCTGATAGTCACCACTGCTGCCTTTGATGAAAATACATATGCAAACTTGTATAAAAAAGATAAAAGTGGAGAATTATAACTACAGTTAATGTGATTTTTGTCAATTCCTCACCCAAGTCCCCAAAAATGCCAATACCCATGTCAGACAGTCAATTAATGGTTAATTAGTATTAAGCCTTTCTATATGTCAGGCACAATATCTGCCAAAATATGGAAACCCTTGGTTCTTGTGATAGGGTCACAGGAGACATGAAGTCCTAGGAAGCATATCAATAATCTGGCAAACTAGATTTAGCAGTGGATATGGAGTTGGGGCGGAGAAGGCAATTGCCGCACTCCAGTCCTCTTGCCTGGCAAATCCCATCGATGGAGGAGCCTTGTAGGCTGCAGTCCATGGGGTCACTAAGAGTTGGACACGACTGAGCAACTTCACTTTCTTTTCACTTTCATGCACTGGAGAAGGAAATGGCAACCCACTCCAGTGTTCTTGCCTGGAGCATCCCAGGGACGGGGGAGCCTGGTGGGCTGCCGTCTATGGGGTCGCACAGAGTCGGACACGACTGAAGCGACTTAGCAGCAGCAGCAGCATGGGGGTGGGGGGGTGCTTGAAAGTCAGATGTATTTAGATTACACATCATGAGCTAAAATAGCAGAAAAAATCAGATGTGCTCTTTCAACTGGTAATACTGATAAAGTATACTGACTTTAGTAAGTTCTTATATTTTGTTGCAATAATAGTAATAGTAATAATATTTTCATAGCATCTTAGTTTGCAAAGCTCTTGCACTTTTAAAATCTCATATAATTGTCACAATAAATATTTTAGATAAGTATCTTCCTTTTCAAAAGATGACACTGAGACTCTAAATCTCACAGAATATTGTTTGGAGAAATTAGATTTCAACCCAGTCTCTTCCTATTCAAAGATTTCATGATGGTGTTTCTTCAGCACACATTCATGGACCATTGTTTACGTGCCAGTGACTGTAGTAAGGGATGATTCCATCAAAAGTGCAAAATTGTCTCAACACAAGGAAAATTATTAGCTTAATCTATCACTTCAATAGACAAAGCAGCAAAAATTAGGTTTTGTGGCTATACTGTAGCGATAAGAAACAGCTCTCTTTGGATTAGCTCATCCAAGTTCACATTTTACAGATGAGGGAAATCTGGCGTGGAGGTGGGAAACAGCTCAAACATACAGTGAGACTGTAAATCGGGTAGCTCAGATATTTCTAGTAGACAGCAGTGCTTCTCAGGAGACACACAAAGCTATGTACTTGGTAAAAATCCTTGTGCATTTCTGAAGAGCAAGAGCGGGTATACACACACACACTCACAGATAAAATACATGTTCAGTTCAGTTCAGTCACTCAGCTGTGTCCTTCTCTTTGTGACCCCATGGACTGCAGCACGCCAGGCCTCCCTGTCCATTGCCAACTCCCGGAGTTTATTCAAACTCATGTCCATTGAGTCCATGATGCCATCCAATCATCTTGTCCTCTGTTGTCCCCTTCTCCTCCTGCCTTCAATCTTTCCCAGCATCAGGGTCTTTTCCAACAGGTCAGTTCTTGGCATCAGGTGGCCAAAGTATTGGAGTTTCAGCTTCAGCATCAGTTCTTCCAGTGAATATTCAAGACTGATCTCCTTTAGGATGAACTGGTTGGATCTCCTTGCTGTCCAAGGGACTCTCAAGAGTCTTCGCCAACACCACAGTTCAAAAGCATCAATTCTTTGGAGCTCAGCTTTCTTTATAGTCCAACTCTCACATTCATACATGACTGAAGAACCATAGCTTTGACTAGACGGACCTTTGTTGGCAAAGTAATGTCTCTGCTTTTAATATGCTATCTAGGTTGGTCATAGCGTTCCTTCCAAGGAGCAAGTGTCTTTTAAATTCATGGCTGCAGTCACCATCTGCAGTGATTTTGCAGCCCCCCATTTGCCATGAAGTGATGGGACCAGATGCCATGATCTTAGTTTTCTGAATGTTGATCTTTAAGTCAACTTTTTCACTCTCCTCTTTCACTTTCATCAAGAGGCTCTTTAGTTCTTCTTCACGTCCTGTCATAAGGGTGGTGTCATCTGCATATCTGAGCTTATTGATATTTCTCCTGGCAATCTGGATTCCAGCTTATGCTTCATCCAGTCCAGTGTTTCTCATGATGTACTCTGTATATAACTTAGATAAGCAGGGTGACAGTATACAGCCTGATGTACTCGTTTCCCGATTTGGAATCAGTCTGTTGTTCCATGTCCAGTTCTAACTGTTGCTTCCTGACCTGCATACAGGTTTCTCAAGAGGCAGGTGAGGTGGTCTGGTATTCCCATCTCTTTAAGAATTTTCCATAGTTTGTTGTGATCTACACAGTCAAAGGCTTTGGCATAGTCAATAAAGCAGAAGTAGATGTTTTTCTGGAACTCTCTTGCCTTTCCAATAATCCAGAGGAGGTTGGCAATTTGACCTCTGGTTCTTCTGCCTTTTCTAAGTCCAGCTTGAACATATGGAAGTTCACAGTTCACGTACTGTTGAAGCCTGGCTTGGAGAATTTTGAGCATTACTTTATTAGGGTGTGAGATGAGTGCAATTGTGTGGTAGTTTGAGCATTCCTTGGCATTGCCTTTCTTTGGGATTAGAATGAAAACTGACCTTTTCCAGTCCTGCGGCCACTGCTGAGTTTTACATATTTGCTGGCATATTGCGTGCAGCACTTTCACAGCATCATCTTTTAGAATTTGAAAATACATGTAGAAGCAAGTTAATATCATTCTCAGTGGCAAAACCACAGAAAGGCAAGCTCCCGAAAGAATAGAACATTATAGTTTTTAATTGCATTAAGGATTCTCTATACAGATGCCCAAAAAAGGGAATTCACATAGAAAAGGAAAAGAGAAAAATCAGTTTCTAAGAATCCAAGGGAATCCACCTAAAAGCTAAGTAAGGTAAACAAACTGGCAGAATGTCAAGCAGTTGCATAACAACTAATTCCTGAAACCCGGAGATAAATGGCCATAAACTATCATAAAAAGAAAGCTAAAAAAATTTTTTAAAGAAAGCTGACTCATAATAGCAATATACAGCATAAAATATTTTATTTATTAATTCAATAAATGTTTATTCCGTTCCCACTACATGCTGAACAATGTCTGGGCACTTGGTTTAGAGCAGAGAATGCATAGACAAAGATCTTGGCCTCAGAGAGCTTCTGTTCTCATGGAGGATACAGACAAGGCCTAAGCAAATGGTATCACATCCTTGAATCTAGGGTTACGGAAACAGTGGTGAGCAGTAGGAAGGGAGTCAGGACTATTAGTAAGTAAGCCTGGCATCACAGTTTTAACTAAGACCATTTAAAATAAGGCCATTGAGAAGGTAACATCTGGCCCCAAACCTGAAGGATATGAGTGAATTAGCCATGCAGTCGTGTGAGAGAAGAGTGTCCGAGACAGTGGGATCGGCTAGTGCCACGGCCACGAAGTAGGGGTGTCTCTGTTACGTTGGGGACCGGCGCAGCGAGGTGGCCAGCAACACTGCAGAATTACCACTCCTGTGAGAGCGGGGATGATCACACACAGCCTCAGAGACCCTCGTCTACACTCTGAGAACAGGGGCTTCTGCTCTGAGTGAAATTCAGAGTCACACAGGCATTTAGGGTCAGAGCGTGACTGGAACGCTATGTCCGTCACCTGGGTGCAGTGCTGGAGCAGTGCTCTCCACCGCATCACCGCTCTGCCCTTCTCTCTGATCCTGGCTCAACCTGCACCGTCTCTCCCTGCATTCATTGTGGATAACACTGGTTCGGGCCAAGGTAAGCGCAGTGGAGCTGATAATAAGAGACTGAATTCTGGATATAGTTTGAAGGTAGAGTCAACGAGGTTTCCTGAGGTGGAGTATGAGAAGAAAAGAACAGCAGTAAGGATTTCAGCCTGGACAAACTGGAAGGAGAGTTAATAGTTAACATAGTATGAGGCGTGTGAGACCGACTGAAAGAAAATGCTAAAATCCTTATCAGGTGGTACCAGAACCAGGACTCTATCCTTGTCTTTTCTGTACTCCTAGAGTCTACAACATGTCTGGCATACAACAGGCACTCAATAAATATCTGTTAAATAAATTGATGAATGAATAAATAATAACTACTGGATTCTCCCCCCTGAGCTATAGTTTAAACCAGTTCTCAGACGCGCGTGTAACGGAATCCCTGTGTTATAAAAGATATAGGGCCTCACTCCCAGACTTTTGGTCCAGCGGTTCTGGAATGGGACCTAAGAATCGGCAGTCATCACGCCTCCTGGGGGGACGCAGCTCCGCTGGCTCAGGGACCGCTCTCCAGGAACCACGAGCGTGAATGCTGTGCTGGTGTGCTCCGACGGTGGGCGCGTCCCTGCCAAGCCTGAGACAAGCGCCCGCCTCCTACACTGTGCTCCCGGCCCCTACAGCAGGTTCTGGGGGCCGAGTGGCTTCAGCCACTGCTGACACTGGGGGCCCTTACTCCTGCCCCTTAAGCCTTCCCCTTTTGGCTTTTACAGCCATGCATTTGTTGTTGTTCATCTAAAAATGCTTTTATCTCTTGTCTCTTTCTGTTTGAAGCAGCCAGCCTTGCCACTCAGTCTCGGTTGCCTCTCACCTCCCGGGGCTGTCTCCTTCTTTAGGTTATGTCTCAGCCCAGTTGGGAAAATAGCCCCCTTTTCTTGATTTCCTTAAAGCACTGTAAATTCCCATGGCAGTCGTGTGGAGGGGATGTGTACTGAGGATTCTGGCATATAGCTCAGCAGATAACTTAAACTTTAACAGAGGAAAAGCCACATCACTCTCCACAAATTTCATAAGCCATTCCCCAGAGACCAAATTGCTTCCCTCTCCTCTCCCTATGGGGGCTTCCCTGGTAGCTCAGCTGGTAAAGAATCCGCCTACAATGCCGGAGACCCCGCTTTGATTCCTAGCTCGGGAAGATCCTGTGGAGAAGGGATGGACTACCCACTCCAGTATTCTTGGGCTTGCTTGGTCGCTCAGATGGTAAAGAATCTGCCTACAAGTCAGGAGACCAGGGTTCGATCCCTGGGTTGGGAAGACCCCCTGGAAAAGGGCATGGCAACCCACTGCAGTGTTTTTGCTGATTTTAATTCTTCAGTCTTTCTTACCCCACCCCCTTCAGAACTACCCCTCACACATCCACACCCACTGTCCCCTAAACTCAGACTCCTTCCCTCCTGGCTCTACAGAGCAACTCTCTACAGACCATGCCCTGGGGGCTTTCCTTCCTAACAAAGTGACTTATTTTTCCCCAAAAAATGACTTTGCCATTTATGGTACTTCAGCACCCATCTTTAAAATCAAAACATTTCTCTCTACCATAACACACACAATTAATTTTAATAAGTAAAAAGTCCATATTTCATTATGGTCTTAGTTTACATTTCCTTGTTCTTTTAGGTACTGAGGTCATTCTTAGTGGGGGCTTTTTGTTTGTTTCAATTTATGTGTATCTTCCGAGTAAACGTTAACTTTTTATCCTTTTTGATGGCTTGCATTTTAATTTTGGCTATGCCAAAGTGTTTTAATTTTTATGTAGTCAATCTGCCAGTCTTTGTTCTTTGTGACTTTTTAACCATGTGTAACCTTCCTTGCTTTACCCTGGAAGTTTTTTCTGAAAGTTTTATGGTTTTTGTTTTTATGTTTATATTTGGCGTTTCCTTTGTATTTGACCATCTATTATAATTGGAATAATTCACCTGTGATATAAAATAGAGCCTAAATGAATTTTTTTCCCCATCTGCTAATCAACCTTTTTAAAGTCTTATCACCCGGCAGAACCTGTGACACATAATGAATTCTTACTAAATGTTTACAGACAATGAACGCAGCAAACAACTCTCTTCTTCCCTCACTGAACTCTGTTTTACTTGGGGACTTGATACACTTTGGGAAAAGCAAATTCCTCACGGAAATGTTAGTCCTTCCCAAGCTGTGAATCTACAGTTGGAGGCAGTCAGAAAAGATTTAAGCATTATTCACAGGGCAAGGTCCAAATGCCCTCCTGGGTCTCTGACAACAGACGCATGAGAATTGGAAAGGGAGCGATAAAACAGCCTCTAGGTATATGCAGCTGGTCTGGTTCTCTACCTGGAAAATCCAAGAGATATCAGAAAAACAATGGAAGAATAGAAGGCAAACAATAGAAGAATGTATTGTAGTAGCACATTATAAAAGCCAACATATGAAAATCAATAGCTTTCCCTAAATCTAATTATGAATAAATTGAATATCAATCAAATTGACTCTCATTTTACAAAATAACTGGCCTGTTCTCTTCAAATTTATCATGATCCCAATAAAAATATCATCAGGTGTTTTTTTTTTCCCTCTAACCTTGACAAGTTGATTACCTAGTTCACTTCAAAAATAAGCAGGCAAAAGTAACTAGGAAATCTTTGCAAAATAAGAGCAAATGGGGATTGGGTATAGCCCTATCAAGTATTAGACATATTTAAAAGGTTCTATAATTAAACTGTGGTATTGGTATATAAATAGGTCAATAGAAGATAATGGAAAATCTAGAAATAGGCCCAAGTTAAAAGAAAATGTATTGTGTGATAAAGCAAATAACAGAGAAAAGATTACCTGGGATAATGGATAGCCAGAGGGAAAAAGTAAAAATCTGGTCGTTCCTTACATTATATACCAGGATAAACTCTAATTGAATCAGAGTTGTAAATGGAGACAGAAAGAAAGGGGGGGGGGGTGGGAGATAGAAAGGGCGGGGGGTAGGAGACAGAAAGAGAGTGAGAGAGAAAGAAAGAAAGGGAAGAAAAAAGAGACAACCGTAGAAGAAGGCATGGGTCAATTCTAAAACAGGAATGGGAAAAAATTTCAACCTGTGTTCAAAATCTAGAGGCCACAGAAAATGACTGATATACTTGTCTTCATAAAAGTTCAAAAAATGAAGTTTACACTGCAAAAATACATCAAAATATAGTAAAAGACAAATGACAAGGTGAAAAAACATGAACTTATAACAGGTTACTATTCCTCATATATAAAAATCTAAAACAGAAATAAAAAGAGAAATGACCTATAGAAAAATGAGCAAGACTGGCATCGAAAAAATGCTAATGGCTCCTAATCATATGAAAGATGCTTAACAAAGCTTGAAATAAAGGAAACAAGTGAAAAGGACATGAAATGCCATTCTGAAAGTTTGCCTCTTGATAAGATTTAGAAAACAGGCATTGTCATACATTGCTGGCAGGAATGTAAAACGATATCATCTCCATTAAAGAGAATTTGTTAATATTTATAAAAATATGTGTTTATCCTTTGACATAAACATTCCAATTCTAGGGTGCTAACTCAAAGACACACTAGAAAAAAATAGAAAAAAATATAGGTACAAGGCTACTTATTGCAACATGATTTATCTTACCCAATGATTAATTGAATAAGCTATGATATATTTACATAAACGAGACTCCAAAAAGAATGAATATACATGTATATCCCTAACAACATGTGAGTACATCCCTAAGATGTACATACTCTTTGTCTTAGCCATTCTATTTCTAGGAATTTATCCTATGTGAATAATTAAAAATATATGAAAACTTGACCACTTGGCTGTTCACTCTAGTATTATTAATCATATTGAACAGGTGCTTGTTTCACCTCTATCTCAGGGCTGTGACAAGAGGGCAGTAAAATTAAAAGGTCAAGATAAAGAAAATTCTTTGAAGAAATAAACTAAATGTTCAGCCAGGGGGTTGGTTAAGCATATGTACTGAACACAGAATAAATGGAGAGACCCTCCTCCAAGAAGTCTTCCCTAACATCCCACATTCGCACAGGTCACTATGAGGCCTTCTCCACGTCACTCTCCACTTCAGGCCTTGCTTTTGAAGAGTTTGTGTATGCTCCCTCCCTCAGCTCTAGGTTCCTGGATCGAGGGAACCATGCATTGCTCATCTCTATTTCTATTCCACCCGACTCTCACCTTTGCCTCTGAAGACTGACCTGTATCTTACATACATTGGGCCAAAAATGGCAAATAGGTTTTGTTTGCAGCATTAGCCCTAATCATTTAATAATAGCTTCCTGGAGCACCATGCTGAGAATGGTTCTGAGGCTGAGTGCAGGCTTAGTTAAAAATACTGCTACAGTCAATTCTATCTTCCACACACATGGGAAAGAATAGAGCACATATACCATGCCTGGCCTAGGAAACTACACATTGGTCACACTGACCTTGAGTCATAATTTGTCTAACAAATGCATTGATTAATCTTGTAATGCCTAGTATGTTTAAAAAACAGAGACACTCACATATAACCATGGTATATAGCAGACTATGTTAAAGGTAATTAGTAAAAATAAATAAATAAAACATACTGCAGTTTTAGTTCCAGAGGAAAAGACATTACAGCTGGCTGGGGAGACTAGAGTCTTCATGGGAGATGTCGACTGAGTCAAGCTGTGAAAGATGGACAAAACGCTAAAATCTGAACAAGAAGGATTAGCAAGAAGGGCAACCCAGTCAGGGGAACCCGTGTGAACAAGTACATGAGACGGAAAAGAATACGTCAGTTTGGTGGAGTGGCCATCCAGCATTCCCCTTCTTCCTAAATGAACCTCAAATTTCTTTCAGACATTCACCTTTCTATCACACAGCTCCATGCGTCAGGAAGACTGAGCCCTCTCCCAACTCTAAGATGGCCCTGACTGGTTGAAGAGTGATGCCACTCATGACTGTCCGCAATTAGCCTGAGAACAGCATGCATTCTGTCTCTGGCCAATGAGAGATGACAGGGAGTTTACTATCCCAAGGAAAAAACCGCAGGAAAGATGGTGTTCCTCTCTCTTCAAGATATCACCATGTGTGGGTATGATCCTAGGAGCTGCTGGAGCCAATTGCTTCTGGTCTGAGGCTGAATCCATTATCAAGAATGGCAGAGCAGAGGGGTGGGGTCCTGGATTGCATCACTGAACTGCTGAATCAGTCATCCCTGTAGCCCACCCAATCTCTGGACTCCCTGTTACGTGAGAGAACACACTTCCTTCCTCTAGAAGTCAGGTCGGGTTTCTGATGGTGGCAGCTGAAAGGATTCTGAGCACTTAGAAAATGGTGAGCAGTCCCAACTGGTTCGAGCAGAAGTTACCTGAAGGGGATGGGAGGGAGAGACAGCTGGGCAAGAAAGCTAGGGGGAGACCTCATAAGACCTTACGTGCCAGGCCAAAGACTTCATAAATGATGGGGAGCTGATGAAAGTTTTGGTAAGTAGAGGGGAGCAGACTCTCAGAACAGATGGGATAAATATTGGTGCAAATACATGGTGCAGCTAGAGGAAAAAAAAAAAACAATTTGATTCAGACTTTTCTCTCCTTAGTGAAATATGCATCTTCTGAGCAGCATCTCAACCAGACTGGGAACAATATGCAAAGGACGTGGGCGTGAGTGATGATCAAGTTCCCGGGCACTGGTCTCAGTGGTCACACTCATACACAAATGCTGCCCTTGGCTGTGGTCTCGCCAACATCATGTGTGAAACCAAACAGTTGGTTTCTCCGCTTTCCTTGGCAAATGGCAAAGCCCCAGTTGGAGGCCCATGTTTGTGCTGAACTCCAGGCGGCACAATTCTGATTTATAACTTTTTAAATTATTATAAATGTGATTTCTTTTCATTGTAGGAAAATTGGAAAATACATACAACACAAAAAGAAAATTAAGACACTTTTCAACCTATCCCCAAAAGATAAGTTACAGATAATATTTTGTTGTAGCCCTTCCAGACTTTGTCTCTCTATATGCATGTGCATTTAGTAAACAAAAATTATATCATAATGTACACGTTGTTTCATCTTTTTTCTCACTCAGCAATATATTGTGAATGACTACACACGTCAATAAATATTTTTCTACAAGATTATTTTTAATGGCTCCATGAACTTCGTTCTAAGGAAATATCATGGTTTATTTGATCAGTGCCCATTGTTGAATGTTTATATTATCTCTGATGTTTGTTATTATGTACACAGATGCTGTTGCAATGAACACTATTATACACGTACACAATTCACATACATTGTTCAGTTATCATCTTAGGATATACTACTGGAAGTAAAATTGCTAAACAAATGTAGAAAATTGTTAAAAAGTAAAAATATCGTTTTGAATTCTCTCAACGAAGTATACAAATAAGTCAAAGTGTCCGCTTCATATGAGTCCTCCATCCTACATTTTTTCCCAAGCTTTTAGTGTATCTCTTTAATATCTATGTAGACATATATCTAGGTAAACAAGTATCTATCTGTATAATTTATATATTTATGTAACTTATATAATTCAATAGAGATATATATATACATAACAATGTATATATGTATATGTATATGTGTGTGTGTGTGTATATATATAAATATATTTAGATGAGGTGGGGGTGGCGTCCCTGGTGGCTCAGACGGTAAAGAATCTCCTTGCAAGGCGGGAGACCTAGGTTTGATCCCTGGGCTGAGAAGATCTCCTGGAGAAGGAAATGGCAACCCTCTCCAGTATTCTTGCCTGGAGAATCCCACGGACAAAGGAGCCTGGTGGGCTACAGTCCATGGGGTCACAAAGAATCAGACATGACTGAGCAACTAACACTTTCACAAATACACAGATACATATGTGTGCGTGTGTATATATATATATATATACTTTGCTTTTCACGAGAACAATGAATCTGTTGTGCTGGTATGGCGATTTCTGAGTGCTGCATGTCACATTGTCCCAATAACAATGTCACCTTTCTATTGAAACTGGACGGGATTATACTTTCAAAACAGGGCAAGGGACCCAACTGCTGCCAACAGGCATAGCACCGGGGTACAAAAGGTCATTAAGATTGCTGCCAAAGTCAGGTGACTTCCAACTCTCATTTCACTGCAATTCAGTCGTGAACCGCACTTTAAAATCTTTCAGATTCCTTGCTCTTTCCATCTAAGAACGACTGGGGCTCCACCTCCTCCTTTCTCCTTGTGGCCGTGGCGCACGGCATATCACACAGGATCTGAAGATTGGACTGTATGGCTGTCTTTCTCAGGCGGTCATGTAACCTCTCTGACTTGACTGCGGCCTGTGAAGTGGGGTGGCGAGGTGTGATACAGTGTGGCTGAAGTGAGCACGCAGCACTCTAAGAGGTCAGATCCGAGCAGCAAAGTAAAGCCAAAGGCATTTTCTGGAGTCAGGGTGGACAGTGCCAAGGTGGAGCCCCCAAGCACAAGAGTCAATGTCGGTGCAGGGACCGGGCAGGGAATGGGTGCTGGAGGACCTGCACGGCGAAGTGAACCGTCGCACTGGGCTGTGAGTCCCTGGCACGAGGCATCTTTGTGGGGCCAGGCACACACCTCCCTGACTATTCTGTGAACTGTCTTACAGATGCCACCTGCCAAGGGCAGAACCAACCATCTGCGAGCCAAAACATGACATCACAGTCGTTTTGCACAATGGCTGAGACCTAGAAATCAAGGCAGATTCCTTATATTTAACCGTTCTTCCTGAGCATTGATCATATTCGGAGTCCTGAGCCAGGCTCTGAGGATTCAGAGGTGAATAAGGCCTAGTCTCTGTCTTAGTGGGACTGAGACACACATACACAAGACTATTTCGGTAAACCATACAGGTCACAAAGACAGGGACCAGAAAAACTGTTCTGGAGTGCTTCTGAGTTGCACAAGGAAGATTACATGGAGGGAGTGGCATTCAGGCAAAGGACTCCAGATATGCAGAAGTGGATCAGACGGAGATACAGCAGCATAAGAGCATTCAGGCAGAAGCCGCAGCTCGTGCAAAAGTGAAAGTTTAATGCCCTAGGTCAGGAACTGCCTGGAATTTGTAGTGACCAAAGCACAGAAGACAGGGGAGGTGATGAGGGCTAAAACCAGGGCGGTAACCAAGGGCCACGCAGGAGCCCCACACCCATGCTAAAGATAATGAGAGCCCTTGAAATGGTTAAGCGCAGTGATGACCAGATTGGCATTTTAGAAAGATCACTGTGGCAAACGGATTGGAGAAAGCAAGGTGGAGGCAGGGAGACCCTCACCTCTGAAAACTGATGTCAAAATAAACAATTTTCTTTTAAAAATTCTCCTCTAATCTTTATTCATTAACATTTGTGGAGTGTCTAGTAAGTGTCAGACCTTGTATGAGGCACTGGAGGTAGAAAGAATAGGACATTCGCCTTGTTAGAAAGTGGTTGGTTGCCCGGGGCAGCTATGTGCTTGGAAGATGGGTTTGTTCAAGGGTGCGTGTCATTAGAACTTAAGCACACTGAATTCTCTATGAAATGCACCTTCTAAGGTGCATAAACCTTCTGCTTAGCTTCGGCTTCCTTAAGAAGGCAGCCCTCCCATCCCCCTTAATCCAATTAAAGGAGCTCTCCGTGGCTGTGAATGCCAGCCTGGCCAGGCAGAAAGCTCCTGGCCGTGGAGGATGTCCCGTCCCTAGAGCTTGGCCTGTGCTGTTTGTTGGGCCCTTGCTCCTCCCCTGAGCTGTTTCCATGGGCTGCTGGCCATACTTTGAAAAAATGCACAGGTTGCCAAACTGTCAGCAAAAGCTTTAATGAATGGTTCTAATTACATTCAAGTAGCAGAGCCCACTGCCATTTTAATCAAATCTGGGCCTGGCAAGCTCTTTGGCGGGAATACAAGAGAAAGCCTCATGAAAATTCTGCCAAAACACTAATCACCTTTTATCTGAAATTTGCCTGATGGAGGCCTGGATGTAAAACGCTTGGGGGAAAGAAAGAAAAAAACCTAACAATAACAACGTTTGGATATTTTAAGGAGCTTATTTTGGGGCTTGCCATAAATTATTCTATGTGAGGAGGGGAGAAAATTCCAAGTCAGGAGTTGCCAGGTGACCTCCCTTCAGGAACAAGGGAGGCAGAAGGGACGAGCCCTTCCAGGGCCCAAGACAGGAACGCTTGGCCAGGTCCGAGTGTAGCTTACGTGCTAACAGAGGCAGGACCACGTGGCCTTGCTCGAGGCCTTGTCAGGATCCAGCTTTGGGGGCAGAGACCTCCAGCCCTGCTCCGTGTCCTGGAGTCACCTTGAACCTATACCCTGTCACTAACCGGAATTCTTCCACCCTGACGCGGGGTGGTAGTAAATAACTTTTTTTTTTTTTTGTAAGGGTGGCTTTCATATTAATTACTTCAATTTTCAAAAGCTGAAGGGGGAGGGCTTCCTTTACTGAAGTATTCAAGGCGAGGATGCAGAGGCAATAGGGGAACTAAAACCCAGACAACCCTGTTCCAGCCAGAGTGAAACAGAAAGGAAAGGCTTGAGACAAACCAGGTTCCTCTCCCCCGGGGCAGAACAAGAGGAGAAGGATTCAGATTGCAGCAAGAGGGAATTCATTTACAAATAAAAAAGAAGCTTCCTGACAACGAGGATAGACAGTGAATAGGGAACCGAGATAAGGGGTAAAATCTCCTTTACTCGCTGACTCTGCCCTTGGAATACACTGCGGGTGTTTTACACACTGTCCATCTCTAAAAGCTGCTGCCCTCAGGGAACAAAACGAAGGTCTCTACCGTTTAATTCTTATATCTTAAATATCTCAGCCAGTTGTTACCCTTAGCTTGTTGGTTAGATTCAAATTTCCACATATTTTGTATCTTTACTCTCAGTATGAGGCTTCCAAGAACTCTGGGATATGAGAGAGTCTCGGGTGCCTGAAAGTGTTTCATGCATGAATTTGGAAGCTGTTTTTATATCTAATCCCTGCTTGCTAAATTGCTTAAGTCGTGTCAGACTCTCTGCGACCCTGCGGACTGTAGCCTGCCAGGCTACTCTCCTCTGTCCATGGGATTCTCCAGGCAAGAATACTGCAGTGGGTTGCCATGGCGTCCTCCATGGGAACCTTCCGACCCAGGGATCGAACCCTTGTCTCTTATGTCTCCTGTGCTGGCAGGCGAGGTTTTTACTGCTAGCGCCACCTGGGAAAGCCTGAGCCTGAGTCTCTGTCACTCATAAACTGAGGATTAAAATACTTGCTCTGCCTATTCTGCAGAACACTTGCAAGGATTAAATAAGATCCTTGCAAGTGTATAAAATATTCTGTATATTTTATATACAGTGTACATAAAATGCACTTTAAGCATGACAGCACTTTACAAACATTTGCGCATTTCTTTTTTCTATGAATGTAGCTATAAAAGAGCAAAGTTCTGAAGCTGAGTCTTGAATATCACGGTTCACTGACCGGGCGAACCTGCATTGTTGTTTCCTCATCTGTAAAATGGGTGTAGTACTGCCCATAGTGTTGTTGAGAGAACTTGATAAGATATAATGAAGGTGAAAGCACTATGAAAAATGAAGTAACAGAAAGGTACGATTACACTAAAATGTGTTTACTGTGGGACCTCAGTTACACTGGTTGGATCCTGGAGATGTGCCAGGAACAGAAAATTAGTCAAAGCTTGCCGTTTAATTTGGGGAGAACAAACATTCCAACAGGCCTGGGGTTCCAACAAAACAAATGTCTATCCAAGCAATAGTTTCTGGGACTCCACTGAGGTGGTGGTGTCCAGCTCATGCTCCCACACAACTAGAAGATCAAGTTGAGTGTCCATGCCTGCAGGATTAATCTTCCAGAAGATAAAACTCCAACCCCAAGTTGCAACTCCTCCAGAGCTCAGGTGAGGACATTTGGTAGGTAAGTTGTCAATGGGTTGACAATATTTCTTACCCCTCATCTGAGCCATAGCTAAAATCATGGTATAAACCTTCCTTTTATCTTTGAAAAACTTGGACTTAAAAGAAAATGTCCATGAGACAGAAGGAGGGTCACATAACCAAAGCTGAATACAACAGTGTGGTGAGGGAGGACACTTAAGGACAGTGTCCACAGGCCTGAGCCCAGGAGCTATAGAGTGCTCTCCAGAAGGACCTGTAAGGAGGCATGGGAAGGTAGATGGGGGGGCGGACTTGTAAGAACACAGGAATGCTGAGACCAAAGAAGGTGACAGATAAAATTTAAAAGGGGAGGAGAGAGAAAAAAGGTTTCAACAAACTCAGAGAAAAAGGGGAAGAAAAGGTACAATCCAACGAGAGCAGCATTTCCCAACATGAGTTTCTGAACATTAATTTTGTGAAATGATATTATTAATAAAGGATATAGAAAAGAAAAGAAGAACTCTAGTCAAACAAGTTTCAGAATTGCTGGATTGTGTAATCAATTAATGAAGTTTCTTTATCGAGGGACTTCCCAGAGAATTTAATGCTAATGTGCACTGAATGTCTCTAAGAAGATATAGCGAGTGTATTTCCCAAACTTATTTGACCACAGTATTTTTTACTTTTTTCTTATAAAGCATCTTGCAGAAATAGAACCCCATACAACAGATTGGCTTAAGAAACGTTGGTTTAGAAGATCCAAATGAGAATATGATTCCAGACCAAAGGAGCCTTTGGAATATTAGAGATTTTGTCATTCTATTAATTCATTTATGTATTCATTACGGAATTATTTCTCACCATGTACTTTCACTAGGCTCTATCCCAGGCCCTGGGAACACAGTGGTAAACAAGGCAGATGAGGTCCTTGCTCCCATGGAAGGTCTATTACTGAGGATGGAAAGGAGAGTTAAAAACATAAATAAGTAAATATACGAACAAGACTGTGGTAAACTGGATAGTGGACCCTAAGGAAACCTATATCTTAACCCCTGGAACCTGTGAATGTTACCTTATACGGCAAAAGAGGGGTTCGGGAATGACAGACAGGAGACAGTGATGTGAAGACAGAAGCAGGGAGAGAAAAGGCCAGGAGATGCAGAGACCCAAACCAAGGATGCAAGCAGCCTCTTGAAAAGGCAAGGAACAGATTCTCTGCCAGAGCCTCTATGATGAACCAGCCCTGCCAGCATTCCATAGACTCATTTAAGACGTTTGACCTCCAAAACTTTAAGAGAACAGATGTGCTCACAGTCCCCAACTTACAATGGTTCCACTTCACAATTTTTGATTTTCTGATAGCACAAAAGTGATACGAATTCAGCAGACACTGTACTTTGCATCTTGAATTTAGATCTTTTCCCGAGCTAGCGATATGGGGTATGATACTGTCTCATGATTCTGGGCAGCGGCAGCCTCACCTCCCAGCCAGCCACACGATCATGAGGGTAAACAACTGATACACCACTTACAACCATTCTGTACCCAGACAGCAATTCTGCTTTCCACTTTCAGCACAGTATTTCATAAATTCCATATGATACCGGGCACTTAAAAAAAAAAATAGAATAGGCTTTGTGTTAGCTGATTTTGCCCAGCCACAGGGTAACTGTAAGTGTTCTGAGCATGTTTAAGAAGAGCTAGGTTAAGCAATGATGTTCTGTAGGTTAGGTGTATTAAATGCATTTTGACTTAGGTTATTTTCAACTTAAGGATGGATTTATCTGGACATAACCTCACTGGAAGTTGAGGAAGACCTGTAAGTTGTTTTAAACCATTAAGTTTGTAGTAATTTGTTATGGTAGCAACAGGAAGTTAATACAAAGATCATATTATCTGATGGTAAGTTCAGTGATGAAAACACAGGGTGTCCTGACAGTGTGACTAGCCGGGGGTGAGGACAGCTTACTGTTTTCAGCTGGGTGGTCAGGGAAGGCTGCTCTGAAGGGTGTCAGCTCAGCTTCTCTGCTGCCTTGTCCCCTCCAGAAATCAAAAGGGAGCTCACTGGCATTGGACAGTTTGATATCCTTGGTCCAAAGAATAAAGACTCACTCAGGTCACCTTAAAGGATGAACTATTTATTGAAAGGATAAATGTAGAAGCAAAGAAACCAAGCTTATCACCCTTGACCAAGTCCAAAGGTAATGGAGGGAAAACCTCCCAGCCAGATTCCCAGACAGAAGAGGAACTCCATTATAGGGATACGATGAGAATTGTTCAGAAATGGACAGTTCGTTGCTCAGGACCCAGAGCAGGACCAGCACAGTCACCAGTGGAATGGAGGATCTTAGCCCAAGCCTTCCCAGTTGACCGACTTTTGTCTCCGCCTCTGATTTTCTCCACGTGTCTTTCTGCCTTGGCTCCAAATACCAATGGCTACTATGCTAACATCTTCCATTAAGCTCCCTGAGAGAGAAAATCTGATTGGTCTAGTTCTTCACAGTCCTCCCTCTTTTCTCACTGGACAGCCTAAAGATTGGCTGCCTTCTACAAGTCAAGTGCTCATCCCTGATCCAATCTGCTACGGCTGGAGTAGCTGGGTTACTTGGCCACTGATGCAGGAGGAAATGCCCAGGATCACAGCAGAGAGAAATGGGGGTCAGGCCTACCTGTTTCCTCCTGAAGAGGCTCTGGGTGGAGCTGGAACTTAGCACAAAAACTCATCTCAGTAAATCCAACTTCCTGGAGAGGAAAGCTGTTTGCCTGATATCTTTCCTCAAGAGTGTCTTAGTGCTGTTCTTAAACAAAGAAGTCTATATAAAAATAATGGTACTAAAATGTGTACATGTCTCTTTATCATGTGAGTAATTCAAGGAGCCACTCTCTCAAGATGATACAAAAGGATTTCTTCACCTTAGTGTCTGACCCGAAAGGTTTTCTTAGAAGGCACCTGCATCTCCTGAGCTCCCAGATACATGGAAGGATATAACCTGAGTGAGCAGAAAGTAGATGTAAGGGTGGCTGGTCCAGATGACTCTAGGTTGTGACGCTGGCTGAAAGGAACAGAGAGCAAGAAGGAACCAGAGGTCAAGAAAAAATTATAGAGTCCAGTTCCTCTTTCTTCACCAAATTCCAGACATGAACTCAGGTGGGTGTGTCATGGGATCGGGGAGACTAGGCAGATGCTCTTTTCCACTCTCATCCCCTCAGCAGATGGAGCCCATGCAGTCACTGTGGGGATAGGAGGGAAGTTCCCAGGGGTTCCTGAATACCATCCAAGATGAAAAGGTAGAAGGACTCAATCATTTTAGGGACCCCAAGTATGAGGCTCCTTTTACAGTTTATGTCTTTTAATGCTTACAGTAGACTGGAGTAGTAGGGAGATCTTTATCAGCCCATTTCACTGATGTGGAAACAGAGGGTTGCAGAGGTGAATATGCATGATGTTCGGAGATCTCCGACCTCTCTGTGAGGCATCGTTCCCCCCTGGGCACCTCTCAGAGGATTAGGATTCCAATCCTCTCCTCCTTTCTGCCAGCTCCCCTTTCTCCCACCATCCACACAGCTCTCTTTGAGCAGACCTTCTGGATCTAATAGTCACAGCAGAGAACAAGGGAAAACAATATCCTAGAACACTGACAAGAGCTGGCTTGGGACACAGATGGCCACTGGGCACAGCTTGGGAAGGAGAAGGAAGAGGGAGCCCAGGCTCCGTCACTTATAAGCAGAGAGCCCTCATGAAAGCCGCTTTGCCTTCAAACCTCTGTACCCTTGACTGCAAAATATTTCCATCCACCCTGCCATGTTACAGAGCTAAGGTAAGGAGTAATACCAAGACAGTTTGTGAACGTGCATCGCAAACAGTAAAGATTTACTGCAGCCAGAAGGGAGGCTGCTTGACCAGACGAGAGTATCTCCCCAGGACGCTGGATTTTGCCGTCTTCTCCTTCACTGTCCCAGGAGACACCTTGCTCTCTCACTTCCAACTCCGGACGCAATCAGCACTGCTGGATGGTAGGGGCCTCTGTCTGAGCTTCTTTACATCCTCATCAGCTCAGCAACTTAACTGGATGAATGTTTGTGCAGTGTTTTACAGTTTATGCATATTTTTATGTAGACCATATCACTTCTTTCTCACAGAAAAACCCAGGGTTGATCACAGCCCTTTCTCCTGAGCACTGACTTGGGCTAAGCACCACCACTGCGCCTCTTTATGCATCTCCTTTACTCGTCACAACAGCTCCACGAGGCAAGTGTGTTACTGTTACCTCTTTATTCTAGACGGGAGAGTTGGAGCACAGAGGTTGGGGAAATTGCTGAAGGTCACACAGTAAGTGACAGAACTGGGATATACTCGCAGGGTGGCCGGCTCCAGAGTCCATGCCCTTTATGACATGTTAAACTTGCTAACATGTTGCAACATGCCAAACTTGTAGAATATATTTCATTTTCTATTTACATATGCCATCTCATTCAACTATCACAACAGTCAATAATCCCACTAGACTGGAAAGGTGCAGTAAAGTGATTTTTATGACTCCTCACAGTAGCAGAGCAGGACCCATATCAGGTCTTCTAACTTCAGTCTGGTTCTCCTCCCTCTCTCATAATAAAGGTAAAAACAAGTTCTTTTCAAGGTGCTCTGGAGATAATTGAGATAACAAAGGGCAAGTGGTTTGATTTTCTTTGGAAAGAAGGTTCTTGAGAAACTTAACATTTGATTATTGTTCCTCCATTTTCAGTGAGGAGCAGCAGTGTGGGGGTGATGCCAAATATCAATCAGGCAGCGAACAAATCAGTCATCTTCTGGGTAAGTGCGTACATCAAATTAGCATTTTAGGAATGAGGCAGAGAAGGAGATTTCTAATAAATCTCTCTCCAAAACATACACCAGCTCTCAGAGACATTTCTAACTTCTAACATTCATAGGATTTTCACAAGGAAGTTAGTAATCCTAAAACTCTCCTAGGCAAATGGCGTTTTCTTTTAGAAATTGTAACAATAATAATTCTGAAGAAAGCAGTAAATTTTACTTCCTTATTTTCCAATTTCACACACCCCACAGTGGTCATATGTGGGATGCTGCTGATTTCTAAAGAAAAGGCTTGTTTTAACCAGTGGAATTTTACAAGGGTGGAAACTTACAAAAGATGATTAGTCACTGAAATCAATAAGCCATCACTCACCATAGACGTAAGAAAGCAAGATATGACCTTTCACCTTGAGTAGTTTAAAATGACCTAGAAACAAGAAAGGACATGTGGTAGTAATAGAAGCTTTTTTTTTCCCTTGTCAATTCAACTTTTTCTGCTGAAATTAGGGTAAAATTTTAAAATTATTTTTATAGAGCTTGGTATCTTCCACTAATTTTCCCCAGCTTTTTTGAGATACAATTGACATATAGTATTATATAGGTTTAAGGTGCTGAATGTGATGATTGGACTCACATATATATTGAGAAATGATGACCATAATAAGGATAGTTACCACATCCTTCACCTCACATAGTATAATTTTTATATGTGGAGTGAGAACATTTACATGTATACCATAGTGCTGTTAACTATACTCACCCTGCTGAACATTAGATCTCCAGCGCTTATTCATCTTGTAAGTGGACGCCTGCAGCCTTTGACTGACCTCTCCTGTTTCCCTCCGCCTTCCAGCCACCCACCATTCTGCTCTGTGTCTATAAGTTTGTTTGTCTTTAGATTCTGCATGTAAGTGAAATTATGTAGTGATTTGTTTTCTCTGACTTATTCCACGTAGCATAATGTTGACCGTTTTGGAGTATGCAGCTCTGACACTTACTAACTCTGTAATCTTAGGCAAGGCCATTTCTTTAACCCTTAAGCCTCAGTTACCTTATCTGCAAAATAGGGACAGTAATAATACCAACTGGATCATAGCAATCAATATACATCAGATACTAGTAGAAAGCTGGAGATGCCATATATAAGAAGACAGTCAAGGCCCTTAATCCTATGGAGCTTATGTTACAGAAGTACTCAATAAATTGCTTGTAATTATAATTTTTTAGAATTATAAGACTGAGATTATTAAGATTACTATTATTTACACTTTTTGTTGATTGGAATTTGGTCCTATTTTTCCATACCATTTTTTCCTTAAAAAAAGACTTTATTTCAATAGAAATCATTTTCTTGCTTAGACAGTAAATTTTTTTAAACTGTTGTTAAAAAGTGATGGTATGAGTAGCCTTATAGATCAAACAAACAAACAAAAAAAAAAAGGAAGTTTTCTACGTAGGCCAGGCCTGGAAATTTCCTGAGGTCAAAGAATCCTGGAGAAGTATAAGGTTCTTCTTAGAACAATCTCTGAAGAAAGCATGCTTGTTATTGAGTGCACAGGGAAGGCCTTGAGGAGAAAGGATGCTGGAAGCATCAGGGGCCCTGTGACTGCAGCCTCTGGAGAGACCTGGGTGGATACACCCAGGAAGGGCCCGGCCCAGCGGTGCCCTCGGACACATGTAGCTGGGGAGACCCACCAGGAACACTGCATGTCCAAGTGCTTGCAGCGGCCCTCTCCAGTTCTCTGCTCTGAGAGGGACCCTCAGAGAGGGAGACCCACCACTCGGCTGCGCAGCTTGGCGTAGACCCGCCCACCTCACAGCTTCTCTCCAGGCCCAGGCAGACTTCTCTGCTTCTGAGGCCTCTGGCGGTTTCGTCCGGATGCTCCTACACGGCTCCAGAACCTTCTCCCCTGAGTGTGCACATCCCTCAGCCCAGTCTTTACTGCTAGAATCACAGCTCTGAAGCAGAGGACACAAGGATAAAGATTTGACTCTCAATTCACCTCTGCATTTATATATTAACAGATATTCCTAATTAATCTTTTTGATAAATGAGTAAACATTCTCACAGTTCTTAAAGTTTCTTAAAATGGATAAACATTCTTAGAACTTCAGAACAATAAAATTTTAGAGATTTAGGGATATTGGAGCCAATTAATCCAACCTCCTTTGTTCAGAGCTGAGGGAAACAGGGTTTGGAAGAGGGACAGGACACTTCTGAGGACCTATGGCTAATATCTGGTAAGTCTGGGACCATGACCAGGTCCTCTGACTCCCAATCTAGTGCTCCTTCCACCTCTTGATCAATTTACAACCTGAAGCAGGAAATTTGACTATCCTTCTAATCTCCTCCCAACTTGTGCAGCTACAAAAATAGATACAATCTGGAAGCCCAGCCATGCCAAATATTGTGGCAGACTTCCCAGCCTCACTCTCCTCCTCCCCCAGCTGATGAGAAGTGGAAGCTCCATAACACTCTGGCTAGAAAAGTGAAAATTATTTCTCTTTTATTCCTTCTTAAATCTAAATTCCATTGCCCCACCAGGTTCAAAGGCTACTTAGGATCCACTATTCAGAGAGGAGGGACCAGAGAGATCATCAGATAAACACAGTCCCCTGTTTTAGATTCTATAAATTTAAAATACAGGGAACAATTGTGAACATTTACTTTTTAAAAAGACCCAGACTAATAATGAAGAAAACACGAGGTCTTCAAGGGAAACCTATGTGGCGACATGAGGTCTTTCTCCAAAGATGAAAGGCTAAAAAGAAGCTGAACTTATTAAAAGATTAATTTCAAATGGTGGCTGGATCCTAAGAGAGAAGCAGCCTGGATACAGAAGACAAGAGCATTGGAACATAAGGTAAGCTGGACCTGAGGAACTGCTTTCCTTCATGCTGACAACTGGCAGCATAGTGGGAAAGAGTAGATGGGAGACACACGTACAAGGACACTCACTGCAGCATTATTTGTAAAAGAAAGAAATTGGAAATAATCTAAATCTTCTTCCACAGGAGACTGGCTGGAATAAATTATGGTGCATCCATACTGAGGAATATCATGCAGCTGTTTAAAAACAGAAGATTAAGCTACTTGTTCTATCATAACATAGAATGGTGTCCAATGTACGTTAAGATACTGTGTAGCAAAAAATATAATAAGTCGTGGTATTATATAGCACAATCCCATTTGATTTAATAGGAAATGTATATATTTGTATCTGTGCAGAAAATTTCTAGAAGAATATGCAAGAAAATTATTTGCTGGGAAATACTAATAGGAAGAGAAGGAAAATGAGAGGCTTTTATTTGTCTTCTTTCATCCTTTGGATGTGAAAGTTTTACCACGACAACAGATTCTTGCTAGTATCTTTTCTATAAACCACAAAAATCTAGTATTTTTTTAAAAACCCCCAAAATCATCTGGAATTGATTTTTTTCTCATAAATTTTAATTTATTAATAACTCTCCCACAACATAAAAATTCATGAATATAAGAGAAATATCCAAGAGCTCTTTACCAATACCTCTTTTTCTTCCTTCCTGAAGATTTCAGCCCTTGGACAAAACCTATCCTCCTCACCCTTGCCATCTCACCCTGTGTAACTCTGAAGGCTAACACCATGTAAAAGTCTTCAGTCATGCGCTCTTTTAGCCTCTCCCACACCCCAGATTCATGCCACATCAGCCACCGGCCTTGTTGTGAACCCAGAGCTCGGATGTGGAGCTTCCTTTCTCTGGTCTGGCCCAGAGAGCTGTGATCACACAGAATTGGCATGGGTGCTCTAGCAGGTCGTCGTTATTCTCTTTTTTGGTGAAAATACAGATCAGGGAGTTTCCTTAGTGGACACCAGTGAGCTGCAGCAAGGCATTTGCCCAACTATCTGCAACATACTTTTGAACCACTCTGAATAGAGTGGATTGAAAGGGGACAGGGCTACAGATGTAACAAAATGCCCGCAACACATAGGTTTCTAATGATGACACCCTTTTTGGCAGCACCTAAATGTCTGCAAAGGGCCTACATTTGAACCTTTTCTTTCTTTTGTTGGCAAGGAAGAGTATTCTATTTATTTTTTTGGCCACGTTAAGCAGCACGTGGGATCTTAGTTCCCTGACCAGGGATCGAACCTGTGACCCCTGCATTGGAAGTGCAGATTGTTAACCACTGGATGGCCAGGGAAGCCTTGAGAAGGGATATTTTTTAAAATTTTTTAAAAAAATAATTTGGGGGGGAGGTCATGCTTTTCTCGCTTAACCTGTTTATCAATGATTCAGAAAACTAGAAAGGCATGTTTTCAATATATACTAGTTTTTCATGTATCACACTAATTCTTCTTTCCCTCCCATTTTGTGAAAGTATTCTAACGTCTGAACTGGAAAAGGTATGAATTGGATCATTTCTTTCCTATGTTAACAACTTGCCTGTCTCTATATCTACATACTGTGTGATTCTATTTATTCTGGAAATACTCTGGAAAAGGTAAAACTATACAGATAGAGAATAAGGGTTAAGGTGGTGGTGGATACTATGCATTTTAAAACCCTTAGAACTATACACAATAAAAGTACAGTTTTTACTGTCTGAAAATTTTAAAATAAATTTTAAAAACTTCGCTTTTTCATTTTGAGATATCAATGTCCATAGTAATATTAGTAAATAATGATAATAATAATAGTACATATAAAAATGAATGCTAGCTCCTCACTTCAACAGCATGTCATTGAAAGGTAAAATTCCTCTGGCTTCTTCAGTGTTGGAGTTGAAATATCTGATTGGAAATAAGCATCATGTCATGCTCCCTACTTCCCAGTTTCATTCCAAACATTGTTTTTTCCTCTCACTTCACAGTCCCAGTCCTAAATATACCAAGTTGTTTCTTGCTCCCATCAGCCTTCAAAACCCAGCTCAGCCATCAGCTTCTTAGCAGCGTCTTCCCTAATTCCTGATACAAATCATGCTTATTTATCTATGACCACCCCCATGATGCTGGGCTCTAAATGTGTACCAGTGTACCACTCACCCCCTTAGCACTCCATTAAACTGAGCTCCCAGAGGGTAGATATCACGTGTTATTTGCTTCTGAATCCCTGGAACCCAGCACAGTGCTGGGAACATAATCCAATGCTCAAAAAATATTTGAATATAATTAAATAACTTTAAACAACTCATTTTCTTCTGACTAGGCAAACTAAATTACTAATTATGTGTTTGAAGAAGAGGGCGTTTCTCAAAAAAAAAAAATTCCCTAACAATATAATCATTTTCCCTTTTCCAACATTTTGTTACTACTTGGGAACAATCTGATGTATTAAGAGGATACAGTCAGCAGTAATCCATTTTATAGCATGTTTTGCAATATACAGTCCCATATTTCATTTAATCAATTTCCTTCTCATCTGCAAGTACTGGTGTAAATAAGCTTGCTGCACCTTTCTGCAGTCATTCCTAATCACTGCAGTCCCTTTTACTTAAGAGGACAAGTGCTTTTGACTTCGGCTGGGGCTTATCCTGCACCCGAAAGCAAAGGGAGAGATATGGGAATGCCACACAGACTCTTGAAGGGACTGGGGTACATTCATTGTTGCAAGAATCTCAGATTAGTGTTTATGGTAAAACCCATGTGCCCTGCTCAAATACTAACGGATCTGGAGGGACTAGAGGGAGGGATTTCCCATCCCTGTATTCTGTATTCATCAGGCTGATCTCATTCCCTGGCTCCGGTAACAGGATAGGTCAAAGACATCTGGCTGTTCCAGGCTGGGATTTTGGCAACGGCTGGGATGAACCTTTGCCTCCAACGAGACTGCAGCAGGCTGGGTCTGCAAGGAGAGCTGCCAACCTTGTTGTCACACTTGCCCGAGTCAAGGCTAGACAAGAGTCTGCCTGGAGCTAGGGATGCAGGCAGATCGCTAGAAGTCTGGACAGGGTTTGAATAATGGCAAGGCCAAGGCTGAGGGCATGGGAACATGGCTTGGGGGCCCTGGCAACACCGCTCATGAACACACTGCCTAAGAAGAAGAGTGGCTGCTCTTACCTCTCTCATCCTCCACTTCCCTGTCAAGGATGGAGGATCAGAACCAGGGATTTCTAAGGCTCCCTTCTTGACCCTTGGCACAGGCAAAACGGCTTGGGCAAAACGGCTTGGTCGCAGAGAAGGTCAGGTAGGACCAGAGGGCAAGGCGGCTCAGAATTCCTGGTGATCCAGACTTCGTGCTGAGTTAGAGGACACAGGTAAGAACAGCCCCCAGGGATTCCTGGATGGCTCCAGAAGCTCCCTGCCCCAGTAAGCCTCCGGGAAGCTGGCTCCTGAACTGCAGGTTTCCCAGGCCAGCGAGCAAGCTATCTACTCAGAGGATACATATTTGCCCAAGGAAAGGCCTTCAGTCAGAGGCCCTTGGAGCTGCACACGAGCAAGGCACTAAAGAATCCCAGGGGCAAGACACACACTCCTCAGTCTGGCTGCCGGCTCCATGCTGGCCCCAGGCTTAGCACTGTCTCTCCACCTCCTTTTAAACACCAGCCCCTCCTCCCCTACCTCCAGTGTATACTTTGTTAGGAAGCAGCATGCATGGGGGAAAGACAGCAACTTTAGAATCTGAAACCCTGGACTTGAGTCTCAGTTCTGACTGTTGTGCATTTATGTGACCTTGAGTAGATTACTTTCCCTACCTACACCTCAATGTTCTTTATCTGTAAAATGGAAATTATGTCACCCATCTCCATAGATGTTTCCATGACTCAAATCAGATCACTAAATCGCTGTGCTCTGTAGACAGAAACACCAGATAGACCTAAGCCATTAGCCATGTCAAATTATTTTGGGAAATCGCTGGGGTCTAAATGATGCATAAATAAAACCAGAGCTGGAGAGAAAGCCTCTCTAGGCTCTGTGCAGACTCGCTGTCTCCTATCAGTCATCTGGCCATTCCCCTAATCCTCCCCTCCAGCCTGCAGGGCTTGGCTGTGGGGCCAGCCAGCCACTAACAGGACTGCTTGCTGCTCAGACCAGACAGTCCCCAGGGCTGCAGGCTTGTGCCTGTCGGCCTACCAGCCGGCACACTGACAGACAGGGAACCTGGCCAACAAGTGTCTAATCGAGATGGTACCAAGTCTCAGACCTGTCGATTCAGTGCAGTGAGTCCAAAGGGGTCCCAGGCAGCACTACTGACAAACGCCAGAGGTCTGGTGGCCACAGAACTTGGAACTTCAAGGCCACAGGGTCTATGGAAAGAGGAGGGTCTGGGGGAAAGCGTGCCCGCATTCCTTGTGCAGAAGACAGTCCGCTGAAAATGCACGAACTTTGAGGCTGAAAACACTGGAAGACCAAGCCCTGCTCCGCTAATTATTGACTATATAGCCTTGGCCAGAGCACTTTTCTGAGGCTTGGTTTTCTCATTGTATGATGGGTATTACAATAATAATACCATCCCAGTAGCTAGTATTTACTAAAGACATATTATGTGTCAGACTTCCCTGGTGGCTCAGACGCTAAGTCGTCTGCCTGCAAAGCAGGAGACCTAGGTTCGATCCCTGGGTCGGGAAGATCCCCTGGAGAAGGAAATGGCAACCCACTCCAGTACTCTTGTCAGGAAAATTCCATGGATGAAGGAGCCTGGTAGGCTACAGTCCATGGGATGGCAAAGAGTCGGACACGACTGAGCAACTTCACTGGTTATTATGTGTCAGACACTGTTGTTTCATGTGCTCCGTGGGTGTTACACATGCAACCTACTTCTCAGGATTCTTCTGAGGCAACTGGCTAAAGTACCCGATGAGCTAGTGGACACGTGACAAAGATGAGCTTCCTCTCTGCACCCCTTATCCTTGCATCTCACAAAACCTTACCGCTCGGGAATTCCCTGGTGGTCCAGTGGTTAGCACTCACTGCTTTCACTCCCAGCCCAGGTTTAACCCTGGTCAGGGAACGAAGATCCCGTGTGCCGCACAGCCTGAGCAAATTAAAGCAAAACCAAACCCCCCAACAAACAAACAAACAAACAAAAGACCTACTGCTCTGGGGCAGCAGTTTCTTTATTCTTTGCAAATCTGGCTTCACCACTTAGCAGCTGTGTAGCCTATGCAGTTATTTTACTACTCTGAGCCTCACTTTTTTTTTTGGGTAATAAGGTAAAACAATGAGTGATGACCTCATACAGTTGTGGGAATGAAATGAGATGGAGACAAAGTGCTTAATGCAACGGCAGCACATAGTAAATCCTCAATGAATGTTCGTTGCTTTAATGGTTATTTATCACCTCTCATATTGGTGTCATGTTTTTCACTTTATGAAGCACTTCCACATCTGTTAACTCTTTGGATTTATACTCTGTGAGGCAGACAGGGCAAGAATTATTATTCCTATTCAGCAAAGAAAGGAAGGCTCAGAATGGTGGAGTGACTTACTCGAGGTCACATGGTGAATAAGAAGCGCAGAACAAACTGAAACCCAGATCTTCCTCCTCTAAGCTCAGTGCTTTGTCCCCGCTAAGAAAAGGGCCAAAGCCAATCTCCAAGCTGGTCCTTTGGCCTGAAAAGGAATCCCATGTGTGCAGCCAGAGGTGGTTGGTGGCGGGTGAACATCACAGCCCCGAGTGAGTCCAAAGCCTCCGTGGCTGCTCTAAACGGAGGCCCCCCACAGGCACCGAGAAGCCCCTGGGGGATGATCCCTGGCAGGGACATGGCTCTCAGCAGAAACAATTCCTGCAGAGCCTGCAAGTCTTCTGACATTTCAGGGTCCCACAGAAACTGAATGCAAAGTTATATGCATAAGTACACTGGGTAATTTTCTGGGTAGGTGGTCCAATGCCTTTATCAGATTCTCAGAAGCATCCCTGACCCACAGAAGGGAAAGAACAGTTGTCACAAGCTGCAACTTTGACTTTCACACCTGAATAGCCCTCTTCCGAGTCCTGTTCCCTTGGGGGTGGCTTCTGTGAACCATGGCTGTGACCAAAAGAAACAGCCATGAGCCTCTGCTTGCCTTGCCCGCTGTGGCCTTTATTTGCTTCTTGTCTAGATTTACCAAATTTACTTTAGCGAGTAGACAGTACCTTTATAGTCACTCTAAAACAACAAATTTGGTTTTGTTTTTTTAAAATTTTAAGTCCATTATTTAACCCAAGAAACAAGAGTTAACATAAACAGGCTTTACCACTTTGTCTCAGCAAACACAATTTAGATGTGCTGTTTCTAATGAAAACCAAAACAGAGCAAATAATTAAGTTAAGAACAACAGCATCAATTTAGTAGTTTACTAATTAGCGATTCACTCCAACATGTTCTGAGTAAACGCTGAGCTCACAGAACACCATGTTTGGTGCTTCTGGTTTAACTGGCCTCTGCAGTGCTCTGCGTGACCGGCCTCTGCCATCAGCAGCACCACCTTCCCCTGGTGTGGGCTGACTACCTGTGGGCTGCTCTCGCAGGTTCTTCTTCCTCTGCCCTCTCCTTGGACATCAGCTCTGCCCGCACACTTCTGTTTTCTGGGCGGCTGTCTCCCTGATGATTTCATTGGCTTCCACAGCTTTACCATTTCTATCCTGAGGATTCCCAAATCTGTAACCTTGGTTAGTCTATCAATACTAATTTTGCTCACTTGGATGAGGACCCCAGGCTTCTAATAGGTGTCTTGCCTCCATTCTTGCCTGCTTTGATCTACTCATGCACCAGTCAGAGTGATTTTTCCCAAAATGCAAACTAGATCATGGCATAGGCAGAGAGGTGGGGGGTCACAGGCAGAGGAGCTTGTAAGACATTCTCAGATGTCTGAAACTTATCCTGAAGGCAATGGTGAGCCACTGAAGAACTGTGGACAGTGTAACTATGATCTAGTTTGCATTTTGGGAAAATCACTCTGGCCTTTGGCCAGATGTATTTCTTTTTTGACCTGATTGTGGAGGCCATTTTGTGGTGATTAAAAAATATATGAGTTTATTCTTCTTTCCACTTAGCTGTTTACCCATTGGTTATGTGGAAATGTAGAGGGTATAGAGGGGCAAGACAATTTTTAAATAAAGTTTAGAATCAAACAAATTCAAGGAGAACTGAAGGCTTCTCTTTTCATCTCTTTATTGTATGTTATGCTCTGGGTGCATGCCTTCCTCAGCATAAACACACCATCAACATGCCTCGCTCAGCGTTCTTACTCACAGGCTCCTCTGTTCCTTGAATTCTCTCTCCCAACCTCCATACCCAGTGGTTCTTCAGGAAGCCTTCTTGATCTTCCCGGCTCTCTCTGGATACATGCACCTCAGAACTCCTAGTTCATGGGCTATGTACATGCATCACCTCTTTTGCACTTCCCATACATACCTTAGGTTTTGATAACATTTTTCACGTAACTCAGTGCTAAAGAATCCGCCTGCTAATGCAGGAGATGTAAGTTTGGTCCTGGATCAGGAAGATCCCCTGGAGGAGGAAATGACAACCTACTCCAGTGTTCTTGTCTGGAAAATCGATGGATAGAGGAGCCTGGCAGGCTACAGTCCATGGGGTCACAAACAGTCAGACACGACTGAGCATACACGCTTACACATTATAAAATTTTTCTTATGAATCTGCTATGTTTCTCCAGACAAGGCTTTCCTATGTCTCCAAATGAGGCAAGGACTATGTCTGATTCATCTCCATTTCTTTAGTGACTTTTGTTCACTAAGCACTCAGGAAATTTTGGCTGAATCAATAAGATCATCCAAGATCCAACCCTTGAGGGCAGCTTTACTCTGGGGTTTGAATCAAGGTTTCTTTTGCAGCTAACCCAGAGCTACCGGCTATTATCCACAGATCATCTAAACAAAGTCACCCTTCTAGACATTCACATTGGATGGCATCACCCATTCACTGGACATGAGTCTGAACAAACTCTGGGAGATGGTGAAGGACAAGGAAACCTGGCGTGCTGCAGTCCATGGGGTTGCAAAGAGTCGGACATGACTGAGCAGCTAAATGACAATGAGAGTGTGGAACTGATGGGGAGGAGTCCTGGGTGCAACTCTAATCTCACTCATCGCTGATTCAGTGAGTCTTGTCATCTCTTGCAAAAATAGTTTGTTTGGTGTTTTCCCCAACTGCAAAATAGTTATTGTTGCACTTCACAGGTTATAAGGATTGAAGGAAGTAGTATACCCAAAGGAGTTTTCAGTTCAGTTCAGTTCAGTCGCTCAGTCGTGTCCGACTCTTTGCGACCCCATGGACGGCAGCACACCAGGCCCCCCTGTCCATCACCAACTCCCGGAGTTTACTCAAACTCATGCCCATCGAGTCGGTGATGCCATCCAGCCATCTCATCCTCTATCGTCCCCTTCTCCTGCCCCCAATCCCTCCAAGCATCAGGGTCTTTTCCAATGAGTCAACTCTTCACATGAGGTGGCCAAAGTACTAGAGTTTCAGCTTCAGCATCAGTCCTTCCAATGGACACCCAGGACTGATCTCCTTCAGGATGGACTGGTTGGATCTCCTTGCAGTCCAAGGGACTCTCAAGAGTCTTCTCCAACACCATAGTTCAAAAGCATCAATTTTTTGGTGCTCAGCTTTCTTCACAGTCCAACTCTCACATCCATACATGACCACTGGAAAAACCATAGCCTTGACCAGACGAACCTATGTTGACAAAGTAATGTCTCTGCTTTTTAATATACTATCGAGGTTTGCAGACCTGTTAAAACAAAAAAGTGGTAACTTTGTGCTTGTGTGAATATTACCCTTTTCCTTCTCTATTTACAGGCATCACTATTTTTCTATTCTCTTTCCATCCACGTCTGACCTTTCCAAAACAGTGCTATTCACCATAGCCCAAGATGCTCTTGCCTACAGCAAATAGCAGTCTTTAAGTTCAGATTTTATAACTGTAAATGGAGTCATTCAAAAATACCAGGGTCAGGACCATGGCTGGCATCTACAACGAGAGTCCAGAAGTGATACAAATCAAATGACCTCTCTTATTATAGAGAGTCAATAGGCCCTGGAGGGGTTCATCTTAGCAGACGGAATTTGCTAAGGTGGTGACAATGAAAGGGGATGTGCAAATGGAGTTGGTGAAAGCCACACCGAGCATCCTGTGTGAAGACCCGGTGTTTATCTCCTTTTTTCACAATGCTGCCAGCACACCAGTATCCTGACTTTTCTTATCTACAGCCAGGTGAGTAAGGGCTGAGCATATAAATACAGCATAGATCCTTCATCTTTCCACCATTTTATATGTAGAATTTATATGATGTGAGTATTTCTCTTATCTCTTGATTCTAGATATGGGAGAGCTCATATATGTGTCTGAGAGATATATCCTTGGTGCCAAGATGTCAGGAGAACCAGATCTATGTGGAACTTTCCTGGGGCTCTTGTATAATGCAATGTGCCCAGAGTCCGGAAGAAAATATTATTGGGTGAGAGCTTGAAAGACAAACACCTCTGAAATGGGGGCAAAGGTCACAGTGACAGCTTGTTATCCCCATCTCTCCTACAATTACCATGTGTCATGGGTGGAGTGGCATTGAACCTAGAAGGAAACAGGAAATTTGGCTCTAGGCTATGACTTCTCTGCCCTCCTGCCATGCCTCCTTCTTAAGCACAGTCCGTCAAGTCAACCGTGAACAGCCAAGGACCTTCTACCTTAGAGTCCTTGCAACCCCTTCCCTACATTTTAAGCCAGTAGTACACTTACAGATGATCCTTTTCTGGTTGGTTCCTTTCAGACTGTTAACTTCTTAGGATTAGCTACCCCATGGACTGACTGTACAGTCCATGGAATTCTCCAGGCCAGAATCCTGGAGTGGGTAGCCTTTCCCTTCTTCAGGGGATCTTCCCAATGCAGGGATCGAAACCAGGTCTCCCACATTGCAGGTGGATTCCTTACCAGCTGAGCCACAAGGGAAGCCCGAATTAGCTACAGATGTTAGATTTGACTTCTCTACCAAATAATTCACTGCAGGCCTAAGGCAAGGGAGGCACCAGGTTCCTGGGACACTGCCTTTGTTAAGACTTCTGAGTATCCAGGTCCCTGATTTCTGAAAGGGAAAACTGGACACAATGGACACATATCCTCTGCAATATGCTGATAATCCTGTGAGATTCTCCCATCAGATGAGAGCTCAGTCTGATACTTTAGGATAACATACTTTCTTTGTCACTAAATCAGAAGTGCAATTGGAAGAGCCTGGAGCTGAGATTGGCTGTAGGCTCAGCATGGGTGAACAGTGACACGGCTGCTTAGCAAGTCCACAGCAACACAGGCAGCGTTGGCAAATGAGAAGAGGTCAAATTAATGGGCTGGAAGTGGGCAGCCCCATTCTAGCCTGTGCTGGTCAGTCCACAGGTGGATTACAACACTCCCCATCACAAGTCCCTTCATAGTGAAGAAGGAATTCATAGGGCCTGGACTCCATCTCAGGCCTGTCTGTGCTGATCGTGCTCGGCCACCTCTCCAGTGGACTCTGAACTCTCTGCCTAGTGCCTGTGGGAACGAAAATGGAAAGATAAGACCCCCTCCGGGCAGGGGAATCTTGAAGATCACATCCAGGTTACTCATCACCTAAGAGAAAACAGACACTAATCACCCCTGCCTCCGGACACTATCTATCAGAATGTAAGCACAGGCTTATCGGTTATTAACTGTTTGGAATGTAACTGTGGGCTTATTGATTATTGACTGTTTGAACACATAACACGTACACATGGGGTAGGTGGTGGGTTTGGACACGTACACATGGGGTAGGTGGTGGGTTTGGACATGTACACATGGGGTAGGTGGTGGGTTTGGACACGTACGCATGGGGTATAAAAGATTTTCACAAATGCTGGTCGGGGCCCTTGGCTAAGAGGAGACTCTGCCTTGGGCCCGCCGGTGTAATAAACTGCACTCCACTATCTGCATTGTCCTTCTGAGTGAGTCTGTTTCCCGGAAAGCGTGGCTATAACAATAGAAGACAAATAACCTGAGTCCACAATGGGAAGAGGAGCAGGGTGGATAAATGGTGGGGCACAGAAGAAACTGGGAATCTTAGCTTACAGGGAAGAAGGCATGTGAGACCCTTTAAGAGCCACCTCCAAATATCTGAAAGGTTGTCATTTGGAAATAAGATCAACCATGACCTATGTGAAAACTAAAACCAATGGCTGAAGACAAGCTGATTTTGACTCAATGTTAAGTGCTCCTTTCCTAACAAACAGAGCTAGCTACCAGTGGGAAAGACTGCCTCGTGAAGGAAGGCAGCCTCTGCCAGTGGGTGTTCAAGCAGAGATTCGATAACAAGCCGTTAAAAGCATGATGGTCTGTGAGATTCCAACTTGTGCAACTCAAAGCTAATGGCATCCAATGGCCATCTCAATTCCACAAAGTTTTGGTGCCAAGAGAGAGTACAGAACCTAGTTCCCAAAAGCAGCCTTTCCTGCCACTTCCCTCTCTGTTCCCAGCACACTAATTTTCTCTCCTTCCGTGCTGGTAGGAAGCAGGACTCCATGAGAGGTGGTAAGTGAGACAAGGCTCGGCCCAGCCCTCTCAGCATGATTGGCAATTAGCTGGACTCCAGCCTTCCAGGACTCACAAGCTCACAGCAGGTCATGATACTCCACTGGTGCTTATTTAGAACTCAAGGAAGGAGGCAGCCACAGGTAGCAGGGGCTTAATTCTGAACCCATGCTAACCAAACATTAACATTTGCATTTAAAAACAGGAGCAGGAAAAAGAGCAATGAAAACTCTACTCAATTAAAGCTGTTTGCAAATGCAAATATGCCTGACACAGAAGAGAAAGGGACTCCTGAGTGGCCACCCCTCTCCGTTGACATTTGTGACCAGACAGAAGAGGGGAGTGTATACATACGCCGGAGGAAGAAGAAATTGGAGTGGGTGGAGGAGTGGAAGATGAGGAGGGACAGAAAGATAATTTTGTTCTATACCACGAAACCTATAATTTCATTCTGACATGAAAATTAGCTCTGTAGCTAATTAGCTTTCTAATATCATTTGCTGCCATAGAAAGGATAAAAGTTTATGAATTTCTGAACCTACCTGAAAAAGAAAAAAGGGCTGCAAGTTTGCAAGATTCAAATCACAGGGGCCATTTTAGGGGATTAGGCCTATCATTGCCTTTGTGCCCTAAGAGCCTCTAGGAGCAGGACTCATGTGTCTGCACACCATCACCCTCAGTGGCTGACTGGCTTCTCTGAGGAGCCCTCCAGTATTTGGAAAACCTTCTTGGACAGGGGAAGACTCTTTGCTCCGCAGCACCCCACCACTAGTCCTAACTGTGCCCTCTTGAGCCTCTGAGCACACTTGCCCTCCTGCTGCCCAGGAGCAGCCTACTGTGACTTGAAGTAATTTATGAATTAGGCCATGAGTCCACCTGGCAGCTGGCCCGCTTACCCTATCAAATATCTCCCCTTCACCTCTTTGGACTGTTCTCGACCACTTGGCCTTCCCTACCAAGATCACTGTGATCCATTTAGATGTAGAGCCTTCTCCAACTTCCAGAACTCAACCTGGCCTTCAGAACTATCTCTCCTATTTTTATTTTCCTTAAAATATAATTATTGTGTGTCAGCAAGATGGCAGACTATGAAGTTCTAACTCTCATGACTCCCATAGAAACACTGATACTAACAACCACTCATGGATGAGAGTACCTTTATTAGAGTCTAAGAGTATAGCAGAGGTGTCAGGACCTGGGCGGAGCATGAAATTCAAGAATAGTGCACTGACGTGTCAGAAGAGCCATTTTCCCTTACCTATGCCAACCCTTCCCCAAAGCGGCACAGTTCAGGGCCAAGAGAGACCCCCATGGCCCATGGTTTTTCCCACAAGGGAAAGTGAAAGTGAAGTGAGCATCCAGCTTCCCCAGGCTTGCAGGACACTGCCCAAGATGCCCACTTCTATCTCATCCCACCCAGAATACTGAGGGGATGGGCTCAGCTGACTCATCTGGGAAAAGCTAGAAGCAGAGAGAAGGGGTGGGGGCTCAGAGCAACCAGCATGCATATCTCAACAACCACCCACAGATCCCACTAACTAGCTTGCAGTCTTCAACAAGAGCCCTAGAATAGATCAACAAAACTAGTGTTGGTTTTGTGAAAAGATAAAATTGACAAACCTTTAGTTAGACTAAGAAAAAACACTCAAGTAATTAAAATTATAAGTGAAAGATGAAACAGTAAACTGATTTCACTGAAATACAAAGGATCATGAGACTACTATGAACCATTATCCATCAACAAATTGGGTAACCTAGAAGAAATAGGTAAACTCCTAGACACATGAAGAGAGTGTGATTAATGATACCAAGATGGAATCACAGAGAAATAGAAAATCTAAACAAGCCAATAACAAGCAAGGAGGTTAAATCAGTAATCAAACCCTCCCGACTAAGAAAAGTCCGAGAATAGACAACCTCACTGATGAAACATTTAAGGAATTAATGCCAATCTTTCTCAAAATCTTCCAAAAATTTGAAGAGAAGGGAATACTTCCAAACTCACTTTACAGTGCCAGCATTATACCAAAGCCAGACGAAAAAGTTTACAAGAAAAGAAAATTACAGGCCAATATCCCTGGTAAACACTGATGAAAAATCCTCAAGGAGGTACCAGCCCACCCATTCCACAGCACATCACGTGGACCAAACACCTGATCAAGAGGGCGTTATCCCTAATCAATCTGTGGTTTTCAGTCTGTCTGCCCTCTGATGGAGAAGGATAAGAGGCTTATGGAAGCTTCCTGATGGGTAGACTGACTGAGGGGGAAACTGGGTCTTGTTCTGATGGGTGGGGCCATGCTCGGTAAATCTTTAATCTAATCTTCTGTTGATGGGTGGAGCTGTGTTTCCTCCCTGTTATTTACCTAGGGCCAAACTATGGTGGCCTATTGAGTGCAGCAAATTTGGAAAACTCAGCAGTGGCCATAGGACTGGAAAATGTCAGTTTTCATTCCAATCCCTAAGAAAGGCAATGCCAAAGAATGCTCAAACTACCGCACAATTGCACTCATCTCACATCAACCAAGACAGCATATTAAAAAGCAGAGACATTATTTTTGCCAACAAAGGTCCATCTAGCCAAGGCTATGGTTTTTCCAGCAGTCATGTATGGATGTGAGAGTTGGACTATTAAGAAAGCTGAGCACCAAAGAATTGATGCTTTTGAACTGTGGTGTTGGAGAAGACTCTTGAGAGTCCCTTGGACTGCAAGGAGATCCAACCAGTGCATCCTAAAGGAGATCAGCCCTGAATATTCATTGGAAGGACTGATGTTGAAACTCTAATACTTTGGCCACCTGGTGCGAAGAGCTGACTCATCCAAAAAGACCCTGATAATGGGAAAGATTGAGGGTGGGAGGAGAAGGGGACAACAGAGGATGAGATGGTTGGATGGCATCACCGACTCAATGGGCATGAGTTTGAATAAACTCCAGGAGTTGGTGATGGACAGGGAGGCCTGGCGTGCTGCAGTCCAGGGGGTCGCAAAGAGTCAGACACGACTGAACTGAACTGATGCAAATCAATAAATGTGATATACCATACTAACCAAATGAAAGATTAAAAACCATATACTCATCTCAATAGATGTAGAAAAAGCATTTGAGAAAATTCACCATCTTTTCATAATAAAAACTCTCAATAACTTAGGTACAGAAGGAATGTACTTCAACACAGTAAAGGCCGTATATGACAAGACCACAGCTAACATCAGACTCATCGGTGAAAAGCTGAAAGCTTTTCTTCCAAGATCAGGAGCAAGATGAGGATGTGCATTCTTGCCACTTCTAGTAAACCTAGTCCTGGAAGTCCTAGACAGAGCAATTAGGAAAGAAAAAGACATAAAAGTCATCCAAACAGAAAGGAAGAAGTAAAACTGTCTGTGTTTGCAGATGACATGATACCATACATAGAAAATCCTAAAGAATTCACCAAAAAACTGTTAGGATTAATAAATGAATTCAGTAAAGTTGCAGGATTCAAAATCAATATACAAAAACCAGTTGTATTTCTTCTATATATTAACAACAAATTATCCAAAAAAGAAATTAAGAAAACAAACATATGTACAATAGCACCCAAAAAAAAAAATACTCAGGAATAAACTTATCCAAGGAGGTGAAAAATCTATACACTGGAAACTATAAAACAATGATGAAAGATCCAGCAACTCCACTTCTGCTTATATATCCAAAGGAAATGAAATAAATACCTTGAGACATCTGTACTCCCAAATTCATTACAGCATAATTCATAGTAGCCAAGATATGGAAACAACCCAAGTGTTCATTGACAGATGAATGGATAAAGAAAACGTGGTATATATATTGCATATATAATATATAATGTAATTACACACATACATATATATATATATATGATATTATTCAGACATAGAAAAGACCGAAATCCTGCCACTTGCGACAACATGGATGAGTCTAGATGACATTATACTAACTGAAATAAAGCAGACACAGAAAGACAAATACTGTGTGACATCACATATATGTGGAACCTAAAATAGTCAGTCATAGAAGCAGAGTAGGATGGTGGTTGCCAGGAGCTGGGAAGAGAAGGAAATGAAGGCATGACAGTTAGCGGGAGCAAAGCTCCAGTTATACAAGTAAATCTGGAGATTTACTATACAGCATCGTGACTTAGTTAACAATACTCTTCTACATACTGAAGATCTGCTAAGGAGGCAGAGCTTATACTGGGCTTCCCTGGTGGCTCAGTTGGTAAAGAATCCAACCGCAATGCGCGAGACCTGGGTTTGATCCCTGGGTTGGGAAGATCCCCTGGAGGAGGGCATGGCAACCCACTCCAGTATTCTTGCCTGGAGAATCTCCACGGACAGAGGAGCCTGGAGGAGGGCTGCAGTCCATGGGGTCGCGAAGAGTCAGACATGGCTGAGCGACTAAACGCAGCACAGCACAGCACAGACCTCATATTAAGCATCTCACCATAAAATGACAACAGCAATAAAGACTGAGTGGGAGGGGACTCTAGGAGAGGACGGATATGCTCTCAGCCTTGATGGTTTCCTGGGCAGAGCTTTTTACATGTCAGTCAAACCTCAGTAAAGTGTTTTTTATATGTAATCATTATAGTCACATTTACTGAGCATATATTCTGGGCCATTTAACTTTTGCAGGAACCCTAGGAGTTAGATGTTCGATTATTATTTCCACTTAACAGTTGAGAAAACTGAGTCCCAGAGATGCTAATTTACTTGCCAAAGGTTACAGACCTGGTAAATTCTATAGCCAGGATTTTGAATCCCAGACTGTCATTTATTACTAGTATCACTACCTTATACATGCAGGACCTCTCACAGCTCGCTGATTGTGACTGTTACTACTCTGTGAATTCTCTCAGTCCCCCAGTGTGTGTGAAGAATGTGAGCCTCATAGAGATAGAGTGCCTGCCCCCATCCACAGATGGCAATCAGTGGTTCTGGAGTCGGAACCCAGGCTTTCTGTTCCATGCCCTCTTTACCACAGCATGCTGACACACACCTGCTAAATATTTTGCCCTAAAATTGTTTTATTATGACTTCTATAAACATAACCAAAAACATTAACAAGTGAGATTAACACAGAGAAATATTGAATGACTGACTGTATTCAAACATTTTTTAGACCATTTTCCACGGGCCCCTAAACATGGTATAATTCGATTCCAAGGCTTTTTACACACAGATAGATATCAGCTCCTGGTCACATATAAACACCAAGCTCTGGGTCCAAATGATTTCAGTCTATGACTCCTGGGGATGAGAATCCTTCAAAGCAGGCCATGAAGCTATAGAACCCCGCCCAGCTCCCCACCTATACAAAGCATTTTCCTGTCCTCCCTCCTTCCTGTTCCTCTCCCAGTTGGAGGCTGGTTTTGCCCCATGACTACAACTCCCAGCCTGACACCCAGCCTAAGTTCTCCTGGGCTGGGGCCCATTAACAATTCCTTTTTGGCCTCCCAACCAGATCTGGACACTGTGCAACATGCTCCCTGTAATCTGACCCTACTCCTTCCCATATTTCTTGATACCTATAGTTTGTAGTGAACTCAATCCCATACAATACACTTTAAAAAATAATGTCATCCATTTATCTGATAAGAGTCCACAATACACAGAGCCCCCAGTGAGTAAAAGTGGACTCTTAGTAAAAGACATTAAAGCTGTTACAAAAAACATCATCAGAGAGCACCAGGCTGAGGGGTGGGGTCTTGGGGTGCGTGGGAGAGAGGCTTAGAGGGAGGGATGTGTGCACTCACGGCTGGTTCATGGTGCCGCACTGTGGAAACCAGCACGACAGTGTGAAGCGACTGTCCTCCGATTAAACATAAATGCAAAAAAATAATAAAATGTCTGTATCAAATTACCACTCTCCTCCCAACCATCATTATGAATCAAAAGAGTTTCTTAAATGATTACATTCACTAGTCGTAACAAATGTATTTGGGGAGGTCTTAAAGAACAAATGTGAGGATGAATCAGGTAATGCTCCCTGATGCTGAAATTGCTAAACTTCTCACAGAATATGAAAAGCAAATTTACTTTTAAAGCATCTTCTTGCAGTTGCTGGGTCTTTGGGGACTGACTGCGGGTGTCACGTGGCTACTTCTATTAACAGGTTTGTGATATCCAGTCATAGTACTCTTAAAGAACAGTTAGCATCTTTAGAATAGGATTCAGGAATGTTACTCATCGCAGCTCATGGACTCCAACGAAGGCAGAGTCAAGGAAACGACACCTGGTTGATATCCAAAAACAGCCAGAGCTGGCAGTGGTCTGCGGCCTCAGTAGTCCAAGCAAGGAGTAGAACAGGACACGAGGCATGGGAGTAAACACTTCCCATCTGCGTGTCTCTGGGTGTGTGCATGACTTGTGTCCAAGTCTTCTGTGACGCCAGGGACTGTAGCCCGCCAGGCTCCTCTGTCCATGGGATTTCCCAGGGAAGAATACTGGAGTGGGTTGACATTTCCTCCTCCAGAGATCTTCCTGACCCAGGGATCGAACTGCTGTCTCTTCCGTCTCCTGCACTGGCAGGTGGCTGCTTTCCCACTGCGCCACCTGGGAAGCCTAAGTACTTCCCACAGCATTCCAAAGATGTGACCCCTAAATTCAGTTTTTCATTCCCAATAATGTCCCTTAAAAAACGCGTAGCTTAATTATAATGAGTGCACCCAGTTTTGATGCCTTTATGTCTTATCTAAGAATACTCCCCACTTTCTGTTTTATGTGGTATCTATTACACAGTTGAGCTTCACTCTTTTTTGGTATAATTTCAATCTTTCAAAACTTGTGGGGAGGCTCTGCTTTCCTCACAGATGAACGAGAGTCCCTGATCTCCAGATAGCCTCTCCTTTTACCTCCCTGCTCTGTTAAACCTGCCACTCCCTCCCTTAGTCCCTCCAAAGTGGGTTCCACCTGAAGTAGGTTTGCTATCGTATTCTTTACATGAGTCCTCCACTCCTTTCTCCACATATTTCCCTCCCACCTCTTCATTTCCTCTATGGACCATATTTGCAGCTGACCCACCTAAGCCCATTCGGGCACCCTGTCCTCAGGAAGAACTCCTTTGATCCTGCTGTTTCCTTACTGAATCTGGTATTTAGTCTTAATGATTTTGTTTGTTTCACCTCATTCTTTACACTTCACACAATTCCTTCTGACAAGCATCATCTTGGGTTCTCCGATCAATCACTTTATTTTTTTTTTACAGCTGTGAAATGTATGTTTATTGTTACTTCTGACCCATTGTACAACTAATCCAGCACAAATTACCAGAAAAATTTTACATTATTTATTCAGGACTGTGGTTTCTCAACAACTTCGAACTTGGGGTCTTCAAATGTGAAGTTAGGGAAAGTGTTCATGTCTGCTTTATCATATATTTGGTCAAGCTTAAAAAGCTCCCTGTCCAGTTCTTGCTGACACTCTGGGTCAGCATCAACAGGTCCTCCAGATGTCTGTCCCCTAGTTCTATATTCCCTGGTCTTGTCCATGAAGAATTACCGTACAGGATCAGGTTCCTTATCAGATGCCACTGCTGTTAACACCTATGCCCCTCCTCAGAGACTGAGACTGCAGAATGAGTGACAGAGGACCTGAGGGGCCTCTGAAGAACCTGGAGACCCTGTCGCCTGCACTCAATCCCAAGCTGCCAGAGCCGCCACCGCCGCCTCCCTGTTCCCACCAAGCACTTCAGAGATATAATGGAAAGGAGGGTGCAGTGGGAAGGATGGCTTTTGAAAGCTTGAATGCAAATGGCACGCTAACAAGCTGTGCTACCTACGGAAAATTATGTAGCATCTCTGAGCCTCTACGGGCTTCCCGGTGGCTCAGATGGTAAAGAGTCTGTCTGCAGTGTGGGAACTCGGGTTCGATCCCTGGGTCAGGAAGTTCCCCTGGAGAAGGGAATGGCAACCCACTCCAGTATTCTTGCCTGGAGAACTCTGGAGAAAGGAGCCTGGCGGGCTTCAGTCCATGGGGTTGCAGAGTCAGACACGGCTAGGTGACTTAACACTGAGTCTCTATTCGCTGCAGAGGTTTGTAGAAGAGAAACTATTACCACATCAACCAGGGCTGGAGTACAGCGATCACGAAATGGTGAGAGGGAAGGAGTTCCATGAACTACAAAGAACCCCATCGACCAGGGCTGGAATACAGCGATCACGAAATGGTGGAAGGGAAGAATGTCCAGAAGTACACTGCTATTCTCCTAGCACTATCTCTGCAGCTATTAGCAGCTGTATTCCTCTTCCACCCACAGAATCAATGTTCTCATCTATTCTCTTGATAACTTACTCCTGAGAGACCTGGCCCACTGACCTGTTTTAGTTTCACAGAAGGAGAAGCTGGGCCTTGATTCACTGCAGCTGAAAGTTTTAGTGTCGTAGTGGTCCGCCACATAGATAATTTCTTAAAATTTCCCATGGCACATCTCATTCCTTCTCAGTCCCTGGAGAAAAGCACCTGGTAAGTGGTTAAACCGAGCCATCCTCACCACCTTGCCAGTTTACACATGTCTAAGAGGCAAAAGAGTAGTGCAGGCTTTGAGATACAATCGGCCTGGGTTTAAATTCTACCAACAGCCCTTACTAGGTGTATGATCCTGGGCAAGTCTCTTAACTCTTTGAGCCTCAGTTCTCTCACCTATAAAATGGAGACAATAATATCTCACATAGGCACTCAATAGATAATAATCATTACAATGATGATTATACTATAGAAATGTGAAGAATCTGTTTAAGGAGCATCTAGCTTTACTGCTACTTTTACTGGGATTGTTCATATTTCCTAATAACTTGTTAACCAAGTCCTGAGGTTTCCAGGAGCCACTGTGCCATTCACAGGCCCAAGGAGGGAACCTTGCAGCATCCGCGTAGATGACCTGTTTTTCTCCTGGGATATCTACCAAGATAAATCCCATTTCTCGTACCATGCTCCATATTGCCAGAAAATGGAAATGATACAACTCCTGTATTAATTCCAAACTGAGCCACTGAGAGGTCTCCAAATAAGCCCCTTATTCTGCCTAAATCCTACCCATCTTCCAAGTCTCACACTCTCTGCTTCCCCTAGTGTTCTCTCCTCTGTCCCGATACCTCCTGAAGAGCAAAAACCCTGCTACCATCTCAATGGGCAAGTTCAGAGTGGGGCTTAAGGGGAAGATGAGGTAGAGAAGATGGTACCAATGACCCATAGAGGAAGTAGAAAGATAAATTACTGAAGTCAGGGAAAATGTGAACCCAAGTGTTACTCTATGTTCAGACAGGATTTTCAAGATGGGAAAATGCAATCTAGTGTAAGAAAACAAATGAGAGAAGAGCTATGGGGACTTTTCACCCTGGAAAGACACAAAATATCCTCACAGGGCTTTCCATATACAATGTTCTATAAGGCTGTGATTAAAATCCATAATGAAAAGCTAGATGTGAACAGAGAATAAACATTATTGTTCAATCAGTGCAGAAATTATCATCAATTAAGCTAACTGGAGAGTCTCAAAAAAGCAGAGATGTTCAAACTGTGCTAGAGGGCTCCTCCTCTGAGCACTCTGAGGGAGTTTAATGCCCCTGCCTGCAGTTTACCAGGTACTATAGCTGCTCCCTGCTGGGGTGCCTCACGGGCAGAGCTGAGTTTGAGTCCTGCCTGTCTTCTTGGCGCCTAGCAGAGAGCGACACACAGTCCTTCCTCTTTAACTGGGGGCTGAACCACATTTCCTCATGCCTGAGCGAGCCGCAGGGTCAGGTCTTGAGTTGCAAAACTTTGACTCTGGGTCCAGAACTTCTAAGACAATGCAACCCCCAAGCTAACTGAGAGATCTCCATGAATACCTGCTGACAGAGACGTGACCACCAGCGGGCCCCTTCTTCCTTTACCTGTCTAACCCTGGCAGGAATGCCTCCTCAACCCTACCTGTGGGCTCAGCCTGGCCCCTAGTTCTGGACACCATCCTGGCCTGAGGTGAAGAGAAGCATGAGGCCTCAGTATAAGCATAACCAACATGGTGACTGAGACAACTCAGATCCAATCTCTTGGAGGGGAGACAAGACCTCCAGTTCTTTTACCATCTAGTCAATGCTGTAACAATGGATTTGGAGTGCCAGCACCTTAAGAAATCACCTGTTTTCACTGCTCCTTGTACTAGTACAGACATAACTTTTCATAGCAAAAACCATATAAAAATTAAAGTTTTATTGTGCTTTTTGAACTTCACATTGTAAAATTTTATTTCTGCCTTGTAATCTAGTCTTTAGTGGTCAAGTGGCTGCATAGTATTCCATCAGGTTGTTATACCACAATTTACTTAATCAGCTATTCTGGGACACTTAGTTACTTTCAAATTGATGCTAAACAATATTATTATGAATACCTTTTCTGGGAATTTAGAATTACTTTCAAGGTTAGATTTTCAGAAATGGAATCAATGAATCAAAGAATAAGAGCTTTCAAAGACTCAATACAGAGTATTTTTTTTTTTTTACAGCCTTGGCTTTATTTTCATTTAGTCATATGTGCTTTAAAAAACACACACATGCTTGTAAAATACCCAAATCTCAGGAATTAGAAGGGTGTAAAACAAGGGGCTTGAGGTGAAAAGAATATCCTAGGCTTCAGAACAAAGCCAACTCAAAAACTTCTTTGTTCAAAATTCAAAGATATTTTGTTTTAAATGACATCTAGGTGTTTTTTTTGTTTTTTTAAAGAACATCTTAGGGACAAAACTAAGCTTCTGTGTTGCTTGAGGGAAGGCCTAGCTTCTCTCTTCCTTGGAGACCTTTGGCAAATATAGATGCCATAACCTGCTGGCCTCCATGTTCACCCCCCACCCTGCCCTCTGGAGGGCTACAGGGTATGCAGGATGTGGTCAATCTTGCTGACCAGCTCCTGTCGCTTTCCTGAAATGAGCTGCTTATTCTCGATGTACATGTCTTTCTTGAGCTTGCCGGCCACCAGCCACTCAGCCTCCACTGCTGACTTCAGGACCAGCTCCTTGACCTGCGCGTCCAGCTTCTGCATTTCGCTCACTTTGTCGCAGAGGTTGGAGCCCTCGGCCTTCAGCCTGGACTGCAGCAGCGCCACCTCACTGGTCAAAGCCTTGTGCTCCGTTTCCAAGCTCTTCTTGCCACTGCTGAGGGTGGACACATCCCGGGACTGTTTGTATCTACTGACCGTCTTGTCAAAGTGGTGGTAGAGACCTAGTCTCTTGCTGACCAGGGTCAAGACCTGCTCTATTATGCAAGCCACCTTCATCCTGGCTTCTGCAGCTGGATCCTTCGTGATGGATAAGTCCAGCCTGACATAGACGATGACAGTGAAGAGCAGAATGGAGAAGGCGGCCACCAGCAGCAGGGGCTCCTGGAGCATGAGCACCTTGCTGAAGGTGTAGCGCACCACGACGTCCTGAATGTGCTGTGTCACCAGGTTTTCCTTGTGGGCCACGATCACAGGGCGGCCACAAGTGTCCAGGTAGGTATAGTGCAGCTCGTCGGGGGCTCGACTGATCTCATAGGGACTGTCCACCTGGATGTTCCTGGCCCCTTCAGGGAGGATGATCTTCACGGTCAGAGAGTCTATCACTTGCTCATCAAACACGTGGTCCACCAGCCTCATCTTCAACATATACTGGTCTCCCAAATTATAGAGGTACTCATAGCTTGGGAGGTTGTAGCCAATGATATAATGAGTCTTCCACCCGCCAAAGAGAGGGAAACGAGGCTTCACTTCCATCTCCACCGAGTCATCCAAAGTAAGGAGGTGTCTGGTGTAAATGCTGCCAATCTCATCCCGGTAATAAACATCCTGGGCAGAGGCAGGAAGGATGGTCTTAAAAGAACGGATGGAGGAGCTGCCACTATCTGTCCATCTGTCATAATCATAACGAGAAAAAGACCCCTTCAGCACAGCCCCCGTGTGCTTCAGGTTCACGTTTTCTTCCACAGCAATATTACCCCAGTGGGAGACCTCGACAACTCGGGTCATGCTGCTGACGGTCAGGAAAGGGCTGTTGTTCTCAGAATGTACTCTAAAACTATCCTGACTGTAGGCAGGGGTGTCGTGGAAAGGGCCATAATCCAGGAGGTTCTCGTGGCGCATGGGGTTGCCCAATTTGGTATAGCTCTCCACGTTTGGGGAGGCGAGCTTCACACGCATGGTTTGCGTCTTGGTCGGGTAGGGAGAGTAGAAATAATGATTTCCCTCAAACACCACAAACTGTTTCTCAGACTGGGTGATCTGGGTTGGATACGGCTGAATCGCGTGGGTATAAACGGCTTCCACAACGACTGAAACCTTCGCCCCAGGATCAAGAGCAGCTGGGAGCTGGACTGTGAAGAATCTCCCGCTTTTACCCTTAACTTTGGTCTCCCGTACGTCCAGACTGTTGGTTTCCTCATCCACTCCCGTCACCTGCACGCCGAGGTGTGCCAGCTGGGCCTCCAACTCGGGCTCCAGCGCTACCAGGAAGGAGGCAGCGCGGGGCGAGGAGCCGCCGCCCGCGTGCGCCAGGACCACCTCGGCCGTCACCTTGGCCAGGTGGCTGCTCAGGTCCAGCGTGCGCCTCACCTCTTCGTTGACCAGAGGCGGAGCCTCCGCGGAGGTGCTGCCTGGCTCCGGAGCCCAGGCCGCCAACAGCAGCAGCAATGGCAGCAGCGGGACTGCGGGCGCCTCCATAGCCGTGACCCCGCTGAGCCCCGCCTGCGTGTGCGTGCCCTGCGTGCGTTCCCCACAGGGCGGCGGCCCATTGGGCCACTCAGCTCCCCAAGATGGCGGCTCCCAGGCCCACAGTTAGTATTTAAGGAGGTACGTCCCCCACCATAATAGTGTCTGCTTTTTTTAAATTTATTTTTTAATTGAAGGATAACTGCTCTACAGAATCTTGTGGTTTTCTGTCATATATCAACAAGAATCAGCGATACTGATTCTTGTTGAGGTATCTTTAATGACTTTACATGACTATAAGCAATATGTAAGTAACTATTCCAGCTTTAGCACATCACCTCTAACAGACATGATTATCTAACATTTTTGCTAGTTTAGAATGTATAGTCAGTCAGTTCAGTCGCTCAGTCGTGTCCGACTCTTTGCGACCCCATGAATCGCAGCACGCCAGGCCTCCCTGTCCATCACCACCTCCCGGAGTTTACTCAAACTCATGTCCATCGAGTCGGTGATGCCATCCAGCCATCTCATCCTCTGTCGTCCCCTTCTCCTCCTGCCCCCAATCCCTCCCAGGATCAGGGTCTTTTCCAATGAGTCAGTTCTTAGTATCTTATTAAATTTTTCTTGTACTTCTTTACTCACTGGTGAGTTGGAAGGTTTCCTTTATGCTTGTTACTAACCACATTGCCTCTTGTATATTTTGAAAGAACAAGAACGTTTGCTCTAGTGGCCCAAATGTTTGGGTTCCTGCATTTATAAACTGTTCTCCCCTGCTTTGGCTTTATAACCTATTTGCTAATCTCCCTGACACCACTTGATCCATTATTTGTGTACTGTTTAACCAAAGTCTACAAACTTGGATAGGGATTAAGACAATGTCACTTGCAGTTTGGGTTCCAGTATAAATTCCTTTTTTTTTTTTAAAGCTATGTGGCATTAATTGATTCACTTTTTCTCTCAAAGCCTCTTTTCTCACTTATCTGCTTACCCCACAGTGTTATACGAGAACTATAAGCTTGTAAAAGCAGGGTCAGACAGTTTCTTCTGTAAAGGGCCCTACAGTAATTATTTTAGGCTTACAGATCATATGGTCTCTATTACAACTACTCAACTCTGCTATTGTACCATGAAAATAGTGTAGACAATGACAGTCCATTAATAAGCATGACTGTAGTCTAGCAAAACTTTTTTAGAATATAAAAATTTAATTTTATATTTATGTATAAACATTTATATCTAAATATATGTAGATATGTAAATAAATGTACATTTAAATTATATAATAAACATGTTACAATATGACATATATAACACTTACATATTATAATATATAATTACATTTACAAATGTTATATAATTACATATAATTAAATATGCATATAATTTAATTTTATAAAATTTTCATGTATCACAAAATATTTTTTTTTCTGCTACTTGCTTTTTTATTTGCTTAAAAATAGTTTCAGGTTGGTAGCAATTTTACTACTCTCCCTGTTTTTTTTTAATTTTTATTTATTTTATTTATTTATTTTAATTGGAGGCTAATTACTTTACAATATTGTAGTGCCATACATTGCCATACATTGACATGAATCAGCCATGGGTGTACATGTGGCCCCCATCCTGAACCCCCTCCCATCCCTCTCCCCACCCCATCCCTCAGGGTTGCCCAGCGCACCGGCCTGTCTCATGCATCAAACTTGGACTGGTCATCTGTTTCACATATGGTCATATACATGTTTCAATGCTATTCTCTCAAATCATTCCACCCTTGCCTTCTCCCACAGAGTCCAAAAGTCTGTTCTTTACATCTGTGTCTCTTTTGCTGTCTCGCATATAGGGTCATCGTTACCATCTTTCTAAATTCCATATATATGCGTTAATATACTGTATTGGTGTTTTTCTTTCTGACTTACTTCACTCTGTATAACAGGCTCCGGTTTCATCCACCTCATTAGAACTGATTCAAATGCGTTCTTTTTAATAGCTGAGTAATATTCCATTGTGTATATGTACCACAGCTTTCTTATCCATTCATTTGCCAGTGGACATCTAGGTTGCTTCCATGTCCTAGCTATTGTAAACAGTGTTGTGACGAACATCGGGGTACATGTGTCTCTTCCAATTCTGGTTTCTTCTGTGTGTATGATATTTTTGCAGCTACTTAAAAATGTAAAATGTAACACCATTCTTTGCTCATGCTCTATTACAAAAACAGGCATTAGGCTAGATTTAGCCCACAGCCTATAGTTTGCCAACCTCTGCCCTAAAGCCCTATCCAACAGCATGAGATCCCATGGGACAGTCAAAACAAACAGGTACCCAGAATAGGCAACAGTACTGTCATTGATTTTTCGTTGTGAAAACAAGGAACAGGGAAGGTGCTGTGATTTGCCCAAAGCCACATGGCCCTCCAGAGGTAGAACTGGGATTTCCGTCAGATCTGCCTTTTTCCAAAGCCCCAAGCATTGGCTGCTGTAGCAGCCTCCTCTCCAGTCAGTGGTCTCAGCCCTGGGCCAGCTCTTGCCTATTCCTGACCTTCCTTCCATCCTTCCTCAGCTTGTTCCACATTGCCCCACCCCAAACCAGGGATACCATAGTAGCATCAGCATTTAGGCAAGAAAGAGCAAACCCAGTTCTTTTGGCTCCTACAAAGAGGCCTTGATTCTCCACAAAGTCATGTACTTGCAGGAATCAGGCACCCATTTTCCGCATTCACAGAGATGTTCAGTGGTTTACAGACTACTGTGTGCCCGCCAGTGTGCACTCACTCACTCGTCAGGCATCTCAGATTATAAATCATCTCCCTCATGATGTGTGATCAGAATCATATTCTTCTTTTTGTCTGCTTTTGAGGAGCTTTTACTCTTGGAGGACAAGGCCAGCAACAGTAACAAAATCACCAATGTGGGAAATAGGAAATAGTATTGACAGGTACAGGAGTATCCAGTGGAAAGAGGATACAATTTAGAAGACTTTCACCAAAGTTCAAGTTGATTCTGCCATGAATTATCTGATCCCCCTGAGGCTTAGTTTCTTAGCTGAAAATGAGGATAATGAACTTCAAATGAGAACATACATAGTGTGTGCTTTGAAAACTTTGCTATACAAACTCTAGTTAACAGTATTATTACCCATCTTGTACAACTCCAAACACTTAACTTGAACCCTGACCTTCTCGGCCTGATTTGAAATGTGATATTTGTTGTCTTCTTTAGAAGCTCCAAAGCCGTGTTTTCAGATTTTTTCCCCCAAGCCTTACTTGATTTCCTGAATGAATGGAGACTGAATTCATTGTGAATTCTCCTGGCACCAGCACACATCTGAAGTATATGGGTTTGAAGTGACAAAGGATAGGATGTTACTGCAGGGGCTTGTGGGGCTGGCAGCACAATTAGCAGAATGAGCCCCATCTTCCCTGGCAGTGGTATCGGCAGCCTCTGCAAGGCTGCCTCTCCAAGGCTGCCACCCACGCTGAGCACGTCACAAGGCTTCCTACAGCCTCAGCTCTCGGCCTAGCCAGGCCCTGAAACCCCAGGGATGTCAGATACACACCTCACCCTGGCTCTCTGAAGACTCTGACATCTGGACAAGCATTCTTTCCTTAGGTTCTGATCAATGCCTGTTAACCCTGTATCACTTGGTTCATTTTATTCATTTTACTTATGGGGAAATTGAGGCTCATAGAGTAAAGATGGCTCACACTGTCTAAAGATAGCTAAGCCCTGTTCTTAGCTACTATTAGGAGACTTTGGTGCAAGTTCGTATTCTGCAACAGACTAGCTATGTTACCTTGATTGACTTATCATTGGTGAAAGGTGATTAATTCTATCTATTAAAATTAGCATTTCAGTAGCACTTTGGAGTTGATCCACTGTATTCATAATCTAATCCCTACAATAAACATTAAGACAAGGGGCACTGCGGTAATCTGCATTTTGTCTAAAAGGAAAGACAAGCTCAGAGAAATTAAGTGATCTGCAAAATTATGCAGCTAAAAAATGGCATCTTCTGATTCCAAATAAAATACTTTCTTCACCAATGCGTATGACTCAAATTCCTCAATAATGAAAAGGAATTAAAACTCGTCTTGAAAAACTTACAGGATATATGTGAAAGTATGCTGAAGTAAAAACTACTCAAATCAGTTCCTAGCATCTTGAAAATGAAGGCTTCTATTAGTTATCTATTGCTGGGGAGTAAACCACCTCTAAGCATAGCAGTTTATAACAGTGAACATTTAAGTTCTCATCCAGTTTCAGAGGGTCAGGAATATGGGAGCAGCTTAACTGGGAAGCTTTGGCAAAGCTGCATCTCAAGACTTGAAGGCGCTGGGATCCTCTTCCAGGCTGTCTCCTGTGGTTGGTGGCTGGAGGCCTCTACTCCCCCATGGTGGGGATGGGCGGTGATCTCCATGGGCTGCCTGAGTGTCTTTATGATGTGGCAGCTGGCTTCCCTTGGACTGAGTGATCCAAGAGAGACAGAGTATACCCAATACGGAAGCTGCAGTCTCTTTTTAACCTAATTAAGAGTGACATACCACCACTTTTGCCGTATTCTATTCTCTAAGTCCAAACCACACTCAGGGGGAGAGCATTACACCCATGCATGAATATCATGAAGTGAGGATCATGAAGATCATTTTGGAGACTGGCTACTATAGGATCCCTTTATAATTCTAAAGTTTTTGTTGACTCCCATGAGATGAATATCATAATTTTTATATCATCTGTTTTACTGATAAGATATTAAACTACATGAAATTGCCCCAATTTGACTAGTTGTGACCCACAAAAAAATGGTCATTTCATATGGTTCAGCCTAATTTATAACCTTTGGAAGTAGTTGATGCCAACAGTTCAGTTATGGAGCTGCTATTCTACATAGTTACCGAAAAACTTTTATGGGCAGAAACTGATCTAGCTCCTGGAGGTACAATGGTGAATGAGACAGGGAAGATCTTTCCTTTCATGGACTTAATACTCTTAAGGGTTCTCAAACCTTGCTTTTTAGAACTGTGAATCCTTGAGACCCACCCTAGACTCACTAAATCAGGAAATGTGGGATTGAGGCCAAGGATTTACACTTCCTAACGCCCCACAGGTGCCTCTGATGCCGCTGAGTCCATGGTCCAGCATTTGGGAACCACTGGTGCATATTTCCATTCTCACCTTCTTCACCTCCCATTTACTCCACAGCCCACGGCAATGGGTTTCCACTTCGCCACAGAAATTCGCAGAAATTGCTCTTGCTTATGTCACCATGAACTCTTGAGAGCCAAGCCCATTAATCCTTCTAGACTTCTCTTCCTTTCTCCCTGTGGCATGAATACTGGCCTCCTCTTGCTTCTTAAACCGCCCCTCTGGCTTCAACACCACTCCCCTTTTGTTCTCCTCCTGCCTCCGCTCTGGCTGCTCCCTTTCACTGTCCTACTGCTGATCCTCCTCCCCTCCCCCGGGGCGAGGGTGCCACTGCTCAGCGCTCTGGCTGCAGTCTACCCTCTCCCTCTCCACAGTGTTCTGGGTGACTTCCTCCACACCCCTGGCCTAAGCAGCCCATGTCAATGACTTGAAACCCTGTACACCAGACTTCACTCCCCAGGGCTTGTCGGCACACAGTACTCAATAGACCTCATGATGTACCCCATTTATTCATGAAGGATATTAATAAATATATCCTTAGTTAGGGCCCAGTGGTCCAGAGCTATTTATTAAGCTATTTACTATTGGATTATAACCACACAAACAATATAATTGAACTCAAGCTACATGGTGAACTTCTTGAGGGCAAGAGCTGAGCCCCGCTTATCTCTGCGTCCTCGCGTCGTTCAGCACCGAGAGCAGGACAGAGGGCTCGGCTGAGACTGCCTCGTGTCTTGTGTCTCAATGCCCCCTCATCAGCAAAGAGACAGAAAAGTCTGTGTTCCTGCCCCAGCACCGTGACCAGCCTTGTTTCAGAGGAGTCACCAGGTGAGAGTGAGCTGCTCTAAAGACGAGTGCGGAACGATATTTTTGTGTTTTCAATTCTGAGATCGAAAGGGACGAGGGGATGGAAACAATTTATTGAGTGCTTAAGGGAAGAGAAGGACAGGGAAGAAGAAAGGGTGGTACAAACACGACTTTCTTTGCACATGTGTGTATGTGTGTGCATATGCATATTATCTCTGCATGTGAAGATTACATACATAGCATATGTATATGTGTGTGCATACATGATTCTACAGCACATATATGAAGATCATGTTGTTGTTCACTCCCTAAGTTGTGTCCGACTCTTTGTGACCCCACAGACTGCAGCACGCCAGGCTTCCTTGTCCTTCACTACCTCCCAGACTTTGCTCAAATTCAGGTCCATTGAGTCGGTGATGCTATCTAACCATCTCATCCTCTGTTATCCTTTTCTCTTCCTGCCTTCAATCTTTCCCAGAGTCAAGATCTTCTCCAACGAGTCGGCTCTTCGCATCAGGTGGCCAAAGTATTAGAACTTCAGCTTTAGTATTAGCCCATCCAATGAATATTCAGTATTGATTTCCTTTAGGGTTGACTGGTTTGATCTTGCAGTCCAAGGGACTCTCAAGAGTTTTCTCCAGCACCACAATTTGAAACCATCAGTTCTTCAGTGCTCAGCCTTCTTTATGGTCCAACTCTTACATCCATACAGGACTACTGGAAAAACCACATGTTTGACTATGTGGACCTTTGTCGGCAAAATGATGTCTTTGTTTTTTAATACTCTGTCTAGATTTGTCATAGCTTTCCTTCCAAGGAGCAAGTGTCTTTTAATTTCATGGCTGCAGTCACTATCTGCAATGATTTTAGAGCCCAAGAAAATAAAATCTGTCACTGCTTCCACTTTTTCCCCTTCTATTTGCCATGAAGTGATGGGACTGGATGCCATGATCTTATTTTTTTGAATGTTGAGTTTTAAGCCAGCTTTTTCACTCTCCTCTTTTACCTTCAAAAGGCTTATTAGTTCCCCTTCAGTTTCTGCCACTAGAGTGGTTTCATTTGCATATCTGAGGTTGTTGATTTTTCTTCCAGAAATCTTAATTCAAAATTCAGGCTTAAACTGAAGAAAATAAGGAAAACCACTAGGTCATTCACATATGACCTAAACCAAATCCCTTATCATTATATGGTAGAGGCAATGAATAGATTCAAGGGATTAGATCTGGTAGACAGAGTGCCTGAAGAACTATGGATAGAGCTTCACAACACTACAGGAGGCAGTGACCAAAACCATCCCAAAGAAAAATAAATGCAAGAAGGCAAAGTAGTTGTCTGAGGAGTCTTTACAAACAGCTGAGGAAAGAAGAGAAGCAAAAAACAAGGGAGAAAGGGAAAGATATGCCCAACTGAATGCAGAGTTCCAGAGAATAGCAAGGAGAGATAAGAAGGCCCTCTTAATTGAACAGTGTAAAAAGTAGAGGAAAACAATAGCATAGGAAAGACTAGAGAGAGATCTCTTCAAGAAAACTGGAGATATCAAGGGAACATTTCATGCAAGGATGGGCACAATAAATAACAAAAATGGTACGGACCTAACAGAAGCAGAAGAGAATGAGAAGAGTGGCAGGAATACACAGAACTGTACAAAAAAAGCCTTGTTGTTCACAGTGGCCACAGGACTGGAAAAGGTCAGTTTTCCTTTCAATCCCAAAGAAGGGCAATGCCAAAGAATGTTCAAACTACCACACAGTTGCACTCATTTCACATGCCAGCAAAGTGACGGTCAGAATCCTTCAAGCTAGGCTTCAACAGTATGTGAACCAAGAACTTCCAGAATGCACAAGCTGGGTGTCAAAGAGGCAGAGAAACCAGAGATCAAATAGCCAACATTCATTGGTTCATAGAGAAAGCAAGGGAGTTTCAGAAAAACATCTACTTCTGCTTCATTGACTACACTAAAATCTTTGACTGTGTGGGTCACAACAAACTGTGGAAGATTCTTAAAGAGATGGGAGTACCAGAGAAACCTGAAAGACTGGTATGCAGGTCAAGAAGCAACAGCTAGAACCTTATGTGGGACGACTGACTGGTTCAAAATTGGGAAAGGAGTACATCAAGGCTGTATATTGTCACCCTGTTTATTTAACCTATATGCAGAGTGCATCATGTGAAGATCATATATATATATAACACAGTGCTTCACCTGATTATGATGTAAAGTAAATGAACTAGTGTAAATAAAACACTGAGCATGTATCTGGTACACAGTAACGAAGCATTCTGCTCTCTCCAAAATCCCACTTGCTTAAGCAAAGACAAAGTGACAAAGCATTTCCATTTGAGTCAGACCTAACTGTTAAGCCTAACATTAGGCCAGAGAGAGAATAATTGCACTCTTGAAATTGTATACCTAATTTGTACAAAGATGCATATGTTTTTCTGAGGATAAAAGCCATAATTTTCATGAGATACACAAAGGAGTCCTTGTCTCTAAAAATTTCCAGAATGCCTAGGAATCAAGTGCAGGTCAACATTTCAACAATTGTTACCATTCTTACTCATTCTTAAACATACTACTTTCCCAATCAAGATGTGCATCAGTGACTCAAAGATCCTCCTTTTAAGGAGACTAGTGGAATCTTCATTCATTCATGCCTGTACTCAAGCATTCATTTATGCAATAAGCAATCATTTGTACTGACTCTATGTTTGACATTGCTAAGCCCAGGGTACAGAGACACACAGACTGTAAGATCATTCAAAAGACAACTACCTGAACTGTGATGAAGGCTTAAAGTAACCAAAAATTTGAAAAAGGAACATCCTAGGAGCTTAGCAGCAATAGCTTCAAAATCTGCTACTGTCAACAGCAAGAAAAATTGTTCTAAGGAAGGGAGATCACTCAGTAGTAGGGAGCAGAAGTGTAACAGAGAATGTTTTCTCTCTAACTGGGCAGAAGCTAAGGAAAGACAATCTCCCAACCCCAGCCCCCCATCCCTGCCTCTTTATTTTTAGCTTTAATGAACTGAAAACTTTCCTTTATGTTCTTTTTTTTTTTTTTCCTTTAACTTAGTGTGAATTGTGGGCTCTTGAAATCTTTGAAGTGGGAAAGTCCCTAATCTACAGACACAGCATACAAATTAGGTCTAATCTTGAAAATATCCAATGTCAAGAGTCTTACTAACTTGAGAGGTCCATTCTATATTAAATGGGCCTAATTGTTAGTTGTTTCTTCCTTGTTTTGAGCTAAAATTTGCTCTAATTTTCACCTCAAAGTCCTAATTCCATCTTCTGGGATAATACATGTCTTCCATAGCAATATTTTTAATTAATGGCTTATAAAATAAATTTTGGAATTATATCCAGTATCATAATCAATGCAATTGAATAGGATAGGATGGGCTAATAGAACAGTAGAATAGAAAATAATAGAATTATAACATGTGAGAGAGACAGGTTTTGTTTTTCAAGGTATTTCAATTGTTTATAGATTTATGTAAATGTGTACCAGGTTTGATATTAAATGTCTTTCTTACTATGGGTTGCCACTGAAAAGTTCAGAAAGTATCAGTTCCTTCAGGTTAGGACAGCTGTGTCATGGACCCCTATGTCTTCTGTTCTTCAGATTCACTGACAGTCTTCTGTAACACTTCTCATTTGTCTTCGTTTCTAGTCTCTTCCCTACCATGGTCTAGCTTCTCTGACAAGACTCTTTCTTGGACGTTCCACTTGAAACGGAAGGCACAGAGCCCCTCAGACAGGACAAGACGGGTCGTGCCGACAACACACACCTTGGGGCAGGGAGACAGGCAGGGGTTCTGCCCACTCCAGTGTTTGCTCAGGTCTCAGATGCCCTCAGCAGTGGAGCACCAAGGTCACTGCTCCTATCACCAGAAAGCTTCCAAAAAGGCGTTTGTGGGAGACTTGAATTCAAAACTGTATAATGCACAGCTGCTCTACCTGGTTTCAGAGCAGTGCCAAGAGAGAAAGCAGACCACCATCCTGTGCACTCCAGGCCCACTCACACTTATTAACTTGCTGAATCTGTGGGCTATGCAGTATCATTTCACCTCACTTTACAATAAGAAAACTGAGGCTCAGAGATACAAATAAAAAAACTTGATGTATTTTAGGACTGTCATAAAACTTGCAGTAAATGGTCATCAGACAACCTACAGTGTGCTATACATCAAAATGGTGGTAGCTCTCACTTAAATAGCATTTCATTGTTTTCAAGACACTCTCATATCCCTAGTCCAATCATCCAGGGGTATGTACAGGGCTCATGATAGAACTTCTATCTTCCAGATGAGAACACGGGTCCAGGGAGATTATGTTAGTTGTACAAGACCACACAGCTAGAAGGTGGTACAACTACCTATAACTTGACAGCCAACTCTAAATCCAATGCTATTTTCATGGGCCTCTCTGCCTAACGCTGACAGATTTACTCAGACCTACTGAAGCAAATGTTCTTTATTTTCCAGGGTCTGGAAATTTACAAAGAAATTCTAGGATGCTAATGCTTTATCCGGCTATCCTGTTATGGGCAAGACACCAGGAGTGTTTGTGATTCTAGAATAAGATGGATTCTTCCCATAAATGGCCAACAAGTTTCGGCCAAGTTGTAAACATTGTTTACATCAATCTCAGACAGTAGTTGAATCTGGTCAGGGTGCCAAGGGAATATATGAGAAAATCAGGCAGCATTAATCTCTGTAGCACGTGTGAGGAAATAAAGACCCCCTTGACTGATGGTTGGCTTGATATGTCTGAAGAGGATTAAGTTTGGCTGTGACAGAAATGGCTGGGGAGCCAAAGTGAAGAGAACTCGATGAGGTATGGCCTTCAAAGTTTAAACTTCTAATCTCCATGGACCAGAGTGACTTCGTAAGGAATTCAAGAAGAACGCAACTCACTCAACATATAATAGGATCCTGAAATCCTAAGAGTGTTTGCCTGAGGCCAGAAAAAGGACAGAAGTGTGCTGGTGCCCACTGTGGGGTGAAGTCTCAGACAGACTGGCAGTGCTGCTTTGATAACTCAGGGCTATGGCGGTATTACGGGCTTGATGACATTTGCAGGGGTTGACACCCACCCAAACTTATCTTCTAAAACGAAGAGCTTAATAGATAGAAGCAGCAGCTAAACATATCCATGCATTCACCCAAACTAGCAGACTGGCAAAGTCAAGCCCAGCAATAAATGGAATTTAATCTCTGGAGTTTAACCCTAAATACCATCAATGGATTTCTGAGGTGATTCTCTGACTGTGTTCCCCCAAACCCTGCTCACAGGTTTTTCTTCCTTTAGGGGTTTGTTTTTTGATAATAAGCTCTACTTGCATTTGCAAAATATAAAAAAGTGAACTTCCAGATGGACTTCTTAAAGTGCAATCCAAACATCAGGGAAACAAGAAACCCAAAAGTCAAAGGAGAGTGAGGGGTTTTCTTCTCCCCCAAATCTCTGGGGAGTCCGATTCATTCAACATGTTCACATTCTAGTTTCATTTCCATTTTCTATAATAAGAGATGAAGATGTAATATGTCAATGTTGATGTATCAGAGAGATGATGAATTCCAGGCTAAAACACAGCGACATCTGCTTGGAAACGAGATGGAAGAAATTAAGATGCTTACCATGATTATTTTCCTCCCGAGCAAATTTATAGTATCTTTGGTCTCAAGGGCAGAAATTCCAGACAGATTAGCTTTTCATCTCCTAGGTAACTCTCTGAACTGCATAGCTATAGAAATTCATTGCTTTAACACTGGGTGTCCTTATTAGGGAAATATCTTAAATTCTGTGCCAACAAAGAAACTCATTGACTACTAAGCAATAGTCCTGAAAATATTTATGACATGGATTACAAACAGGTGCTCCAAACAGAACAAAAGCTGGGGTTATTCACCACTTGGACTAACTGGGAAAATTATTTACACCTAGCACAGTACATTTTATGCTTTTAGTGCATATTTTTTCTGGGCTATATGTCCTCATATTCTAAGGATGGTAAATTTGCTTAAGTACCAGAGGGAACTGGTGAATGTAAATACAGCTATATAAATAATAGGTGCTAGAGCACTAGAATTGCCTGTACTATCTATACTCATTCATAAATTATTCAGCTAAAATGTATCCAGTCTCTACTACATGCCTGTGTTCAGCACTGGAGATGCAAAGATAAATACAATATGATCACTGCCTAGTTCAAACTTTGTTTTATTTATTCCTTTCAAACATCTGAGGAAGCTGTGCAGGCATAAGCATGTCCATTTCATAGATGAGGAAGCTGAGGCTGGGGGAGGTCACATACCAGTAATTACCAACGTCAAGACTGGTACTCCAACCTTTTTTATTTAAGTTTAGCACTCTGCCCACTCCCTTACACACTGGCATGATTAAGATGAGCCCCAAAGGGGGTTTGGGTGACCCAAGGGCAACCACTCACAGTGTCTGAGGACATCAAAGCTGGCTTTTGACCCAGTATTAACATCCCAGTACATTCCATTTGCACTTTTTATCCAGATGTTTAGCGCCCGATAGATACACCTGTGGCCTCAATCGAGACTAACCAATACTCTGCAGGAAATACCGAAATGCTCATTGAAAAACTCTTCTCTCCTAATTGCATTTTGAAATGATCCAGTAGGGTAAAGGGTTTGGACATTTTTGAAGCAGTTTCTCTCCGAATTTAAGCAACAGGAGTTGTAAAATGTTCCCCAAAATGTTGCTTGGTATGAAAACCTCTTTCAATGCAAATCAGCCATTGATAAAAGGAATCTGTTAAGAGAGACAGGAGTTGGGGTGAAGCTCATTAGCCACTTGGTTGCCAGGGAAGCGAAGCTGCCAGAGGAGACTGGATTGGAGATGAACATGGGGTGGGGTGGGACGTGGGTGTGTGTGGGCTGAATACACGGGTCATTTGCAGTCAATAAGGGGCAAAGAGGACATTTTTACACCCTTACTAGGTACAACTTATTTGTTTTTTTTTAAATACTGGCAGAATCAATATGTGGCTACTCTAAAATAACCGTGGTGAAATGGAATCAGCACAACAAAATGGAAATGATTTGGGGGTCAGAAATACCTAGATTTGAGGATTCCCTCACCTGTTAGTTGTGTGACTCTGGGCAATATTTGAATTTCTCTGAGTTTGCATTTCCTCATCTCCAAAATGAAGACAATCAATCATACCTCACAGGATAAATATGATGAAGGATCTGAAAGCACTTATTGAATTATTAAACAGTATATAAATCCAAGTTTTCCTTTTCTGTTTACAAAAAAATTCAAATTCAGATCCAGTGAATGTCTCTCTATGCACAAATATTATTCTTCACTGATACACTCTGTCTTCCAGCCACCCTGGCCTTGGTCATACTTGCTCTGGATATTTTCTATGACTGTACATTCAGAGTGCCTTCTGGGGATACTTCCTAAGGCTTCAGTTCTGTGGTCACAGGCCTGAAAATGTTACATCTCTGATTTGGGAAAGCAAGGCCTGTGATTAGTCTTCTAAGCACAATTATACCAAAGGCCACACAGACCACGCTCAGGTGTCTGATGGCTCTTGAGTTTGACTCTTGACTTCTAAGCTCTCCAGCTTTTGTTCCTTCACCACTTCCTGTCATCTCAGTAAACAGCAACTCCATCCACTCAGTTGTTCAGCTCAACTCTTCTGTCTACTCCCCATTAATGTCCAATCCATCCCTTAGAAGTACTGTCACTTCTATCTTGAAATACATCATGAATACAACCTCTTGTTGCCTCCCCACCAGTGCCACCCTCCTCCAATCCACAAATTTCTCTTATCTGGAACACTGTCAGTCTTCACTGGTCTTTCCACCCTTACCTCTTTACAGTCTATTATTCTTATAGCAACCAGAACAATGCTTAAAAGATATAACTTAGGCCAATCAAGGGACCTTCAATAGTTTCCTATTTCATTCAGAATATGGATGAAACCTTAACCATGGCCTACAAGACCCCTGCTGAGCTGATCTGTCTTCTCACTGCCTCTCAACCTCATTTCATTCTGTCTACTCACTCAATCCTGCCACTCTGGTGCTCTAGGCCACCAATTTCTTGCTTCAGGAAAAATTGTGCTTGTCATTCCCCTTGCCTGGATCACTTTTATACCAGATATTCACACTTCATTTCTCTACTTTACCCAAAATTCTGCAACAAACATCATTTCCTCAGAGAAATGATCTCCTGGTCTCCTGATCACTTCTGATGTTTGTTCTTCTTGGCACTGAGTATCATGTTATGTTACACCGTATTATATTATGCAGCACCGTTTTGTATTATATTACTGTTTACTGTTTGTCTCTCTACTGGTATATAAGCCCCACAGGGGCAGGCACTTGATCTTTTTCATTTGTTGCTGTATCTCCAGCATTTAGATTAAATACTCTCTTGTAGATGTTTTCAATGGCTTTATGACACATCCTTGAACCTACCAGGAGACCAGAACTGCCTTACAGCTGGGGAAACACTTAATCCAGCTTGGTTGACGGGATAATCAAGGGTTTAGAGAGAACCATGTATCAACCAAAAGGTATTCTGCCTGGAGCTGAGGAATAAGGAGGAGCGATAAAAGAGCACAGAAGTCCCAGCTAACAGGAGTTAAATTACTTGCCCAAAGTTACAGGCAGAATATATTCAATAAAAAACTGAGATCTGAACCAAAGGGA